>NC_064640.1:959369899-960016852 GCF_023864345.2 Schistocerca serialis cubense | reverse complement strand
CCGAAACGATACCCTAGTAGTTGTGTATCATAAGAGAAACAACATTCCTCTTGCCATGGGTTTCTTAACTTCAATGATATGATTCTACTGGTGATGCAGCATTGGCTACCATAAGAGAGTCATAATGATTCTTGCCAGTTGCTCACCCAAATACACATTTTTTAAATACTTTGGCCAGTGTGCCCGAAGAAATACGACACTAGTTGCTTATCTTAGGAGAAACATCGTTATTCCAGCTAGGGGTCTCTTGCAGTTGCTGATGTGATTCTACTGTAGACGAGGCATTGGCTACGTTAAGAGAGTCATAGTGATTCCTGACAGTTGCTCGACCAAATACACATTTTTAGATACTGTTACCAGTGTGCCCGAACCGATATGCCACTAGTTGTTTATCCGAAGGGAAACATCGTAATTTCTGCCAGGGGTTTCTCGCAGTTGCTGATGTGACATTATTGTTGACGAGGCATTGGCTACCTTAAGAGAGTCATAGTGATTCCTTCCTGTTGTTCGCCCAAATACACATTATTTAGATACTGTGGCCAGTCTTCCTGAAGCAATACGCGAACAGTTGTGTATCTTAAGAGAAACATCTTTACACTTGCCAAGGGTTTCTTGCCTTTCAAGATGTGATTCTACTGGTGACGAGGCCTTGGCTTCCTTATGAGAGTCATAGATATTCCTACCCGTTGCACTCTTAAATACATATTTTTTAGATACTGAGACCAGTCTGCCCGAAGCGATACGCCACTAGTTGTTTAACTAAAGAGAAACATCGCTACTCTTGCAATAGGTTTCTTGACTTTGAAGATGTAATTCTACTAACGACGAGGCGTTGTCTACCTTAAGTGAGGAATAGATATTCCCACCATTTGCTCACTCAAATTCACCCTTTTTTCATCCTGTGGCCAATGTGCCACATGCGATATGTCACTAGTTGTGTATCTTAAAAGAGTCATCTTTGCTCCTGCCATGGTTTCTTCGAGTTTGCTCATATGATTCTCTTGGTGACGAGGCATTGCCGACCTTAAGAGAGTCTTAGTGATTCCAGCCAGTTGCTCACCCAAATACAAATTTTTTTGATACTGAGGCCAGTCTGTCCGAACCCGTACGCCACAAGTTGTTTATCTTAAGAGAAACATCGTTACCCTTGCCAGGGGTTTCTTGATGTTGCTGATGTGATTCTGGTGGGGTCGAATCATTGGCTACCTTAAGAGAGTCACAGAGATTCTTGCGAGTTGCTCACTTAAATACATATTTTTTAGACACTGCGGCCAGTATGCCCGAAGAAATACGCCACTAGTTGTTTATCCTAAGGGAAGCATTGTTACTCTTGCCGGGTGCCTCTTGGAGTTGCTGATGTGACTCTGCTGTTGACAAGACATTGGCTACCTTAAGAGAGTCATAGTAATTGCTGCCAGTTGCTTTCCCAAATACCCACTTTTTAGATACTATGGCCAGTCTGCCCGAAGTGGTATGATACTTGTTCAATATCTTAAGGGAAACATCGTTACTCTTACCAGGGGTTTATTGACTTTGTATATGTGACTCTACTGGTGACCTTAAGAGAGGAAAAGTTACTCCTACCATTTGCTCACACAAACTCACATGTTTTTCTTCCTGTGGCTAGTCTACCAGATGCTAAATATCACTAGTTGTGTATCTTTAGAGCGTCACCGTTGCTCCTGCCAGGGTTTCTTCGTGTTGACTGGTATGATTCTCCTGGTGACGAGGCATTGGCTACCGTAATGGTGACGAGGCCCTGGCTACTTTAAGAGAGACATAGTGATTCCTGCCAGTTGCTGACCTAAATACACATTTTTTAGATTCTGTGGCCAGTCTGCCCGACCACGTACGCCACAAGTTGTTTATCTTAAGAGAAACATCGTTACTCTTGCCAGAGGATTCTTGAAGTTGCTGATATGATTCTACTGGAGACGAGTCATTTGCTACCTTAAGTGAGTCATAGCGATTCCTGCCAATTGCTCACCAAAATACACATTTTTTAGATACAGTGGCCAGTCTGCCAGAAGCGATACGTCACTATTTGTGTGTCTTACGAGATACATCGTTACTCTTACCAAGGGAATCTCCACTTTGTAGATGTGACTCTACTGGTGAAGAGGCATTAGCTTCCTTAAGAGAGTCATAGTGATTCCAGCCAGTTGCTCACCCAAATTCACATTTTTGAGAGTCTGTCGTCAGTCTGCCCGAAGCGATATGCCACTAGTTGTTTATCTTAAGAGAGACATCGTTACTCCTGCCATGAGTTTCTTGCAGTTGCTGATGAGATTCTACTGCTGACGATGCATTGGCTTCCTTAAGAGAGTCATAGTGATTCCTGCCAGTTGCTCACCTAAATTCACATTTTTGAGATACTGTAGCCAGTCTGCCAGAAGCGATACGCAACTAGTAGTGTAACTTAAGAGAAACATCGGTACTCGTGCCAGGGGTTACTTGAAGTTGCTGATGTGATTCTCGCTCGTGATGATGCATTAGCTACCTTAAGAGAGTCATACTGATTCCTGTTTTTGCTCACTCAAATACACATTTTATAGATACTGTGGCTAGTCTGCCTGAAGCGATACGCCACTAATTGTGATACTGAAGTGAAACATCGTTACTCTTGTATTAGTTTCTTGACTTTGAAAATGTAATTCTACTGGTGACGAGGTGTTGTCTACCTTAGGGAGGAATAGTTACTCCTGTCATTTGCTCACAGAAATTAACGCATTTTTCGTCGTGTTGCCAATCTGCCAGATGCGATATGTCACTGGTTGTGTATCTTAAGAGAGTCATCGTTGCTCCTGCCAGGGTTTCTTCGAGTTTACTGATGTAATTCTACTGTTGCCGAGCCATTGGCTACCATAAGAGAGCTATAGTGATTCCTGCGAATTGCTCACCCAAATACACATTTTTTAGATACTGTGGCCAGTCTGCCCAAACCGATATGCCATTAGTTGTTTATCTGAAGAAAAACATCGTTACTCCTGCCAGGAGTTTCTTGCAGTTGCTGATGTGATTCTACTGCTGACGATGCATTGGCTTCCTTAAGAGAGTCACAGTGATTCCTGGCAGTTGCGCACCCACATACACATTTTTTAGTTGCAGTGGCCAGTCTGCCTGAAGCGATAGGCCACTAGTTGTGTTTCTTAAGAGAGACATCGTTACTCTTGTATTAGTTTCTTGACTTTGAAAATAAGATTCTACTGGTGACGAGGCGTTGTCTACTTTAAGGGAGGAATAGTTACTCCTGTCATTTGCTCACTCAAATTAACGCTTTTTTCTTCCTGTGGCCAATCTGTCAGATGCGATATGTCACTAGTTGTGTGTCTTAACACTGTCATCGATGCTGCTGCCAGGAGTTTTTTCGAGTTTGCTGATATGACTCTCGTGGTGTTGTGGCATTGGCTACATTAAGAGATTCATGGTCATTCCAGCCAGTTTCTCACGCAAATACTAATTTACAACTACATCTGCATCTACATTTATACTCCGCAAGCCACCCAAAGGTGTGTGGCGGAGGGCATTTTACGTGCCACTGTCATTACTTCCCTTTCCTGTTCCAGTCGCGTATGGTTCGCGGGAAGAACGACTGTCTGAAAGCCTCCGTGCGCGCTTTAATCTCTCTAATTTTACATTCGTGATCTCCTCGGGAGGTATAAGTAGGGGGAAGCAATATATTCGATACCTCATCCAGAAACGCACTCTCTCGAAACCTGGCGAGCAAGCTACACCGCGATGCAGAGCGCCTCTCTTGCAGAGTCTGCCACTTGAGTTTATTAAACATCTCCGTAACGCTATCACGGTTACCAAATAACCCTGTGACGAAGCGCGCCGCTCTTCTTTGGATCTTCTCTATCTCCTCCGTCAAACCGATCTGGTACGGATCCCACACTGATGAGCAATACTTAAGTATAGGTCGAACGAGAGTTTTGTAAGCCACCTCCTTTGTTGATGGACTACATTTTCTAAGTACTCTCCCAATGAATCTCAACCTGGTACCCGCCTTACCAACAATTAATTTTATATGATCATTCCACTTCAAATCGTTCCGCACGCATACTCCCAGATATTTTACAGAAGTAACTGCTACCAGTGTTTGTTCCGCTATCATATAATCATACAATAAAGGATCCTTCTTTCTATGTATTCGCAATACATTACATTTGTCTATGTTAAGGGACAGTTGCCACTCCCTGCACCAAGTGCCGCTGCAGATCTTCCTGCATTTCGCTACAATTTTCTAATGCTGCAACTTCTCTGTATACTACAGCATCATCCGCGAAAAGCCGTATGGAACTTCCGACACTTATTAGATACTGCAGCGACTCTGCCCGAAGCCGTATGCCACTAGTTGTTTACCTTAAGAGAAACATTGTTACTCCCACTAGGATTTTCATGCAGTTGGTGATGTGCTTCTACATGTGACAAGTTATTGGCTATCTTAAGAGAGTCATAGTGATTCCTGCCAGTTCCTCACCGAAATACACATTATTTAGATACTGTGGCCAGTCTGCCTAATGCGATAAGCCACTAGTTGTGTATCTGAAGAGATACATCGTTACTGTTGCCAGTGGATTCTTGAAGTTGCTAATGTGATTCTCGCTGATGACAAGGCACTGGCTATCTTAAGAGAGTCATAGAGATTCCTGCCAGATGCTCACCCAAATTAACATTTTATAGATACTGTTGCCAATCTGCCTGAAGCGATACGCCACTAGTTGTGTATCTTGAGAGACACATCGTTACTCTTGCAAGGTGTTTCTTGACTTTGAAGATTCGATTCTAATGGTGACGAGGCATTGGCTACCTTAAGACAGTCAAAGTGATTTCGGCCAGTTGCTCACACAAATACACATTTTTTTGATACTGTGGCCAGTCTGCCTAAACCGCTATGCCACTAGTTGTTTATCTTAAGAGAAACATCGTTACTCTTGCCAGGGGTTTCTCTAAGTTGGTGATGTGATTCTACTTTTGACGCGGCATTGGCTACATTAAGAGAGTTATAGTGATTCCTGCAATTTCCTCACCCTAATACACATATTTTAGTTACTGTGGCCAGTCTGCACAAACCGCTATGCCAATATTTGTTTATCTTAAGAGAAACATCGTTGCTCTTGCCCGCGGTTTTTTGACGTTGAAGATGTGATTCTACTGGTGCCCTAGGCATTGGCTACCTTAAGAGAGTCATACTGATTCCTGCCAGTTGCTCACCCAAATACATATTTTGTAGATACTGTGGCCAGTCTGCTCGAAGTGATACGCCCCTAGTTGTTTATCATAAGTGGATCATCGTTACTCTTGCCAGGAGTTTCTTGAAGTTGCTGATGTGATTCTACTGATGACGAGCCATTGGCAACCTTAAGAGGGTTATAACGATTCCTGCCAGTTGCTCACAAAAATCCACATTCTTTATATACTGTGGCCAATCTGCCTAAAGTGATACGCCAGTAGTTGAAAAAGTGTATTCACGGACAAACTCAAAACCCCAGTGAAATTGTAAATAGTGTTATATGGTCGAGAATCCCCAAGACTGTATTTGTTGGAATAGAAACACTTCACTTTGGTGCGTATGATGCTGTTGCGACTTTCAATGATGGCAACATAGTAAGGTGCAAGGTATTTAGAAATATGGGAATGAAGATAGGTTCTAACATGGTACGAGCGATGCTTACTTTAGACAAGGAACGCCTTCGGGCTACAGACAGGGCTGTAAAGAGTCTAGAAATACAAGCAAGAGTAAACTGGAGAAGGAACAAGAGGAAGCTGGAGGAGAAGTTTGCAGAGGATGAAGATAATCCATCCTACGGACCTGGAATGCACTAAAAAGTTAATCCAATCTTTGTCGCTAGATTCCCTAAACTTTTATTTTCTTATACTAATTACATGTTTTCTAAGGATCTTCCAAACATATTTGTTTCAAACTTTCAGTAAATGTTACACAGTACCTTCTGCATAATTTAACACAGCGTTTTTCCAAAAAGCTGCATATTTTTGAATATATAAATAAAAAATTGCAAAAAAATGTTGTGAATTTTCATTACAATTGAGAAAAAAGCATCTTTAATAAGTGAAATAAAATTTTGTAAAATCCCTTTGTTAAGTTGTAGCCCATATTCCAATAAATAATCTGTAAAAAGTTCAACTTCCTACCTCAAATACTTTGTGAGGAAAGATGTAATTTATAAGCGTTATTTTAACATTGCAAGTATAGGGCATTCCGGAGCCCCTTAAAATGTGATACTACTGGTGATGAGGCGTTGTCTACCATCAGGCAGGAATAGATACTCCTGCCATTTACTCACACAGATTCAGACTTCATTCTTCATGTGGCCAATCTGCCAGATGCGATATGTCACTAGTTATGTATCTTGACAGACTCATCGTTGCACCAGCTGGGGTTTCTTCGAGTTTGCTGATATGATTCTCCTGCTGACGAGACAATGGCTATCTTAAGAGAGTCATAGAGATTCCAGCCAGTTGATCGCCAAAATACACGTTTTTTAGATACTATAGCCAGTCTGCCCAAACTGTTATGCCACTAGTTGTTTATCTTAAGAGAAACGTCGTTATTCCTGAGAGGGGTTTCCTGCAGGTGCTGAAGTGATTCTACTGGTGACAAAGCAGTGGCATCCTTAAGAGATTCATAGTGATTACTGCAAGTTTCCCACCCAAATACACATATTTTAGATACAGGGGCGAGTCTGTCTGAAGGGATACGCCACTATTTGTTTATGTAAAGAAAAACAACTTTACTCTTGCTAGGGGTTTCTTGAAGTTGCTGATGTGATTCTCGCTGGTGATGAGGCACGGGCTACCTTAAGACAATCACAGTGAATCCAGCCAGTTGCTCACCCAATTACACAGTTTATAGATACTGTGGCCAGTCTGCCAGAGACGATACAACATTAGTTGCGTATGTTAAGAAAAACATCGTTACCCTTTCCAGGGGTTTCTTGACCTTGATGATGTGATTCTGCTGTTGACGAGGCATTGGCTACCTTAAGAGAGTCATAGTGACTCCTTGTAGTTGCTCACCAAATTAAACATTTTTTAGATACTGCCCGAAGTGATACGCCACTAGTTGTGTATCTTAAGAAAAACATCATTACTCTTGCCACGGGTTTCTTAAACTTGAAGATGTGACTCTACTGGTGACGCGGCATTGGCTACCTTAAGAGAGTCATAATGTTTCCTGTCAGTTGCTCACCCAAATACAGATTTTTTAGATATAGTGGCCAGTCTGCCTGAAGCAATACGGCACTAGTGGTTTATCTTAAGAGATACATCGTTACTGTTGCCAGGTGTTTCTTGACTTTGAAGATGTGATTCTACTGGTGACGAGGCGTGGCTGCTTTCAGAAAGTCACGGTGATTATTGCCAGTTGCTCTCCCAAATACACATTTTATAGATATTGTGGCCAGTCTGTCTGAACCGATACGTCACTAGTTGTGTATCTTACGATAAACATCGTTACTCTAGTCATAGGTTTCTAGACTTTGAAGATGTGATTCTACTGGTGTTGAGGCATTGGCTGCCTTAAGAGAGCCATAGGGATTCCTGCCAGTTGCTGTCCCAAATACACAGTATTATGATACTGTGGCCAGTCTGCCCGAAGTGATACGCCACTAGTTGTGTATGTAGAGAGAAACATCGCTACTCTTGCCAGGGGTTGCTTGACTTTGGAGATGTGATACTACTGTTTATGAGGCGTTGCCTTCCATAAGGCAGGAAAAGTTACTCCTGCCATTTGCTCACACAGATTCACACTTCTCTCTTCCTGTGGCCAATCTGCTAGATGCGGTATGTGACTAGTTGTGTATCTTAACAGAGTCATCGTTGCTCCTGCCAGAGTTTCTTCGAGTCTGCTGATATGATTCTCTTGGTGAAGAGGCATTGGCTACCCTAGGAGAGTCATAGTGATTCCAGCCGGTTGCTCACCCAAATACACATTTTTAGATACTGTCGCCAGTCTACCCAATACGCTATGCCTCTAGCAGTGGCTTCCTTAAGAGAGTCATAGTGACTCTTGCCAGTTGCTCACAAAAATACACATACTTTAGATTCTGTGGCAATCTGCCCGAAGTGATACGCCACTAGTTGTTTATCTTAAGAGGTATATCGTTACTCCTGCCAGGGGTTTCTTGAAGTTGCAGATGTGATTCTGCTGGAGACGAGGCCTTGGCAACCATAAGAGTGTCATAATGATTCCTGTCAGTTGCTCACAAAAATGCACATTTTTTAGATACAGAGGCCAGTCTCCCTGAAGCGATACGACAGTAGTTGTGTATCTTCAGAGAAACAACTTCACTCTTGCCAGGGGTTTCTTGACTTTGAAATTGTGATTCTGTTGGTGGCGAGGCATTGACTACCTTAAGACAGTCATAGCGATTCCTGCCTGGTGCTCACCCAAATACAAATTTTTTTGATACTGTGGCAGTCTTCCCGAAGCGATAGCCCCTTGTTGTGTATCTTAAGTGAAACATCGTTACTCTTGCTGGTGTTTCTTGACTTTGAAGATGTGATACGACTAGTGACCAGGCGTTGTCTTCCTTAACAGGGGATTAGTAACTCCTGCCATTTGCTCACACATATTCGCATATCTTTATTCTTGTGGCCAATCTGCCAGAAGTGATATGACACTAGTTGTGTATCACAAGAGAGTCATCGTGACTCCTACCAGGGTTCCTTTGAATTTGCTCATATGAATGTCCTGGTGACAAGGCACTTGGTTACCTTAAGAGAGTCAAAGTGATTCCAGCCAGTTGCTCACCCAAATACACATTTTTTAGATACTGTGGCCGGTCTACCGGAAGCGATATGCCACTACTTGTGTATCTTAAGTGAAACATCGTTACTCTTGCCAGGGGTTTCGGGAAGTTGCTGATGTGATTCTCACTGGTGACGAGCCATTGGCTACCTTAAGAGAGTCATAGTGATTCCTGCCAGTAGCTCTCCAAAACACACATTTTATAGATACTGTGGCCAGTCTGCCTGAAGTTGTACAACACTAGTTGTTTATCTTAAGTTAAACATCGATACTATTGCCAGGTGTACTTGACTTTGAAGATGTGATTCTACTGGTGACGAGGCATTGGCTACCTTAAGAGAGTCATAGTGATTCCTGCCATTTGCTCAAGGAAGTACACATCTTTTAGATATTGTGGCTAGTCTGCCCAAAGCGATACGTCACTAGTTGTGTATCTTAAGAGAAACATAGTTTCTCTTGCTGGGTGTTTCTGGACTTTGAAGACGACATACTACTGTTGACGAGTCATTGGCTACCTTAAGAGACTCATAGTGATTACAGCCAGTTGCTCACCCAAACACACATATTTTAGGTACTGTGGCCAGTCTGCCTGAAACGAAATGCCACTAGTTGTGTATCTTACGAAAAACATTGTTTCTCTTACTAGGGGTTTCTTGACTTTAAGGTTTTGATCCCACTTCTGATGAGGCATTGCCTACCTTCAGCGTGTCAAAGTGATTCCAGCCAGTTGCTGACCCAAATACACATTATTTTGATACTGTGACCACTCTGCCCGATGCGATACGCCACTAGTTGTATATCTTACGAAAAACGTCATTACTCTTGCCGGGGGTTTCTTGAATTTGAAGATGTGATTCTACAGCTGACGAGGCATTGCCTTCCTTAAGAGAGTCAAAGTGATTCCTGTCACTTGCTCACCCAAATACACATTTTTTAGATACAATGGCCAGTCTGCCTGAAGCGATACAACACAAGTTGTGTATCTTAAGAGAATCTTCGTTACTCTTGCCAGAGGTTCCTGCACTTTGAAAATGTGATTCTACTGGTGACGAGGCACTGGCTACTTTAAGAGAGTCAGAGTGATTACAGCCAGTTGCTCACCCAAATACACATTGATTAGATACTGTGGCCAGTCTGCCTGAAGGGGCACGCCACTTGTTGTGTATCTTAAGAAAAACGTCGTTACTCTTGGCAGGGGTTTCTTGAATTTGTAGATGAGATTCTTCAGCTGACGAGATATTTATCAACCTTAAGAGAGTCATAGTGATTCCAGCTGGCTGCTCACCCTAATACAACATTTTTAGATACAGTCGCCAGTCTGCGAAAATCGCTCGGCCTCTAGTTGTTTATCTTACGAGAAACATCGTTATTCCTGACAGGGGTCTCCAACGGGTACTAAAGTGATTCTACTGGTGACGCGTCAATGGCTTCTTTAAGAGAGTCATAGTGATTCCTGCCAGTTGCTCACTCAAATACAGATATTTTTGATAATGTGGCCACTCTGCCCTAAGTGATACGCCACTAGTTGTTTATCTTAAGAGGAAAATCGTTACTCTTGCCAGGGCTGTCATGACTTTCAAGATGTGATTCTACTGGTGACGAGGCATTGGCTACGTTGAGAGAGTCATAGAGATTCCTGACAGTTGCTCCGCCAAATACACATTTTTTTAGACACTGTGTCCAGTCTGACCGAAGTGATACGCCACTAGTTGTGTACCTTAAGAGGAACAACGTTACTTTTGCTAGGGGTTCTTTCAAGTTGCTGATGTGAATCTGCTGCTGACGAGGCTTTGGCTTCCTTAAAAGAGTCATAGTGATTCCTGCCAGTTGCTCACCCAAATTTACATTTTTTTAGATACTGCGGCCAGCCTGCCCGAAGTGATACGACAGTAGATGTTTTTCTTAAGAGGAACATTGTTACTATTGCTAGGGGTTTCTTGAGTTCGAAGATGTGGTTCTACGGTTGTCGAGGCATTGGCTACCTTACGAATGTCACAGTGATTATTGCCACATGCTCTCCCAAATTTACGTTTTATAGTTACTGTGGCCAGTCTGCCTGAGGCGATACAACACTAGTTGTGTATCCTAAGAGAAACATCGTTACTTTTGCCAGGGATTTCTTCACTTCTAAGATGTGATTCTACTGGTATCGAGGCATTTAAGAGAGTCATTGTGATCACATCCCGTTGCCCACCAAAAACCACATATTTTAGATAAAGTAGCCAGTCTGCCTGAAGCGATACAAAACTATTTGTGAATCTTAAGAGAAACATCGTTACTCTTGCCAGGGGTTTCTTGTTTTTGAAGACGTGATTCTACTGATGACGTGGCTTTGGCTTCCTTAAGAGAGTCATAGTGATTCCTGCCAGTTGCTCACCCAAATACACATTTTTAGATACAGTGGCCAGTCAGCCTGAAGCGATACGCCACTATTTGTGTATCTTAAGAGAAACATTGTTACTCTTCCCAGGGGTTTCTTGACTTTGAAGATGTCATTCTACTTTTAACAAGGCTTTGGCTACCTTAAGAGAGTCATTGTGATTCTTGCCAGTCGCCCAACCAAATACACATTTTTTAGATACAATGGCCAGTCTGCCTGAAGCGATACAACACTAGTTGTGTATCTTAAAAGAAACATCGTTACTCTTGCCAAGGGATTCTTCACTTTGAAGATGTGATTCTACTGGTGATACTGTGGCCAGTCTGCCCGAAGTGATATGCCACTAGTTGTTTATCCTAGGAGGATCATCGCTACTCTTGCCAGGGGTTTCTTGACTTTGAAGATGTGATTCAACTCGTGTTGACGCATTGACTACCTTAAGAAATTGACAGTGATTATTGCCAGTTGCTCCCCCCATTACACATTTTTTAGATACTGTGGCCAGCCTGCCTGAAGTGATACAACACTAGTTGCGTATGTTAGGAGAAACATCGCTACTCTTAACAAGGGATTCTTCACTTCGTAGATGTGATTTCAATGGTGATGAGGCATTGGCCACCTTGAATGAGTCTTAGTGATTCCAGCCAGTTGCTCACCCAAATACACGTAATTTAGATGCTGTTCCCAGTCTGCACACACATTTTATAGATACTCTGGCTAGTCTGCCTGAAGCGATACAACACTAGCTGTGTATCTTAAGAGAAACATCGTTACTCTTGCCATGTATTTCTTGACTTTGAAAATGTGATTCTACTGGTGACGAGTCATTGGCTACCTTGAGAGAGTCATAGTGATTCGTGCCAGTTGCTCACCCAAAAACACTTTTTTTTTAGATACTGTGGCGTCTGCCTGAAGTGATACGCCACTACTTGTGTTTCTTAAGGGGAACATCTTTATTATTGCCGGGGGTTTCTTGTCATTGAAGATGTGATTCTACTGGTGTTGTGGCATGGGCTACCTTAAGAAAGTCACAGTGATCCCTGCCAGTGTCTTGCCGAAATACACATTTTATAGATACTGTGGCCAGTCTGCCTGAAGCGTTACAACAATAGTCATGTATCTTAAGAGAAACATAGTTACTCTTGCCAAGGTATTCTTCACTTTGAAAATGTTATTCTACTGGTATCGAGGGGTTGGCTACCTTAAGAGAGTCATAGTGACTACAGCCAGTTGCTCACCCAAATACACATTATTATGATACTGTGACCAGTCTGCCTGAACTTATAGCCACTAGTTGTGTATCTCAACAGGAACATCGTTACTTTGATATGGGTTCCATGAGGTTGCTGATGTGATCCTGTTGGTAACGTGGCATTGGCTACACTAAGAGAGTCATAGTGATTCCTGTCAGTTTCTCAAACGAATACACATTTTTTAGATACAGTGGCCTGTATGCCTAAAGCGATACAGCACAATTTCTATATCTTAAGAGAAACATCATCACTCTTGCTAGCTGTTTCTTGAACTTCAAGATGTGATTATACTGGTGACGAGGCATTGGATACCTTAAGAGATTCATAGTGATTACAGCCAATTGTTCACCCAAATACACATATTTTAGAACCTGTGGCGAGTCTGTTTGAAGCGATACACCACTATTTGTGTATCTAAAGAAACACATCTTAACTCTTGCTAGATGTTTCTTGACGTTGCTGATGTGATTCCCGCTGGTGATGAGGCATTGGTTACCTTAAGATAGTCACAGTGATTCCTGCCAGTGGCTCACCCAAATACACATTTTATAGATACTGTTGCCAGTCTGCCTAAAGCGATACAAAACTAGTTATGTATCTTAAGAGAAACATCGCAACTCTTGCCAGGGGTTACTTTACTTTGAAGATGTGATTCTACTGGTGACGAGGCATTGCCCACCTTAAGAGAGTCATAGTGACTACAGCCAGTTGCTCACCCAAATACACATTATTTTGATACTGTGGCCAGCCTGCCTGAACTGATAGCCACTAGTTGTGTATCTTAACAGGAACATCGCTACTTTGATATGGGTTGCTTGAGGATGCTGATGTGATTCTGTCGGTGACGTGGCATTGGCTACCTTAAGAGAGTCATAATGATTCCTGTCAGTTGCTCTGCCGAATACATATTTTTTAGATACAGTGGCCTGTCTGTCTGAAGCATTACGCCACTAGATGTGTATCTAAAGAAACACCTCTTTACTCTTGCTAGGGGTTTCTTGAAGTTGCTGATGTGATTCTCGCTGGTGATGAGGCATTGGCTCCCATAAGAGAGTCATAGTGATTCCTGCCAGTTGCTCACCCAAATACACATTTCTTAGATACAGTGGCCTGTCCGCCTCAAGCGATACAGCACAAGTTGTGTATGTTAAGAGGAACATCGTTACTCTTACCAGGGGTTCCTTGAAGTTGCTGTTGTGATTCTGCTGGTGACGAGGCACTGACTACCTTAAGAGAGACATACTGATTCCTGACAGTTGCGCACCCAAATACACATTTTTTAGATAGTATTGCCAGTCCGCACAAAACCCTATGCCACCAATTGTTATTCCTGACATGGGTCTCCTGCACACGCTGAAGTGATTCTACTGGTGAAGAAGCAGTGGCTTCCTTAAGAGATTCATAGTGCTTCCTGCAAGTTGCTCACCCAAATACACATTATTTAGATAATGCGGCCAGTATGTCTGAAGCGATACCCCAATGATTGTGTATCTAAAGGAACACATCTTTACTCTTACTAGGGATTTCTTGGAGTTGCCGATGTGATTCTCGCTGGTGAGGAGGCATTGGCTACCATAAGAGATTCATAGTGTTTCCTGCCAGTTGCTCACCCAAATACACATTTTTTTAGATACTGTGGCCAGTCTGCCCGAAGTGATACGCCACTAGTTGTTTATCTTAGGAGGAACATCGTTACTCTTGACAGGGGTTTCTTGACTTTGAAGATGTGATTCAACTCGTGTCGACGCATTGGCTATCTTAAGAAAGTGACAGTGATTATTGGCAGTTGCTCCCCCAATTACACATTTTGTAGAAACTGTGGCCAGTCTGCCTGAAGTGATACAACACTAGTAGCGTATCGTAGGTGAAACATCGCTACTCTTACCAAGGGATTCTTCACTTTGTAGATGTGATTTCAATGGTGATGAGGCATTGGCTACCATAAATGAGTCACAGTGATTCCAGCCAGTTGGTTACCCAAATACACATTATTTAGATACTGTCCCCAGTCTGCACAAAACGCTATGTCAGTAGTAGTTTATCTTAAGACAAACACCGTTATTCCTGGCAGGAGTTTCCTGCAGGTGCTTAAGTGATTCTAATGGTGAGGAAGCAGTGGCTTCCTTAAGAGATTCATAGTGATTCCTGATAGTTGCTCACCAACATACACATTTTATAGATCCTGTGACCAGTCTGCCTGAAGCGATACAACACTAGATGTGTATCTTAAGAGAAACATCGTCACTCTTGCCAGGGGTTTCGTGACTTGGAAGATCTGATTCTACTGGTGACGAGGTATTGGCTACCCTACGAGTGTCATAGTGATTCCTGCAGGTTGCTCACCCAACTTCATATTTTTTAGATACTGTGGCCAGTCTGCCCGAAGTGGTATCTAAAGAAACACATCTTTATTCTTACTTACTCATTGGCTACCTTAAGAGTGTCATATTGATTCCTACCAGTATGTCAGCCAAAAACACATTTTTTCATACTGTGGTCAGTCTGCCTTAGGCGATACGCCACTAGTTGTGTAATTTAAGTGAAACATCGTTACTCTTGCCAGGGGTTTCTTGACTTTGAAGATGCGATTCTAATGGTGTCAAGGCATTGGCTACCTTAAGAAAGTGACAGTGATTATTCCCAGTTGATGTAACAAATACACATCTTATAGATACTGTGGCCAGTCTGCCTGAAGTGATACAACATTAGTTGTGTATCTTGAGAGACACACCGATACTCTTGCCAGGGGTTTCTTCGCTTTGAGGATGTGTTTCTACTGGTATCGAGGCATTGGCTACCTTAAGAGAGTCATAGTGATTACAGCCAGTAGCTCACCCTTATACACATATTTTAGAAACTTTGGCCAGTCTGTCCTAAGCGATACGCTACTATTTGTGTATCTTAAGAGAAACATTGTGACTCCTCCCAGGGGTTTCTTGACTTTGAAGATGTGATTCTACTTTTGACGAGGCTTTGGGTACTTTAAGAGAGTCATAGTGATTCCTGCCAGTTGCTCACACTAATTCACATTTTTTTGGATACTGTGGCCAGTCTGCCCGAAGCGATACACCACTAGTTGTTTTTCTTAAGAGGAACATCTTTACTATTGCCGGGGGTTTCTTGTCATTGAAGATATGATTCCACTGGTGTCGAGGCATGGGCTACCTTAAGAAAGTCACAGTGATCCCTGCCAGTGTCTCGCCGAAATACACATTTTATAGATACTGTGCCCAGTCTGCCTGAAGCGTTACAACACTAGTTGTGTATCTTACGAAAAACATCGTTACTCTTGCCAGGGGTTTCCTGACTTTGAAGATGTAATTCTAGTGGTGACCAGGCATTGCCCACCTTAAGCGAGTCATAGTGACTACAGCCAGTTGCTCACCCAAATACACATTATTATGATACTGTGACCAGTCTGCCTGAACTTATGGCCACTAGTTGCGTATCTCAACAGTAACATAGTTACTTTGATATGGGTTCCTTGAGGTTGCTGATGTGATTCTGTTGGTAACGTGGCATTGGCTACACTAAGAGAGTCATGGTGATTCCTGTCAGTTACTCAACCGAATACACATTTTTTAGATACAGTGGCCTGTATGCCTAAAGCGATACAGCACTATTTGTTTATCTTAAGAGAAACATCATCACTCTTGCTAGCTGTTTCCTGAACTTCAAGATGTGATTATACTGGTGACGAGGCATTGGATACCTTAAGAGATTCATAGTGATTACAGCCAATTGCTCACCCAAATACACATACTTTACAATCTGTGGCGAGTCTGTTTGAAGCGATACACCACTATTTGTGTATCTAAAGAAACACATCTTAACTCTTGCTAGATGTTTCTTGAAGTTGCTGATGTGATTCCCACTGGTGACGTGGCATTGACTACCTTAAGATAGTCACAGTGATTCCTGCCAGTGGCTCACCCAAATACACATTTTATAGATACTGTGGCCAGTCTGCCTAAAGCGATACAAAACTAGTTATGTATCTTAAGAGAAACATCGTTACTCTTGCCAGGAGTTTCTTCACTTTGAAGATGTGATTCTACTGGTATTGAGGCATTGGCTACCTTAAGATAGTGATAGTGATTACTGCCAGTTTCTCACCCAAATACACATATTTTAATTACTGTGGCCATTATGCCTGAAGCGAGACGCCACTAGTTGTGTATCTTACGAAAAACATCGTAACTCTTGCCAGGGGTTACTTTACTTTGAAGATGTGATTCTACTGGTGACGAGGCATTGCCCACCTTAAGAGAGTCATAGTGACTACAGCCAGTTGCTCACCCAAATACACATTATTTTGATACTGTGGGCAGCCTGCCTGAACTGATAGCCACTAGTTGTGTATCTTAACAGGAACATCGCTACTTTGATATGGGTTGCTTGAGGATGCTGATGTGATTCTGTCGGTGACGTGGCATTGGCTACCTTAAAAGAGTCATAATTATTCCTGTCAGTTGCTCTGCCGAATACACATTTTTTAGATACAGTGGCCAGTCTGTCTGAAGCGTTACGCCACTAGATGTGTATCTAAAGAAACACCTCTTTACTCTTGCTAGGGGTTTCTTGAAGTTGCTGATGTGATTCTCACTGGTGACGAGGCATTGGCTCCCATAAGAGAGTCATAGTGATTCCTGCCAGTTTCTCACCCAAATACACATTTCTTAGATACAGTGGCCTGTCCGCCTCAAGCGATACAGCACAAGTTGTGTATCTTAAGAGGAACATCGTTACTCTTGCCAGGGGTTCCTTGAAGTTGCTGATGTGATTCTGCTGGTGACGAGGCACTGGCTACCTTAAGAGAGACATAATGATTCCTGACAGTTGCGCACCCAAATACACATATTTTAGATAGTGTTGCCAGTCTGCACAAAACCCTATGCCACCAATTGTTTATCTTAAGACAACCATCGTTATTCCTGTCATGGGTCTCCTGCAAACGCTGAAGTGATTCTACTGATGAAGAAACAGTGGCTTCCTTAAGAGATTCATAGTGCTTCCTGCCAGTTGCTCAGCCAAATACACATTATTTAGATACTGCGGCCAGTCTGTCTGAAGCGATACCCAAATGGTTGTGTACCTAAAGGAACACATCTTTAGTCTTACTAGGGATTTCTTGGAGTTGCCGCTGTGATTCTCGCTGGTGACGAGGCATTGGCTACCATAAGAGAATCATAGTGTTTCCTGCCAGTTGCTCACCCAAATTCACATTTTTTTAGATACTGTGGCCAGTCTGCCCGAAGTGATATGCCACTAGTTGTTTATCCTAGGAGGATCATCGTTACTCTTGCCAGGGGTTTCTTGACTTTGAAGATGTGATTCAACTCGTGTTGACGCATTGACTACCTTAAGAAAGTGACAGTGATTATTGCCAATTGCTCCCCCAATTACACATTTTTTAGATACTGTGGCCAGCCTGCCTGAAGTGATACAACACTAGTTGCGTATGTTAGGAGAAACATCGCTACTCTTAACAAGGGATTCTTCACTTCGTAGATGTGATTTCAATGGTGATGAGGCATTGGCTACCTTAAATGAGTCACAGTGATTCCAGCCAATTGGTCACCCAAATGCACATTATTTAGATACTGTCCCCAGTCTGCACAAAACGCTATGGCAGTAGTAGTTTATCTTAAGAAAAACATCCCAATTCCTGGCAGGAGTTTCCTGCAGGTGCTTAAGTGAATCTAATGGTGAAGAAGCAGTGGCTTCCTTAAGAGATCCATAGTGATTCCTGATAGTTGCTCACCAACATACACATTTTATAGATACTGTGACCAGTCTGCCTGAAGCGATACAACACTAGATGTGTATCGTAAGAGAAACATCGTCACTCTTGCCAGGGGTTTCGTGACTTTGAAGATCTGATTCTACTGGCGACGAGGTATTGGCGACCCTACGAGTGTCATAGTGATTCCTGCAGGTTGCTCACCCAAATTCATATTTTTTAGATACTGTGGCCAGTCTGCCCGAAGTGGTATCTAAAGAAACACATCTTTACTCTTACTTACTCATTGGCTACCTTAAGAGAGTCATAGTGATTCCTACCAGTAGCTCACCCAAAAACACATATTTCATACTGTGGTCAGTCTGCCTTAGGCGATACGCCACTAGTTGTGTAATTTAAGTGAACCATCGTTAATCTTGCCAGGGGTTTCTTGACTTTGAAGATGTGATTCTACTGGTGTCGAGGCATTGGCTACCTTAAGAAAGTGACAGTGATTATTCCCAGTTGCTGTAACAAATACACATTTTATAGATACTGTGGCCAGTCTGCCTGAAGTGATACAACATTAGTTGTGTATCTTGAGAGAAACATCGATACTCTTGCCAGGGGTTTCTTCGCTTTGAGGATGTGTTTCTACTGGTATCGAGGCATTGGCTACCTTATGAGAGTCATAGTGATTACAGCCAGTTGCTCAACCAAATACACATATTTTAGATACTATGGGCAGTCTGCCTGAAGCGATGCGCCACTAGTTGTGTACCTTAAGAGGAACAACGTTACTCTTACCAGGGTTTCCTTGAAGTTAATGATCTGTTTCTGTTGGTGACGAGTCGTTTGCACCTTAAGAGAGTCATAGTGATTTCTGCTAGTCGGTCAACCAAATACACATTTTTTAGATACTATGGGCAGTCTGCCTGAAGCGATACCCCACTAGATGAGTAGCTTATTTGAAACAACGTTACTCTTGGCAGTTGTTTCTTTCCTTTGAAAATGTGATACGGCTGGTGACGAGGCATTGGCTACCTTAAGAGAGTCATAGTGATTCCTGCCAGTTGCTCACCCAAATACACATTTTGTAGATACTGTGGCCAGTCTGCCTGAAACGACACTCAACCATATTCACAATTTTAGATACTATGGCCAGTGTGCGCGAAGCGATACCCAACTAGTTGTGTATCTTAAGTGAAACATCGTTACTCTTGGCGGTTGTTTCTTTCCTTTGAGCATGTGATTCCGCTGATGAGGAGTCATTCGCTTTCTGAAGATAGCGATAGTGATTCTTGCCAGTCAATCCCCCTAATACACATTTTTTAGATACTGTGGCCAGTCTCAATGAAGCGATACGCCGCTGGCTGTGTATCTTAAGAGAAACATCGCTACTCTTCCGAGTGGTTTCTTGACTTTGAAGCTGTGATTGTACATTTGACGAGTAATTGGCTACCTTAAGAGAGTCATAGTGATTCCTGCCAGTTGCTCACCCAAATACACATTTTTTAGTTACTGCAGTCAATCTGCCAAAAGGAATACAGCACTAGTTGTGTATCTTAGGAGAAACATCGTTAATCTTGCCAGGGGTTTCTTGACTTTGAAGAAGTGAGTCCACTGGTGACGAGGTATGGGCTACCTTAAATGAGTCATAGTGATTCCAGCCAGTTGCTCACCCAAATACACATTATTTAGATATTGTCCCCAGTCTTCACAAAGCGCTATGCCACTAGTTGTTTATCTTAAGGAAATCATCTTTATTCCTGACAGGGGTTTCCTGCAGTTGTTGAAGTGATTCTAATGGTTAAGAAGCTGAGGCTTCCTTAAGAGATTCATAGTGATTCCTTATAGTTGCTCACCCTAATACACATTTTATAGATACTGTATCTAGTGTGCCTGAAGCGGTACAACACTAGTTGTGTATCTTAAGAGAAACATCTATACTCGTGCCAGGGGTATATTGATTATGAAGTCGACATTCTACTGGTGACGAGGTATTGGATACCTTAAGAGAGTCATAGTGATTCCTGCAGGTTGCTCAACCAAATTCACACCTTTTAGATACTGTGGCCAGTCTGCCTGAAGCAATACGCCACTATTTGTGTATCTTAAGAGAAACATCTTTACTCTTCCCAGGGATTTCTTGACTTTGAAGATGTGATTCTACTTTTGACGAGGCATTGGCTACCTTAAGTAAGCTATAGTGATTCCTACCAGTTGCTCACAAATACAAATTTTTTTACATGCTGTGGCCAGTCTGCCTGAAGTGATACGCCACTAGTTGTTTATCGTAAGAGGAGTGTCGTTACCCTTGCCAGGGATATCTTCACATTGATGATGTGATTCTACTGGTGAAGAGGCATTGGCTACCTTAAGAGAGTCATAGTGATTCCTGGCAGTTGCTCACCCAAATGCACATTTTACAGATACTGTGGCCAGTCTGTCAGAACCGATACAACAATAGTTGGGTATCTTAAGAGAAACATCGTTACTCTTGCCAGGGTTTCTTGAATTTGAAGAAGTGATGCTACTGGTGACGAGGTATTGGCTACCTTAAGAGGGTCATAGTGATTCCTGCCAGTTGCTCACCCAAATGCACATATTTTAGATACTGTGGCCAGTCTGTCTGAAGCTATACGCTATTAGTTATGTATCTAAAGAAACACATCTTTACTTCTGCTAGGTGAATCTTGAAGTTGCTGATGTGATTCTCGTTGGTGACGAGGCATTGGCTACCTTAATAAAAGTCACAGTGATTCCTGCCAGTGGCTCACCCAAATACACATTTTTAGATACTGTGGCAGTCTGTCCGAAGTGATGCGCCACTAGTTGTGTATCTTAAGAGGCACATCGTTACTCTTGCGAGGGGTTCCTTGAAATTACTGATGGAATCTGCTGGTAACGAGTCATTGGCTTCCTTAAGAGAGTCATAATGATTCCTGTCAGTTGCTCACCCAAATACACATTTTTTAGATACAGTGACCATTCTGCCTGTGGCGATACAGCACTAGTTGTGTATCTTATGTGAAACATCGTTGCCATTTGCAGGAGTTTTTCGACTTTGAAGATGTGATTCTACTGGTGATGGGGCATTGGCTACCTTAAGAGAGTCATACAGATTGCTGCCAGGTGCTCACCCAAATATATATCTTTTAGATACTGTGGCCAATCTGACTGAAGCGATACGCCAATATTTGTGTAACTTACGTGAAACATCGCTTCCCTTCCCACGGGTTTCTTGACTTTGAAGATGTGATTTTACTGGTGACGATGTATTGGCTACCACAAGAGAGTCATAGTGATTCCTGCCAGTTGCTCATCCAAATACACATTTCATAGAAACTGTGGCCAGTCTGCCTGAAGCAATTCAACACTAATTGTGTAGACTAAGAGAAACGTCGTTACTCTGGCTAGGGTTTTCTTGACTTTGAAGATGTGATTCAGCTGGTGACGAGGTATTGGCTTCCTTAAGAGAGCCATAGTGATTCCTGCCAGCTGCTCACCCAAATACACATATTTTAGATACTGCGGCTAGTCTGTCTCAAGCGATACCCCACTAGTTTTGTATCTTAAGAGAAACATCATTACTCTTGGCAGTTTTTTCTTTCCTTTGAACATGTGATTCTGCTGGTGACGAAGCATTGGCCACCTTAAGTTAGTCATAGTGATTCCTGCCAGTTGCTCACCCAAATACACATTTTTTGGATACTGTTTCCAGTCTGTCCGAAGTGATACGCCACTAGATGTTGATCGTACGAGGAACGTCGTTAGTCTTTGCAGGGATTTCTTCACTTTGAAGATGTGATTCTACTGGTGACGAGACATTGGCTGCCTTAAGAGAGTTATAGAGATTACAGCCGGTTGATCACCAAAATACACATATTTTAGATACTGTGGCCAGTCTGCCTGAAGCGGTAGAACACTAGTTGTGTATCATAAGAGAAACATCGTTACTCTTGCCAGGGATTTCTTGACTTTGAAGATGTGAATCTACCGGTGACGACGTATTGGCTACCTTAAGAGAGTCATTGTGATTCCTGCCAGTTGCACACACAAATACACATATTTTAGATACTGTGGACAGTCTGTCTCGAGCGGTACCTCACTAGTTGTGTATCTTAAGAGAAACATTGTTACTCTTGGCAATTGTTTCTTTCCTTTGAACCTGTGATTCTGCTCGTGACAATGCATTGGCTACCTTAAGAGAGTCATAGTGATTCCTGCCAGTTGCTCACCCAAATACACATTTTTTGGATACTGTGGCCAGTCTGCCTGAAGCAATACGCCACTATTTGTGTATCTTAAGAAAAAACATCTTTACTCTTCCCAGGGGTTTCTTGACTTTGAAGATATGACTCTGCTTTTGTCGAGGCATTGACTACCTTAAGAGAGTCATAGTGATTCCTGCCAGTTGCTCACCCAAATGCACATATTTTAGATACTGTGGCCAGTCTGTCTGTAGCTATACGCTTTAGTTGTGTATCTAAAGAAACACATCTTTACTCCTGCTAGGTGAATCTTGAAGTCGCTGATGTGATTCTCGTTGGTGTCGAGGCATTGGCTACCTTAATAAGTCACAGTGATTCCTGCCAGTGGCTCACCCAAATACACATTTTATAGATACTTTGGCCAGTCTGTACGAAGTGATGCACCACGGGTTGTGTATCTTAAGAGGAACATCGTTACTTATGCCAGGGGTTTCTTGAAATTGCTGATGTGATTCTGCTGACGACGAGTCGTTGGCTACCTTAAGTGAGTCATAATGATTCGTGTCAGTTGCTCACTCAAATACATATTTTTTAGATACAGTGGCCAGTCTGCCTGAGGCGATACAGCACTAGTTGTGTATCTTAAGTGAAACATCGTTACTCTTCTCAGTTGTTCCTTTCCTTTGAGCATGTGATTCTACTGGTGACGTTGTATTGACTACCTTCAGTCTGCCCGAAGTGATACGCCACTAGTTGTTTATCTAAAGGGGAACACCATTACTCTAGATAGGGGTTCCTTGAAGTTGCAGATGTGATTCTGCTGGTGACGAGGCATTTGCGACCTTATGAGAGTCACAGTGATTATTGCAAGTTGCTCTCCCAAATACACAATTTATAGATACCGTGGCCAGTCTGCCTGAAGCGATACTACCCTCGTTGTGTATCTTAAGAGGAACATCGTTACTTATGCCAGGGGTTTCTTGAAATTGCTGATGTGATTCTGCTGACGACGAGTCGTTGGCTACCTTAAGTGAGTCATAATGATTCGTGTCAGTTGCTCACTCAAATACATATTTTTTAGATACAGTGGCCAGTCTGCCTGAGGCGATACAGCACTAGTTGTGTATCTTAAGTGAAACATCGTTACTCTTCTCAGTTGTTCCTTTCCTTTGAGCATGTGATTCTACTGGTGACGTTGTATTGACTACCTTCAGTCTGCCCGAAGTGATACGCCACTAGTTGTTTGTCTTAAGAGGAACATCGTAATTCCTGCCAGGGGTTTCCTGACTTTGAAGGTGTGATTCTACTGGTGACGAGGCACTGGCTACCTTTAGAAAGTCACAGTGATTATTGCCAGTTGCTCTCCCAAGAACTTATTTCTTAGATACTGTGGACAGACTGCGTGATGCAGTACAACACTAGTTATGTATCTTAAAAGGAACATCGTTACTCTTGATAGGGTGTCCTTGATGTTGCTGATGTGAATCTGCCGGTGACGAGGCATTTGCGACCTTAAGAGAGTCATAATGATTCCTGTCAGTTGCTCACCCAAATACACATTTTTTAGATATAGTAGCCTGCCTTCCTAAAGCGATATGGCACTATTTGTGTATCTTAAGAGAAACATCGTTACTCTTGCTAGTTGTTTCCTAAACTTGAAGATGTGATACTTCTGGTGACGAGGCATTCGCTACCTTAAGAGGGTCATAGTGATTCCTGCCAGTTGCTCACCCAAATACACACTTTTTAGATACTGTGGCAAATCTGCCTGAAGCGGTACGCCAGTTCTGTGTATCTTAAGATAAACATCTTTACTTTTGCCAAAGGTTAATTTACTTTTGAGATGTGATTCTACTGGTGACAAGGCATTGGCTACCCTAAGAGAGTCATTGTGATTCTTGCCAGTCACTCAACCAAACACACAAATTTAGATACTATGGCCAGTCTACCGGAAGCGATACCCAACTAGTTGTGTATCTTAAGTGAAACATCGTTACTCTTGGCAGTTGTTTCTTTCCTTTGAGCATGTAATTCTACTGGTGATGAAGCATTGACTACCTTAAGAGAGTCATAGTGATTCCTGCCAGTTGCTTACCCAAATACTCATTTTTTTAGATACTGCCCGAAGTGATACGCCACTAGTTGTGTACCATAAGGGGAACATCGTTACTCTTGCCATAGGCTCCTTGAAATTGCTAATGTGATTCTGCTGGTGACGAGGCATTGACTACCTTCAGAGAATCATAGTGATTCCTGCCAGTTGCTCAAGCCAATCCCCACTTTTTAGATACTGTGTCCAGTCTGCCTGAAGCGATGCGCCACTATCTATGTATTTTCAGATAAACATCTTTACTCTTGCCAAGGGCAAATTCACTTTGAATATGTGATACTACTGGTGTCGAGGCATTGGCTACCTTAAGAAAGTGACAGTGATTATTGCCAGTTGCTCTCTCAAATACACATTTTATAGATAGTGTGGCCTGTCTGCCTGAAGCGAAACAACACTAGTTGTGAATCATAAGATAAACATCGTTACTCTTGCCAAGGGTTTCTTCACTTAGAAGATTCTACTGGTGATGAGGCATTGGCTACCTTAACAGTCTAATGATGATTACAGCCAATTGCTCACCCAAATACAGATATTTTAGATACTGTGGCCAGTCTGTCTGAAGCGATACGCCACTAATTGTCTATCTAAAGAAACACATCTTTACTCTTGTTAGGGGTTTATAGAAGTAGCTGATGTGATTCTGGCTGGTGCCGAGACATTGGCTACCTTAAGAAAGTCACAGTGATTCCTGTAGTTGCTCACCCCAATACACATTTTATAGATACTGTGGCCAGTCTGCCTGAGGCGATGCAACACTAGTTGTGTATCTTAAGTGAAACATCGTTACTCATACCAGGGGTTTCTTTACTTTGAAGATGTGATTCTACTGGTGACGTGGCACTGGCTACCTTAAGAGAGTCATAGTGAATCCTGCCAGTTGCTAACCAAAATTCACATTTTTTAGATACTGTGGCAAGAATGCCCGAAGTGATATGACACTAGTTTTATCTCTTAAGAGGAACATCGTTACTCTTGCCATGGGTTCCTTGAAGATGCTGATATGATTCTGCTGGTGACGAGGCATTGGCTACCTTAATAGAGTCATAATGATTCGCGCCAGTTGCTCTCTCAAATATACATGTTATAGATACGGTGGCCAGTCTGCCTGAAGCGTTACAACACTAGTTGTTTATCTTAAGAGAAACATCGTCACTCTTGCAAGGTGTTTCTTGACTTTGAAGATGTGATTCTATTGGTGACGAGGCATTGGCAACCTTAAGAGAGTGATAGTGATTTCTGCCAGTTGCTCACTTAAATAGAAATTTTTTAGATACTGTGGCCAGTCTGTCCGAAGTGATACGCCACTTGTTGTTCATCTTAAGAGGAACTTTGTTACTCTTGACAGGGGTTTCTGAAAGTTGTGGGTGCGTTTCTGCTTGTGAAGAGGCATTGGCTACCTTAAGAGAGTCGTAATGATTCCTGTTAGTTGCTCACCGAAATACATATTTTTTAGATACATTGGCAATTCTGCCTGAAGCGATATGGCACCAGTTGTGTATCTTAAGAGGAACATTGTTACTCTTGCCAGGACTTTCTGGACTTTGAAGAAAGGATGCCACTGCTGACGAGACATCGGCTACGTGAAGAGGGTCATTGTGATTCCTGGAAGTTGTTCACCCAAATGCACATTTTTTAGATAATGTGGCCACTCTGCCTGAAGCTATACGCCTCTAGTTGTGTATCTTAGGAGAATCATCGTTAATGTTGCCAGCGGTTTCTTGACTTCAAAGGCATTGGCTACCTTAAGAGAGTGACAGTGAGTCCTACCAGTTGCTCACCAAAATACTCATTTTTTAGATACTGTGGCCAGTCTGCCCGAAGAGATACGCCACTAGCTGTTTATCCTATGAGGAACATCGTTAGAATTGCCAGGGGTTTCTTGAAGTTGCTGATGAGATACTGCTAGCGACGAGACATTGGCTACATTAAGAGAGTCATAGCGATTCCTGCAGTTGCTCACCCAAATACACATATTTTAGATACCGTGGCCAGTCTGCCAGAAGCAATACGCCACCAGTTGTGTATCTGAAGAAAGATACTGTTACTCTTGCCAGAGGGTTCTTGACTTTGAAGATGTGATTCTATTGTTGACGAGGCATTGGCTACCTTAAGAGAGTCATAGTGATTCCAGCCAGTTGCTCACCCAAATAAATATTTTTTATATACTGTGGCCAGTCTGCCTGAAGAGATACACCACTAGCTTTTTATTTTACGAGGAACATCATTTCTCTTGCCAGGTCTTTCTTGAAAATGCTGTTGTGACTCTGCTGGTGACGAGGCATTGGCGACCTTAAGTGAGTCGTAACAATTCCTGAAAGTTGTTCACCCAAATCCATATTTTTTAGATACTGTGACCAGTCTGTCCGAAGCGATACGCCACTAGTTGTGTATCTTAAGAGAAAAATCGATCCTCTTGCCGTGGGTTTCTTGACCTTGACGATGTGATCCTATTGGTGACAAGGCATTAGCTACCTTAAGAGTGTAATAATGATTACTGCTTGTTGCTCACCCAAATACACATTCATTAGATATCGTGGGCAGTCTGCCTGAAGCGCTCTGCCACTAGTTATTTATCTGAAGAGATATGTCGTTACCCCTGCCAGGGGTTCCTCGAAGTTGCTGATGCGACTCGACTGTTGACGAGGCATTGGCTAATTTAAGTGAGTCATAGTGATTCCTGCCGGTTGCTCACCCAAATACACATTTTATAGACACTGTGGCCAGTCTGCCTGATGCGAAACGATACTGGTTGTGTGTATCTTAAGATAAACATCGTTATTCTTGCCAGAGGTTTCTCGACTTTGAGGATGTGATTGTACTGGTGGCGATGCGTTGTCTACCGTAAGTGAGGAATAGTAACACCTGCCATTTGTTCACAGAAATTCACACTTTTCTCTTAATGTGGCCAGTCCGCCAGATGCGATATGTCACAAGTTGTGTATCTTAAGAGAGTCATCTTTGCTCCTGCCAGGGTTTATTCGAGTTTGCTGATATAATTCTCCTGGTGACGAGGTATTGGCTACGTTAAGAGTGTCATACTGATTCCCGCCAGTTGCTCACCCAAATACGATTTTTTTAGCTACTGTCGCCATTCTGCCCGAAGCGATACGCCACTAGTTGTGTATCTTAAGATAAACATCGTTACTCTTGCCAGGGGTTTCTTCACTTTCAAGATGCGATTCTACTGGTGACGAGGCTTTTCTACCTTAAGATAGTCATAGTGATTCCTGCAAGTTGCTCGTCCAAATACACATTTTTTAGATACTGTGGACAGTCTGCCTGATGCAATACGATACTGGTTGTGTATCTTAAGATAAACATCGTTACTCTTGCCAAAGGTTACTTGAATTAGCAGATGTGATTCTACTGGTGAAGAGGTGTTGTCCACCTTAGAGGAAGAATAGTTACTCCTGCCATTTGCTGACGAAAATTCATAGTTTTTTCTTCTTGTGGCCAATCTGCCAGATGCGATAGCTTTAAAAGAGTCATCGTTGGTCCTGGCTGGGTTTCAACGACTTTTGCTGATATGATCCTCCTGGTTTCGAGTCATTGGCTTCCTTAAGAGAGTCATAGAGATACCTGCCAGTTCCTCACTTAAATACACATTTTTTAGATACTGTGACAGTCTACGTGAAGCGATACGCCACTGGTTCCTAATCTCCTTACTCTTGCCAGGGGATATTTGCAGTTGCTGTTGTTACTCTATTGTTGACGAGGCATTGGCTTCCTTAAGAGAGTCATAGTGATTCTTGGCAGTTCCTCACCCAAATACACATTTTTTAGAAACTGTGGCCAGTGTGCCTAAAGCAATACGCCACTAGTTGTGTATCTTAAAAGAATCATCGTTACTCTAGCCACGGGTTTCTTGACTTCAAAGATGCGATTCTACTGCTGACGAGGCATTGGCTACCTTAAGAGGGTCATAGTGACTCCTGGCAGTTGCTCACCAAAATACACATATTTTAGATACTGTGGACAGTCTGCCTGATGCGATACGCAACTAGATGTGTATCTTAGGAGTAACATCGCTACTCTTACCAGGGTATTCTTGATGTTGCTGATGTTATTCTCGCTGGTGACGACGCAATGGCTACCTTAAGAGAGTCATAGTGATTCCTGTCAATTGCTCACCCAAATACAGATTTTATAGGTACTGTGGTCAGTCTGCCTGAAGTGATACGGCACTAGTTGTGTATCTTAAGAGAAACATCGTAACTCTTGCCAGTAGTTTCTTGACGTTGCTCATGTGATTCTACTTTTGAAGAAGCATTGGCTACCTGAAAAGGGTCATAGTGATTCCTGGCAGTTGCTCACCCAAATCCATATTTCTTAGATACTGTGGCCAGTTTACCTGAAGCGATACGCCAATAGATGAGTATGTTAAGAGAAACATCGTTAAACATGATAGAGGTTTCTTGACTTTGAAGATGTGATTCTACTGGTGACGAGGCGTTGTCTACCTTAAGGGAGGAATAGTTACTCATGCTATTTGTTCACACTAATTCACACTTCTTTCTTCCTGTGGCCAATCTCCCAGTTGCGATAAGTCACTAGTTGTGTATCTTAAGAGAGTCATCGTTGCTCCTGGCAGGGTTTGTTCGAGTTTTGCCAATAAGATTCTCATGGTGACGAAGCATTGACATCCCTAAGAGAGTCATAGAGATTCCTGCTAGTTGCTGACTTAGATACACATTTTTTAGATACTGTGGCCGTCTGCGTTAAGCGATACGCCACTGGTTGTTTAACTCAAGAGAAATATCGTTACTCCTGCCAGGGGTTTCTTGCAGTTGCTGATGTTATTCTACAGGTGACGAGGCATTGGCTTCCTTAAGAGAGTCATTGTGATTCCTGCCAATTGCTCACCCAAATACAGATCTTATTGATACTGTGGTCAGTCTACCTGAAGTGGTACGCTACTTGTTGTGTATCGTAAGAGAAACATCATTACTCTTGCCAGGGTTTCTTGACTTTGAAGATGTGATTCTACTGGTGACGAGCCATTGGCTACCTAAAGAGGGTCTTAATGATTCCTGCAACTTGCTCACCGAAATTCGCATATTTTAGATACTGTGGCCAGTCTACCCAAACCGATAAGCCACTAGTTGTTTATCTTAACAGAAATATCGTTCCTCCTGCCAGGGGTTTCTTGCAGTTGCTGATGTGATTCTACTGGTGTCGAGGCACTGGCGACCTTAAGAGAGTCATACAGATTTCATCAAGTTGCTCACCCATATACACATTTTTTTGATACTGTGGCCAGTCTGCCTGAAGCGATACGCCACTGGTTGTGTATCTTAAGAGATACATCATTACTTTTGCCAGAAGTGGCTTCACTTTGAAGATGTCATTCTACTGGTGACGAACCATTGGCTACCTGAAGGGTGTCATAGTGATTCCTGCCAGTTGCTCACCCAAATACACATATTTTACACACTGTGTCCAGTCTGCCTGAAGCGATACGCTACTAGTTGTGTATCTTAAGATAAACATCTTTACACTTTATAGAGGTTTCTTGACTTTGAAGTTGTGATTCTAGTGGTGACGAGGCGTTGTCTATAAAGCCGTCTTTATTCACAGAAATACAGTGAATAATAGAGGTTATAAACACTCTTAAGCTATTGCGCCTTGCTCCCCGAGAGGAACTCACAGGGGCGCCGTTTACAGATGTTTGTGTAACCTCTATAACCTTAATATTGTTACACAGTATAAACAATAACATACATGAATAGAATAAAGAACGGAATTGCTCCCGATATTGAAGCCCCGAGAGTCGGGGCAAACTAACCTAAGCATTACCGACTAGCTAACCTACGCCCTCCCTGTACTTCGATCTTGTCGACGTCATGTTTTCAAACAGGCCGAAGATCCACGATGTTCCACAGAGCACCCGCGTGCTAATGGTGCTTAACTCCCGCCTGCGGAAGCCAAGTTGTAGGAGCTGTCGGGCTGATGTAGGTGCCCAAGTCCCCCTCCAATTCAGGGTCACTGTTTCAAACTGGATGCTTCTGGCTGCGGGTCGGAGACCGCCGACGGCACGCTGCACCGACGGGACATCATATTTCGCCGCCTTCTACCGGTGACACAAGTCGGTGTCGAGGTGGTCGCCGACAATTTGCGCATCGATGACATGCGCCACGCCGTCCTTTGACGCTACGACGTCGGGCTTGCGGACTCCCTCGGGCGTCCGGAGGTGAGGCTCGACAGACACGTCGAACCCTCATTGAGCCAGCCCGCGCGAGACGTATTTCACTACCGCGTCGTGACGCCGCACCCAGGCTCGGCTGGTGAGCCCACAGCCCTGGACGACGTGGTTCGCGGTCTCGACGGCGTTGCACCTTGCGCGACACATCTTCTCCCTGTCTCGGCCGCGACTCCTGCGCGCTTTGGATGGTAATGCGTTGATGCGCGTGCGGATGCACGCCACGTAGTCACGGCCAGACAGGAAGCGACTGGTGTCCTCGACCCAGCTGTGTTGGCCTGATGTCCTGGCTGACGACGAAAGGGCTGCCCCGTCGAAGGTAACATGCAGGTGCGCCGCCCACATCTCACCAACTTTTGCAGCCGATTACAGCAGATAGCCCTCCCACGTGAGGTGTCGCTCTACCGCCGCCACTTCGTGTCGCGCCTCCCCCAGATCTGCATCGGTGGTGGAGGTCTCGAGCTGTAGCAGGGTGAGGAGCCTGCCCCACCTCAGGGTTGGCCCCATCCAGCGGGCTGATGGAATACCGAGGCCCCCATGGCCTATTGGAGCGTGAAAGTTGCCCAAGGGGGTATCACCTGGGAGGTGGAACCATCTCCTCACCGCAGCCCGAACGCAGTTGTCCATGGCCTTGAGCGCACCGATGCGGGTGCGACTCAGGGCTAGGCCATGGCACAGGCCCGGGAGAAGAACCTCACGAAGTGCAAAAAGCCGCTGCTGCGGCTTCAGCGGCGCCCGCGTGATGATCGACAGCTGCTCTTCTATGTGGTGCCTTATGGAAGGATATGGCTAACACCGAGCACACGGTGACGGGCCAAAAGTCAGCGGGGGATGCTGGGGCGGCTGTCTTAGGGAGCAGGGAGGTCCTGGCTCGGAGGAGGGAAGGGGGAAGCTTGCGGGTAAGCAGGAAAAGCATTAGGAGTTTGGTGGTGACCTCCGCCGGAAGGCGGCGCAGCTGCACCGGCGAGAGGCCGTCAGGGCCGGCAACGGAGCCTCTGGGCGGCAAGGCAGCCGCAACCTCTTCTGTAGTGATCGGCCTCCACAGGCGCTCAAAGTCAACAGACTCCGAGCGCGGGAGAAGCCGGTCGGAAATGGAGCCTGCGGTGGAGGGTGGCTCCGTCGTAAAGAGGCTGCGCCAGAAGTCCACCAGCCCAGGGATGTTCGACGGCGGCTGAAGCAGGGTGCCATCTAGGAGGCCACGCACGCAGCGTGCGCGGTTCTTCCTGAAGGCGTCTTGGCATCTGGCATACTCCCACCGGCGGCGCTTCCGCTTGGAGAGCGGAGGGCCACTATCAGGCCGCTGCTTTGATGGCGGGCGCGGCGTCTTCTTCTTCCTTCCTCCTGCTTCCTCAGAGCCGACAGCACGGAGGGCCTCGGGCAGCCCAGCCGCAACCACTGCCGACGGCGTACCCGGCCCCAAACACGCAAGGTCGTCCAGGGCAGAGAAACGCGCAGCCGACCGCGGCAGGCCGGCGAGGTGCCTCCATATAGCTTCGTCGACTGCAGACGTTGGTGGCGGGCGCTCAAGCTCTGGCGGAGAGGGTGGCCCCTCCGGCAGGGACTCCGTGGCGGGTAGGTGGCGTAGACCTTGCTGCGCCTGTTGTTCCCGCATCAGCTCCTCCACGTACTCCCGCACCATTGCCCTGTGTGCCACCGTCCTCCTCCTGCACTTGATGGCATCCAGGGTACGGTGCGGAAACAAGGGTAGAAGCTCCTGGTTTGCAAAATGTAATTTGGAGTCACTAGCACAGTGAAGCCGAGCCTCCGCCAGGGCGAGCTCCCGCATCTCCTCCTCCGCCCACCGAGCTCGCTTCCTATCAGTTGTAATTTCCGCATTCGCCGCTTCCGGATGGGCGCGGCGGCGGTGTTGCCCGAGCCCGATCTTGCTGCGGAAAGCACGGCTGCAGATGCTGCAGTGGAACCATGGCTCCACGGCCTCTTCTACTTCAGAGACGGTTGGTAGGCTAACAGTCGGGACTGTTGGGCCGGGACCTTCAGTGGAAGGCCCGGTACCCGTGTTTTCTTGTATCGTTGTCCCAACTCGAAGGGTTATGCGACGGAGGGCTGGTAACCCCCCAAAGCACCAAGTGCGGTATTCCACTCTGCTTACCAGTCCTATCAAGGACTGGCGTATCGGCGGGCCCACGGGAAGGGGGGAAGCCGCAGGCAAGGAGAGGCTAAGAGGGCTTGGCCCATGTATAGCGCTTCACTTGCCCAGTAACTATGACCTTATAGTTACTCCTGCTATTTGCTCACACAAATTCACACTTCTTTCTTCCTGTGACCAATCTGCCAAATGGGATATGATTCTCCTGGTGTCGAACCATTGGCTTCCTTAAGAGAGTCATAGCGATTCCTGCCAGTTGCTCACCGAAATACACAAATTTTAGATACTGTGGCCAGTCTACCCAAACAGATATGCCACTAGTTGTTTACCTTAACAGAAATATCGTTCCTCCTGCCAGGTGTTTCTTGCAGTTGCTGATGAGATTCTACTGGTGTCGAGGCCCTGGCGACCTTAAGAGGGTCATAGTGATTCCGGCCAGTAGCTCACCCAAATACACATTTTTTTGATACTGTGGCCAGTCTGCCTGAAGCGATGCGACACTGGTTGTGTATGTTGACAGAAAAATCGTTACTCTTGACAGGGCTTTCCTGACTTCAAAGATGGGATTCTACTGGTGACAAGGCATTGGCTACCTTAAGAGAGTCATAGTGATCCAGGCCAGTTGCTCACCCAAATACGCATTTCGTAGATACTTTGGCCAGTCTGCCTGATGCGATACGCCACTGGTTGTGTATCTTAAGTAAAACATCGTTACACTTGCTAGAGGTTTCATGATTTTCAAGACGTGATTCTACTGGTGACGAAGCGTTGTCTACCTTAAGCGAGGAATAGATACTCCCGCCATTTGCTCACACCAATTCATACTCTCTTCTTCTTGTGGCCAATCTGCCAGATACGATATGTCACTAGTTGTGTATCTTAAGAGAGCCATCGTTGCTCATGCCAGGGTTTCTACGATTTTGCTGATATGATTAGCCTGGTAACGAGGCAATGGATACCTTAAGAGAGTCATAGTGATTCCTGCCAATTGCTCAAACAAATATACATTTTATAGATACTGTGGTCAGTCTACCGAAACCCATATGCCTCTAGTTGTTTATCTTAATAGAAATATCGTTCCTCCTGCCAGGAGTTACTTGCAGTTGCCGATGTGATTGTACTGGTGCCGAGGCATTGGCGACCTTAGGAGCGTCATAGTGATTCCGGCCAGTTCCTCACACAAACACATATATTTTAGATACTGTGGCCAGTCTGCCCGAATCGGTATGCCACTACTTGTTTATCTAAAGAGAAACATCGTTACTCCTGCCTGGGGTACTTGCGATTGCTGATGTGATTCTACTGGTGACAAGGCATTGGCTACCTGAAGAGGGTCATAGTGATTACTGCCAGTTGCTCACACAATTACACATTTTTTAGATACTGTGGCCAGACTGCTTGAAGCGATACGCCACTAGTTGTGTATCTTAAGAGAAACAGCGTTACAATTGATAGAGGTTTCTTGACTTTGAAGACGTCTTTCTAGTAGTGACGAGGCGTTGTCTACCATAAGGGAGGAATAGTTACTCCTGCTATTTCCTCACACAAATTCACACTTCTTTCTCCCTGTGGCCAGGCTGACAGATGGGATATGTCAATAGTTGTGTATCTTAAGTGAGTCATCGTTGCTCCTACCAGGGTACCTTCGAGTTTGCTGATATGATTCGCCTGGTGACGACCCATTGGCTTCCTTAAGAGATTCATAGTGATTCCTGCTAGTTGCTCAGCCAAATAAACATATTTTAGATACTGTTACGACTGCGTGATGCGATACGATAATAGATGTGTATCTTAAGAGAAACATCGTTACTCTTGCCAGGGGTAACTTGAAGTTGCTCATGTTATTCTCGCTGGTGACGACGCATTGGCTAGCTTAAGAGAGTCATAGTGAATCCTGGCAGTTGCTCACCCAAATACACATTTTTTTGATACTGTGGCCAGTCTGCCTGAAGCGATGCGCCACTAGTTGTGTATCTTAAGAGAAACATCGTTACTCTTGACAGGGCTTTCCTGACTTCAAAGATGGGATTCTACTGGTGACAAGGCATTGGCTACCTTAAGAGATTCCTAGCGATTCCTGCCAGTTGCTCACCCAAATACACATTTTTTAGATACTGTGGCCAGTCTGCCTGAAGCGATACGCCACTAGGTGTGCATCTTAAGAGAAACATCGTTACACTTGATAGAGATTTCGTGACTTTGAAGGTGTGATTCTAGTGGTGATGAGGCGTTTCCCACCTTAAGGAACGAATAGTTACTCCTGCTATTTGCTCACACAAATTCACACTTCTTTCTTCCTGTGGCCAATCTGCCACATGGGATATGTCACTAGTTATGTATCTTAAGAGATTCATCGTTGCTCCTTCCAGGGTTTCTTCGAGTTTACTGATTTGATTCTCCTGGTGACGATTCAATGGCTACCTTAAGAGAGTCATAGTGAATCCAGCCTGTTGCTCACCCAAATACACAGATTTTAGATACTGTGGCCAGTCTGCCCGAAGCGACATGCCACTAGTTGCTTATCTTAAGAGAAACATCGTTACTCCTGCCTGGGGTTTCTTGCAATTGCTGATGTGATTCTACTGGTGACGAGGCATTGGCTACCTGAAGAGGGTCATAGTGATTCCTGCCATCTGGTCAAACAAATTCATACTTTTTTCTTCTTGTGGCCAGTCTGCCAGATGCGATATGTCACTAGTTGTGAATTTTAAGGGAGTCATCTTTGCATCTGCCAGAGTTTCTTCGAGTTTGCTGATATGATATCCCTAGTGACGTGACATTGGCTACCATAAGAGAGCCATAGTGATTCCACCCAGTAGGTCACCCAGATACACATTTATTAGACACTGTGGCAAGTCTGGCAAAACCGCTATGCCACTAGTTCTTTATCTTAAGAGAAACATCGTTAATCCTGCCAGGGGTTTCTTGCACTTGCTGATGTGATTCTACTGGAGACGAAGCATTGGGTTCCTTAAGAGAGTCATAGTGATTCCTTCCAGTTGCCCACTCAAATACACATATTTAAGATACAGTGGCCTGTCTGCCTGAAGCGATACGCCACTAGTTGTGCATCTTAAGGCAAACATCGTATATCTTGCCAGGGATTTTATGACTATGAAAATGTGATTCTACTGATGACGAGGCATTGGCTACCTTATGAGAGTCATAGTGATTCCTGCCATTTGCTCACCCAAATACACATTTTTGTTAGATACTGTGGCCTGTCTGCCCCAACCGATATGCCACTAGTTGTTTATCTTAAGAGAAATATCGTTTTTCCTGCCACAGGTTCCTTGCAGTTGCTGATGTGATTCTACTGGTGACGAGGATTTGGCTTCCTTAACAGATTCATAGTGATTCCTGGCAGTTCCCCACACAAATACACATTTCTTAGATACTCTGGCCAGTCTGCACGAACTGATACGCCATTAGTTGTGTTTCTTAAGAGAAACGTCGTTACTGTTGCCAGGGGTTTCTTGACACAGAAGTTATGATTCTGCTGTTGACGAGTAATAAGCTACCTTAAGAAAGTAATATTGAATTCTGCCAGTTACTCAATCAAATACACATTTTTTAGATACTGTGGCCAGTCTGCCTGATGCGATATGCCACTGGATGTGTGTCTTAAGAGAAACGTCATTAATCTTAACAGGATTTTTTGGAGCTTGCTGATGTGATTCTCGCTGGTGACGAGGCATTGGCTATGTTATGGGAGTCATATTGATTCCTGGCTGTTGCTCACCCAAATATACATCTTTTAGATACTCTGGCTGGTCTACCCAAACAGATATGCCACTAGTTGTTTATCTTAACAGTAATATCATTCCTGCTGCCAGGGGTTGCTTGCAGTTTCTGATGTGATTCTACTGGTGTCGAGGCACTGGCGACCTAAAGAGAGTCTTTGTGATTCGTGCTAGTTGTTCACATTAATACACATTTTTTTGATACTGTGGCCAGTCTGCGTGAAGCGATGCGCCACTAGTGGTGTATCTTAAGAGAACCATCGTTACTCTTGACAGGGCTTTCTTGCCTTCAAAGATCGGATTCTACTGGTGACAAGGCATTGTCTACCTTAAGAGAGCCCTAGTGATTCAGGGCAGTTGCTCACCCAAATACACATATTTTAGATACCGTGGGCAGTCTGTCCGCTACCATACGCCACTAGTAGTTTATCTGAAGAGAAACATCGTTACTCATGCCAGGCGTTTCTTGACTTTGAAGATGTGATTCTACTGATGACGAGGCATTGGGTGCCTTAAGAGAGTCATAGTGATTCCTGCCAGTTGCTCACCCTAATACATATTTTTTAGATACTGTGCAAAGTGTGCGTGAAGCGAGAAGCCCCTAGTTGTGTATGTTAAGAGTTACATCGTTACTCTTGCCAGAGGTTTCTTGACTTTGAAGATGTGATTCTACAGGTGACGAGGTAGTAGCTACCTTAAGAGTGTTATAGTGATCCCTGCCAGTTGCTCAATCAAATACACATTTTCTAGATACCGTGGCCAGTCTGCCCCAAGTGATACGACACTAGTTGTTTATCTGTATGGAAACATCGTAACTCTTGCCAGGGGTTTCTTGTAGGTGCTGGTGGGATTCTACTGATAACTAGGCATTGGCTACCGCAAGAGAGTTATAGTGATTCTTACCAGTTGCTCACCCAAATACATATTTTATAAATACTGTGGCCAGTCTGTTGAATCCGCGACTCCACTAGTGGTTTATCTTAAGAGAAACATCGTTATTCCTGCCACGAGTTCCTTGCAGTTGCTGATGTGATTCTACTGGTGGCGAAGCATTGGCTTCCTTAAGAGAGTCATAGTGATTCCTGCCAGTTGCTCACCTACATACACAGTATTTACAGACTGTTGCCAGTCTGCCTGCAGCGATACGCCAGTAGTTGCTTATCTTAAGAGAAACATCCTTACTCCTGCCAGGGGTTTCTTGCAGTTGCTCATGTGATTCTACTGGTGACAAGGCATTGGCTTCCTTAAGAGAGTCATAGTGATTCTTGCCAGTTGCTGACCCAGATACACATTTTTTAGATACTGTGGCCAGTGTGTTTGAAGCGATAAGCCACTAGTTGTGTATCTTAAGAGAGTCATCGTTGCACCTGCTGGGTTTCTTCGAGTTAGATGATATGATTCTCCTGGTTACAAGGCATTAGCTTCCTTAAGAGAGTCATAGTTCATCCTGCCAGTTGCTCAGCTAAATACACATTTTTTCTGATACTGTGGCCAGTCTGCTTGAAGCGATACGCCTGTAGTTGTTTATGTTAAGAAAAACATAGTTACCCCTACCGGGGGTTTCTTCAGTTTGTGATGTGATTCTACTAGTGACGAGGCATTGGCTACCTTAAGAGAATCATTGTGATTCCTGCCAGTTGCCCAACCAAATACACATTTCCTAGATACTGTGGCACGTCTGCCCGAACTGATACGCCACTAGTTGTGTTTCTTAAGAGAAACATTGTTACTCTTATGGTGTCACCACCAGACACCACACTATCTACGTTGTAGCCTTTATATCGGCCGCGGTCCGGTAGTATACGTCGGACCTGTGTGTCGCCACTGTCAGTGAGTGCAGATCTAGCGCCGCCACAAAGCAGGTCTAGAGAGACGTCCTAGCACTCGCCCCAGTTGTACAGCCGTGTTTGCTAGCGATGGTTCACTGACAAATTACGCTCTCATTGGCCGAGATGAGGGTTAGCATAGCCTTCAGCTACGACATTTGCTACGACCTAGCAAGGCGCCATTATCATTTGCTATTTATCTTGTGATGCATGTACCGTCAGACAGATGTTCACCAATTTCGTATTAAAGTTAAGTATTCAAGAAACTACGTACTTTACTTGCTAGTCTCAATTACTTTACCTGTTCCACACAACACGCCAGCCTGCATGAGCTTAAACACGTGCCTTTCGGGTTCACCTCCTAGTGGCTTGGCTATCTTGGCAAGTCACAACAACTCTTGCCAGGGGTTTCTTGACCTGGAAGATATGATTCTACTGGTGACGAGGCATTGGCTACCTTAAGAAAGTCATATCGATTTCTGCCAGTTGTTCAATCTAATATAAATTTTGTAGATATTGTGGACAGTCTGCCTGATGCGATACGTCATTAGATGTGTGTCTTAAGAGAAACAACATTACTCTTGGCAGGGGTTTCTTGAAGTTGCGGATGTGATTCTCGCTGGTGACGAGGCATTGGCTATGGTAAGAGAGTTATAGTTATTCCTGCCAGTTGCTCACCCAAATACGTATTTTTTAGATACTGTGGCCAGTCTGCCTGAAGCGATACGCCACTAATTGTGTATCTTAACAGAAACATCGTAATCCTTGCCAGGGGTTGCTTGACTGTGAAGATGTGATTCTACTTTTGACGAGGCATTGGCTACATTAAGACAGTCATAGTGAATCCTGCCTGTTGCTCACCCAAATACACATTTTAAAGATACTGTGGCCAGTCTGCCCGAAGCGATACACCACTAGTTGTGTATCTTAAGAGAAACATCGTTACACTTGATAGAGGTTTCTTGACTTTGAAGATGTGATTCTACTAATGAAGTAGCGTTGTCTACCTTAATGGAAGAATAGTTATTCCTGCTATTTGCTCACCCAGATTCACACTTCCTTCTTACAGTGGCCCATCCGCCAGATGCGATATGTCACTAGTTGAGTATCTTAACAGAGTCATCGTTACTCTTGCCAGGGGTTTCTTGAAGTTGCTGATGTAATTACACTATTGACGAGGCACTGGCTACCTTAAGAGAGTCATAGTGTTTCCTGAGAGTTGCTCCCCGAAAAACACATTTCTTAGATACTGTGGCCAGTCTGTCCGAAGCGATACGCCACTTGTTGTTTATCTTAAGAGAAACATCGTTAGTCATGCCAGCGGTTTCTTGACATTGAGGATGTGATACTACTGGTGACGACGCGTTGTCAACCTTAAGAGAGTAATAGCTACACTTGCCATTTTCACACACTGATTCACAATTCCTTCTTCCTATGGCCAATCTGCCAGATGCTATATATCACTAGTTGTGTATTTTAAAGGAGTCATCGTTGCTCCTGCAAGTATTTCTACTAGTTTGGTGATATGAGTTTCCTTGTGACGAGGCACTGGCCACCATAAGATAGTCATAGTGATTCCAGCCAGTTGCTCATCCAAATTCACATTTATTAGATTCTGTGGCCAGTCTGCCCGAACTGATACGCCACTATTTGTGTTTCTTAAGAGAAACAACGTTACTCTTGCCAGGGGTGTCTTGACTTTGATCATATGATTCTGCTGGTGACGAGGCATTGGCTACCTTAAGAGAGTCATATCGATTCCTGCCAATTGCTCCCCTAAATACATAGTATTTACATACTGTGGCCAGTCTGCCTGCAGCGATACGCCAGTAGTTGTTTATCTTAAGAGAAACATCCTCACTCCTGCCAGGGGTTTCTTGCAGTTACTCATGTGATTCTACTGGTGACAAGGCATTGACTTCCTCAAGAGAGTCATAGAGAATCTTGCCAGGTGCTGACCCAACTACACATATCTTAGATACTGTGGCCAGTGTGCCTGAAGCGATAAGCCACTAGTTTCTATCTTAGGAGAAACATAGTTACTCTTGCCAGGGATTTCTTGACTTTGAAGATGTGATTCTACTGGTGACGAGGCATTGGCTACCTTAAGAGCGTCATAGTGATGCCTGCCAGTCGCCCTCTCAAATACACATTTTCTAGATACTATGGCCAGGCTGTCGGATGCGATACGCCACTAGTTGTGTATTTTATGTGAATTATCGATTCTCTTGCTAGGGGTTTCTTGAAGTGGCAGATGTGATTCCCGCTGGTGACGAGGCATTGGTTGCCTTAAGACTGTCACAGTGATTCCTGCCACTTGCTCACCCAAATACACAGTTTATAGATACTATGGCCAGTCTGTTGGATGTGATACATCACTTGTTGTGTATCTTATGTGAATTATCGATACTCTTGCTAGTGGTTTCTTGAAGTTGCTGATGTGATTCTCGCTGGTGACGAGGCATAGGCTACCTTAAGAGAAACCATTGTGATTCTTGCCAGTTGTCGACCCAAATACGCATTTCCTAGATACTGTGGCACGTCTGCCCGATCTGATACGCCACTAGTTGTGTTTCTTAAGAGAAACATTGTTACTCTTATGGTGTCACCGCCAGACACCACACTATCTAGGTGGTAGCATTTATATCCGCCGCGGTCCGGTAGTATACGTCGGACCCGCGTGTCGCCACTGTCAGTGATTGCAGACCTAGCGCCGCCACACGGCAGGTCTAGAGAGACGTCCGAGCACTCGCCAGAATTGTACAGCCGAGTTTGCTAGCGATGGTTCACTGACAAATTACGCTCCTATTAGCTGAGATGATAGTTAGCATAGTCTTCAGCTACGACATTTGCTACGACCTAGCTAGGCGCCATTATCATTTGCTATTTATCTTCTGATGCATGTACCGTCAGACAGATGTTCACCAATTTTGGATCAAAGTTAAGTATTCAAGAAGCAACAAACTTTACTTGCTAGCCTCAATTACTTTACCTGTTCCAGACCTCACGCCAGCATGCTCGAGCTTAAACACGTGCCTTTCGGCTTCACCTCCTAGTGGCTTGGCTATCTTGCCAAGTCACAACAACTCTATCCAGGGGTTTCTTGACTTTGAAGATATGATTCTGCAGGTGACGAGGCATTGGCTACCTTAAGAAAGTCATATCGATTTCTGCCAGTTGTTCAATCAAATATAAATTTTGTAGATATTGTGGACAGTCTGCCTGATGTGATACGTCATTAGTCTTAAGAGAAACAACATTACTCTTGGCAGGGGTTTCTTGAAGTTGCGGATGTGATTCTCGCTGGTGACGAGGCATTGGCTATGGTAAGAGAGTTATAGTTATTCCTGCCAGTTGCTCACCCAAATACGTATTTTTTAGATACTGTGGCCAGTCTGCCTGAAGCGATACGCCACTAATTGTGTATCTTAACAGAAACATCGTAATCCTTGCCAGGGGTTGCTTGACTGTGAAGATGTGATTCTACTTTTGACGAGGCATTGGCTACATTAAGACAGTCATAGTGAATCCTGCCAGTTGCTCACCCAAATACACATTTTAAAGATATTGTGGCCATTCTGCCCGAAGCGATACACCACTAGTTGTGTATCTTAAGAGAAACATCGTTACACTTGATAGAGGTTTCTTGACTTTGAAGATGTGATTCTACTGGTGAAAGGCGTTGTCTACCTTAATGGAAGAATAGTTATTCCTGCTATTTGCTCACCCAGATTCACACTTCATTCTTACAGTGGCCCATCTGCCAGATGCGATATGTCACTAGTTGCATATGTTAACAGAGTCTTCGTTGCTCTTTCCAGGGGTTTCTTGAATTTGAAGATGTGATTCTACTGGTGACGAGGCAGTAGCTACCTTAAGAGAGTTATAGTGATCCCTGCCAGTTGCTGAATCAAATACACATTTTTTAGACACTGTGGCCAGTCTTCCAGATGCGATACGCCACTAGATGTTTATCTTAAGAGAAACATCGTTACTCTTGCCAGGGGTCTCTGGAAGTTGCTGATGTGATTCCCGCTGGTGACGAGGCATTGGCTACCTTAAGAGAGTCATAGTGATTCCTGCCAGTTGCTCACCCAAATACACATTTTATATATACTCTGGCCAATGTGCCTGAAGGTATACGCCACTAGTTGTGTATCTTAAGAAAAACATCGTTACTCTTGCCAATGGGTTCCTTGACTTTGAAGATGTGATACTACTGGTTACGAGGCGTTGTCTTCCTTAAGAGAGGAATAGTTACTCCTGCCATTTGCACACACAAATTCATACTTCTTTCTTCCTGTGGCCAATCTGTCAGATGCAATATTGTCACTAGTTGTGTATCTAAAGAGAAACATTTTTAATCTTGCTAGAGGTTTCTTGAAGTTGCATATGTGATTCTGCTGGTGATGAGGCATTAGCTTCCTAAAGAGAGTCATAATCATTCCAGTCATTTGCTCAGACAAATACACATTTATTAGATACTGCGGCCAGTCTGCCGGTTGGAATATGCCACTAGTTGTGTATCTTAAGAGAACCATCGTTACTCTTGCCAGGGTTTTCTTGATTTTGGAGATGTGATACTACTGGCGACGAGGTGTTGTATACCTTCAGGCAGGAATAGTTACTCCTGCCATTTTCTCACACAGATTCACACGTCTTTCTTCCTGTTGCCAATCTGCCACATGCGATATGTCACTAGTTGTGAATCTTAACCGAGTCATCGTTGCTCTTGCCAGGGTTTCTTTGACTTTGCTGATACGATTCTCCAGGTGACGATGCACTGGCTACCTTAAGAGAGTCATAGTGATTCCAGCCACTTGATCACCCAAATACACATTTTTTAGATACTGTGGCCAGTCTGCCCAAAACGCTATGCCACTAGTTGTTTATCTTAAGAGAAACATCGTTATTCCTGCCAAGGGTTCCCTGCATTTGCTGAAGTGATTCTACTGGTAACGAAGCAGTGGCTTCCTTAAGAGAGTCATAGTTATTCCTGCCGGTTGCTCACCCAAATACACATATTTTAGATACTCTGGCCAGTCTATCTTATGCGATATGCCACTAGTTCTGTATCATAAGAGAAACATTTTTACCCTAGCTAAGGATTTCTTCAAGTTGCTGATGTGACTCTCGCTCGTGATGAGGCATTGGGCACCTTAAGAGATTCATAGTGATTTCTGCCACTAGCTCAACCAAATACAAATTTTTTAGATACTATGGCCATTCTGCCCGAAGATATACGCCACTAGTGGTTTATCTTAAGAGAAACATCGTTACTCTTGCCAGGGGTACCGTGAAGTTGCTGATGTGATTCTACTTTTGACGAGGCATTGGCTACCTTAAGAGAGTTATAGTGGTTCCTGCAAGTTCCTCACCCAAATACACATTTTTTAGTTACAGCGGCCAGTCTGACATAACCGATATGCCAATAGTTGTTTATCTTAAGGGAAACATCGTTGCTATTGCCAGCGGATTTTTGACGTTGAAGATGTGATTCTACCTGTGCCCTAAGCATTGGCTACCTTAAGAGAGTCATAATGATTCCTGCCAGTTGCTCACCCAAATACACATTTTGTAGATACTGTCGCAAGTCTGCCTAAAGCGATACATCACTAGTTGTATATCTTAAGAGAAACGTCGTTACTCTTCCCAGGGTTTCTTGACTCTGAAGATGTGATTCTACTTTTGACCAGTCATTGGCTGCTTTAAGAGAGTTATATTGATTCCTTTCAGTTGCTCACCCAAATACACATTATTTAGAATCTGTAGCCAGTGTGTCCGAAGTGATACGCTACTAGTTGTGTATTTTAAGAGTAACGTCGTTACTCTTGCCAGGGGTTTCTTGACTTTTGAAGATGTGAAACTACTTTTGACGAGTCTTTGGCTTTTCATGACTTTAAAAGATGTGGGTCTACTGGTGACGAGTCATTGAATATCTGAAGAGAGTAATTGTGATAACAGCCAGTTGCTCACCCTACTACACATTTTTTAGATACTGTGGCCAATCTGCCCAAAGTGATACGCCACTAGTTGTGTATTTTAAGAGTAACATCGTTACTCTTGCCAGGGGTGTCTTGACTTTAAAAATGTGAGTCTACTGGTGACGAGGGAATGGCTATCTTATGAGAGTCATAGTGATTCCAGCCTGTTGCTCACCAAAATCCACATTCGTTTGATATTGTTGCCAATCTGCCTAAAGCGATACGCCACTAGTTGTGTATCTTAAGAAACATCGTTACTCTTGCCAGGGGTTTCTTGACTTTGAAGATGGGATATTACTGGTGACGAGGCTTTGTCTACATTCAGGCAGGAATAGTTACTCCTGCCATTATCTCATACAGATTCACACTTCTCTCTTCCTGTGGCCAATCTGCCAGATGCGATATGTCACTAGTTGTGTATCGTAACAGAGTCAGCGTTGCTCCTGCCTGGGTTTCTTCGGGTTTGCTGATATGATTCTCCAGGTCACGAGGCACTGGCTACCTTAAGAGGGTCATAGTGATTCCAGCCAGTTGTTCACCCAAATACACATATTTTAGATACTGTGGCCATTCTGCCCGAAGATATACGACACTAGTGGTTTATCTTAAGAGGAACATCGTTACTTTCCCAGGGGTTTCTTGACTTTGAAGATGTGATTCTACTGGTGCCGAGGCATTGGCTACCTTAAGATAGTCGTAGTGATTCCTGGCAGTTCCTCTCTCAAATACACATTTTTAGATACTGTGGCCAGTCTGCCCGAAGTGATACGCCACTAGTTGTGTATGTTAAGAGTAACATCGTTACTCTTGCCAAGGGTTTCTTGATTTTAAAGATGTGAGTCTACTGGTGACGAGGCATTGGCTTTCGTAAGAGAGTCATAGTGATTCCAGCTTGTTGCTCACCAAAATCCACATTCGTTAGATACTGTGGCCAATCTGCCTAAAGCGATACGCCACTAGTAGTGTATCTTACGAGAAACATCGTTCCTCTTCCCATGGGTTTCTTGACTTTGAAGATGTGATTCTACTGGTGTTGAGGCATTGGATACCTTAAGAGAGTCTCTGTGATTCCTGCCAGTTGCTGACCAAAGTACACATTTTTTTGGTACTCTGGCCATTCTGCACGAAGCCACTTGCCACTAGTTGTGTATCTTAGGAGAAACATCGTTACTCTTGCCAGGCGTTCTTGACTTTGAAGATGTGATACTACTGGTGACGGGGCGTTGTGAACCTCTAGGCAGGTATAGTTACTCCTGCCATTCTCTCACACAGATCACACTTCTTTCTTCCTGTGGCCAATCTGCCAGATGCGATATGTCACTAGTTGTGTATCATAATAGAGTCAGCGATGCTCCTGCCAGGGTTTCTTCGAGTTTGCTGATGTGGTTCTCCTGGTGATGAGGCACTGGCTACCTTAAGAGAGTCATAGTGATTCCAGCCAGTTGATCACCCAAATGCACATATTTTATATTTTGTGACCATTCTGCGCGAAGATATACGACACAAGTGGTTTATCTTAAGAAGAACATCGTTACTCTTGCCAGGGGTATCGTGAAGTTGCTGATGTGATTCTACTTTTGAATAGGCATTGGCTACCTTACGTGAGTTATAGTGATTCCAGCAAGTTCCGCACATTTTTTAGATACTGTGGCCAGTCTGACCAACCCGCTATGCCAACTAGTGGTTCATCTTAAGAGAAACATCGTTGCTCTTGCCAGCGGTTTCTTGACGTTGCAGAATTGATTCTACTGGTACCGAGGCATTGGCTACCTTAAGATAGTCGTAGTGATTCCAGCCAGTTGCTCACCAAAATCCACATTCTTAAGATACTGTGGCCAATCTGCCTAAAGCGATGCGCCACTAATTGTGTATCGTACGAGAAACATCGTAACTCTCGCCATGGGTTTCTTGCCTTTGAAGATGTGATTCTACTGGTGTTGAGGCGTTGGCTACCTTAAGAGAGTCTTATTGATTCCTGCCAGTTGCTCACCCAAGCAAACATTTATTGGTACTCTGGCCAGTCTGCACGAGAGCGACACGCCACTAGTTATGTATCTTAAGAGAAACATCGTTACCCTTGATAGGGGCTTCTTGACTTTGAGGATGTGATACTACCGGCGAAGAGGCGTTGTCTACCTTCAGGAAGGAATATTTACTCCTGCCATTTTCTCACACAGATTTATACTTCGTTCTTCCTGTGGCCAATCCGCCAATTGCGATGTGACTCTAGGGTTTTCTTGCTTTTCGAGATTTAATACTACTGGTGACGAGGCGTTGTCTACCTTCAGGCAGGAATAGTTACTGCTGCCATTTTCTCACACATAATCACACTTCTTTCTTCCTGTTGCCAAGCTGCCAGATGCGATAAGTCACTTTTTGTGTATCTTAACAGAGTCATCGTTGCTCCTGCCAGGTTTTCTTCGAGTTTGCTGATATGATTATCCTGGTGACGAGGCACTGGCTACCTTAAGAGTGTCATAGTGATTCTAGCCAGTTGATCACCCAAATACACATTTTTTAGATTCTGTTGCCAGTCTGCGCTAACCGCAATGCCACTAGTGGTTTATCTTAAGAGAAACATCGTTATTCCTGCCAGGGGTTTCCTGCATTTGCTGATGTGATTCTCCTGGTATCAAACTAGTGGCTTCCTTAAGAGAGTCATAGTGATTCCTGCCAGTTGCTCACCCAAATACACATTTTTTGGATACTGTTGCCAGTCTGACCAAACCGCTATGCCAAGAGTTGTTTATCTTAAGAGAAACATTGTTGCTATTGCCAGCGATTTTTTGACGTTGAAGATGTTATTCTACTGGTGCCCTAGGCACTGGCTGCCTTAAGAGAGTCATAGTGATTCCTGCCAGTTGCTCACCCAAAAACACATTTTTTAGATACTGTGGCCACTCTGCCTAAACCGCTATGCCACTAGTTGTTTATCTTAAGAGAAACATCGTTACTCTTGCAAGGGGTTTCTCTAAGTTGGTGATGTGATTCTACTTTCGACTAGGTTTTGGCTACATTGAGAGAGTTATATTGATTCCTGCAAGTTCATCACCCAAATATACATGTTTTAGATACTGTGGCCAGTCTGCTCGAAGTGATATGCCTCTAATTGTTTATCTTAAGTGGAACATCGTTACTCCTGCCAGGAGTTTCTTGAAGTTGCTGATGTGATTCTACTGGTGACGAGGCATTAGCAACCTTAAGAGAGTCATAGTGATTCCTGCCAGTTGCTCGCCCAAATTCACATTTTTTAGATACTGTAGCCTGTCTGCCCGAAGCGATACCCCACTAGTTGTGTATCTTAAGTGAAACATCGTTACTCATGCCAGGTGTTTCTTGAATTTATAGATGTGATTCTACTGCTGACGATTCATTGGCTACCTTATGAGATTCATAGTGATTCCTGCCAGTTGCTCACGCAAATACACATTTTTTAGATACTGCGAGTAGTCTGTCTGAAGCGATACGCCACTATTTGTGTATCTAAAGAAACACATCTTTACTCTTGCTAGGGGTTTCTTGAAGTTGCTGATGTGATTCTCGCTGGTGACGAGGCATTGGCTACCTTATGAAAGTCACAGTGATTCCTGTCAGTGGGTCACCCAAAACACATTTTATAGAGACTGTGGGCAGTCAGCCGGAAGCGATACAACACTAGTTCCGTATCTTAAGAAAACCATCGTTACTTTTGCCAGGGTTTTCTTGATTTTGAAGATGTGTTGCTACTGGTGACGAGGCTTTGGCTACCTTGAGAGAGTCATAGTGATACCTGCCAGTTGCTCCCCCAAATACACATTATTTAGATACTGTGGCCAGTCTGTCCGAAGTGATACGCCACTAGTTGTTTATCGTAAGAGGAACATCTTTACTCTTGCCAGGGGTTTCTTGACTTTGAAGAAGTGATTCTACTGGTGTCGAGGCATTGGCTACTTTAAGAAAGTGACAGTGATTGTTGGCAGTTGCTCTCCCAAATACACTTTTTATAGATACTATGGCCAGTCTGCCTGAAGCGATACAACACTAGTTGTGTTTCTTAAGAGAAACATCGTTACTTTTGCCAAGGATTTCTTCACTTTGAAGATGTGATTCTACTGGTGACGAGGCATTGGCTACCTTAAGAGAGTCATAATGATTCCTGCCAGTTGCTCACCCAAATACATATTTCTTAAATACTGTGGACTGTCTGCCTTAAGCGATACGCCACTGTTTGTGTATCTTAAGTGAAACATCGTTACTCTTCCCAGAGGTTTCTTGACTTTAAAGATATGATTCTGCTTTTGACGAGGCATTTGCTACCTTAAGAGAGCCATAGTGATTTCTGTCAGTTGCTCACCCAAATACACATTTTTATAGATACTGTATCCAGTCTGTCCGAAGCTATACGCCACTAGTAGTTTATCTTAAGAGGAACATCGTTACTCTTGCCAGGGGTTCCTTGAAGTTGCTGATGTGATTCTGCTGGTGACGAGGCATTGGCAACCTTAAAGAGTCATAATGATTCCTGTCAGTTGCTCACCCAAATACACATTATTTAGATACTGTCGCCTATCTGCATCCGGCCGATGTGGCCGTGCGGTTAAAGGCGCTGCAGTCTGGAACCGCAAGACCGCTATGGTCGCAGGTTCGAATCCTGCCTCGGGCATGGATGTGTGTGATGTCCTTAGGTTAGTTAGGTTTAACTAGTTCTAAGTTCTAGGGGACTAATGACTTCAGCAGTTGAGTCCCATAGTGCTAAGAGTAATTTGAGCCTATCTGCACAAAACGCTATGCCACTAGTTGTTTATCTTAAGACAAACATCGTTATTCCTGACAGGGGTTTCCTGCACGGGCTGAAGTGATTCTACTGGTGAAGAAGCAGTGGCTTCCTTACGAGATTCATAGTGATTCCTGCCAGTTGCTCACCCAAATACACAATTTTTAGATACTGCGGCCAGTCTGTCTGAAGCGAGACCCCATTAGTTGTGTATCTAAAGAAACACATATTTACTCTTACTAGGGACTTCTTTGAGTTGCTGATGTGATTCTCGCTGGTGACGAGGCATTGGCTATCTTAAGAAAGTCACAGTAATCCCTGCCAGTTGCTCACCCAAATATAAATTTTATAGATACTGTGGCCAGTCTGCCTGAAGTGATACATCACTGGTAGTGTATCCTAAGAGAAACGTCGTTACTCTTGCCAGGGGTTTCTTGACTTTGAAGATGTGATTCTACTGGTGACGAGGCTTTGGCTACCTTGAGAGAGTCATAGTGATTCCTGCCAGTTTCTCAACCAAATACACATTTTTTAGATACTGTGGCCATTCTGTCCCAAGTGATACGCCACTAGTTGTTTATCTTAAGAGGAACATCTTTACTCTTGCCAGGGGTTTCTTGACTTTGAAGATGTGATTCTACTGGTGTCGAGGCATTGGCTACCTTAAGAAAGTGACAGTGATTGTTGGCAGTTGCTCTCCCAAATACACTTTTTATAGATACTGTGGCCAGTCTGCCTGAAGCGATACGCCACTATTTGTGTATCTTAAGAGAAACATCGTTACTCATCCCAGGGGTTTCATGACTTTGAAGATGTTATTCTACTTTTGACGAGGCATTGGCTACCTTAAGACTGTCATAGTGTTTCCTGCCAGTTGCTCACCCAATACCTCTTACGACAGTTTTCGTGAACCCTGCACACGTTCACCGTTCAAAGAAACCTCCCTCGATGCCGCAGCAAACAGCACTGCCACAGGACTTGTTCCTTTCTAAATCTCCAGTCCTTAGTTTTCACTGTCTTCAATGTCCTTGACGCTAGTCCTCGACTACATGTCGGTCTTACCTCCTTCTCCAAACATACCCTAAACCTCAGCCTGCAGCACCAAGGCCTCCTGCCCTACTGCCTTAAGTACTATCGCCTACAGTGTGTGTCGTTTCTGACACCACTGTTGCTAACCCAACGTCAGCTGGCATAGCGTCAGTCATTGCCACTACCACTGGCTCTACAGTTCTGCCACTGTTGGCCCCACTACATCCAGCTCTGCAACTGATCGCCTCCCCACCGTCACAATCTCTCATCCAGGGCGAAGACTTCACGTCTCTGTCACTGCCTTTGGTGGCCAGGTGGATCTCTCTAGGCGACGACACCGCACATCTCTCTTTTTTAGTGTTTCTCCAACCAAATACCGTCCAAGTGTCACAAATGTGTCATGGCTACTTCCAAGTCATCTGCCTTCAATAAACACTCCATGAGTCCAGGCCTCTGTTCCCACAAGCGCCCATTGCAGGACCGCTTTCTTGGCCCCACGATGTCTCCTCCCTTAGGAAGCCATCTCGGTTCTGAGATAGCTTCGTCTTCTCTCCCTTATAGGGGGACGCCGCTGTATTGCTACAACATATGACACAACAAGCAGGCATGCAGTCCTGCCCCATGGGTTGACAAAGCTCTGGACCACTAAAGGCTTTTCATGGAAATTAAACAAAAATAGTCTGGACCAATAGATGCAAGCTGGGTTGTTTTCAACCAAAAGTCAAGCAGCAACCATGTTACCTTGTAGTGTCAGACTTCACTGCCTTATGTGTAAACATGGCCGCAAACAGTGCTGCCATCATGGCACTACCTCGCTTCTTTGAATCATGTGTATGCACAGCACCAAGCTGGTCTTCTTCCGCCAGACGAGTATTTAGGTCACTACGTGGCCATTGTGCCACCATTTCAAACTATAGCCTTATGGCAGTTGTGCCCAGCAGCTCATCAATAGAAAATCATATCGACGAGCCAACATGGAGTAGTTCATCAATGCGTCCACATAGTATGTCCATTCTTGACCACCCTATACACACCAGCACCTATGGCGTTATATACACTCCTGGAAATGGAAAAAAGAACACATTGACACCGGTGTGTCAGACCCACCATACTTGCTCCGGACACTGCGAGAGGGCTGTACAAGCAATGATCACACGCACGGCACAGCGGACACACCAGGAACCGTGGTGTTGGCCGTCGAATGGCGCTAGCTGCGCAGCATTTGTGCACCGCCGCCGTCAGTGTCAGCCAGTTTGCCGTGGCATACGGAGCTCCATCGCAGTCTTTAACACTGGTAGCATGCCGCGACAGCGTGGACGTGAACCGTATGTGCAGTTGACGGACTTTGAGCGAGGGCGTATAGTGGGCATGCGGGAGGCCGAGTGGACGTACCACCGAATTGCTCAACACGTGGGGCGTGAGGTCTCCACAGTACACCGATGTTGTCGCCAGTGGTCGGTGGAAGGTGCACGTGCCCGTAGACCTGGGACCGGACCGCAGCGACGCACGGATGCACGCCAAGACCGTAGGATCCTACGCAGTGCCGTAGGGGACCACACCGCCACTTCCCAGCAAATTAGGGACACTGTTGCTCCTGGGGTATCGGCGAGGATCATTCGCAACCGTCTCCATGAAGCTGGGCTACGGTCCCGCACACCGTTAGGCCGTCTTCCGCTCACGCCCCAACATCGTGCAGCCCGCCTCCAGTGGTGTCGCGACAGGCGTGAATGGAGGGACGAATGGAGACGTGTCGTCTTCAGCGATGAGAGTCGCTTCTGCCTTGGTGCCAATGATGGTCGTATGCGTGTTTGGCGCCGTGCAGGTGAGCGCCACAATCAGGACTGCATACGACCGAGGCACACAGGGCCAACACCCGGCATCATGGTGTGGGGAGCGATCTCCTTCACTGGCCGTACACCACTGGTGATCGTCGAGCGGACACTGAATAGTGCACGGTACATCCAAACCGTCATCGAACCCATCGTTCTACCATTCCTAGACCGGCAAGGGAACTTGCTGTTCCAACAGGACAATGCACGTCTGCATGTATCCCGTGCCACCCAACGTGCTCTAGAAGGTGTAAGTCAACTACCCTGGCCAGCAAGATCTCCGGATCTGTCCCCCATTGAGCATGTTTGGGACTGGATGAAGCGTCGTCTCACGCGGTCTGCACGTCCAGCACGAACGCTGGTCCAACTGAGGCGCCAGGTGGAAATGGCATGGCAAGCCGTTCCACAGGTATACATCCAGCACCTCTACGATCGTCTCCATGGGAGAATAGCAGCCTGCGTTGCTGCGAAAGGTGGATATACACTGTACTAGTGCCGACATTGTGCATGCTCTGTTGCCTGTGTCTATGTGCCTGTGGTTCTGTCAGTGTGATCATGTGATGTATCTGACCCCAGGAATGTGTCAATAAAGTTTCCCCTTCCTGGGACAATGAATTCACGGTGTTCTTATTTCAATTTCCAGGAGTGTAGATGAAAGCCCAGTACTTATTAGAACAATCAGCAAGCCGTTGAAGAAAACAGTGAAGAAAAACAGACACCACTAAAGTGGTAAAGAAGATAATATGCAAAAGGCTGTCCAGACGATGACCTGTCACTGTTGAGAAACAGTTGATCCATACTATTTGTAGTGTAGAGTATGGTTACTGTAGTCAGGTAAATAGTGGGCAGCGGACAAAGAGAATTTGCTTACAATTATGTTTGTTGTTATGGTCGTCAGTACTGAGACTGGTCTGATGCAGCTCTCCATGCTACTCTAACCTGTGCAAGCTTCTTCATCTCCCAGTACCTGCCGCAACCTACATCCTCCTGAATCTGCTTAGTGTATTCATCTCTTGGTCTCCCTCTACGATTTTTGCGCTCCACGCTGTCTTCCAATACTAAAGTGGTGATATCTTGATGCCTCAGAACATGTCCTACCAACCGATACCTTCTTCTAGTCAAGTTGTGCCACAAACTCCTCTCCTCTCCAACTCTATTCAATACCTCCTCATTTGTTATGTTATCTACCCATCTAATATTCAGCATTCTTCTGTAGCACCACATTTCGAAAGCTTCTATTCTATTCTTGTCCAAACTATTTATCGTCCATGTTTCACTTACATACATAGCTACACTCCATACAAATACTTTCAGAAACGACTTAAATCTACACTCGATGTTAACAATTTCCTCTTATTCAGAAACGCTTTCCTTGCCATTACCAGTCTACATTTTATATCCTCTCTACTTCGACCATTATCCTCGTTTTGCTTTTCATGATGTTCATCTTACATCCTCCGGTCAAGGCACTGTCCATTCCGTTCAACTGCTCTTCCATGTCCCTTTCTGTCTCTGACAGAATTACCATGTCATCGACGAACCTCAAAGTTTTTATTTGTTCTCCGTGGATTTTAATACCTACTCCGAAGTTTTCTTTTGGTTCCTTTACTGCTTGCTCAATATGCAGATTGAATAACATTGGGGAGAGGCTACAACCCTGTCTGAATCCCTTCCCTACCACTGCTTCCCTTTCATGTCCCTCGACTCTTATAACTGCCATGAAGTTTCTGTACAAATTGTAAATAGACTTCGAGTCCTGTATTTTACAGCTGCCACCTTCAGAATGTGAAAGAGGGTATTCCAGTCAACATTGTCAAAAGCTTTCTCTAAGTCTACAAATGCTAGAAACGTAGCTTTGCCTTTTCTTAATCTATTACCTAAGATAAGTCGTAGGGTCAGTATTACCTCACGTGTTTCAATATTTCTATGGAATCCAAAATGATCTTCTCCGAGGTCGGCTCCTACCAGTTTTTCCATTCGTTTGTAAGGAATTCGTGTTAGTATTTTGCAGCTGTAACTTATTAAACTGATAGTTCTATAATTTTCACATCTGTCAACACCTTCTTTCTTTGGGACTGGAATCATTATACTCTTCTTGAAATCTGAAGGTATTTCGTCTGTCTTACACATCTTGTTCACCAGATGGTAGAGTTTTGTCAGGACTGGCTCTCCCAAGGCTTTCAGTAATTCTAATGGAATGTTGTCTACTCCCAGGGCCTTGTTTCGTCTGACGTCTTTCAGTGATCTGTCAAACTCTTCACGCAGTATCATATCTCCCATTTCATCTTCATCTGCATCCTCTTCCATCTCCATAATATTGTCCTCAAGTACATCGCCCTTGTATAGACTCTCTACATACTGCTTCCACCTTTCTGCTTTCCCTTCTTTGCTTGAAACTGGGTTTCCATCTGAGCTATTGATATTCATACAAGTGGTTCTCTTTTCTCCAAAGGTCTCTTTAATTTTCCTGTAGGCAGTATCTATCTTACCCCTAGGGAGATAAGCCTCTACATCCTTACATTTGTCCTCTAGCTATCCCTCCTTAGCCATTTTGCACTTCCTGTCGATCTCATTTTTGAGACGTTTGTATTCCTTTTTGCCTACTTCATTTACGGCATTTTTATATTTTCTCCTTTCATCAATTAAATTCAGTACTTATTCTTTTACCTTAGGATTTCTACTAGCCCTATTCTTTTTACCTGCTTGATCCTCTGCCTCGGGCATGGATTTGTGTGATGTCCTTAGGTTAGTTAGGTTTAATTAGTTCTAAGTTCTAGGCGACTGATGACCTCAGGAGTTAAGTCACATAGTGCTCAGAGCCATTTGAACCGTTTTGTTAAGACTGTAAAGTACTAAATTGCTCACTCGGTAAGTGTCAGCAAAAACAGTGTCGTCCGCAGCTCGTGGTCGTGCGGTAGCGTTCTCGCTTCCCACGCCCGGGATCCCGGGTTCGATTCCCGGCGGGGTCAGGGATTTTCTCTGCCTCGTGATGACTGGGTTTGTGTGCTGTCTTTAGGTTAGTTAGGTTTAAGTAGTTCTAAGTTCTAGGGAACTGAGGACCATAGATGTTAAATCCCATAGTGCTCAGAGCCATTTGAACCATTTGAACCAAAAACAGTGTCCTTAGATTTGTACGCTCGAATCAGACATGGAGATATAATGTATCTGGAACATATTTGCTGTCATGTTGGTTGGAGTTTGTCCATCGGAGAATCTTTATGGTATATCGTGTTTCTGTTTCACTAAATTGAAGATTCATTTCCAGTGTCAGTAAATACCAACTAGAGACGACAGTTTAATGTTTGTAAATGTGACGACGATGTTAGAAAAAAAGTGTAAGATGTTGTTCCTGGGTTGTAGCAAACTAATAAGTTTCAAATCGCTCTCTGGGAAATTAGATTTTTGTTTTAGGTAGTTTGCCAGAATCGCTGCAGAGAATGGAGGGGTGGTTTTATAGACGTGACGCGGTTTGTTACTGCTGTCATATTCGTCAAACCTTACGTTCCTATTAAAAGCGCCCGCGTTGCCAGAGTATCTGTTTCTGCAGATCCCATGTTGCTTCGTATCCACAACTTGTGGTACTTCGGCTCATGTGGTCATCGCTTTACAAGCAACTTCACCATTAACCGTAACGAGAATAGCTGACGACACAACTATGTACTCAGTTTGCACCGCTGAGCGTGTCGTTATGTGAATCTCTTCGATTTAAACCACTACATGTCGCCCCAAATGAATTGTTAATGTTAATAAACACTGTAACTTACGATTCGCCATCCTAGAGATGATAAATTGGGGCCTATTTCTGACCTGAGGAGTTTTAAGCCATCCCTGAGCTACTTAAGCTGCCGTATAGTTGTAAATATATCCACAAAGAGATCGTGTTCCCCAGTGTAGTTCTGCTTCTGCGCGCCTTTACGTAGAAAGAGAACTGACGTTGTTTCTAAAAACTTACCACCCCTAATAGGGATCTGGACTGGCTGCGGTTAGGAGTCGTCCTCTCTCAGAAGTGCAGATTACTTCCTCTCAGCGATTGCTCAAAAGATGAAGAACCTTCCGTAGTAGTTATAAAAGATAGGCCTTTGTTCTAATTCATACAGCGTTGGTTCGAAGAACCTGCAAGTGACAAGCTCGACGTGAGGAAGGTGGATTAAATATTGGGCTCTCTTCATCATACTTCTTACATTTCCCTTTAATATTGGAGATTTTAATCTGAAATACATGGAAGTTATGTCTTCTAAAAAGTTGTCATCATTTTGAAGGTTACATTAGTATATATGTGCATGTAGAGGCACGTCTGTTTGTGAGGAAATAGCCTGACAGCGGAACACACAAGGCCGTCCAAAGTCTAGGATGCCTTTCAGTTTTCAGTTGTATTTTTGGTATTCTACATTCCAATTTCTCAGCTTGACCACTTGTTTCATCATTGTATTACCTTAGCGTTACATAACGCCATGCGTAAAATAAAATTCATAGAATATACGAACATTGTACTTGGCACTAAACAATGTTCAGTCACCTTAATGTGACTATTTGTCAACAGTCTAAATAGTCACCTTTTGTAGAGCAGGATGCTGCCAGACGAACATAAAGAGTATCGGCGTGATTCTAGAAGATACCGACAGGGATGTGGAGCACTTCTGACTCTACCACCGTGGCCACCTGCGCTAGGTTTCTCGGTTGAGGATGCATTTTGCGAACAGCCCAATCGAGGTGATCTCACAGATTCTAGACTGGGTTTAAGTCCGGAAAGTTTGATGGCCAGGAGAGTAAGGTTCACTTATCTCGGTGCTCTTCGAACAAAGTATGTGTGATATGTTGCATTGTCCTGCTGGTAGATGTTATCCTGCTGAGGAGAAAGATACCTCATGTAAGGGTGGACACGGTCCCCAAGGATAGATGCACACTATGCACACTTGTGTTTCACAGAATAACGAGATCACACAAGGAATACGATGGAAAGATTACCCGGATCATAAGGGCCCCCTCCTCCGATCTGGACTCCTCTAATAAATGTTTCAGGGTATTTGCCATCTGTCCAATGGAGTATAAAAAGTCGTTCTTCTGAAGAGGCCACATGTCGCCCCTTAGTGGACATCCAGTTACGGTACTGATATGCAAATTCCAGCCTTCGTCGCCAATAATCAGCAGTTAGCATGGGTGCATGAACGAAGTGCTTACTGCGTTCCCTGAACGGTCGTTGAGGAGACACAATTGGTAGCGCCTTGGTTCACCTGGGTGGTCAGTTGCTCAACAGTTGCATGTCTAATAGCCAGTACACATTTTCACAGCCATCGTTCACACATGTCATTTATGCCCCTTGGCGCACCACATGTGCGTCGGTGCCAGTTTTTATAGCGCCATTTTTCCATGCACGGTATACTTTAACAACGGCGGCATGTGAGCTGTTTACAAACATAGCCGTTTGGGAAATGCTTCCAGCCTTGGCCCAAAAGTCAACGATCGTCCCCTTTCAGACATCTAAGAAATCGCTCCGTTTCCGCTTTACGACAGCGACTGTACTGTTTTCGCATTTCCCGAAGACGTTTTGTACCCTCCATTGCTAGTACTGCCACCTGCTGTCTGTGAGTGGTTAATGGACGTTGACGTCGAACATAGGCGGTGGTCACATTTATGTGACTGAACCGTGTATAAACAAATTACTTAAACAGTTTGAGTTATTCGAAGCGGAAGAACTTACGGTTGCTGTAATTCGATAACATGGAAACGCTTGAAGTCTGTGTGTCTTCTGCTATTGAGACTTTAATTTATGGTGTTGAAATGGCAGTCTGATAGGAATACAACCAAATGATTTTAAGTCCCTCTGAATATGAACGAGTGCCATGTTCGAACTAATGCACTGTGTGTTGCTTGAGGATATCCAGACGAACTCATTGTACAAGTGGTTCTCCGGCGAGACGCTGGATATCATTGCGAAATTCTCGTAATACTACATCGGCGCACCTGAATGAAATTTTCAGGAGCGGGGTACATACAGCTGAGCACTGCCCAGCTTAGCTTCGTGTTAGCCAAGCTAGAAGACGTCGATCAGCTGCGCAGATGACATATTGTGGTGTAATTAATTATAACTAGAGAAGACATTTGAAGAACGTTCTCCTTCTACCAGAGGCAGAATTACCATGACTGGAGGTGACAACGATTAATAAATACATCGGAAACATTGATCTTTTTGAAAATATCAGCGATACTCGAACTTCGTGGTTACACTGTCTGTATATAAACAATATCGATACATAGCATTTTACCTATATACCTGGGTTTTATGATTCTTGGAAAAATTAAATTTTGTGGTGAGACATAGATTGCCTTTTTTATTTTACACATAGTATTTCCTTGATGCAATTTTGGACTGTTAAACATTGTAGGCTGTCATTGATCATCATCAGAACAAATGAAGCAGCATTATTTTAGTCTCGAAGTCTGACAAAGCATTACTTGGAGACCGTCATGATGCTATTCCAATTGTTCTGATGATTGTCAATACTGTCTAGCAATGGTTGACAGTAGAAAACATTTATGAGTGAGTCAAAGAAACTATTGAGCATAAAATACCATGATTCTATTTTTTTAATATGCGATTAATGGGTGTTTGACCTAATACCTGTTTTTCAGACATCCTATTAAATAAGCCTAGCCAAACAGGTATTTAGAAAACGTTCGTAGTATGACGCTGCTTCGTCACACTTCAGCTCACCTGCATCGTAAATATTTTTCTTTTAATGAATTTGTTTGGATTTATTAGTTATCTGGAGTTTTCACATACATTACACATATTCGTCTCTCCCACTTCACACAACCCTTGAATGATTACCAACACATCGGAAAACACATAGACAGAAGATCTCCCTTCTATTTCAGTCCACCGGTCCAGTGATTCCCCTGCTTGGTTGCAGCCAATCAAGTGTCTTCAAGTGTCATCTCTTCAATCAAATTCATGTGAAGTGGTGCAGGCAAGTTATTAAAATTGATGAAGTGACGTGTTGTGAATTTCCAGACCTTTTCTTACTCATGGCGGTATAAGTTATTAAAGCAGTATAATGAGGTACATCTCCTACAAGGGATGTGTGGAAACAATGCAAACAAATTTTTAGAAGTTGGAATTAACCGTAAAATCTGGAGACAAAATTTTAGTCACTATATCTCTTGTTATCCGATTATACTCCAATAGCATGTCTTCTTTTACTTAACTCTCACTTAATCTTATCATAGATTCACCATTCATCTTTTGAATATTGTTACAGTTTAATGTGGAGACCTTTACTTCATTACTGAGCTTTTATCCGTTATCTCAAAATAATATCTTTTAGGTCCAGTTGAACCCCAGTTTATAAGCCATTTATTATTTCCTAACTCATCAGTCCATTCACCTAACGTACAACTTTTTCAGTAGTATTTTTAATATCATTGATGTATACTGCACCATCCGTATCAAAATGTATAACATTTTTTCCTAACTTATCTAACTTACCATACAGCCTAAACCTGCATTTGATGTGGTGAGTACTGCTATAAAAATATTTGTTGCTGTGTTATTTTCCACATAATAATCCTTGAAATTTTACTTCGTCGGTACCATATTCTCATTAATAAAATTTATATCTATATTACTTAATTGGTCATCCAGTAGCATCTCATAAAATTGTTTTAAATCTGCTATACTCGGCTTTACTCATATTTTGTCTTGTCCAAATTTTTGCCATAACGAATTTAGCTATGGTGTGGTGCGTGTGCAGTTGGAGTGATATGGGACGCCTCATACATCTAAATATGAGTCAGTATCGTGTTATTTTTCTTCCAAGCTAGGAGAAATCTTTTATTTCGTGTACTTCCCACACCACTTTGATGTTAAGGTCGCTGATCTTATTTCCTCAAGACTGATTAATTGCGTCTTTTTTCGGTTGACTTTCAATGCATATTCAATACCCATCATATTGTTACTGTGCCAAACAGGCCCTACAATATTTCCTCAATTTCAATAAGGGTAGAAATGTCGTATATCAATGTTATTATTTCATTATTCACATATGGGGCCACTAGGACCACGTGAGGTGCAATCAATCAATGTCGCTTTTGATGGTTGGCCTTCTTTTGTGTACAAATTTGTCTCATCCTTTCAGAATGAAGTCTCTCTCTTTCATCAGACCACGGTGTTCCAATCAGTTTTCTAATTTCCCTTAGACCTAATTTCCAATTAAATATCTTTTGTCTTGATGTTTTTCTTTTGTGTTAAATCTGCCTAAGTTATACCGGCTACCTTAATATCCTACTTCCTCACAGCGATCCATTTCATTGAATCAGTTTTGGCCTGTTTTCGTAGAAATCTATTATTTTGTTTGTCAATCTAGTGGGTGCCATTCTGTTAACGTGCCCAGTAAATTTAAGTCTTCATGTTCTTGTGTCACCATGTACGGCTGTGTATTCTCCTATTCTTTTACTACTTCTCTGTCTACAAGTTTCTCCATCAGTAATTTTGGGGCACAAAATTTTCCTAATAAAATCTCTTTCTTTCTTCTGAATTCGTTCAGTATTCCTCTTTCTATTTAAAATTAATTTTTCTGCTCCATAAAGACATTCAAGTGTGATTACAGTGATGTAACGCCTAATTTCACTGAATTTAAAAAGTTATTTGTTGTTATAAATATTGTGTGTTGCTCTGAATGCAGTTGCCATTTTTTAACAGCGAACCTCGTTAGCAGGTCTTTCCAGACCGTTATCTTGTATGATTTGCCCAAGTGTTTAAAATAAGATATCCCTTTAATTTTTCCATATTTAGTGTTCAAAAACTTTGGTTCTTGTATGTTACGTATCATATATTTTGAAAGGGTACAGTACCGCCCGACACTGAAAATAGGTACAACATTTTTCGTTATCCTTGTCAGAACAACATACTTTTTTGTAATAATAACTCAATTTCACTTAATACAACGAAGCCAGATACCAGTGTAGGAAAGAATGACAATTTATTTATTTAATTGATCACATGTGCACTCCCACAAAATAAATCCCCACATCCAGTTTGGTGTGATCTGTGAAATGAATGAATGGATGGTCGTCTGCTAACTGCAGATAGTGAATGTGCAATACATGATGATCCTTGAGACGGTCCTTTGGTTAACTTTGGTGGAACTAAAGAGATGAAATTTACCTTAGCTTTGAGTGTCTGAAACGTGGCTGACCAATACGGTACCACGGTGCTCCCCCACCTCGGCGGAGGTGCGAGAGGACCTGAAGAATGGCCATGTTTTGGCACTCTGGCGCTGGCTCTTGTGTTGGTAAGACCTGTCTTAGGTGTGCTCCGTAAGGACCAAAGATTGGAGAGAATGGTATGCATGTGGAATACTTAAGAGTAGTTTGGAATAATTATTTCTCTATTTCAGTAATTTTTGGGGGGAGAATTAAATGACAGGCAGGTAATATTAAGGGGATCGTAGTAACCTTCGGAAGTGACCAACGGTCACAATGAAACCACGTGTAGCAATAAGTTAAATTACTTGCGAGTGCTAGTACTAAGTTTAAATAATTGTTATTGCTAGTACTATGTTGAAATACTTCCGAGTGCTAAGGTTAAGCTGAATTACTGGCGTGTGTACTATAAGTTGGAAATATTTAAGAAATGGCGTGTGCATGATTTGAAATTAGAGACGAGCACTTCCACGTGGTGAGTACTGTGTGAGTCTCAATCTGTGTATGAGACAAAGGATAAAGAGAAGTACTCGTCCAAGGTATCAGTTGAGGACTCGCGTGTGTGACGAATATGATCTTAATATTACTTTGCGTGTTATGTTTCCGTGTGACGCTAGATTCAAACTCTGATACTCTGCTAGAGAAGCAAGGTGAGTCAGCCACCTATCCGGCAACCCCACTTGGCTTCCATTGCACAGGAAGATGTGCATATATCCTCCAGAGTTCGTGGTAGAAATGATGAATATGATATTAATTTTACCTTTGCGTGTTATGTTTCCGTGTGACGCTAGATTCAAACTCTAATACTCTGAGAGAGAAGCAAGGTGAGTCAGCCGTCTATCCCACAACGCCACTTGGCTTGCATTGCACAGGAAAACGTGCATATATCCTCCTGAGTTCGTAGTAGGAAAGAAAAGTTACGAAGTGGGGCGGTGTCGTGTGAAACTGGGATGAATAGTAATTGAAGTGAGGAAGCTGAAAGTGAAGTGATTCTAACGTTGTGACTATTCTGTGTGATTGTATTCTATGTTGCCAGTGTGATGTATTTCACGTAATTTTATTATGTGTGGTTTGCATGGGAGAGTAGCAAGATAGGTTCAGAGGCAGTGGGTTATGCATGTTCCGTTTTGTACCAGTCGGTCTGGAGGAAATTTTCGTGATGATAGGTGCGAGAGTCGAAGTGTGAGATATAGCAAAAGATCCACCATCCTATCCAGAAAGTGCACTGTAGCGTTAGATAATTACGAAACCATAAGATAGAGAATCACCAATGTAAAACCATGCCCACTGTGCGGAGTTTCTCATGTGTAATTTTTGTATAAAACGTAATGGTGTGTTTAGGTTATCTTTGAATCATAGTAGAATTTATCGGAATGAAAAAGATAGTGAGAAGAAAAAGATTGGTGGCTTTGTTCTAAGATAGAAAATGTGGTATTGCCAGTGCATAGTGAACAATCAGAGTTATGTAGATTACTAATAGTCAGATGTGCGTTATCCGTTTCCGTTGCGTAATATTCAAACAGGAAAATAATTTGTAGCTTAATTATGGGTACTAGAGCTCATAATGAGTCATCGATGCTACTCGATAAATAAGAATAAATCCACGCGCATGGCAGACCACTCATCTTGCAGGCCTGACTGCTTGATGCCACAGTATGAACAAGGCATGTGGGTGCCTAACAATTTGTAGTCCTACTTTTTCCACAACTTCTTTAAGAATTTAAATTTGTTTATGAGCTAGTTAAAACTGCCACATCATCTGCAAAGGTGAGGCAATCTTCTCTAATATAACGTCTACCTACTTTGATTGATTGATCAATATTTTGACTTGCGTTTGTTCCCTTCATTCTGTAATTACTTTTTCCAGAATACAGTTAACCAGTTATTGGTACAGTCCATCCTCCGGTCTAACACCAGTTTTTATATCAAATGGTTCAGAAATTTCTCCCATGAATTTAACTTTAGAGCTAGTGTCGGTTAATGTTTCCTTAATCAGTGTTAGAGTTTTATTGTCATGGCCTTGTTTCTTTAAAATTTGGAAAAGAGATGCATGATCAACTGAGTTGCAGAATGTCTTAAAATCCACAAATGTACATACATTATTGTTACTAAAAATCCTTTGGTGCCTAAGAATTAGTTTTAAATTAGGAATTTGTTCTAAACAGGATCTGTTTGGTCTAAACACTGCGTGATATTCGCCAGTTTTAGGTTCTAACTGTTCTTGGGCTCGATCAAGTAAACATTGCGCGACAATTTTGTATGTAACTGGGAGAAGAGAGATTCCTTGATGATTGTTAACGTCGTTTCTATCCCCGTTTTTATACAATGGCTGAATTAGGGCAGCACTCCAGTCCTCAGCTATTTTCACAGTTTGCCATGTATGTCCTGTTAGGTGGTTAGCTGTGTGATCTTTTTTACAGTGTTAGGGCCTGCTGATTTTAGTAGTTCTGCAATTACATCGTCTTCGCCGGAAACTATATTGTTCTTACGTCTCTTAATTTGTTTAATTGTTTGGATTTCGTCAGGATTTTTACAGTTAGGGTTGGTGTTATTAAATTGCTGTGAAGGGAATTCATTCGCTGGTCCTCGACAGTTTAATAGTTTTTCAAAATAATTAGCAAGTACCTTTCAATTTTCCTGGTTGTTAAGAGCCAAACGGCCATTTTCATTTTGTAAGCAAAGACTTCGAGTTTGGTAACCGGTTACTTTTGTTTTGAATATTTTATAAAAGTTTCCTGAATTGTCCTTCTGGAAGTTTCTTTCGATTTGTAAAAGTTGGGCATTTTAGTAGGTTATTTTAGTCTTACATGTTTCTTTTTTTCAGTTACAAAGCTGTGCAACGTATTTTCAGTTTTGTTATGATTCCAGTTTTTGAGTGCCTAGACTTAATTGCTGTTTCACAACCTGTTTTCCGCCAAGGCTGTTTTTGTTTCTTTCGAAGCAGAATTAAGTTTTGTACTGTTTCGATGAACTTTTCTTTTAGGCTTCGCCAATTCCTGGACTGTCTTTGTCAAGTTTGACAGAGTTTGGGTTATTTTAGCAACGTCATATTGTAACCTCCCCACAAAAATATAATAATGAAAATGGACCAAGCGTAAACTCCCCACAAAAATAATGATTAAAATAAATTTTTTTAAAAAATTATTGTAACCTTTGAACAAAATTGGCTCCCATTTATCATATCTATGGTGAAATGCATTCACATTTAGTGTAACCACAAAATTCAATTCGTAAATCCGGAACTAATAAACAAAATTTAAGTAACCTGGTAAATTTTATGAGGACAGCAGCGCTGCCCATCGGCCCTGTATTCTGAATAAAAAAACAGAAATTCTTACCTCAATAAAAAACTGCAAATATATCTGCCCTTATGTAGAAATATTTTATCACAGCTTCATGCAATGCTGGCGTATATTTTTTTTTTTTTTTGATTGTTAGAAAGAATGATCATGCATTGGAAATATTCTTTAAATTGAAATGAATGCTTTTCTTTAAAAAATTACTTTATATTATGAAAATTATTATTGAGGCATTTTTTTTGGAACAAATTAAAGGACAATTAACATACATTATTAGATATGCCAAGGCTGCTTCTTTACCTTCTACAATAATACTCATCCTCCAGAGTCCCAACCAGAGCAGACTGCCGACACGCGCAGGCACGCGCCGACTACTACTACCGACTGACGCCGACTCGCGCCGACTCGCGACAAGCAACAACTAAATACATACTACTCTCTGGTCAGAGATTCCGCTATGTCTTGCCCATCGCTGGCAACGCATACGTCTTACATAACCCTCCACTGGGGGGGGGGGCAAAAATTTGGCAGCGATGGTGAGTCAATTGGACTTGCCATGAGCAACAAATTTTTCTTAACTAAGTTTACAATCACAGAATATATACATATATATAAGTGTCGAACATGAAATAAAATATAGTGCACATGCACTGAGTACAGAACATATCAAGCAATGACAAAATGTATAAAATGAGTACAAAACATATTAACAAATGACAAAAGTGCACACGCACTGTAGTTCAGAATATATCAGGAAATCACAAAATATATAGGGAATGAGTACAAATCATATTAACAAATGACATAAAGTGCACACACACTGTAGTACTGAACATATCAGGAAATCACAAAATGTATACGTAAGTCTTAAACATTTTTACAACAAATAAACATATCAAGGAGTGAAATAAAGAGCACACGGACTGTATAAGTCTTTAGCATATTTACATAACATATCATGGATTGAAATAAAGTGGACACGCACTGTAGAAGTCTTTAGCTATTTTACATAACATTTCATAGAGTGAAATAAAGTGCACACGCACTGTAAAAGTCTTTAGCATTATTACATAACATATCATGGAGTGAAATAAAGTGCACACGCACTGTAAAAGTCTTTAGCATTTTACATAACATATCCTGGAGTGAAATAAAGTGCACACACACTGTATATGTCATTGTCATTTTACAAGAACTAGGAAAGGAATGGGAAGGATTGCATTATCGTTGTAGCACATTAGGTTGCACGCAGCTGCACTGAAAGTCCATATCTTTCCACAGAAGCACAACACCAAGTGAGACAATCTGAAGTTCTTTTCCCTGAAGTATTAATCAGTGTAGCCAAGACACTGAAATGTCGTAGTAATATTCCATGTTATCATTTTGGTAGTACATTAGGTACACCGAACAGTGGGACCATAATAACATCTCTATCGCTGAAGGTGGTGGACAGCATGTTGTGTCAACACCACATTCTTGTAAGGTACATCAACGTAGAATTAGTGCAAAAACCAAATATAGTGCTCCATGAGCATGAGGATAGACAGGAAAAACGGATATTGCAGTAATTTCTGGTAATTAGGTCAGAAGGTGAAGGACATTAAGTCACATACTAGTCTTCATTAAGAATTACACTAGTCTAACAACTGATTTGAGTAATTGGTGGCACTCATCGCCCAGTTACTGAACATTTCTGTACCATGTACAAGTATTACAGAATAATGTTCATAAGTTATCTGTTTACAGAGAACATTGGCACTCACTGGCCAGATACAAATCATCAGAAGTCATCATTCAAAACAGGAGCTCATTCATATATATATCGTGAAGGTGACATAATATAAATTTAAAGTATAAGAAACAGTGGAATTCGTTGGTCAGCAAGTATTATTACAAAACATTTTTCATCCTTCAAGTGCCATCTGACATATTTAAAAATAATTATTGGCACTCATTGGCCAGTTACAAAGTATTCATATAGTTTTACAGAACATTATTGAGTATTATTCAGAAGTCATCATTCAAAACATGAGTTAATTATTGGAATAGCATTAATGCATGAGTCGTCATTCAGCATTACTCAGAACTCATCATTCAAGTGACATAGGACATATTTCACATGTAACACACTGTAATTATTACTCAAGGTCTGTGATTAGAAAAACATCATTCAGTATTACTCAGAATTCATCATTCAAGTGACATAGGACATATTTAACATGTAACACACTGTAACTATTACTCAAGGTACAGACCTACTACTCAGAACTGATTATTCCAGTGACATAGTACATAATAAAAATGTAACATACTGTAACTATTAGTCAAGGTCTGTGATTAGAAAAACATCATTCAGTATTACTCAGAACTCTCTTTAACTGGTAGCACTATTTGGGACTGTTAATACATTTTTTTGTGCTAGCAATGCATTGCGTTGGGATTGATAATTAATTGCTGGGGCATAACAGTATTTGCTTTTGAGTTATTGCTGCAAATGAAGATGTGTAACGTCATTGGTCATGAGTCAGCTGTAGCAAAGTTATGAAACAAGTGGAGTATATGTGATCACATTCATGAATGACACACAAAAATTGGTAAAAAATGCAAGTACTAGAACAGGTTTAATGACCAACTGCTTATAGCACATTAATTTCATGAATAGCTTCTCCTGGGAAAAAATACAAAATGGATTGTTAAACTGAAAGAAGAAACGCATATTATGCTGAAAAGTAGTGAACTTCGAATTAACAGGTAATGAAATGTGTATTAAATATATATGTTCTCTAGCTGTCCTTTCCAAAACCTTCAGTCATCATACCATGCGACATAAGACATACTGTCAAAACGAACTGCAACAAATACCTAAATAACTACATAGCATTTCTTAACTAACAGTAAATATATAAACCTCATCATAATTCCATTATTATCATCACCTGTAAAGAAAAACTTCATTATCCATATCACTATATTCTTCATCATTATTCATCACCATTCATAATCATCTGCAAAAAAGTCACTTCATTATTCATTATACAACTATTCATAGTATAGAGTTCCTTATTTCTAGCATTTTTCATCACTAAAACTAAGATGTGTAGTTTTGTCTGACAGCCTGCATCAATCGCTTCGTATTCTGAAAGAAAAAATTTGTTAATACTGCTATCATACGATGTGTATAGTATGTTCTTGTTAATGCTTGTTAATTCTGATCCATTTACTCTTCGTGACGAGGAATCGCATCTTCTTTCGTTCATTCCGAACGTGAAATTCCCATTTCTGTTTAATTTATTTCTTTTACACGTTATTTCTTTCTGAAAATGATGAGCAAAGAGTAATGTCTTGCATTTAAATCATATACCCACTAAATAAAAACTGGTTTATAGTAACATAATTGAGCATAGAGCATAACATGACAGAAATCTTAATATGTCAAAAACATAGACAGTGTTCAGATGCAAAAATGTACACAGAGTATCACAATGTAGCAGCAAAAAAAAAAAAAAAAAGTAAAGTAGTCACGATGTTGAGATATCATAAGGCAAAATGTTAAAGTCAACTGGTGTTTGATATATCTAAATATTTCATAGTGGATACAAACAAAACAAGAAAACCAACATACATACATACATGAAAATGGAAAATGTGCACAGTCTGATGTGTAACGACAAGAAAAGCGACCTGTTAACATTACCTTGCCGGGCACTTGCCGAGAAAAAATACGATAATCATCAGTAAGTGTTCATGTGAATATAATTGCATAAGTGGTCATAAAAAATCAGCAAATGGCATTACAGTGTGATAAATCATAAAGTATGTTCATTCAATAAAGGGTTTGATGTTGGAGATATGGTGATTCCCTTTGGTTTTTCTGGTTCTCAAAGTTTCGACGTGTACTACATTGGGGTGAGGAATGCTGCGAATTCGATATGGACCTGCGTATGGAAGCTCAAATTTACTGCATCTACTCTTTCCTCTGTTGGATAAATAGTGTGTATGTACTAATATCTTCTGTCCAATGTGAAAGTCACGGCGTGCACAAACCTATTTTTGCTGTCTTCTCCGGCGCTCTGCAGCACGTTTGATGTTGTTCAGCGCAATGTCAATTATTTCATGGTGTCGTAGTCGACGAAATGTAGGAAAGGTTACTAATTCTTTAATTTTGTTAGGTGGTTCAACATTTTTCAGTATAACAGACGGAGATAGCATAGTAGATTCATTTGGTATGGAATTAATTACATCCTGGAATGAGAGTATGTGTGTGTCCCAATCAATATGTTTTTTATGGCAGTATATTCTGCATAGTTTACCAATTTCTTTCATTAATCGTTCACAAGGGTTCGAAGAAGCACGGTACCTGGATACATAGATCGGAGAAATGTTTCTAGCTCGTAACATACGTGTCCATATAGCAGATCGAAACTGTGGTCCATTGTCGGAAATTACTTTCAATACATGCCCTACATGAAATAGAAAATGTTTTACAAATGCTTTCGAAACAGTTTTAGCAGTAGCTTTGCGTAACGGAGTGAAGGTAACAAATTTTGAAGTGAGTTCAACAGCGACAAAGATGTAGCAAAAACCTCTATTAGTTCTGGGAATCGGACCAAAAATGTCTACAGCGGCCATATGTCTCAATTTAACAGGTACAATGGGATGTAGTGGAGGAATATGTGAAGACGTATCTGACTTAGCTTTCTGGCAGATTGTACATGACGCTAAAACTCGTCGAGTACGTTTCTCCATGTTGGTAAAATAACAGTTCTGTCTCAGTATAAGAAAACATTTTCTCGCTCCGTAATGTGCGTAACTTAAATGAGTATACCAAATTAATTTGTTAACCAGTTCGTCAGGAATGCATAATAACCAATTGTTGCTGTCAGGGTGAGAGCGGCGAAACACAATATTATTGCGTACAGTGTAATGGTTACATTATTGCCATTTTGCCAAAGGTGTTTAATCTCTTTCCATACGTTGTCTTTACTCTGCTCTTGTGCTATGTCTTGTAATGACGACGAAATGAAATTCTCAAATGCAGCTGGTTAAATGTACATGACGCTGAAATTTGCTTTGCAGAAGTTGGTTGCGATGTCTTGCTGATTGTTGCTGAGAGAACGGGATAGTGCGTCTGCTACAATATTTTGTGTACCGGGAATGTGAACAATTGTAAAATTAAATTCTTGTAAATAAAGTTTCCATCTGCTTAATCTATCGTGTGTAAATTTAGCGGAAAGTAAAAGCTGTATAGCTCTATGGTCTGTATAAACGGTCGTATGTCTTCCATAAAGAAAACGCCGAAATCTCATAAATGCCCATACAACACATAATGTTTCAAGTTCTGTGACAGAACAGTTGCGTTCAGCAGGTGACAGAATGCGACTCGCAAAGGCTATGTTTTTAATTACTGTAGCGCCATCTTCTTCAATTTCCTGGAAAATGTGTACGCCTAAAGCGGTGTTAGAACTGTCGGTGGCAATGGAAAAATGTCTATTAAGATCTGGGTGCGATATAAGTGGTGCATTCAACAAAGCTTGTTTCAGGTTCATAAATTCAGAATGTGCTTTCTTATCCCAGGACCAAATAGTGTTTTTACCTGTCAATTGACATAATCTAGGGGTGTTTAAAGCAGAGTAATGAATAAATTTACGAAAAAAGTTAATTAAACCCAAAAAGCTGCGTAGTTGTTTCTTCGTCGTAGGAACAGTAATGTCACGTAAGGCTTGAAGTTTTTCCGGGTCAGGCGCAATGCGTTCTGCTGAAATTAGATGTCCAAGAAATTTTATAGAAGTTTTATGGCTCTGAGCACTATGGGACTTAACATCTATGGTCATCAGTTCCCTAGAACTTAGAACTACTTAAACCTAACTAACCTAAGGACAGCACACAACACCCAGCCATCACGAGGTAGAGAAAATCCCTGACCCCTCCGGGAATTGAACCCGGGAACCCGGGCGTGGGAAGCGAGAACACTACCGCACGACCACGAGATGCGGGCATAGAAGTTTTACCAAAGTGCGATTTACTGAGATTAACTGTGAGTCCTTGTGCACGAGAAGTTTGCAACAGTTGTTCAAGAATCAGATTATGTTCAGACCAGTTAGCTTCTGCCATAAGAATGTCGTCTACGTACTTTGTGATTCTGTCTTTAAGTTCTGTCGGAAGTATTGTATTCAAACCGCGAATAAATGCTGCTGAAGAAATAGTTAAACCGAACGGTAATTTACAAAATTGATAACAGTCACCAAAACAGAGAGAAGCCGTGTATTTTCTGCAATTCGGATGGAGTTGAATTTGCCAAAATCCCGATTTCAAATCTAATGTGGAATAAATAGCTGTACCATGAAATTTCTGTAAAAGTTCTTCTAGTGTCTGTGGGCGATCTGTTTCATTAATAATAATGTCGTTGATGTGACGCGAATCAAGTACGAGGCGAAGTGAACCATCCTTTTTCTTAACAATATGGAGTGGATTTATGTACGGACTAACTGCCGGTTCAATAATTCCTTGGTCAAGCATAGCTTGCAATTCTTTCTTAACTTGTTCTCTGTGAATATACGGAATGGGGTAATGCTTGGCTTTAAATGTGTCGTGCTGTTTAACTTGAAATTCATACATAAAACCGGACATAGTACCAGGAACGTTGTCAAAAATTGGAGCTTACTGTAAAAGAATTTTGCGGATTGGCGTGCGTTCGTCGTCTGTATTTGCACTGCTCTGATTAAATTTATCAGAAATCATCTGTATAACGTCAAAGTCGGTTTCGTCAGGAGTATTATAGTTGTGTACATACGTATCTGTACACAATCTGGAATGACAGTCTAAGTTAGGTGATGCGGAAATGACCTCTGTACGATTAATTGTTTGTTCTTCTGCAGATAAAGAGTGCTGAAATTCTAAAGCCAGTTGTATATTTTCATCCTTTAACATTAAATAGGAGTTTTGAGAGTCAATAATTGCGTCGTGTTGTACCAGAAGATTCGTACCTAAAATAACGTCTGTCGTCAATAAGGGAACAATCCAAAAATTTGAGTGAAATGTATGACCTGCAATACAAAATGATAAATGTGTCTGTAATTTAACATCTACTCCTTTACCAGATACTGCTCCTTTTACTTTCGTTTTGCCTAATGGTAACGTAGGATAAAATTCTCTTTGTTACACTCGTTGAAAGTTTCCTCATTTATGACTGACATAGGAGATCCAGAATCGATTACTGCTGAAAATTTCGATGATCCAATTTTTACTTCGATGACAGCGTGTGAAATGGTTTTTTGAATAACTGGTCTTTCCTGCAAAAGAGTCTCTCGGATGTCGTCAAAAGTAATAAGATTTTCATGAACAACATTCAGCGTGTCAAAAGTAGTACTTGCGTTGCTGGAAGATGCGACCTATACAGTACCTAGTCAAATTCTATCTGACGCGCTATTATTTTCAGGAGGATGCTGCGGCATTTCCACTATTTGTACTGTTCTGTTATTTCTTCCTGACGTATTACGTTCGGGATGATATCTACTGTCTGGTTCATTCATGATAATATGTTGTTACGGATGATTTTGGTGTTGGTAAGACCTACTGTTATTAAACGTACGCTGAAAATTGTGTTCATTACCTTTGCGTCTGTCATGATAGTCATTTCGATACGCCGCATTGCGATAGGAATTGAAATAGAGTGTTTTCTGTACGTACTGATTCCCCTGTTGCTGTGCGTTACTATTTGTTGGAGCTGATGCTATACGTGCACGCGGCGAAACATTAAAGCTTGGTTGACCTTGTACATTATATTGTTGGTTATGTATGCTAACCGGTTGGTTTTGTTGCTGTTGCAGAGAAAAACCTCTATTGTTACCAAAATGTGGTTCCTGTTGCTGATAATTTTGACGATACTGATAATTAAAATTTTGTCTGTTATTAAAGTTCTGGTGGTTGTCGTTCCTGAAGCGTCTATTACCTTCACTATTGAAATTGTGTGGCTGATCGTAATTGCTGTATGTTTGTTGACCTTGGTTATTATATGAAAAATTTTTGTTTATAAAGGAATAATCCGATTGCTGCACTTCCAAAAGCTGTAACAGATCTCTGAATGCCGAGATATTTTCTTTCTGTTGACCCATTAAAAGTGACACTGTTAATGATCGTGGTAATTTAGAAATACATAATTGAATAAGTGCAGATTCACTGTATGGTTCACTTAAGTACTGGTTTTGTTGGACCATGTGTTCAAAAAATTGCGTGACAGTGGAAAAATTTGAGTTCTCATAATTTGGTAAACTAATTAATTGATCCTTGATTCCGCGCTGTGTCGTCTTCAACCAATACGCTGACAGAAAAGCATTCTGAAATTCTTCTACCGAGTAGCATTGTCTCGCGATCGGTCTCATACGAGTTGCCGGTTCGCCTTACAAAAAACTGCAAATAAATTCAAGTTTATGTGTTACGGGCCAAGTCGGTGGAGAAGCAAAGCTAAATTGTTGTATCCAATCCAAGGGGTGAATCTGTGTTCTATCATTTTTAAATACTTTAAATTTTCTCACTGATAGAAAATGATTGTAATCAAAATTATCGTCTCTGTATGTCTGAACAGGTTCACCATTGTATGAGAATCTATTTGTCTGTCACTGTTCGGAATCTAACTCACGTACTCTCTGTAAATTACCTAAATTATACTGGCTGTGTGAGTCTGACAAATGTTCGCGAAGTGGCGTCTGCTGTGATGTGTTAAACGCTGAAATATTTTTCATCTCTGTTACCTCTTGTTGTTAAGTTGCCAATTTTCTACGTAATGTATTATTAGACGAATCTATCTCACTGATCGTCTGTTGTAAATTTCGGAATTCAGGTGTTTGATTAAACGAAATCGGTGAAGTATCGTCTGATTTGCTGTCATTATTACTTTCAATAACATCAATACGACTGGCCAATTCATCATATTTTTCAGTCAGTATTTTTACCTGATCATCGTTTTTAGTGTCATAAGCATTAATTTGTTTTTGTATTTTACGTGTGGTTTCGCTCAATTTTTTAACGTCTGCTTTGATGATATCGGGATCCTGAATTAGTTCTAATTGTTCAAGTCTGTCGGTCACTGTCTGAATGTCTACTATGTGTGTATCTGTTTTTGATTTAAGATCAGAAATCTCATCACGCAATTCGGTGTTCAACTGCTTGATAGTATTAATTTCGTCTGCTACTGTAGCAGTATTGTTGTCTACGTATGTTTTTGCTTTCGTACACAATTTGCGTTTATCTTCCTGTCTCTGTGCGGCAATTGTTTCCATAACTTGTCGTTTTACTTTATTTTGTTCCTGTATGAACTTACGGTAACGCGTTTCACTGTTTTGAAGGTGGTGATTAAAACTTTTGTCAATTTCACTGTTCTGTTGGTCGAATTTCGCGTCTACTTTTGCATCCAGTGTGCGCAAGAATTCTGCTGACATTTATTTAAACTCGTCGCGTAACTGTGTTGCGTTTTCAGAGCATTGTTTACCGACTGCACTAATGTCGTCTCTAAGTAATTTAGTTGTATTTGCATGTCTATTATTTAATTCTTGTGCCACAGATCTAATTTCTACATTACTTTTCATAGCAGAAGCCTTAATTTCCTCACGTAATTGTTCTTTAGTATCATGACATTGCGCGGCAACGGCTGTAATCTGTTCACTAAGCTGTCTGGAATTGTTGTCTTGTTTTTCATTAATTTCATAAATTTGTTGTTTGAGACTTTCACTAAGTAGTTTACGATTGTTGTCTTGTCTTTCATTCTGTTGTTTGCAATTGTCATTAAGTAGTTGTTTAACATTTTCACTAAATTGTTGTTTGAAGTTGTATCATTAATGCTATGACTCGATCCATGCCAAAATTAGCTACTGTATTCTCTGTGCTGCGTGATGGCATACATGCAATTGTCACGTTTTCTGTAACCATTTGGTCATTCTGCAATTCTTGAAAAGGTTTGCCAATCGAATGTGCACTGTTGGTCACTAAATCGGAATTAAATAAATCTGACGTATTCTGATTACACTGTTCATTTTCATTAAAAAAAATTGTCTGTTCGTCACGTAAACTTTGCAAACCGGGTGTGTCAAACTGGGCAGCGTTCATTGTAACAGAACGTGCCACGTCATCAATTGTCGTTAAATTAACGGAGGACACAATTGAATTTGTTTGCTGATCATTAGGATCAAAACATTACTAGTGGTCGGTAGGCACTGATTGTCTGTACATGGAGGATTATCATCATTACACTGAGTGTCGTAAGTATTATCGGTCAAATTATTAGACTCGGCTATTTCGCTCATTGCACATCGCGATGTACTGTTAACAGTTTTTCGCGGCATTTTTCACAAATCACAATTAAGCATAAACGAAACAAGGACAATGCAAAATGCAACAAACACAAATACAAGAAAGAGCAACAAATTGCCGATGGTCTGTGAAAGAAAGAGTAAATGCGCTGCGCCAGATGCAAACTACATTTAAGTAAATAAGAGCAGATATATGACTACTTCTCAGAAGATTCACTAAGAAATACGATCCTGGTCAGATGTCGCCAAGTGTAACCTCCCCAAAAAAATATAATAATGAAAATGGACCAAGCGTAAACTCCCCACAAATATAATGATTAAAACGATTTTTTTTAAATTATTGTTACCTTTGAACAAAATTGGCTCCCATTTATGATATCTATGCTGAAATGCATTCACATTTAGTGTAACCACTAAATTCAATTCGTAAATCCGGAAATAAAAAAAAAATTTCAGTAACCTGGTAAATTTTATGAGGACAGGAGCGCTGCCCTTCGGCCCTGTATTCTGAATAAAAAAACAGAAATTCTTACCTCAATAAAAAACTGCAAATATATCTGCTCTTATGCAGAAATATTTTGGCACAGCTTCGTGCAATGCTGGCGTATTTATTTTTTTTTTATTGTTGGAAGGAATGATCATGCATTGGAAATATTCTTTAAATTGAAATGAATGCTTTTCTTTAAAAAATTACTTTATATAATGAAAATAATTATTGGGGCATTTTTTTGGAACAAATTAAATGACAATTAACATACATTATTAGATATGCGCAAGGCTGGTTCTTTACCTTCTACAATAATACTCATCCTCCAGAGTCCCGACCAGAGCAGACTGCCGACACGCGCAGGCACGCGCCGACTACTACCGACTGACTACTACTACCGACTGACGCCGGCTCGCGCCGACTCGCGACAAGCAACAACTAACTACATACTACTCTCTGGTAAGAGATTTCGCTATGTCTTGCCCATCGCCGGCAACGCATACGTCTTACAATATTTTGGATTAACATGTTTTGACGAAATAAATCTCGGGCGAACAGCCTGGTATGAGTGTGCATAGGACACAATATTTCGGCAATCGACCACGTTGCCATCAACAGGTGCTCTGATGTACTGAACGTCGGTGGGCCAGCGCCATGTATATATAGGACAATCTCCCTCCCGCTCCTCCCTCATGCGCTTCCTATGAGTCGGTGCGGTCCGCGCCACGCGCGCAGTCCAGGTACAGCGTCCGTTCCCCGCCGTCTGGGCGTTGCGTCCTAGGTCTTCTCGTTCAGGAGGATCTGCCGGCACCGCTCTCGTTATTCTTCCCTCCTCCTCCGAAGTCGGTACACTCTGGGAAATATCCTTTTTCTTCTTAATCCGGGTGATCGCGGGTTCCCACGCCTTGTTAAGGATGTAACCGCTGTCACGATATAGCTGTGGCTCCCTTACTCTGATCTCTATTGTTTCTTTGATGACACAGTCCCAGTGCTTGGAAATCTGTGTCAGGACTTTTGTTTGGTCATAATCCAAGCCAAAGTCTGGATGGATGCCACGAGGTGGCGTTAATAATGACATTTGTGGTTGTTGGTTTTCTGTAAATTGCAAATTGATGTCTATTCTCTTTGTTTGTAATAGTTAAATCAAGAAAGTTTATACTTTTATGAATTTCACGCTCTACTGTACAGATCAGTTTCGGGTGTATACTATTTAAACAATTTTTCAAGGTATCTATTTCATCTACTGTCCCATTGAAGAGAAAAGGTGCATCATCTACATAACGCTTATAGTAGATGATTTTATCACCAATTTCCGGGTTTTGTTCAAAGCATTGTAGTTCAACGTGATTAACAAAAATATCTGCTATGGTACCGGCTAGGGAATTACCCATTCCTAGGCCATCCTTTTGAAAATAGATTTTACCGTTAGAAGAAAAGTAGTTAAAAGCTAATATGTGTTCAAGTAGATTAATGAACTTTGTAACTTCTTCTCTGTCCATAATTTTATGTTGTAATAAGTTATTTTTATTAATGCCAATAGTTTCCCTTATTGGTATATTAGTGTATGGATTTTTTATATCTAGTGAGGCTAACCTTCCGGTATATCTACATTACAGATTGTCTGAGCTTGTTCGTAACTGTTTTTGACATTAAAACGTTTTTCATAAATGTAAAAAGATTTCAAAATCTCATTCAATTGTTTATTCAATTTGTACGAGGTGCAAGTCATGTTATAGACAAATGGGCGGATAGTCATATGTTCTTAATGGATCTTTAATTGAGATCTCAATCCGGGTAACTGCGGATTCATTAATTTTATAACCGTTGTTTCTTTAGGTGAAAATAGCATGTTACTGTTATCAATCGTTTTTCTTATTTTGGTTTGAAATGCAGGTGTGGGATCCCTATCGATTTCATTTATCTCATTTTCATTAAAGCACTCTAGAGTGTTTGAGAAGTACTCAGCTTCATTAACAATCCCTAAAGTTTTACCTTTATCTGCTTTCATAGCAATAGCATTACCTAAAGATAATTTTCTGTTAGTATTTCCAATTACATTAGATTCTTGATTAGTTCTATGTCTACCATTTTCATTGATAATAAGATCTTTGGTTTTTAGAGCGATCCTACATGCTTCTGATTTATTGACTTTTGAGCTTTTCGTGGCAGCCTTTACCTCTGCAATTAACCGTTTTGTATTGCCATGGTTTAAATCTGCCCTAAAATTGTATTTCAAACCTTTATTTAAAAGTGATGTTTCATCTGCGGTGAACTGGATATCAGTAAGATTTGACACTCTTGGATAAAAATTATGTAAGATACGTGGGTGGTCTATTATGCGTATTTGTTTTCTTTTAATATGAACTTCAATTTTTCTACGATATTTGTCAAAGATATGTTCACACAAAAAATGTATCTTTTCATCAATGATCGATAATACATTAGAAAAAATAAGTGGAGACATTTGATTGCTTAGCAACAGATGTAACTTATACGTTTCGTTATTTAATCTGTCTTTTGTCTTAAAAGTTTCCCGTATCTGTTCTAATCCATAATAAGCTGCTCTTTCGTTGTACAAATGTAGTTTCAAGAGAATTTATATTAATATATATCTTAATGTAGTTAGGAACAACACAATTGGTAAATTATTGTTTTTTGAAGTTTATTTTCGTACTGAGCTTCGTCATGTTAGTTCTTACACTTCTAAGTTTCTTAACGTTTTCAACTACCTGACTAGGCAGTGAGCATAAAATTTTTGAAATTTTTAAAAACATAGCGATCTTAAAATTTGTTAAAATTGAAATTTAAAACTGTCTTGATCGCAGTCTTTTTAAAATATTTTTATTGGAATGAGTGACCGGTTTCCACTCTATGAAAAAGACATCTTCAGACTCCGTAAAGATATATTGCCAAAGTAGTATAGGCGTAATAATAAGCATATAAAATATATAAAATATATAAAAATAAGATAAATAGTAATAAATTATACCGAGTGCGGTGGATGGACACTGCTAGATGGTTATTCTCATTGACTGCCATATGGGAATTAATTTAAGTGTATGCTCTACCTGGGCGTTAAAGAGAAATTTTCATTAGTCAATTATTAATGGGTGTTACCTGTGTTATTGAATTTAAAATATTTTTGGAGTCTTCTGCAGTATTATTTCTAATAGTCATCCCATAATACTGCTGTAGTTCATCAATCATTTTGTCTGTCAGCCTGCCTCTTATGGTTTTACTATCAGAAAGTTTCTTGTCTCTCAAACTTTGTTTCAACTTCCTCAACCTGGTGCCCAACCTCTTCTGGACATGACCAACACATCCAAGTTTTGTCATAATCTTCTCACCATAAGGCTGAACGGCTACTACAATGGTATTTGATTTTCAGTCTCCATCACCTAAGAACTTAATGTAACACACTCCCATTTCGTTCACAGATCGACTAAAAATTTCAATAGCTGCAGATGCCTCCATACCATTACTTGTTCTTTCGTAATTCCTGTCACAGATATGCCGTTCTTCATTCCCAGTTATACACTTATCAAAATGTTTGGTTAAAATCTGGAAATCTGTTACCTGTTCAGTACCCACACTGGTCACTGTAGCAACAGAATTCTTAGAACTGCAGCCGCGCTTCTGCGAAGTGCCATCAAAACCTACTGGTATGTCAGTCATACCATCATTTATTCAATAGCTTCGGTTGTAGCACCATTCATTGACTCACATGCAACAGATTCCACAGCAGCTCCAATAAATCCTACATACTTGTCGATTTTACAAGGTGGCCATGGCAGTGGCGGCTCGTAACCAAAAAGATGGTGGTGCACTTTGCTCACGAAGGAAAACATCAACAACAGAGAGAAAATCAGTACACTGCTCATGTTTTTGTAACGTGTCACTCCTGCATCTACACATAATAAAACCAAGAGATGTACACAGAAAAAAGTATTACTTTTGCAGAATAAAAGGAATTAAAATAAACAGCAGCTCTATGTACTCAAAAAGTGGTAGACATGCCTTACTAACCTTTTTCAGCAGGACCGATGATAAGGCCGCTCGATTTTATCTCTGAATTTGGATGTAGTGGTGATCACTTGTACGGGTACTCTATTCTTCTTACCTTCATATTTGCAAATCTTTCAGTCATTCTTTGATTGAAGTCTGCAATTCCTTAAACGAGGTCTCGTTCAGTAGAGAGCATCACGACTGCTGATAGTCTTTCTTGGTCCATACTATTCCGCAAAAAGTTTCTGATGCGTTTTAGCGAAGAAAAACAACGTTCTGCTTCTGATGTGGTCATTGTAATTGTAATTATCGCTTTCAGGAGCTCCACAGATTCGCTCAGTGTAACACAAAGATTATTGTCTGTTATGTAATGCAGAAAGCTCAAAGCTCCACGCATGCTTTTGAACTCCTCTCTTCCATAAATAACAGAGAGTTTTGTTCGAAGATTCTGTGCTTCCAAAAAACAGTAGCATTTAATAGTGGCTCTGAAAGAAGTTTCTGGAAAACTGGAAGAGTAAGTAGCGAATTTTTCTGTTAGAAATAGAGAGGCTGCAACTAGGTGTCCAGGGAACTTAAGTCTTTCTTTTGCCTCGTAACTTATGACATCACATGCTTCTTTGGCATCCCGCAGTAGATTACACATCGCTGCGCCATCTTCAGTTTTCCCTCTTTTATGGTACTCGCGTAAACCTGTTGAATTTTCACTCACTCCTTCTCTAATGATCGCAATTTGACGCTCAAAAGCTGTTAGTTGATTTTGTGCGTAAGTTAGGTCCATGTCTCTTTTTTGTAGCTAGTTATACAAAATATCCACATGGATCATGATTTTATGAAAAAATGAAAGCCAAAAGATGAACTTTTCATCGTTCAAACTTGTTACTAAGCCACAGGCTTTCAGGATCGTGTACTCATTACACAGTTTTTCTCACTGGCTCATATTATTCATGCACGTGATAATATCTTCCCTCTGTTCTAAAACGGTATTGACGCTCCTTGACTGAAAATTCCAACGAGTAGGCACTAAACGTGGCAGTCGTTTTCGTACTATTTCGTCGAGAACTGCTGTTCTTTGGGGAGATGCTGAAAAGGAGTTGTAAAGTCCCTGAAGTTTAGTGAAGAATATTCGCACATTTTTATTAATGTAAGCGGCTCTAAGTAAAATGAGATTCAACTGGTGAGCATAACAATGAATATATGAAGCACAGGGATACTTTTCCCTAACAAGAGCCTGCACACTACGTGGCGAACCACTCACGACTGCTGCACCATCATATGTTTGCGCTATTAGCTTATGTGGACAGTTCCCTAAATGATTATTTATCTGTTCGATGATGGACGTTGCCAAGGACTGGGCATCATGCTTTTCTGGTGCTATGAAGTCCCAAACTCTTTCAACTGGTTTTCCGTTAACGATGTGCCTATATACTATAACCATCAGGAAAGCACAGGCTATGTCACTCGGCTGGCCCCGTCGGAGGTTCGAGTCCTACATTGGGCATGGGAGTGTGTGTTTGTCCTTAGGATAATTTAGGTTAAGTAGTATGTAAGCTTAGGGACTGAAGACCTTAGCAGTTAAGTCCCATAAGATTTCACACACATTTGAACATTTTTTGCTATGTCACTGCTTTTGTCAGCTATTATGGCCAAAAACTCAGCACCCTTCATTTCATTTCTAATTTCCTCTTGGCAGACTTGAGGCATGCACTAGAGGAGTTCATTCCGGATGGTTTTTGAGGTTCCTTTGAAAACTGTAGCTTTCTCTAAATGCGATTTTAATACAGAGTCTAATTGTGCACTAAAATTAATCACGGAACGAAAAACACCAGGATTGGAAGATGATTCAGTCTCACCATATCCTCTAAGGGCAGGTTCCAACGCACCTCAGAAACGAATACAGTTAATAATTAGATTCAATATGTACCTATTATCGGGAACTTTTTGGTTGTGTAGTGCCACGGACCTTCTGTACCCACTTTCTAATTGGGTAGCTATATTTACATTGCCCAGACTTGCCACATTAAAAACGTTATTTACATGTACTGAAGAAAGTTCGTGTTTTCTAATTTTGTCATGGAGGTGTTGAATGTCACAGACTCCGTGTTTAGACCATGAAAGATCTCCTCCAAATAATAAACAAGGAAAACAAAATAAGGCATTCTTCAGGTAACAACCACACAGTCATTGATGCTTGTTGTACAATTCAGAGTTAAATTTCCTATTGAATTGGCGACTTTTCATTTTAACGATTTGCGAAATTGTTAAAGCAGGAGTCGGCTTACCTAGCCTCCTGATCTCTAATTTTTCTTCAAACTTCCGTGAACTGAAGGGTTCAGAGAGCAATAAATTACCTGATTCACTATTTCACGTATTCACTTGTCACTTGAGCCTCAACATTCATTGTAGCACACGCTAAAGTAACTAACACAACGCACAGGAAAGAGTTCAGTCCGCTCGCAGCTACACTTGAACCGATAAGGTGGCGCGAGAATCCCGCTTTGTTCGAAGATCCGGTAATTCCGCTTCCCCTCCGAAGAGTTTGGGCCCTCTTCCTGCGGCTGGCTGGGTGGCCCAGGTGAGGTGTTTATACCCACAAGGCCTGCATACGAGTACAGTGTTGAAAAGCGCTGCACTAGCACCCCACACCCCCTCTGAAACACCCAAGTCCATGTTTACAGCCTCAGTGCAACCCCATGTCGCCGTCGGCACATTTCGTCCAACTCCGCTGCGTTCGGCGTTTCAAAAGAGATAAACGGAGCGCTACTTCTCCACTAGTATAGAACGCTCAGAAGGCAAAGACAGTTGAACAAAATTATTCGTTGGGGGTAGCGCAAACCTGCTAACATATACAGGACTCGCCCCTGGTATGGAGGCATCTGCAGCTATTGAAATTTTTAGTCAATCTGTGAACGAAAGGGGAGTGTGTTACATTAAGTTCTTAGGTGATGGAGACTGAAAATCATATATCAGTGTAGTAGCCGCTCGGCCTTATGGTGAGAAGATTATTACAAAACTGGAATGTGTTGGTCATGTCCAGAAGAGGAAGGGCACCAGGTTGAGGAAGTCGAAATAAAGTTTGAGAGACAAGAAACTTTCTGATAGTAAAACCATAAGAGGCAGGCTGACAGACAAAATGATTGATGAAGTACAGCTGTATTATGGGATGACCACTAGAAATAATACTGAAGATTTGTTGAAAATGAAGCAGGCAGTATTGGCTGGCTGCTACCACAGGCTGTCAAGTGATGAAAAATCAGTACACCACCTTTACCCTCCTGGACCTGTTTCATGGTGCAATTAACCGCAACCCCTAGTACTGAAACAGTTCATACAGCCATAAACATTCCATCCAGCAGCAGTCATGGATATCATACAACCTATTTACAGAGACCTGGCAAGTTCTGAATAACTGAAGAATTGTCTGCATGGTCAGACTCAAAATCCCAATGAGTCGTTCAATAATCTTATATGGGCTCGCTTACCAAAAAATGTTTTTGTTGGAATGAAGACACTAAAGTGGGGGTCAGTGATACTGTTGTTGCTTTTAATGATGGCAACATTGGTAGGGTGAAAGTGCTTCAGCATATGGAAATTAATCCTGGAACAAACTGCATCAGAGAACTTGAACGGATGGACAACGTTCGCACTGGTAAAGGAGAGTGTACAACACAGCTGGCCACTAAAGAGTCGAGAAAGAAGAAAAGAAAAAACTTGGGAAAAGATCAAGCGGATGATATACAGTATGGTGCAGGGTGCTTCTGACTGACCAAAAATAAAAAATTAAACATATATTGAGTTACAGTGTTTTGAAACTGTAGAAGCTGTTGCTGAAAATTTACATTTTCTGTTGGATTTTTCGCTAAATCTCAGAAACCACATCGAGCAGAGTATTGGAATTTTCGTGGAGTAATAACATACATTCCTGAGTCCACTGAACTAAAAGAAGAACTTAATGATATGTATAATTAAAATTATATAGGGTAACGTACAAAACAGTACACAAAATTTTAACTGTGTAATTAAAAATTGTGTTTCCGAAAGCAGTGGCTGAAACGCAATTATTGTAGTTGAGTAGACTCAGAACATACAGTTTAAAGCCCTGTAAAAGTTTCATGTCAATGGCTACAGTGGCTCCTGAAATACAGGGAAGCCAAGTCACTAAATTTAACAGTGTCGGGATAGAGTGTCCCTACTCCTCTTAATGTATCTCCCAATTTATGAAGTTTACTTGGTTGCAAAAGTGTTTGTATGTTAAGCGTTGCAAAAGATGTATTTCTTTTTTTCGTTTTAAGTTGGCCAGAGGACTCTGACTTCCTCTGTTGAATCACACTGCATTTTAACGTGGCCGCCCCAGATCCGAAAGACCAGTTGTGCCAGTAATACTGGCGGTGGATTGAACATCTGTTGCGATTATCAAATGCTCCATGATGATTGTACCTAGAATCAGGTAAAGTTGAATAGCCGAGCGGGTTTAGCCGAGCAGTCTGAGGCGCTGCATTCATGGACTGTGCGGCTGGTCCTGGCGGAAGTTCGAGTCCTCCCTCCAGCATGGGTTTGAGTGTTTGTCCTTAGTATGATTTAGGTTAAGTAGTGTGTAAGCTTAGGGACTGGTGACCTTAGCAGTTAAGTCCCATAAGATTTCACACACGTTTGAACATTCGAGAGTTGAGAGTGAACTGAAGGAGTTAAGACTAGAAGGGTTAATTCTAGAATATAAATTTCAGCTGCGGCATTGGTGAACAGACGCTGACGATTTTGCCGCTTGCTGTAAGACAGATACAAAGTAGCTTCGGTTTTGGTTTGCCTTCGTCCGGGACTGTTAATTCGCAGCGGTCCATTATATCGGAACGTTCACTTTCCGTCACGTCTGACCCATCCAATACCATAGGCAAGGTCCGCTTCTTAGACTTTAAGTTACAATACTTTCACTCTTAATTTTAATCTCGTTCTTGAAATTTCCTTCTGTTTATGTCATTAGTTCTACAATGTGTAGACGGAACAGTAGGGACGAAAGACTGCACCCCATGTTAAGAGCGCTTCGTTCTCGGTTTTCCCGTGTTGTTTTTCCTCGTTGGGTCGTATTATGTGCTACTCGCCATTCCATGTAGCTTACTCCTATTTTTCTCTGAATGTTCAACATCTTATACTAATTTACACTGAACTCGTTTCACAGATCGAGAAATCCTATGAAGGTGTCTCGATTTTTCTTAATTCTTGCTTCCATAATCAAGCACAGTGTCAAAACGGCCTCTGTAGTGCCTTTACCCTTCAGAAACAAAAAGTTATCGTTGTCAAACCGACCATCAATTTTGTTTTTCATTTGTCTCTGGGTCACTCTTGGCAGCAACGAGTTGTTAAACTATGTGATCTTTCTGATTCTCATTTGATATTGCTATGTTCCGCACTGTGTGGTTGATTTTTCTTCCGAAGGCCTAATGGTAGTTTTGCAGTGTCATACATTCTACAGACCAACTTGCATAGTCGTTGGGTGGCCACTTCCCCCTACGGATTTAGAAATTCCGAGGGAATTTTATCTATCCCTCCAGCCTTACTTGATCTGAAGTATACGGTTTAAAAGTGGCGAGAAACAGGCTGTTCTCAGAGTTTTTATAAGTTTACAGGAAAAAAATGGGCTTTGAAGTTTTCCGATGACATTATTTACTAAATTTAAGACGGTTTTGCCTGCAGAATGAGTAGCTGAATCGGTAATGTTGTAGACTCGCCATCGGGGCTAGGCTAAGGAACGCTGGTTCAAAGCCCACTTTGGTTTTTCTCAGTCCAGTTTGGAATCCCTACCACTTTAAAATAAAAAATAAACAAATATAAGCTACTTAACAATCATTTTTATGAAAAATCTACGTACTTTGTTTTCTAATTGCATACTGCACCCAAAATTCAAGTTTCTATTGCCAATATAATTTCTTTATCGGCTCTGAGCACTATGGCACTTAACTGCTGTGGTCATCAGTCCCCTAGAACCTAGAGCTACTTAAACTTAACTAAACTAAGGACATCACACACATCCATGCCCGAGGCAGGATTCGAACCTGTGACCGTAGCGGTCGCGCGGTTCCAGACTGTAGCGCCTAGAACCGCTTGGTCACTCTGGCCGGCTAAATTCTTTATTGTCGAAGATTGTTTAAATTAAGAAAACATAACAAATTAAAATTCCAGGACAAAAATGAAATATCGGGTACTCTTTATTTCAACTATGACCTTTGTTTGGTACCACAGATGTGGTCTTACACCAGCCAGAGTATGTGCGTCGTAGAAACATGTACAGAATAAGAGATCGAGCACACTGTACAAATGCTGTACTTTTACAGTTGCCATCGTATCACTGTAATACGAATCCAACAGAAATCATGACAAATCAATTAAGGTACTTGTTGCGAGAAACGACAAGAACTCTAGGGCCATGGGCACTGTAAGTAAAGCAGGAAGCTTAGTCACACGTCACTGCAGGACGCTGTCGCGATGCAGTACGGTAGGTCATAAGAGAAGAGGAGAAAATTCGGCGCTTGGTTGGCTTGGTGGATTCTGTTATTGATCGACTGGTTATCAACGTGGCAGATTACAGTTCCAGTCCAGGAATTTATTCTTCGCATTCGAATATGGAAGGAGTCTAGAATTACAAGAAGACTGACTGGAAGTAATATCTTCAGTGGCAGTGAAATCCCTGCAATATGTTTCTGAGTCGCATACAGCTCACGTAGAAAAATTGCCTTGTGTGTTAGTTACCGTACTTCATTACTCTTGTTTTTAATTATAATACTATCCCCGCTAAGAACCAGAGCATATTATGTACACTTTCCGTCTAGACCCCTAAGAAGCGTGAGGTATTGTCGGAATTTTTCCGAATATTATTTCATTTTGTTTAAAAATTTAATGACATTCAAAGCTATTGTTTCTTTCCTCGTTTCTTTTTACGTCTTAACTGGGAGGTAGCGTTGCTCACGTCCGTAGGTTTAACCTTAAAATACCCTACACGTGCCTCCTAGGTGGTGCTAATTGAGCAACAGTGATTACAGGCAGCCAGACTATCCATATGATCTCCTGGCAATGACGTATCAACTAAATAGCAGAAACAGTTCTTTTCAGATCCCATTAACAAGAAATATTGGAACAACTATCAGACTCCTACAACTGCTTATTGAAAGCATTGGCAGGGCAAAGTGTGACAATCTGTCGAAATTTTTGCTGGACAACAATATCGATGTCGTCGCCATTCAGGAAACTCGCGTTTCCAGTGAAGAAATATTACGAAGCCGAGGCCGAATTCCTGGATATTCTGCACTTGGTGGAATTTACCACGAGGTGTATGGAATTACTACGTATGTCTGTAACAGCATAAACGAACCTTCACTGATTTCTGTGAGTGTGGAGGCAGATATACATACAGTTCTCATACAATTGCACAGTATCACTATTACAAATGTTCACAAACCACCCAAAACAACATGACCCGATTTTGTCGTACACACAGCAGAACATCCTGTAATATACGCAGGAGACTTCAATAGGCACCACGAACTTCGGAAATACTCTCTAAATGATGGAAATGGGAGCACACTTGTAGAATAAGACTTCAGAGAATAATCTTCATCTAGTGTTTGATGCCAAAGATCAAGGTACTTTCTGGTCAGCTGCTTGGGACAAGGATTCAAACCATGACCTATGCTTTGTTAGCTGTAACAAGAGTGGCTTTCCCATCAACACCACAAGAAAAGTGATACGCACCTTTCCTCACAGCCAACACAGACCTCTAATAATACAAATTGGCTACATAGTTCCTGTCATACGATCAACCCTGCATGCTCTATGGAATTTCCAGAAAGTTGATGGACGAAGATTTCAACAGACCTGGATAAGACCATTCGCTGGATACCTCCACCACATAAGAACTATCAACGCTTCATTGGTGCAGTAACAGAAACAGCTAAAAAGTGTATGCCAGTAAAACACCGAAAAGAATATGTTCCAGGATGGAATGATAAAAGTGAAACACTGTACCAACACTACCAGCAAAGTGGGGACCCAGAGACAGGTATGGAACTATTGTCCAGCTTGGACATGTCTCGGAGACAGAAATGGGCGGAAACAGTCGAAAATATGGACTTTACCCACTCGATCGGCAAAGCATGGAGTCTTCTAAGGAGACTGGGAGGAAGTGCAGCAGTATGCAGAAAAAATTCTGAAGTAACACCAGACGAAATTGGTTCCCACATCATTAGTACCTCAAGAGTGCCTCTCGACAAGAAACGTACAAGACATATCAGATGACAGCTTCGTGACCTGAAAAAGACGGCATCTCCCTCATCTGAGTATGCCTCTCCCTTCGTAGTTTCAGGCATTGACTCTGGACTGAAGGACCTCACACCTCTTAATGCGCCTTCATTCGATGGTATGCATCCAGAATTCCTGATCCATTTGGGAGGAGAAGCTAAGAAATGGCTGGCAGAATTCTTTACTGACATCCTGTGACTGGTCAACTTCCACTGTTTAAAAAGGCGAAGATAATATCTATTCTGAAACCTGGCAAACCCAGCAACATGGTAGAAAGTTATTATCCCATTGCCCTATCTAGCTGCTGCTACAAGCTTTCTAAAAGGCTAGTATATAATAGAATAAGTAGCGCTATCCTACATAATGTTCCAGCTGATCAGGCAGGATTCAGAGCAGGGCGTAGCTGCTACGACCAAGTACTGTCTCTCACATCCTTCGTAGTGTCAGGATACCAAATGAAGCAGAAAACATGTATTGCGTTTGTTGATCTAACTGCCGCCTTCGACACTGTGTGGAGGGAAAGCCTTATCTACAAATATCTCCGCATCATACCCTCCAGAACTGAGGCTCGACTGATTAATAGCATGATAAGCGATCGGAAGTTCCAAATAACCACTGGAAGCAACATAACTAAGGAGAGGCAGCTAAACAAGAGATTGCCCCAAGGATCAGTTCCCTCGCCATTACTGTTCAATCTGTATCTATCTGATATACCTGACACTTTGTCCAGAAAATTCTGCTATGCCGATGACCTGGCTCTAGTTGTACAACACCAGGAAATGAAGACAACAGAACAGATTCTAACCAATGACGTGTCTGGATTAGACAATTACTTCAAAATCTGGAGACTCCAACCCAGTGTGAGTAAAACAAAATGTGCTGCTTCCATTTAAATAAGGGGTTGGCGAACGTAAAACTGGTAGTAAGTTACAGAGGCTGAATTCTTCGTCATAATGGGAACTCAAAATATCTTGGTGTCATCCTGGACCGTACAGTATGCTTCAAACAACACCTTCTTAACTTAGCTCAAAAGTTGAGGACTCGAAACAACATCCTCCATAACCTATGCGGTACTACCTGGGGATCTTCAGCAACCACCCTGCGATCTTCAGCTCTGGGCTTGGTGTACTCAAGTGCCGAGTACTGTACACCTGTTTGGGTGAAAGGTCATCACACAAGGCTTGTTAACACGCACCTGAATACGACAATGCCTATAATATCTGGCGCAATCAGGTGTACTCCAGGCTATTGCCTTCCACTGTTAACCGGTATAGTCCCTCCTGATCTATGCAGATGTACTGCCCTTATGAGGGAATTCCACAAGATCTCCAGGAATTCTAACCTATCCGTGCATAGCTACATGTCACTTTTATATCGTAAGAGACTGAAATCACGCCATCCTACTCTTTGCGGTGCTGCTGACACGATAGCTAAGGATTTGAAACCCCCTGAAGAATGAAAAGGTCGGTGGGAAGCAGTGACAGATGCCCGCCTGCATAACATCTTCTCAGGTGCTAAACTTCTAAGTGGATTCGACCTACCACGCAAAACCCAAACTACCCTCCACGGAATCCGTACCGGCCGTGGCTGATGCAGGGATGCTTTCTTTAAGTGGAAGAAGCTGCATAATCCAGTCTCTGACTGTGGGGCTCCATGCCAGACTGTTCACCATATTGACAGTGAATGCAGGATTCGAGTCTACCACGCACCTGAAGAGGACTTCCTGCTAGCAACTCCAGATGCAGTACGCTCGATTGAAGGACTGGATATTCAGTTGCAAAGCCAAACTTAAGTTTCTTGCGTGTGAATATGTACACATGTATATTTCATTTAATTTTATGATATGTCTGTGTTAGCCATACGCTAAATAATTAAAAGAAACGTCTTAACTGCAACTGCTCACATCACTGCAGGTTAGTTCGACCGGCTACTGGCCTGTGCTGTCCAAGGTAAATGCGCTGGTATAGCTGTTGTCCCGTATTATGTCTCATTCTACACTCCTGGAAATGGAAAAAAGAACACATTGACACCGGTGTGTCAGACCCACCATACTTGCTCCGGACACTGCGAGAGGGCTGTACAAGCAATGATCACACGCACGGCACAGCGGACACACCAGGAACCGCGGTGTTGGCCGTCGAATGGCGCTAGCTGCGCAGCATTTGTGCACCGCCGCCGTCAGTGTCAGCCAGTTTGCCGTGGCATACGGAGCTCCATCGCAGTCTTTAACACTGGTAGCATGCCGCGACAGCGTGGACGTGAACCGTATGTGCAGTTGACGGACTTTGAGCGAGGGCGTATAGTGGGCATGCGGGAGGCCGGGTGGACGTACCGCCGAATTGCTCAACACGTGGGGCGTGAGGTCTCCACAGTACATCGATGTTGTCGCCAGTGGTCGGCGGAAGGTGCACGTGCCCGTAGACCTGGGACCGGACCGCAGCGACGCACGGATGCACGCCAAGACCGTAGGATCCTACGCAGTGCCGTAGGGGACCGCACCGCCACTTCCCAGCAAATTAGGGACACTGTTGCTCCTGGGGTATCGGCGAGGACCATTCGCAACCGTCTCCATGAAGCTGGGCTACGGTCCCGCACACCGTTAGGCCGTCTTCCGCTCACGCCCCAACATCGTGCAGCCCGCCTCCAGTGGTGTCGCGACAGGCGTGAATGGAGGGACGAATGGAGACGTGTCGTCTTCAGCGATGAGAGTCGCTTCTGCCTTGGTGCCAATGATGGTCGTATGCGTGTTTGGCGTCGTGCAGGTGAGCGCCACAATCAGGACTGCATACGACCGAGGCACACAGGGCCAACACCCGGCATCATGGTGTGGGGAGCGATCTCCTACACTGGCCGTACACCACTGGTGATCGTCGAGGGGACACTGAATAGTGCACGGTTCATCCAAACCGTTATCGAACCCATCGTTCTACAATTCCTAGACCGGCAAGGGAACTTGCTGATCCAACAGGACAATGCACGTCCGCATGTATCCCGTGCCACCCAACGTGCTCTAGAAGGTGTAAGTCAACTACCATGGCCAGCAAGATCTCCGGATCTGTCCCCCATTGAGCATGTTTGGGACTGGATGAAGCGTCGTCTCACGCGGTCTACACGTCCAGCACGAACGCTGGTCCAACTGAGGCGCCAGGTGGAAATGGCATGGCAAGCCGTTCCACAGGACTACATCCAGCATCTCTACGATCGTCTCCATGAGAGAATAGCAGCCTGCATTGCTGCGAAAGGTGGATATACACTGTACTAGTGCCGACATTGTGCATGCTCTGTTGCCTGTGTCTATGTGCCTGTGGTTCTGTCAGTGTGATCACGTGATGTATCTGACCCCAGGAATGTGTCAATAAAGTTTCCCCTTCCTGGGACAATGAATTCACGGTGTTCTTATTTCAATTTCCGGGAGTGTATGTGCGCGTAACGCGCGGCATAAAACGTATCCTTATTACCGTACTTGTTTGTACTCGACATACCTTGGCTTCCTATCCATGTTAAATCAAATCCAATGAGTTACCGCCGGCCGGTGTGGCCGAACGGTTCTAGGCGCTTTAGTCTGGAATCTTGCGACTGCTACGGTCGCAGGTTAGAATCCTGCCTCGGGCATGGATGTGTGTGATGTCCTTAGGTTAGTTAGGTTTTCGTAGTTCTAAGTTCTAGGAGACTGATGACCTCAGATATTAAGTCCCATAGTGGTCAGAGCCATTTGAACCATTTGAACCGATGAGCTACCAGCAAATGCAGAACAACACATTTTGTAATGTTTACACAACGTTTGTTCTTACCATGAGCACTGTGTAATTGTATGTCAGTGAATGAACTTAAAGAAAGAGAAAATTATCAGAAACTGTTTTCGATTAAATTCCTCTATCTTGACTCGTAATCACCTGCAAGCGTCAGTTTTCGGAAAAGTGATCTGTTATGCATGGATTCCTGCGAAATTATTGCCAACGAGCGAAATATTCATCCCGAGAGAGATTCATACGAAAAATCGTCGCTGAGGCAAACTTGAGATCGTGCGATGCTCGTGGTGTTCGAGACATCTGAGTTTTGAATGCTTCTACTATCGGTGTCATCGAAGGAAATGCACAAGATCTTTATGAAGAATACATATGAATAAAGTATAACAATTAATATAAGAAGTGACATGAGAATAAAATGTCAGAATATGAGAATATAAAAGATATCATACACACATACATTATATAATCAACGTGTGACATTTTTTGTGAACTCCAGTTGTAATTTTACAATTTATATAACACCGTTGCATCTCGTAGTTTGAAAAGAAATCATTGATCTAGTAGCCTTGTACGGACATGGGTCAATCAATGAAAACAATAAAAATACAATAAGTACAAGCAGCGATCGGATTTGGAACACGGGGTGCAAAAACACGGGGTGCAAAATCAAGAAGCTGCGAGGCTAACCACTATGCGATCATTTCGTCTGAGGATATCGGGCTGGAAAATATCTCACAAAATTTGACCGTAGTTTTTCCAGAAACTGTTGAGTATCTATGGATAAGCCGAGACCAGTATTCGCTTATTTTGACTCCTGTTCGTCAAAGCGAAGTTACTGGGAAATCGGTGATGACATTTGCCGTGCTGTCCTCATCCAGCTAGAGAGCTCCAAGCATTGCGGTCCACACTCTACTTATCCTCAGGAGAAGTGTCTCTGATAGGTGAAAAGAAGTTACATGGACATCTATTCTTGCGCTGCCAGATAATGCCATTGTAAACGTATCTTAACAAAGTGTGACTTAAATGTCAGGGACAGCAAGAACATTTAACAGGTCTCTGTACAATTATAATAAAAAAAGACTGGTTGAACCCTCTTCCATCGTTGTTCTTGATACTTCTGCAACCTAAACGTTGATTCTTATTTGGAAGAGCTTCGCTATATATATCACGTGACAGCTTGTTGTCATAAATGAAGTACTTCACGTTTCCTCTTTAAATTTTCCTTAAAGTTTATTCGATTCTGCAACATAAAAATATTGCTAATACTGTCAATTACACAAGATTTCGTGACGTCCACAATGTACACAACCAGAGAGTGTTGTTTCACAGTGTCTACAATGAAATTGCCGTGAAAAACTTGCACGTGGAGAGCGTACACGTTAAGTGCTCCAGAGTGTTTGAGTGCTTCAGAAAATGTAATTTTTTCACATAATTTCTTTTCATTCTAAAGTATTACTTCAGCATAAATTATTTTCTTCCATGTTGCAAGCAGACAATCTTAATACAAATAACAATGAAAATATACATAACAAGTTCCTTGTAGCGGCCATTTTCGCAGCAGCTGTATATAAATTACAATAGTTCGAAAACTCCTTCTGCCCTCTGCACACTAACTGTGCTTTATTTATCTTGTCCACCATGAACCGTTTCGTCTTAGTTAGAAGGCATCGTCAGAAGGTGAGAGATCAGCGTGTACTTCATTACTTGTAAGCCAAACAACTTTCTCTCATGTGGCTAATAGGTTGAAAGTTTACATTTTTCCTTGTGGTCGCAGTTTTCGAAATGTAGTACTTTAACTGCCGTCTTATGGAGACAGCAAAACGTCGGCTCGATCAGTAGAGTGGTACCATGCAGGCACACAAAAACGTGGCGTAAACGCATCCCATTGAACGGAAATTATGTTGGAAAACAAGGTTTTGTAGCCAAAATAGAGTGGAATAATATGGTGTATTGGAATCGTGAACAAAACCAAACCGCCTTCAGAATAAAATGTGTTGCATTGCTTATTGAACGTGCCTCCTACACTATATCACAGACAGAAAACTCGTAATTACGTATATTATCAATAGAAGTGCTGCTAAAAAGGCGATTCTTTATGTCTTTTCTTTTCTTTTTTTCCCGACGTTTTCTATTTCAAACTTGATGCAAAATATACAACAGGCAGAAAATTTCTGATTAATACAGAGTGGATGATAAAACGTGGCCCGGACAGTGTGTGAGGATTATTTTAGTACACCTGACTGTTCAGTTCGTCCCGCAGGTAAAAATCACACACAGAGCGACAAAGAGGATCGAGATGGCTAGGATATTTCACTGCTTCTGCTGATTTTCCTTTCCTCAACGAGCATCTCATGCTTCCTTGGCAAGGTTGTCAAGATGGTAAGTTCTGTTGCTCAAAATAACCAAACAGTCGTGCGTCTATTATGTGCTAGTCACATATTTTTTACACAGTTTGGCGGACACAAGACTTCGAGATGACACAACGGCATTTCAAACTTTTGATGGATAATGGCACATTTTCTGTGAATTTACATACGCTGACAGGCTGAATTAGGCCTCGACTTCAGAAATGAAAAATTGAGAATACAAAGGACCTGATTCCACTTATCAGAAAGCACTGGTATAATTCAACACGTGAAACTACGTCTGGACGCCATAACTCTTGCACAATAGTAAATTTGTGAGGATAGAGTTGCAGACAGTTTTTAATAATGTTTTGCCACGTAAATCTCTCAATTCCCACTCGTACAGATAAACAGCATTGAGAGTTCGTCTGTCTTTGTTCCAGATTTTCCTTCACTTGAACAGAGTTTTCTTGTGTTCGTACTCTATTCGGAGAGTTATTGTTGGGTTGGCTGAAGAGCCAACACCGTGTTAAGAGAGGAGGCCGAAATGCACGCGTTTTAGCTCACGCAGGCTGGCGTGAGGAGGGAAGAACTATACTGACGTGAGGTCTGGAACATGACAAGGAAATTACAATTCAGAAAGCGGACGTAGCTGGTTTGATACTTAACTTTAATCCATTAAATGATGAACGTCGCTCTTGACGGTACATGATTCACAATATCAATATCAATAGTAACTGAAATGGCGCCTTGCTAGGTCGTAGCAAATGACATAGCTGAAGGCTATGCTTAACTGTCGTCTCTGCAAATGAGAGCGTATGTAGTCAGTGAACCATCGCTAGCAAAGTCGGCTGTACAACTGGGGCGAGTGCTAGGAGTCTCTCTAGACTAGACCTGCCGTGTGGCGGCGCTCGATCTGCAATCACTGACAGTGGCGACACGCGGGTCCGACGTATACTAACGGACCGCAAGTGTGGTGTCTAGCAGTGACACCACAGTTATAGTTTTTGTTGCTTACAGAACGCGTTTCACACCCTTTTGCCACTAAGCTTTCCATTGCAAATTGTTTTAGAGGTTTTGACTTTTTTTGTAAAACGCTCCAATCTACGTTAAATAAACAAACAGATTTAGCAAGGAACAGTTATTTTAGTAAATTCAAAGACTTATTTTAAATTTATTCCTTGCATGTATCAACTTCTTAAAACTCAGATCTCTGACGCTACGTGATAAGCTTCATGTTTGATCACATCAGGTTAAATTAAATCGTTGAAGAGTTTTTAAACAGTTATAAAGAAATGTGCACCTTGAGTGACGTGATGTGGGGCAAGAGCACGAGAAACCAACATATACTGACCTCAACAGGCTAAAATGTTCTTCCTCGTTTGCTCGTTAAATTTTTTCTTCTTCTCACATACTTCCGCACTCGATTCACGAAATATGATCCCTAACATCTAACTTTCTCATAACAGTTTTTGTGTGTTCGGTAGCACGTTTTCATGTGGGCAATTACATCACTGATAGGCGGTTTTGGTGCCTCAGATCTCCCTGCAATTCCGTCGTCATGAAGCTCCCTTCACGTTGTTTTGGTGCTGAATGCCTTCGCGAGTGCGACGTTCAATAAAACAGCGACTTTTTCAGCTGCAATCGTCTTATTTTTCGCTACGACGCTCTTCAAAACACACTTTCGTTCACGTGAGACTTCTAGCTTTCCTTGTCATACAAGTGACCTGCTATTATCACAGTTAAAAATCTCTCTCTCCCGATATACATCTTACAATAATGAGTAAATTGTAGACAATGTTCAGTTGCATTATACAGTCTAGTGGGAGGTAGTGTCTCGCATTATGAAAGTGTATGACATTACGTTACTAATATATACAAAATACGACGTTTGCTTTAAAATTTTAAAGAAAAATAATCATTCATGGAGGAATAAAAATCTTTTTAATTGAATGTTGAGCTTGTGTGTATTTCCACAAGGAAAACACTATGATGCGACATGATGTTGTACACACGTCTACAAAGGAATTTCAGTTGGGATGGAAGAGTCTACAACATACCAACCGAGCAACCAACCAATGTTCGGCAGAAAGTTTCCGCTCTGCCTCGGCTTCGGTGAGACAGTTAACTCTCACGACCCCCAATACATATTAAATGTGTACGGCACGGAAATTATTTTTGTGTAGGTAATTCTTTAAATGCGAAGAAACTGAGCTGTGTTGTTGGTCTCGGCATTAATAAACCCGAAGTGCGACAAACTTTCCAAGTCCTGAAACTGAACTCGAGGTCCACTGAAATCTTAGTTCTTACTAACTGTTTAAATTCATACGAACTGAATAATTCGCTATTACGAAGTATATAAGAATAATTTGTTTCTACTACAAGAAAGCATTGATATTATGATTTGCTATATAGGAAAGGTGGGAAGACCATAGTGGCAGAGGATGAACTCATAGAAACAAGCACACTGCGTTGGAATGAAAATCACGGAATTTGCCATTTGAGATTAGCTGCTTGAGTGGTAACACTATTCTGTATGCTATGTTATATCTACACCCTGACAACCTTAGTCCAAGAGGTCTGTGGTGAGCCACGCGAACATATAAAGGTCAGGAATAATGATTACAGAGGGAATACAACCCATGTTCCGATCGTGCCAAAATTTTATCAAAGTCTAGAGACCCATCGCTGTTTCTGTGTGCTGGAGACTGCAGCTGCATGACGTGGATTGCGACAACCGGACGAGCCGCAGACGTCAACTGTGGGGCGGCCACATGTCCCTCGTCACCAGCGTCCAAGCAGCCGATCAGCGCTTAAGTCCAGAACGAGCGGGAAATATGCTTAATGATAGCCAAGACTCAAGAGAACCTCACACCAAAAGTGAATGCATCACTATGCTAGAGACTTCTCTCGCCTCTCCTCTCCACATTTTAGCGTTCTACCTGGGTGCACTTTTCTCGGCCAGCCGGAGTGCTCGCTCTCAGGCTTCTGATCAATGGATTATTAAATAACGAAGTCGAACACGCGATGAAGAAAATGAGAAATGGGAAGCCTTAGGGACAGACCAAATCCCAATAGAAACATGGAAAAGCATGGAAAAGCCTGGGAAAACGGGGAACTGATATTCTCTGGGATGTAATGCAGATATGGAAAGGAGAAAGAATACCGCATACTTGGAGAAGCAGTATACTGGTTCCCATATATAAGGGGAAAGGGGATATGCAAAACTGTGGCAATTATAGAGGGATAAAACTGATGTCCCACACAATGAAGATCTCGGAAAGGATAATTGAGATGAGGTTGCGTCGAGAAACTGAAGTATGTGAAGAACAGTTTGGATTTATGCAGGGAAGAAGAACAACCGAAGAAATATTTGCACTAAGGCAACTGATGGAGAGGCACAGAGATGTACAAGCCGAAATGAATATGGCATTTATCGATCTTGAGAAGGCATATGACAGAGTGCCGAGGCAAGAGATGTGGAGGTGTCTGAGAACCAAATGCCTGCCAGAAAAATATATCAGGGTGGTAAAAGACATGTATGAAGGTGGAATGACACAAGTCAGGAGCAGTGCAGGTGCAAAAAAGGCATTTCCAGTGAGACTAGGACTATACAGGGATCTGCTATCAGCCCATATCTCTTTGACCTTGTCATAGATGTACTAGTCAAAGACGTGAAAAAAGAGTCTCCTTAGAGCATGAAGTTTGCCGATGATGATGTAATCTGTGATCCTATCCTGGAGGCACTTCAAGTCAAGCTTGAACATTGGAGAAATGCTCTAGAGGAAAGGGGAGTGAGAATCAGAAGGGTGAAAACAGAGTATATTTGTACAAAGGATGCCAAAGATCTATATATTAACCTGCAAGGAGAACAACTGACGCTGGTCAAGAAATTTAAATACCTAGTCTCTTACAAGCAAAGTAGCAAAGTGATGGAGGACTGGAGACCGAAATACAGCACTAGATAAATAGTGAATGGATGAACCGGAGGAAACTGGGCGGAGTACCGTGTGATAAGAAAGTTAGCTGCAGAATGAAAGGAGGCCTGCGATGCTGTATAATGTAGAAACTTGGCCAACTACAAAAGCCCAAGAGAAAAAGATGGAAGTGACAGAAATGAGAATGTTAAGCGGTATGAGTGGAGTGACACGAAAGGATAGCATGAGTACACCAGGGGAACAGTGAAAGTGGGGCCCATAGGGAAGAAGATCGAAGAAAGTAGGGTAAGGTGGTATGGACATGTGCAGAGAGGGGGAGTACTACGTGGGGAGAAGAGTTGAAGATCTAGAAATCGAAGGATCAAGGAGAAGAGGAAGACCGAAACTGAGATGGAAAGCTGGCCGGGGTGACCGAGCGGTTCTAGGCGCTACAGTGTGGAGCCGCGCGACAGCTCCGATCGCAGGTTAGAATCATGCCTCGGGCATGGATGTGTGTGATGTCCTTACATTAGTTAGGTTGAGGTAGTTCTAAGTTCTAGGGGACTGATGACCTCAGAAGTTAAGTCCCATAGTGCTCAGAGCAATTTTTTGAGATAGAAAGACAAGGTAGCCGTATAAAACAGGAAACAAGGCACTGCCGAAAGTGTTTTCTCATGAAATATACACTGACAAAAAATCGAAACATCAAGAAGGAGTTGTATGACACAAACAAAAGTTGGTAGGAGTGTTTCATCTGAACGGTGATGTCAACTCAAATTTCGCTTGTAGCGCCACTATGAGAATACAGATTAGGTTTTCTTTAAATACACGTCGTGACGGTCATGGTTATCAGTTGCCGTTGCGATTGGAAGTGGCGAGTTGATGTTAGTCAAGAACGCCTTTAAGGACACAAAGATGCCATTACCCATACCTCACTGAGTTCGAACAAGATCATCTAATAGGCCTAATGAGAAGCTGGGTGTTCCTTCCGCGATACTGAAGCAATACGTGGCAGGTCCGAAAACACTGTACATTATTTCTGGAAGCGGTGGTCACGGGAACGTATGATTGCAAGAAGACGAGGCTCCAACGGCCATGGGGTACTACCGAGATGGAAGACCATCGTGTTCAGCGGGTAGCTCTGCATCTGAAGCAACAACCCGATCAGTAGGTGGCACCACAATGAGACAACGAACTCTTACGAATCGGTTACTTCAAAGAGAGCTTAGAGCCAGACGCCCTGTAGCGTGCATTCGACTGACCCCTAAACACCATCATTTGCAATTTTGGTTGTGTCAAGCAAGAGCGCATTGGAGGGCAGCGTGGAGGCCTGTTGTCTTTTCTGATGAAAGGTAGTTCTGCCTTGGTGCCAGTGATGACTGTGTGTTGATTAGAAGGAGGCACATTGGGGGCCTGCAACAAATCTGTCTGTTTGCTAGATATCCTGGACCTACACCTGTGGAGCGTCTTCGTGTGACTGCAGGGCACTCTCGTGGTTATTCCAAGCACCCTTTAACTGCAAATTTGTACGCCAGCTGGTGATTGTACCTGTTGCGTTGCCATTCACGAACAGAATTCCAGCTACTTTCCAACAACATAACGTTCGCCCACACACCTCTGTTGTAACCCAACGTGCTCCACAGAGTTTCGACATATTGCCTTGATCTGCTCGAGCACCAGATCTGTCTCGAACTGTGTACATACCGGACATCATCGGACAACACTAGCGTCATCCATAATGAGCATTAACAGTCTGTATTGACCGGCCAAGCGCAACAGGCGTCGAAGTCCATCCTACAAACTGACAACCGGGAACAGTGCAACACAAGGCATGCACGTTTGCATAGTTTCATTCAACACTCTGCAGATACATTGGTTATTGTTGCACTTCAAATCTACAATGGTTGATATTAACCTGCAGACTTCAAATGTTAATGACTAAAATACACTACGCAGACAAATATATTATCGAAATCTCATTACTGTATTTTAATTGTTATTTGGTGTCTTGGTGGTTTTTCGTCGATGTAGAAAATCATTATGCCTAAGAATCGATTTCAGTCAGCTCTTCAGGAATGCGTTGTTGTAGCAAATAACTGCTTTCAGGTTTTCTACGGTCAAAGTATGCCCTCTGATATGCACCTATGGCCGGCCAAAACGCAGCCATCATGCTTGTCTACCTTTATGGGGAGAATCCCCTATCCACACACACTGTCTCCGTGTACAACGAGGATATCCGGCTGATAGCATCAACCTGGTGTCTACTAACGCTCTGTCCAGCTCATAGTTGTCGACCCTAGACCGGGGACCCCCTGCTGCGCGAGTCATCTCCCCATTAGAGGTGGCTGCCAGCTAACCTGGACCATTTCCTCTTACCAACCGATTCTGCTGCTCATGGAGCACCAACGAAGCAAAGAATACATTGACATTACTAAAAAACAAAACTACATATACTTGAGCTAAATGCAGTTGGAAGGAAGAGATGATGTGAAATAGCTGATGGAGCACGTAACAACTCATCGGCCGGTCATCGACCTCGTAAGATAGTTTAAAATCGCGACCATTATTTAATTAGTTATTAAGACGTGAGTTAGTTATTAACAAGTGCATTAAAAGGGAGAGGAGGAAGTCCAGCCTCTAGCGACGTCTCTCTAGTCCAACAGACAATGAGGGTCATCAGAGATGGAGCACCGGTTACGAGAAGATTGGGAATAAAATCAGCCATTATTCTAAGCAGCCATCCAGGCATTTGCCTTTAGTGATTTACAAAACTGCAGAAAGTCGAAATCTGAGAATCCAATGTTCTACTGCAGTAGCAATATACTCTGATCAGCCAGAGCATTACGACCACCTGACTAATAGTCGGTATTTCCACCTTTTTCGCCGATAACAGAGGCGACGCGTCGTAGCATGGAAACAGTGAGATCTAGGTGGGTCGCCGGAGGAAGTTGGTAGCACATCTGCACGTACAAGGCACCTAATTCCCGTCAATTCCGATGAGGGTGGCGATGAGCTCTGACGTCACGTTTAATTACATCCCAGGTTTGTTCGATCGTGTTCAGATCTGGTGAGTTGAGGAGCGAGCACATCAATTAGAAATCGCCATTGTGTTCCTTGAACCATTTCGTCACACTCCAGGCGTTGTGTCGTAGCTCACTTTCTTGTTTAAAAATGCCACTGCCGTCAGGAAACACAATCGTCATGAAGTAGTGTGAGTGGTCTGTAGCCAGTGTACGAGCTCTACGAGAATGTTCTCCAGAGCATAATGGAGCCCCCGCCAGCTTCACTCTCTCCCACAGTAGAGGTGCTAAGTGCTGTTCCCCTGGATGACGACGGATTCCGGCCCTCACATCAGCATATTGAAGAAGATATTGAGATTCATCAGACCATGCAACGCTCTGCCACTGAGCCAACGTCCAGTGCCGATAGTAACATGCTCTATTCAGTCATAGTTGCCACTGTCGTGGTGTTAACACTGCCACATGCGCAGGTCGTCAGCTGCGGAAGCCCATCGATAAGAATGTTGAGTAAACTGTGTTCAGACACACTTGTACTCTGCCCATCATTAATTTCTGATATTAGTTTGGTCACAATTCATCGCCTGTCCTCTTTTACCAGCCTGTCCAGCCTGTGATGACTAATATCTATAATGAGGTGTGGCCGCCCAAACCCACGACGTCTGGACGTGATTTCATCTTTGTTTCGCCACGTGTTGAGGGCAGTCACCATAGAACTCCTCGAATACCCGGAAAGTAGTGCAGTTTCCGTAAGCCTCGTGCTGACCCTCATGGCCATCACAATCTGCCCTCGGTCAGACTCAGATACATCACGCGCCTTCCCCATTCTACACTAGTACGCTCACTCATTCTACCTGTACCTTGCGTGTGTCTGACTAGCAGTCATTCCTCGCCAAGTAATGTTGCTATATAACCTGGACATCTTATATCGATAGTACGTCGGTGGTCGTAATGTTCTGATGTTCTGGCTGATCAGTGTACATTCACGCATAATGCTGCACACGCAACTTCGCTCCGCAGAGAATATTTAGGGTAACACTACTTTTTCCCTTCTTCGCTGCTCTGTTCCTGAACGTGATGCGGTAAGAATTATAGCCAGTAAGGTTTGTATCAGCTCAACTTTCTCTGATTTTGACGTTTTGAGGTCATTTTGTTACAAATTAAGCCTTATATTTTAATACTATCCTGGAAAGAAGTCGCTGAATGAAATTAATGTATCAATATCAGCTTCGTTCGAACTGGTTGCAATTCTCGAGATGTTTATCTGACATTTTACTCTATTTTTACTCTTTGTGTACTTTACTCTTTAAAATATCTGTTTAGAAACTTACGTGCTTACAAACAAAGATGACATATATAACACATGACGTTTCAGTAAGGGATATTTGTCTCTGGGCAGGTATAATTTGTTGAAGTCCAACAAAGATACATGATCGAAATTTTCTGTTAGTTGGATGTCAGACTATACTGTTTGTAAAAAGTGTTGCATAAATACAAAAAACTTACTATTTTTTGGAAAATTCTGAAATCGGTTTTCAAGTTCTTACATTAAATCGAAAAGTATGACTGCAGTTTTCATCCTGTCCTCAAAATTATGTTTGACCAACGTGTTGAAATTAAATAAATTGTTTGTACTTGTGCTTGCCATGATTTCGGTTTCTTTTAGAACGCTTTTATTGTTTGAAACATTGTACTTATAATTAGATTTCTGCCTCTGAGAAGCCTGTTTAATTGACCTAAAAGAGCGGTCATAACTACCAAAAATACTAAATCTGTCACGCTGTCTGCATCCTCAAATTCTAGCAAAGATTTTGCTTTTGATATCATGAACTATTTGATTTCATTAATTATCCTATAAAAATATTTTAACACTGGGCCTCCACTGATTCATCTTACATCTGTAAAATATACGATACCACCATACTCAGCATGCAAACTTCTGAGGTTTTCCCGGAACAAGCGATAATTCAGTCCACTGGCTCTCATAAATTTCACGGTCATCATGACGATTTGCATAATGTGATGCATTTCAAAACTTTTCTGCATAAATTGTCTTGGTGTCTGACAGACCGGCCTGTTATAAGAACGAGAGCCTAGAGTTTCAAGAATTGCACGGGTGGAAATATTAAGAACGGGATGGAACAATGAGACGATAGCGTCGTGTAGCGGGAGTTGCAAACTGAAAATATAAAATTTATCATCACCTTTTATAAACATCATTTTATGCATTTTTTACTCATTGCATGATAGATACACACTTCTTGGGCCTCACTGATAGTTGCTTTGGGACACATGTGGCCCGTGAGTCGCCAGTTGGTCACCCCTGATCTAGAGGAGGGTTCCTCTGTGAAAACAGGAGATAGGAGAGATTTTTTGAGTTTGAACTGTATAGCCACTCTATCAGTCCAGTCTTGGGATTTTTATCCTTGTCGTGGCCCGTTCTCTTCTCTACCATGTCTTATTTACGACATTCCAGTTAAACGAAACGAACCAATGGGCATGATTAATTACCCACCACCTCTGGAAAAAAATGTGCCGGGAATGTCTTTCAGATGGGAAGGTTTAGCCAACCGTTTTCGTATAGCTAATAGACATAAAAAAAAGAAACTAGAATAGAAATCTCATAGTGAATAGAGAAGTAAACGAGGGCTACACTGTCTCACAAGAAAGTGTCGTATACGTACAAAATTATACGCCAAATGAATTGGTAGATACTAAGAAAACGGGAATGTTTGAAGAGTACCCATTTATTATACTGAGTAACACCTTGCATCATTAGTGAACAGAAGAATTGAAGATTATGATATTTAATTTCTTCCCAGCAATTATATATCAGTTTCTACTGACCCATCCTCACGAGCAGGTAAACTCCAACTATATTTCTCTATAAAATGGAAGGTTTTGCAGGCAAGATGTACTTTAGATAATGAAAGAACGAATCATACCTATTTCATAGTAGAAAATTTAGTTTGGTCTTAACTTTTAACTGTGAAGCGCCTGGCACCTCGCATATTTGTGACCAAAAGACTAATTGGCTGCATAGCCATGAATGTAAGAATCAAAAGAGATTGATAAGTGTACTGCATGTGAAGATGAAAATTACAGTACCGAAATTCCATGCTGCATCGGAACATGAAAATATTTTCCCAGTGATTGTACTTTGTACGCTTCTCTACAGATTTTAAATATACAACAAACATTTATTCATAGCAGGTTGAACATTCATTTAGTAGGTGTCTTGTTAATACAAAGGAGAATAGCGTCGTCTGCTTTTCTTCACGACAGTCAGCTTTCGATTTTGAGTACTGGAGATTATGTAGCGTTGCGACTACAATGTGGAGCGGAATTGTCATGAATTTTTGAGTACTGTTCGCTCAGCGTTTCCGTTTGTCGCGGAGTTGGTTATCTGATTCAGACCGCAGTAGAGCTTCAGTTTAGAGCCTCCGGGTTGTACTTTACAGCTGCAGAATACACTGCGATGACGGCTTAATCGAATTCAGTCTCTGCAGGACCCTTCTAGCGTCGGGAGGTTCCTTTGTCGCTAGACCGTAGTTACGAGCAGCCTCACTGGTCCCCAGCTGGTAGTTCTACACGTTCAGATTGGCGCTTCTCCCCCCTTGCGAGGGATCACGTTACGGTGCTGCGGGTCAGAGCAGAGTGCGCACGTCCTAACAACTCTCTTTAGGACTGAATATCCGTTTGTCAAGTCACAGGAGCCTGGGGAGGAGATTAAGTCAGCAAACAGCATCACGTGCAGAGTAGGGCTGTCTGTTTGCCAGAAGAGGTAGACTACCATTGCAATCGCCGCCCATGTTTTCTTCTTCACTGTGAACGCTTGTTTTTGATAAACGATTATCGTTCCCTGCTTCGGCCATTAAACCTCACAAAACTGTGTCTCAAACAGTTTCACCTGGCAGCAACAGCGGTTCTTTCTGTATGATGTCGGGTGAATCACCGTCTGCAAGGAAAATGCCTGCTGCGTGTAATACACTCAATACATTGAGGAGATCCTACCGGTGCTAATCGAAACGTCTTTAACTGTGATTAATGCGCAACTAAATACAATGAAGATCTCGAAGCAAAATGACGGTCGCCAGAACATCAGGTATCAAATTTAATGTAGAAAGAAAAGAAGCGGGTGTTGCATAATTGGAGAATTCTGGTGCCACCCCTTGTCGTGCGCAATGAAATGGTACAGGCTGTGATGACTGCTAGATGTAAAATTCTCAAACACGGCATAGGAATAGCTGTGCCAAGTGATTCTACCACTATAACAAAGTATATATACTCTGTTTCTATGGCTTAAATTATTTCCAGTTAAAAGATTTTTGCGTGTCATGCATTCATAAGGAAAAAAAATAGTCAAATGATAACACAGCCTGTAGCCACAGCCGTACGTACTTAAGTCAATGTTATGTCTTTCAGAGTGGTGATTAGTTGGCAGTAACCACAAGAGTCTGCTATGATCCAACTTTCATGTTTAAAATCGTCACTACAGAATACAAAGATCCCATTCGGTAAAAATTTCCTGATGCCAGAACTAAAATCAGAAATAACATGGGTCAAATGCAGTTTGCAGTTATCATGTGCAGATTATCAGGGCCACAATAATACTCTAAAAAAGTTAAAAATCTGCAGGATAAAAATTACATTAATTATACCAATGACGTACAGTTAAAATTAAAATAGCCTTTCCACTTAACTACAACGTTAATTCCCAGCAAATTTCATAACAAGAATTCCTCGTTCATAAATCACATCAGTCCATTAACAGCTGTAGCAATAATTACTTATGCAGAAAGTTTTACCTCTTCAATACTTAAAACTCCCCGATATAAACCGATACGGGAGCCGAAAGGGAGGGGCTGAGGGCACAGAGAGAGGGAGACACATAGAGACAGTGTTTCTTTCTCGATGCAACCATTTGCAGATAAACTGTGGATATCTCTCTCACTTGATGGAATGCCAAAATTGCTCCATCATGGAGTTGAAGATGTAGACGCGAGCATTTATGCAGAATATCTATGTCTCAGAATTATGGATATCTTAATAGGATGTGTAGATCACACCATACATGTGACAGTAGCGTTGTGTCACGCTTAGTTCAAAATTTGAAAAGAAAGAAAGAGAGAGGGAGAAGGATCCTCACTCTCAACATTTAACCTAAGGCGAAAAATAAAAAAATTCTAAACTACACTCAGATGTTTCATTCTTTTTGTGTGAAGAAACACCTGCGCAAAAGATAGTAATAACCTGTATAAGCAATAGGCAGGTAAAGCTTTCTAGCAAGAAAAGGAGAGGAACGATACGTCACAAAACCGCACGATTATTATAATTTAACCATCAGAGACTGACAAGGACAACGTAAAAAAATAAATACGTCTCCCTGCGTGTTTAATTTCAAATTCGTAGTGTCGGTGAGTATCTGGTGCTTGTCGGCTCGGTGGTGAAGTGTTAGACCACTGATCCGAATGTCTCGGGCTTCATCCGCTGTTAATGCAAAATTTTTTAGACATAATCATAAGAAAAGATAATCACAAACATACATTTGACATATAAAGAAAAGCCAAAACAGTGACACTATTTTAAAAACAACCTCCAAGCACCCACAGTGTAGGCCATAATAAGATACGTGATAAACAGACTGTAGAGGATGTCCCAAAATAATTCTGAGAGCTAGCCATTATAAAGCGAATTGCATTAAAAAGGACACAAAGAAACGGTGATGAACAAACTAAGAAATAAAATGAAAAAAATTATGAAAACAGCTAACCAAACCACATGAACACATACAACTTGTACAATCACAAGAAGTGGCATACAGTGACCTGCCATAACAAATTCGCACATGAAAAAGGTAACACATTCAAAAAACATTGCTTACAAAACAAACAACTCAATACAGAAACACATCTTAATACTTAAATCAAAAACAGACAGCTACCAACTATATGTTACTCTATCAGCATGCTTGTAGAGACTGCGAAAAACTATACATTTGGACAACTGGCTGGACATTTGTTACAAGATATGAAAAACACATCAGAGCATGCAAATATGTTACCAACAATCCAATATTTGTTGACCATCTTAAACAAGAATACCACAGACCAAGCTCTAACGAAAAAGGTATGAACATCATAAGAATGAGTTGAGACAGACACCTCCTCACTTTCCAAGAAAACTTGTGAGGCTTTGAGGACAGAGCAACAACTGTGTAAGTTGTAAATATTTTTGGTTTCATGTTGCAATCTTATCACAGAAATACACGCATTTACTCAGTTTACAATGTGACAATGTTACGACAGTTGTCAAACGAACGCATCAAGTCCTCAGAAACTGAAATTATCCTAACCACAATAATGGTTAATTGTAATTAGAAGTTTCTTTCCAAAATTATTCTTACGACTATGTCATGATGTTGGCCAGTACTGTGATAAATCATCCAATTCCGGTTAAAAGTTCCGTACTATTTAGGATGACAATCAAGACTACGGAGGATGGTTAGTTTTATGACAAGTTGAGCAAACGTTTACCCAAGGTCGCTCGAGTTTACATTGGACGCAAGCTGGTGAACCAACATGTGTACGCCTCTGCTCGTGGTATTCACCTTAGCAGCAAGGAGGTGTCGTATGCATGGCTGCTCTCATCCTCTGAAATTCCTATAAAAACTAATTACGCCTTTGCTGATTTCTCCAGCAGAAACTCTCCCTACGTTTCTCGTTATGTGACAAAACACGTACTCACACCTAGTCTTGCAACATGGCGATATGAACACACATGGCTGGAGCAGAGTGCATATTAAAATGCCCTCTCAGTCCTCGCAAGAACGTTTAACTGGCTGGTTCGTTTCTCCACAGTTGGAGCTCAACGATGGTAGAGCTAATATCTAGCTGAATGTCAGCTGCATTGAACACATTTCTCCTCTACATCTTACAGAGCGTTATGCGCCCCATTCTTTACTTGGCGCCAATTGAGAGGAGCTCGTAGTCCACGTTAAACTGTACACCCCCAAAAAACTGGCTGTGTACATCGATACTAAGGTCGGGGGATGGAAGTGACTTACAACGTCCATTATGATCATGCCTACTAACATACATTATATTTAAACCAATCTTATGCTTGGTGAAACCTTTATTTTTTTTGTTTAGTACACTAGAAAGCCCTACCCTCCAAGTATACTAATTTTTGATGTGTCTCTGTAAATAACATTACGTACACTGCTGTTGTCGTAGTCTTCAGTCCAGAGACTGATTTGATGCAGCTCTCCATGCTACTCTACCCTGTGCAAGTTTCTTCATCCCCATGTATCTACTGCAACTTACATCCCTCCAAATCTGCTTTGTGTATTCATCTCTTGGTCTTCCTCTACGATTTTTACCATCGACGCTGCCCTCCAATAGTAAATTGGCGATCCCTTGATGCCTCAGAACATGTCCTACCAACCGATCCCCTCTTCTAGTCAAGTTGTACCACCAACTCCTCTTCTCCCCAGTTCTATTCAGTACCTCCTCATTAGTTTCGTGATCTACCCTTGTAATCTTCAGCAATCTTGTGTAGCAACACATTTCGAAACCTTTTTTTCTCTTCTTATCTAAACTATTTATCGTCCATGTTTCACTTTCATACATTGCTACACTCCATATAAATACTTTCAGAAAAGACTTCCTAACACTTAAATCTATACTCGATGTTAACAAATTTCACTTCTTCAGAAACGCTTTCCTTGCCATGGCCAGTCTACATTTTATATCTTCTCTACTTCGACCATCATTACTTATTTTGTTCCCCAAGTAGCAAAACTCATCTACCACTTTAAGTGTCTCATTTCCTAACCTAATTACCTAACCTGATTTAATTCGACTACATTCCATTATCCTTGATTTGCTTTTGTTGATGTTTATCTTATATTCTACTTTCAAGACACTGTCCAATCCATTCAGCTGGTTTTCCAGATCCTATGCTGTCTCTCACAGAATTACGATGTCATCAGCAAACCTACTCCGATATTTTCTTTTGTTTCCTTGATCGCTCGCTCAACATGTGTATTGAACCACATCTGGGATAGGCTACAACCCTCTCTCACTCCCTTCCCAACCACTGCTTCCCTTTCTTGCCCCTCGACTCTTATAACTGCCGTCTGGTTTCTGTACAAATTGTAAATAGCCCTTCGCTCTGTGTATTTGACTCCTGCCACCTTCTGAATTAGAAGAAGAGTATTCCAGTCAACGCTGTCAAAAGCTTTCTCTAAGTCTACATGTGCTAGAAATGTAAGTTTGCCTTTCTTTAATCTATCCTCTAAGAAAAATCGTAGTGTCAGTATTGCCTCTCATTTGTCCCAACATTTCTATGGAATCCAAACTGATCTTCCACGAGGTCGGCTTCTACCAGTTTTTCCATTTGTTTGTAAAGAATTCGTGTTAGTATTTTGCAGCCATGACTTAGCAAACTGATAGTTAGGTAATTTTCACACCTGTCAACACCTGCTTCCTTTGGGATTGGAATTATTATATTCTTCTTGAAGTCTGAGGGCATTTCACCTGTCTCATATATCTTGCTCACCAGATGGTGGAGTTTTGTCATGGCTGGCTCTCCCAAGTATTTCTAGTGGAATGTTGTCTACTGGGAAGACTTTGCTTTGACTTAGATCTTTCATTGCTCTTGTCAAACTCTTCACGCAGTATCATATCTCCCATTTCATCTTCATCTACGTCCCCTTCCATTTCTATGATATTGCCCTCAAGTACATCGCCTTTGTATAGACCTCTATATACTCCTTCCACCTTTCTGTTTTCCATTCTTTGCTTAGGACTGGTTTTCCATTTGAGCTCTTGATGTTCTTTCAAGTGTTTATTTTTTCTCCAAAGGTCTCTTTAATTTTCCTGTAGGCAGTACCTATCTTACTCCCCATGATATAGGCATCGACTTCCTTACATTTAACCTCTAGCCATTCCTGCTTGGACATTTTGCACTTCCCTTGGATCTCATTTTTGAGACGTTTGTATTCCTCTTTTCTCTTAAAGCTACCCAATTTTCTTCTGCTGTATTTCTTTCCCACATTCTTGTCAATCGTTCCCTATTACTCTGTCTGAAACTGTCTACCACTTATCGTTGTTTTAGTTTATCCAGGTCCCAATTACTTATTTCGCAGTTTCTTCAGTGTTACGTTTCAGTTCATAACCAGTAAATTGTGGTTCCTAAATCTCTGTCTTTCCATTATACTCGTGTAATCTATCTGAAACCTTCCAGTGTCTCCCATCCTCTTCCATGTACGCAACCTTCTCTCATGAAAAAAATGGTTCTAATGGCTCTGAGCACTATGGGACTTAACATCTGAGGTCATCAGTCCCCTAGAATTTAGAACTACTTAAACCTAACTAACCTAAGGACATCACATGCATGCCCAAGGCAGGATTCTAACCTGCGACCGTAGCACTCTCGCGGTTCTGGATTGAAGCGCCTAGAACCGCTCGGCCACAACGGCCGGCTTCTCTCATGATTCTTAAGCCAAGTGTTAGGTATGATTAAGCCATTCTCTTTGCAAAATTCTACCATGTGGCTTCCTCTTTCATTCCTTACCCCCAATCTATAAATATCTTCTATTTTCCTTTTCGTCCTTTTCCTTCTATGAATTCCATTCCCCCATGACTATTATATTTTCCTCTCCCTTCACTATCTGAATAATTTCTTTTATCTCATCATACATATCTTCAATCTCTTCTTCATCTGGGGAGCTAGTTGGCTTGTACTACTGTGGTAGGCGTGGGCTTCGTGTCTATCTTGGGTACGATTTTGCGTTTACTATGCTGTTCGTAGTAGCTTACCCCCACTCCCATTTTTTATTCATTATTAAACCTACGCCTGCATTACTCCTATTTGATTTTGCATTTATAACCCCGTATTCACCTGATCAGAAGTCTTGTTCCACCTGCTATCGAACTCTACTAATTCCCACTATATCTAACTTTAATCTATCCATTTCCTTTTTTAAATTTTCTAACCTACCTGTTCGATTAAGAGACCTGACATTCCACGCTCCGATCCGCAGAACGCCAGTTTTGTCTCTCCTGATAACGATGCTCTCCAGAGTATTCCCCGTCCGAAGATCCGAAAGGGAGACCATCGTACCTCCGGAATATTTTACCTCTGGAATATTTTACCCAAGAGGACTCCATCGTTATTTAACCATACCGTAATGCTGCTTGCCCTCGGGAAAAATTACGGCTGTAGTTTCCCCTTGCTTTCAGCCGTTCTCAGTACCACCACAGCAAGGTCGATTTGGTTAATGTTACAAGGCCAGATCATTCAATAATCCAGCCAGTGGCCCCTGCAACTACTGATAAGGCTGCTGCCCATCTTCAGGAACCACATGTTTGTCTGGCCTCTCACCGATACCTCCCCCCCCCTCCCCCCCCCCCATTGTGGTAGCACCTACGGTGCAGCCATCTGTATCTCTGAGGCACGCAATGCTCCTCACCAACGGCTAGGTCCATGGTTCACGGGGGGAGGTACGTACACTCTTCAATGGAATACGAAGTCCCATTAGTGTACATTAATTAACAAGGGGTGACTCAACCGTTCGACTTTATGACGGCTTGAACTCAGCTGGAGACTTTTTGAATGATGTTTCTGACTGTTTGAGGATCAAGGGCAGCCCAGTCCGCTTCAAGGGTCGCAAAAAGTGCAGGTGGTTATGCAGAAGCTGCGATCCACCGCCAAACGTGTTCCCTTGGGTTCAGGTCGGACCTCTGGACAGATGAATCTGTTTCAGGACTGCTGTTGTCCAGCCACATAGCCTCAAAGATGCTGCTTTCTGAGACGGTGCACTGTCATGCTGAGACAAACAATCACCGCTCCGGAAAGTTCCTCTAGCGTACATACTACACAACGCTGTAAAATATTTTCATATCTCTGCGAATTTAACGTTGTCTTAAGCGCAATGATGGGACCATACCCTAACCACGACAAACATACCTCCTTCGCCTCACTACTTCACCGTTGGCACTACTCACGATGGCAGGTGACGTTCTCTAGCCATACGACAAGCCCAATCCCTGTCATCGCACAGTTACAGGGTACAGCGTTATTATTCGCTCCAAATAACTCGTTTCCGGTCAGTCACAGTTCAGCGGTGTGACATCTCTAGTGTCGCTAACAGTGGACTGTAGAGGTGTGTGGCTATGACGAGCGGCTCGACCAACGCACCCCATCCGTCTTTACTACCTACACAAAGTCAGTGTATCAGATGGCATACTGGTAACGCTTTGCAAATCACAAGTGTTTCCCTCCGTTGATTTATTGCGATTTCTTTTAAGGGCAGACATAGGGCAAAATGCGTTCTTGTACTTAAACATACATATCTTCACAAAACCATTACAGCTAAAATACTAACACATGAGACAATTACGTACAACATAATGCTTCATACTCTGTCCTTTTTTTTTGTTTCAAAATGAGCATCGGTATACATTTCATAAGGATTACCGTTTTTAATTACCATTGTTTCAATAATGTACCTTTTCTCGTCAAGTAATTAGGCTTTAAAACTGGATTGCACAGTTTGTATCGACATAAGCGACTAATAAAACCTGCGACACAGATTCTCGTTTAACGTCATAGTTGCTTTGAAAGTAATTTTTCAGTTTTGTGTGTACGTGGGATTGCTCTGTTTTTCTCAAATTTTAAAGAAGAGCTTTTCCCATAGAAAAGATAACGGAAAAGTACTTAACAGGCTTATTCAGTAAGTAATTCTTAAGAACTTGGCCATATTTCAGGGTGTTAGCCTTTTTAGTTCCTGCGAAAAGGTATATTACAGCTCAAAAAGTCAGTTTACAGCAATTCGCATTCAAAGTTTTTGTTTCAGTTTTTTACAGTATTGGTATTCCTCTAGTGACCAATGCTGACCATACCAATAACCTTTATTTTCTTCCTCGTCCTTCTGGAATAATGTCTTGCCCTGCCTCCTTTGCCTACCCAACGATTGCATTTTGTCTCCTGCTGTCCAGTGGCATATCAGCGATGCTTCTGAGTATCTGCAGTGTGAATGCACCTGCATGGAAGCCTAGTGTGTGCAGGCACTGAATCGTACTTACATTTCCACTCCTGGACACTAGAAAGGCATCACATGCAGCTATTTTCACAACAACTCAGGATACACACACTGCTACTGGACAACGCATCTATATAAGCTGATAATACCTCTCATTTGTTTTCTGTGTTTTCCCATGTGCACATTTTTTCAGCTGGTCAAGATTTGCTAGGTACCTGAAAGTTAGTTTTGTAACATCTAAAACAGCAAGTGTAATAACATGTTTGTGGGTGTGTGGCTTTCTACTGGCTTCTGTCTCAGGATATTTGCCCCACGATAAGTCACAAAGAGAATGTTGAGGACTATCATCTGTGAAAAGTTTCTGAAATAATATTGCCTACTCGGCTTGCTGCATTTTTTTCGCGTTATGTACGTTATCCATCATGGCTTCTCCTTAATGTATTTGTAAAGTGTGAATTCCTTTGTCTGTCCTACAGAGCCAGAGGTTGCCCCTCAGTCAGCAAGATCCGGGCGGTCGCAGAGGGTGGGCTTACTGGTAGTTGGGAGCTCCAACGTCAGGCGCGTAATGGGGCCCCTTAGGGATATGGCAGCAAGAGAGGGGAATAAAACCAATGTGCACTCCGTGTGCATACCGGGGGGAGTCGTTCCAGATGTGGAAAGGGTCCTACCGATTGCCATGAAGGGTACAGGGTGCACCCATCTGCAGGTGGTCGCTCATGTCGGCACCAATGATGTGTGTCGCTATGGATCGGAGGAAATCCTCTCTGGCTTCCGGCTGCTATCTGATTTGATGAAGACTGCCAGTCTCGCAAGCGGGATGAAAGCAGAACTCACCATCTGCAGCATCGTCGACAGGACTGTTTGCGGACCTTTGGTACAGAGCCGAGTGGAGGGTCTGAATCAGAGGCTGAGACGGTTCTGCGACCGGGTGGGCTGCAGATTCCTCGACTTGCGCCATAGGGTGGTGGGGTTTCGGGTTCCGCTGGATAGGTCAGGAGTCCACTACACGCAGCAGGCGGCTACACGGGTAGCAGGGGTTGTGTGGCGTGGACTGGGCGGTTTTTTAGGTTAGATGGCCTCGGGCAAGTACAGAAAGGGCAGCAGCCTCAAAGGGTGCGGGGCAAAGTCAGGACATGCGGGGGCCAAGCAGCAATCGGTATTGTAATTGTCAACTGTCGAAGCTGCATTGGTAAAGTACCGGAACTTCAAGCGCTGATAGAAAGCACCGAAGCTGAAATCGTTATCGGTACAGAACGCTGGCTCAAGCCAGAGATAAATTCTGCCGAAATTTTTACAAAGGCGCAGACGGTGTTTAGAAAGGATAGATTGCATGCAACTGGTGGTGGCGTGTTTGTCGCTGTTAGTAGTAGTTTATCCTGTAGTGAAGTAGAAGTGGATAGTTCCTGTGAATTATTATGGGTGGAGATTACACTCAACAACCGAGCTAGGTAATTAGTTTGCTCCTTTTACCGACCTCCCGACTCAGTAGCATTAGTGGCAGAGCAACTGAGATAAAATTTGGAATACATTTCACATAAATTTTCTCGGCATGTTGTAGTCTTAGGTGGAGATTTCAATATATCAGATACAGACTGGGACACTCAAATGTTTAGGACGGGTGGTAGGGACAGAGCATCGAGTGACATTATACTGAGTGCACTATCCGAAAATTACCTCGAGCAATTAAACAGACAACCGACTCGTGGAGATAGCATCTTGGGCCTACTGATAACAAACAGACCCGAACTTTTCGACTCTCTAAGTGCAGAAAAGGGAATCAGTGATCACAAGGCCGTTGCAGCATCCCTGAATATGGAAGTTAATAGGAATATAAAACAGGGAGGTAGGTTTACCTGTTTAGCAAGAGTAATAGAAGGCAGATTTCAGACTACCTAACTGATCAAAACGAAAGTATCTGTTCCGACACTGACAATGTTGAGTGTTTATGGAAAAAGTTCAAAGCAATCGTAAAATGCGTTTTAGACACATACGTGCCGAGTAAAACTGTGAGGGACGGGAAAAACCCACCGTGGTTCAACTACGAAGTTAGGAAACTACTGCGAAAGCAAAGAGAGCTTCACTGCAAGTTTAAACGCAGCCAAAACCTCTGAGACAAACAGAAGCTAAACGATGTCAAAGTTAGCGTAAAGAGCGCTATGCGTGAAGCGTTCAGTGAATTCGAAGGTAAATTTCTATGTACCGACTTGACAGAAAATCCTAGGAAGTTCTGGTCTTACGTTAAATCAGTAAGTGGCTCGAAACAGCATATCCGGACACTCCGGCACGATGACGGCATTGAAACAGAGGATGACACGCGTAAAGCTGAAATAGTAAACACTTTTTTCCAAAGCTGTTTCACAGAGGAAGACCGCACTGCTGTTCCTTCTGTAAATCCTAACACAAACGAAAAAATGGCTGACATCGAAATAAGTGTCCAAGGAATAGAAAAGCAACTGGAATCACTCAACAGGGGAAAGTCCACTGGACCTGACGGGATACCAGTTCGATTCTACACAGAGTATGCGAAAGAACTTGCCCCCTTCTAACAGCCGTGTACCGCACGTCTCTAGAGGAACGGAAGGTTCCAAATGATTGGAAAATAGTGCAGGTAGTCCCAGTCATCAAGAAGGGTCGTCGAGCAGATGCGCAAAACTATAGACCTATATCTCTGACGTCGATCTGTTGTAGGATTTTAGAACATGTTTTTTGCTCGCGTATCATGTCGGTTTTGGAAACCCAGAATCTACGCTGTAGGAATCAACTTGGATTCCGGAAACACCGATGGTGTGAGACCCAACTCGCCTTATTTGTTCATGAGACCCAGAAAATTCTAGATACAGGCTCCCAGGTAGATGCTATTTTCCTTGACTTCCGGAAGGCGTTCGATCCAGTTCCGCACTGTCGCCTGATAAACAAAGTAAGAGCCTACGGAACATCAGACCAGCTGTGTGGCTGGATTGAAGAGTTCTTAGCAAACAGAACACAGCATGTTGTTATCAATGGGGAGACGTCTACAGACGTTAAAGTAACATCTTGCGTGCCACAGGGAAGTGTTATGGGACCATTTCTTTTCAAAATATATGTAAATGACGTAGTAGATAGTGTCGGAAGTTCCATGCGGCTTTTCGCGGATGATGCTGTAGTATACAGAGAAGTTGCAGCCTTAGAAAATTGTAGCGAAATGCAGGAAGATCTGCAGCGGATAGGCACTTGGAGCAGGGAGTGGCAACTGACCCTCAACATAGACAAAAAGTAATGTATTGCCAATACATAGAAAGAAGGATCCTTTATTGTATGATTATATGATAGCGGAACAAAAATTGGTAGCAGTTACTTCTGTAAAATATCTGGGACTATGCGTGCGGAACGATTTGAAGTGGAATGATCATTCAAAATTATTGGTTGGTAAGGCGGTTACCAGGTTGAGATTCATTGGGAGAGTCCTTAGAAAATGTAGTCCATCAACAAAGGAGGTGGCTTACAAAACACTCGTTCGACCTATACTTGAGTATTGCTCATCAGTGTGGGATCCGTACCAGATCGGGTTGACGGAGGAGGCCGTGCGGTTAAAGGCGCTGCAGTCTGGAACCGCAAGACCGCTACGGTCGCAGGTTCGAATCCTGCCTCGGGCATGGATGTTTGTGATGTCCTTAGGTTAGTTAGGTTTAACTAGTTCTAAGTTCTAGGGGACTAATGACCTCAGCATTTGAGTCCCATAGTGCTCAGAGCTATTTGACGGAGGAAATAGAGAAGATCCAAAGAAGAGCGGCGCGTTTCGTGACAGGGTTATTTGGTAACCGTGATAGCGTTACGGAGATGTTTAGCAAACTCAAGTGGCAAACTCTGCAAGGGAGGCGCTCTGCATCGTGGTGTAGCATGCTCGCCAGGTTTCGAGAGGGTGCGTTTCTGGATGAGATATCGAATATATTGCTTCCCCCTACTGATACCTCCCGAGGAGATCACGAATGTAAAATTAGAGAGATTCGAGCGCGTACGGAGGCTTTCAGACAGTCGTACTTCCCGCGAACCATACGCGACTGGAACAGAAAAGTGAGGTAATGACCGTGGCACGTAAAATGCCCTCCACCACACACCGTTGGGCCCGCATCTCGTGGTCGTGCGGTAGCGTTCTCGCTTCCCACGCCCGGGTTCCCGGGTTCGATTCCCGGCGGGGTCAGGGATTTTCTCTGCCTCGTGATGGCTGGGTGTTGTGTGCTGTCCTTAGGTTAGTTAGGTTTAAGTAGTTCTAAGTTCTAGGGGACTTATGACCGCAGCAGTTGAGTCCTATAGTGCTCAGAGCCATTTGATTTGAACACACCGTTGGGTGGCTTGCGGAGTATAAATGTAGATGTAGATGTTAACGCCCTCCAGTGGCTTTCCCTCTTCTGATTTCTTACGTTTCATTTCTTTCTTCAATCTGTGAAGTTTACCTTTCATTCGCTTTTGAACATGTCCCATACATTCCAGTTTTTCAGTTTTAGTTTGTGAGCCATAAGGATTGCTCTCTCAAGCAGTATTAAGAGCACTGGAATCTGCATCACATAGATCCTACACATACCTAACATCTTATCGTTCAACTGACCTTTGGAATATTCGTTTCATCCCACTTGCTTCCATACCACCACTTGACTCCTCGTAATTCTTGCTGCACACATTCTTGTGTTCCCGCTGATAGCTTTCTTGGCGGGCCGAGTAGCCGAGCGGTTCTAGGCGCTACAGTCTGGAATCGTGTGACGGCTACGGTCGCAGGTTCGAATCCTGCCTCGGGCATGGATGTGTGTGATGTCCTTAGGTTAGTTAGGTTTAAGTAGTTCTAAGTTCTAGGGGACTGATGACCTCAGAAGTTAAGTCCCATAGTGCTCAGAGCCACTTGAACCATTTAGCTTTCTTCTTCAATGCCATCATTGCTCTTTCTTGTGTCACATTGAAAGCAATATTCGCTCATTACGGTACTCGGAGGTCTAAGATTTTCCCTACGTCAACACTAACGACAGATGGTACACCATTAAGTAATGTATGTTTCCTCTTCATCCAGGTTCTATTACAAGATACACACAGATCTGTATCCTCAACACAGTGTTCTTTTTCGCCTTCATTGTTAATATCTACATCTTCCTCAACAGCTACTTTCATGTAGTCCTTGCACTCAACTTCAAGAGCGATAAGGAGTGTTCTGTTGTACTCACTGAAGCCAGTCACTGTTGCAGGCATGTACATCAAGCCGCAAATCAAATTTGTGCCTTCTCTGCCTGCAATTAGCATCTCATGGGGTAGCACAATCTTGAAATCGTTTCATACGTCTTCCCTTGGACAGCAGAAGTCTTGAACCGAACATCATATTTACAGAATTTACATGAAATAAAACTAAACTAAACTAAACTCTGTTGTGGGTTGACAGGAGAGCCAACACCGGGTTACAAGAGGAAGCCGAAAGGCACGCGTTTTAGCTCACGCAGGCTGGCGTGAGGCCTGGAACAGGACAAGGAAATTAGAATTTAGAAAAACGGACGTAGCTGGTGAAACACTTAACTTTAATCCATCAATGGTGAACGTCGGTCTTGACGGTACATTATTACAGTATCAATAGTAACTGGTACTAGCGCCTTGCTAGGTCGTAGCAAATGACGTAGCTGAAGGATATGCTAACTACCGTCTCGGCAAATGAGAGCGTAATTTGTCATTGAACCATCGCTAGCAAAGTCGGTTGTACAACTGGGGCAGTGCTAGGAAGTCTCTCTAGACCCGCCGTGTGGCGGCGCTCGGTCTGCAATCACTGATAGTGGCGACACGCGGGTCCGACGTGTACTAACGGACCGCGGCCGATTTAAAGGCTACCACCTAGCAAGTGTGGTGCCTGGCGGTGACACCACAAACTCCGTCCGAACAGGCCTTGGAAGGCCCAACGGTACCGACCGGCAGCCGTGTCATCCGCAGCCCAAGGGCCTCACTGGATGTGGATATGGAGGGGCATGTGGTCAGCACACCGCTCTCCCGGCCGTATGTCAGTATACGAGACCGCAGCCGCTACTTTTCAATCAAGTAGGTCCTCAGTTTGCCTCACAAGGCTGAGTTTACACGAAATATGTACAGTATATTGCCAATTCTGTCACTGACATCATATAGTCTGATTCCCTTCAATCCACAATTACCACATGCACATGAAAAATTAATCATGTGAGCAGATATTTCTAGGTCAGTTAACCTAAATCCACTGGAAAACTCGTATTTGGCACTGTACACAACATCATCAATTCCTACACTGATTTTCTTCTTCGATGAACTCAGTGACGTTGCGAAAAATTGTTCTTCACACATAGAAGCAGCATCTGTAACACTGTTATTTAAATTTCCTGTACCTTGTACACGTGAAATTCAACATTTCCTCACTTTTGTTTGTTACTTAGTTGACGAGCAGAGACTGGCAGTCACTGAGCTCCCCTTACCTCCCGATATAGCAGTCACTAGTTCTCTTTTCGTAACACAACACTCCTGGCCTTCTTCAATAGTGTCATCTAGTGATGAATTCCGTATTAGAGTGCCGTGTCCGGATAATTTAGATCAGGTATGTACCCTCATGAGCCAAAAAACTGTCGACCACCAGTTTAATAGCTTGTTGGTCCGTCTGTGGTACGAAGTACATTACTGATTCTGTGTATCATAGATTCGACATTTGTTGTTATTTCTGGGGAGGTATATGAGACTGGATGTATACACACTGGCCATGTAACTCGCGTAAATAACGCGATGATGGCGCTTGATACCAACCGACATGGGGGTTCCATAGGATTTGTATCAGGCGAATATGGTCGCAGAGACATCAACATGAGTTCACTAAATGCTTCTGAAACCACTGTAGCACGCTTCTGGCTCCGAGGCACGGACAAATTTACTGCTAAAAGATGACACCGCCATTGGTGCAGACATCACGCATGAAGGGATGCAGGTGGTCCGCAGCTGTCAGCGTGTCTTCATTATCACCACATGCCCTATGCAAACGCAGGAGACCTCCTAGAGCGTAATATTGCTCCCACTAGTCTGCGTCTGTGGCGCGCTGCACGTTTCGAGCCGCCTTTCACATCGATGACGGCATTTGTGGAGACGACCGTCAACCTAGCGCAGCAAAAATGTGAATCACCCGAAGAGCCAACTCGTTAGCATTGATCGACGATAGAATCCCTATGATCCTGCACCCACTGCAGTCATAACTGACGACATCGTTGGGTGACCATTTGAACAAGTAGGACTAATCTGCTGTGGAGCTCATGTTCTACAGTGTACGATGAACAGTGTGCTCTAAAACACTTGTCAGCGCACCGTGTTGTGCTCTTTCGGCAGAGATGACACAGATCACCATCTATCCAAATTTGCAAAGGAGACTAGCCTCTGAACCCCGCGTCCTGTGAAGAGTTGTGAACGTTCAACCATTTAGGGCCTAGTGGTAGTTTCACTGTCCTTTTGCATCTTTCTTTAAATGCTCACGACAGTAGGACTTGAACATTCGAGCAGCTTCCGCGTTTCAAGCTACTCGTTCACAGGCCTTCCGTAATAATAAACTGCTCATTGTCAACGTCGCTTATTCAGTGGATTTCCCCATTTTAAGTCCGTACCTTCGCCAGGATTCTCCTCCGCGCATGTATGCTCCACTTACATACACTATGTGATCAAAATTATCCGGAAACCGCCAAAAACATACTTTTTTCATATTAGGTGCATTGTGCTGCCACCTATTGCAAGGTACTCCACATCAGCGACCTCAGTAGTCATTAGACATCGTGAGAGAGCAAAATGAGGAGCTCCGCGGAACTCACAGACTTCGATCGTGGTCAGGTGGTTGGGTGACATTTGTGTCATACGTCTGTACGCGAGATTTCCACACTCCTAGACAACCTTAGATCCATTGTTTCCGATGTGATAGTGAAGTCGAAACATGAAGGGACACGTACAGCACAAAAGCATAGAGGCTGACCTCGTCTGTTGACTGACACAGACCGCTGACAGTTGAAGAGAACCGTAATGTGCACTGGGTAGACATCTATCCAGAGCATCGCACAGGAGTTCCAAACTGCATCAGGATCCACTGCAAGTGCTATGACAGTTAGCTGGAAGATGAGAAAACTTAGATTTCATGGTCGAGCAGCTGCTCTTAAGCCACACTTCCGCTTGTAAATGTCAAACGATGCATCGCTTGGTGTAAGAAGCGTAAACATTGGACGATTGAACAGTGGAGAAACGTTGTGTGGAGTGGCGAATAACGGTACACAATGTGGCGATCCGATTGGCAGGGTGTGACTATGTCGAATGCCTGGTGAACGTCATCTGCCAGCGAGTGCAGTACCAACAACAAAATTCGGAGGCGGTAGTGTTATGGTGTAGTCGTGTTTTTCTTGGAGGGGGCTTGCACCCCTGGCTGTTTTGCCTTACACTATCACAGGACAGTCTTACATTGATATTTTAAGTACCTTCCTGCTTCCCGCTGTTGAAGAGCAATTCGGGGATGGCGATTGCATCTTTGAACACGATAGAGTACCTATTCATAGTGCACGGCCTGTGGCGAAGTGGTTACACGACAATAACATCCCTGTAATGGAAGGGCCTGCACACAGACCTGACCTGAATCCTACAGAACACCTTTGGGATGTTTTGGGACGCCGAATTCGTGCCAGGCCTCACTGACCGACGTCAATACCTCTTCTCAGTGTCGCACTCCGCGAAGAATGGGCTTTCATCCCCCAAAATACCTTCCAGCACCTGACTGAAGGTATGACTGCGAGAGTGGAAACTGTCATCAAGGCTAAGGGTGGGCCAACACCATACTGAATTCCAGCATTACCAATGGAGGGCGTCACGAATTTTTAAGTAGTTTTCAGCGAAGTGTCCGGATACTTTTGATCACATAATGTATTTTTGATACCGCGTCACATGCCCGCAACGCGACCTGGCAGTATCCAATGTCGCGGTGGGCTGCTATCATAATGATTTTGCTTATCAGTTTATAGTTTGTCTTTTATGCAATATCCCCTTACATAAGATTCTAAGAACTTATAACAAGTTATTGCCCCTTCATATTACACCGAAATATCTCAGTGAAATATTACTCGTCGAGTTTAGCAGATAGTCCGCTACAGGATCTGAGCTGTATCTCAAAAGAGACTGAGAACAAGTCTGTCTGCGGTTAGACAAGCTGCACGAGAAGCCTTCCCAACCCTCATCCTCTGCACGTCCGCGCGCCTCTGGAAAAGATAGCGAGCAGGACGAACGTATTTCTCGGCGGAAATTGGCCAGCTGCCGCTGCCGCTGCCGCCGCATCGGCTTGCAGCCTCATCTTCCTGCTGGTCCGTCGCTTCTGCAGCGGTCGATGGCTGACGAGGGCCCTTCTGCACGGCTTTGCTGTAACCGCAGTACCCTCTTCCAGTTCCAGCTCGCTACATATGTTGCAATGTTCAGGTTACAGAGTCTCGCGTGGCAGCAGCCGGTGTACCCCCAAACGTGATTTGGCTGTAAACGAAGCAAATTTTATTGTAGTTTCTCATATGGCTCTGGGATGTAGTCCTGAAGCAATGGCAAATATTGTTCTGTTCTACAGAACTCTAGACGACACACATGTGCTAAAAGGTTTTTCTCACCGCTGATTTTTTGGATGATCCCATTCTATGGACTAACCTAGAAGTGTAAGAATTTAAAAATCATTTTAGCTATGTCCGTCAAATGTAACTGCTTAATGTTAAACTGACTTCAGCGTTCTCTATATCCCTTTTCTACAATATGGTATTGGAACAATGGATACGTCCGCAGCTCGTGGTCATGCGGTAGCGTTCTCGCTTCCCACGCCCGGGTTCCCGGGTTCGATTCCCGGCGGGGTCAGGGATTTTCTCTGCCTCGTGATTACTGGGTGTTGTGTGCTGTCCTTAGGTTAGTTAGGTTTAAGTAGTTCTAAGTTCTAGGGGACTGATGACCATAGATGTTAAGTCCCATAGCGCTCAGAGCCATTTGAACCATTTTGAACAATGAATACAACCGCTTGTAACTAAGTAGAGGTCCCATATTGACCCCGGCAAATGTCTCATGTTTACTTAGGATGAAAAGATATAGAGGAGGCTGTTCACTGAATCTTACGAGAGTTACGGAGATATTATCAGTAAAATCGATATATTTTGCTTTATATTGTCATTTGTTACCGTCACACACGTTAATGGGATTTCTAGGTTATTAATACAGTGTCGCTTGAATAGATAACCCAAATAGGATAAGACTTGTAAGTTTGCTACCTTTTTTTACCACATAAATGTATCGCAGACAGAATAGTTTTTAAAAGTATATCAAAGAACAATGAATCGCGCCAGACAACCAAGAACCGACTTCTTCACTTGGCTAGTTAGCATACACATTTAATCGAGTTGAAACGTTTACAAGGAAACAGAAACAGCAAGAAAACCCGAAAGCAGACTAATATCACGACAAGATTAAATGGTCGCGCGCCACACGTGCAATTACTGACGTTGTTAAAACGAATACTGTGAACGGTTTAACGGTACACGCGACTCTCCACTGAGCAAGGCCTCTCCTACAAGCTCACATACAACACTCAGATTTGAAAGTTCAAATCATATAGCGGCACAACTGAAATTCAAACTGAATCGACAAACACCGCTATAAACTATTAGCAGAACATATGGCTCATCGCCTAACGTACATGAAGTTCAAATAGGAGTATGGACCACAGTTAGAAATCATAGAGAAAACTCGCAGAAGCACGAAATTAAAGTACACACGCATGTAGATCCAAATACACCACATTGAAACCATATTTTGAATTACTGGCTCACATTAGACAGCCCTACTCGTGACTATTTCGCTCCGCTGTTCCAGAGGAAAAGGGAAGTTTCGCTGAGTGATAAGCTCCCTAACATATTCTACTCCAAAATCTAAAAACGAACGGAAAAGTAAAAACGGTGCTTCATATAACCTGAAGGAACTTAAATATTTTCAACGCTTCATTTAGTAACAACAAATGCGCTTAACGTCATATTCTAACTCAGCAGAAGGCTTCCTTAATCCTATGACCGTAATCGTCGGCGACCAGACAAAGAGTGCCATTCTGAACGAGGCTCACAGCTACCCCGGATTCCCGGATTACTGACGGAACTAGCCAGAGGGGCCGTATCCGTCACCAACCTAACTATGAACAAGCCCCCCCCCCCCCGCCCCCGCATAACGGGAAGAGTTCTCAGCTCGGTAAGACGGACTCTAGGTTGGTCAGCCTGTACTCGAAGCAGAGGACAAGCAGCTTCTCTTCTGCTCCGAGCAGACAACACTCCACGCAATTACTACTACCCAACAAACACCGATATATACAAAAAATACTTATTCGTTCATATTCAGACACACATACAGTAAAACAGAGGAAGAATACTGTAGGCAGATGTTCGGATTCAGCTCTGAGTATAATATACGAAGCATAATAAATTTGACGCCTGACACGAAGAGACACAAGTTGCTTGTATTCACGTCATGCAGGCATAAAATTTTTGTCATATCTATTGCTCAGTTACCCCGGGATACTTGAAGATCCCGGGATGCTTGAGGAACTAAATGACAAACCTGAGGTGTGCAAAAGTGGGTGACACAATATCACAGCAGGAAACAGCCTCCTTGAACGGCTCAACTGAGAGGTTTCAAACTTTATTTATCGACATAGAAAGAAATTTTCGTTCGGTACTCTCTTTGGCAGATAAGATTTGTTTCTCAGCATTAGAAATGCTTCATTTGTGTTGTCTTCACGATAACCGGTGACTGTGCTTCCGTAATTTCTTTAGGACTGATGGATCATGTTTTCGTGTCTTAGACACTTTTGTTGTGTATACTTATGAGTCGCCCAATGTGTCTCGACATTGCATAAATATTCTGCCACCCTCAAAATTCAAACTATCAACTTTGGACGACACAGTGAAGTCACGTATGGAAAGTACTTACGAGAGTTTAACGGCGGCGATGGTTACTGCATAAGATCCAGCTCCAGCGGAGGTCTTCAAATATTTACGAACAACGAAGCGATTTGCCCAGTGAGAGATGATATGAGAATATGCAGGGTATTGAGCTTCGAAGTAGGAAACTAGACCGAAGCTGTAATAGTACGAAGTAAATATTAAAAATAATGAAAACGATCAGTATTGGACAAAATATTGATAATCGTAACTTACAGAATGCAAAAAATCACAGTGCTGTCGTCCACGTTAATGTTACTTCAGAGAACATCGGCGACGACTGAAATTTATGATATTTCTCTTTGGAACTTCAGTTCATAGAATTAATATTTTTTGAATGGGATCCTATTGCAGTTCCAGAATGCTATGCGTATCAAAAAAACGCGACATGTTCCATTTATTATGCCCAGCCGAATTGCATCTGCCTTCCGTACATCAATAAGTTATCGACTACTGCAATAGTTTCTATGAGTGATAACGAATTAGAACGTATTTAATTTAACGAACGTACAAAATTCTACTTCTGTGCAAGACGGAGCTAGTATACACGCGTTTCCTTACTACGCATGGATAATGGGATCATATCGACGAGTCATTGCCATTGAATATTTGTAAAGACCAAACAAAAGAACGAACCACTGAAATTTTTGATGAAACAGGGAATCTACACTGCATACATGGATCGGAGATAAGACATCGCGGTTTCACAATATCACGCCCGTCCAAGCGCCTTCAGTAATTGTAACTTGCTTCCTAGCTTTGCCAAAATTTTCCGTAACGGTGTAACGTTAGGTTTCGTTACATAGTTCAAATCAGTGTTATGTTGCTATCAGCTGATAGACATTATCAGCATAAATTCAATTACTTTACATAATTAATGAACAGTGAAATAATCTCAGCCCCAAATTACATGCACGTAGAAACAATTATGGATCAAAGTCTTTTATTGTCATTACAATATGCACGTCCTATGTCCCTATTTACATTTCCCCACCTCTCCTTAAAGTACGTGGTCAGGTGTGAATGTTTTGAGTGTGGTAACAGACAAACCAGAGATGTAGTGGGTCTCAGAATCTTCTAGCAACTTTAACACAGTCAGTGGAAGGCAAAGAGCAGGAACAGGATGGTTCGACCAGTGGTACGAAAGTCTAAAAAAAAAAAAAAAAAAAGAAACGTTTTCTTACCAGAGGTTGGTCACGTGCCTCCCCTACCACCTCGCGTTGCTCGGGAGAAAGAGCCGCGCAACGGTTACGGGGAGTTTTTGGGAAGACAGGTAAGCAACCAGACGTTCGTTCAGAACGCTGCGTCGAAATCAGGACAAAGGTATTTGAATGTTTAAATATGTTTAATGTTAACAATTTATTTATCAGAGGCTTTTTCGCGATTGATTAGTTAAGAATCATTTATTGATTTTTGTTCAATTTATCCGATATAAGAATAATCTTCTCCGTTCGAGATTTCCGTTAAGACCCGCCACGTGGTGCATAGTTTCAAACTGCAACCGCCGAGAAAGCTAATAGAGGGAGTTGTAGCCAGTTTTTGCGACTGCTGAACATTAATGCTAGCGTGTGTCGATGTTTAACAACTTATTGAAGATTTAATGACGAGTGTAGCTTTTCTAAGATGTATCGTTTCGTATTCAAGCACTTCGCGCTGGAGATACCAGCCACGAGTCCTGCTCGATGCCAGCCACTATACATAGAAAATCTGCATAGAGAAATTGTTACGATATTTGCATTTCAGTGATAACTTAGTGCATGTGCATGTATCAGCATAGTAGTAGTGATCACGTGCTCTCCAAGATTTTACTTCCCCCCACAGGACGATGCAAATCAAAGGCAACACGGCTTGTGATTCAAAGGAGAAATAATCTATGTGCATAGTTAAATAATCTTTGTCCATAGTTAAATGAAAATTCAAAGCAAAATTAGTGAAACGTGTATTCAAAAGATTGTTAAGAAGTGACTTCGTAAATTTGTCTAATGTTGGTTAAAATAAAATTAACTTTGTTTTTCGAAGTAATTTCTGTTCTCGGCTTGCTCATTTAAACCATGCCTAAGAAAAGAGAATCATATCAGTCACGCTGCCCCTTTAGTAAAATTATTGGCACAAGACTAGATTCGTGTAGGATGTAGTTTTCTCTGACGATCCCCAAAATTACAGTTACATTATCTGTTGCGACTTCAAATTCAGTCGGCCGGCCGAAGTGGCCATGCGGTTAAAGGCGCTGCAGTCTGGAACCGCAGGACCGCTACGGTCGCAGGTTCGAATCCTGCCTCGGGCATGGATGTTTGTGATGTCCTTAGGTTAGTTAGGTTTAACTAGTTCTAAGTTCTAGGGGACTAATGACCTCAGCAGTTGAGTCCCATAGTGCTCAGAGCCATTTGAAGCCATTTCAAATTCAGTCGATAAGACTGTATTCTGTACTTTGATGGGCCTATACATCAATTCTAAAGCGGGCAGAATGGTCAGGGAGTGTTACGCTGCCGAGAGAGAAAAAGTGTGCATAAGATCCTTCCCCACAGCAGGCTTATATAAAAATGAATAATAGTAATCCCTGCTGATAAAATTAAGCAAACTCCCTGCTCTGCCTGCCACAGACAGGGAGAATTAACGACATTTATGATTTAAATACCAGTCGTTGGGAGCTTGCAACGGTAGCAGTCATTTTTGGGCAAGATCGCTTATGAAAAATTATTCTCATCATACACTTTACTACAACAGTACTGCCATACCATTCTACAAAACGTCCGAATAGTTTCATGTGCTACACAAAATAGCAGGCAGTCATTAATGTTAATTATTTCACTATTAATTGCAATTGTTCCTCACTTACGCGAACATCGTTGCCATACGAAATTAATTTCATGAATTAATGCTGAAACGCATTTAAAGATTTTTCTTATAATATATATTACATGTAGCATGGTGGTAACACGTAAGCAATTGGGAAAAATTGAACACGGCAGACAACAGACGCAAACTGATTCCGACTTGGACCTGTAACAAAACATTGACAATGACTCCAGGCTTGACTCCAATACTAACGATCAATCAGCAGGTAACATGCCTAGTTACGGAAATTTCGTAAATATGCCGACATCTACTCAAATAGCTAAATCCAGCTCAGAGCCCATTTTTGTCTGTGACGTCATGTGAAACGACTTGGTGGGGGCAGAGCAGTTTCAGTTGACAAATATTGCCAGTATGTTTGATGCTACTATCAAGCAAATGAATGAAAAGAAAAATCACATGACATCAATAGAAAATCGGATGACAGTTTTAAAAACGCTACATGACGAGATTAAGGCTGAATTAATAGCACTAAAATCTTTTAATGACATTTTGGGTGAAAGAGTAGACGAGATTAACACGAGACTGAGTGGACAAGTGTCCGAACTCGACTCAAAATTTTTCTAATTGAACTTTCAGCAGGAAAAAACAACAAAAGATGTAAAAGATATTCAAACTGATGTCAAACATTTAAGCGCTACCACTCAAGTCAGATCAATAAAAACATGCATTACTGTAACTGAAGACAAAGTTAACGCTGTGGATAAACAACTTACAAATAAACAGCAATTACACCCTGACAACCATTCTGGCAACATAAATAAAGAATTTCCTGACTGGGTTGATCAAATGGTTCAAATGGCTCTGAGCACTATGGGACTCAACTTCTGAGGTCATCAGTCCCCTAGAACGTAGAACTACTTAAACCTAACTAACCTGAGGGCATCACACGCATCAGTGCATGAGGCAGGATTCGAACCTGCGACCGTAGCGGTCTCGCGGTTCCAGACTGTAGCGCCTAGAACCCCGCGGCCAATCCGACCGGCTGGGTTGATCAGAAAAATAAATATTTTGACCAATGTATAGAGGGAAACTTGATGACAGTTGTGCACGACACCTTAGCGGAATTCGTCAAAAATAATTAACATGTCATAGCTGAGGCAGCTCAATCCAACGCAGCAGAACAGAAAAAACTAAACGATAACATACCACAGGAGTGTAGTGAAGCTAATAATCAAAATGCTTACCTTGGTAATGAAAACAGAAGCATGTATGACTCGTATAATTCGTGCACAACACTCAATTCACAAGAACATCAACAGTACAAACCTGTACACACCACACCTAATTACAGTCGTCACATTTATGGGCAGTACATTTCTTTCCATTCACCAGCCGAACACTGCAATAATTACAGTGAAAGCAATCGACATTACAGTGCCAAAGAAGAAGAAAATCTTCTTAAACATCGGCGATTTATACTTTTCATCGCAGAAAAACATACTGTACATCCTGTAATTTTTCAGAAAGCGCTTAGAAATGCGTTCCCAAGAGCATGGATTGACCGAAAGAGAATTTTTTACGTTGTAGGTTACATCCAGGATGACGCAACTGGCTGGGCATATAATGAAGCCGAGAGGTGCTTGATAGATGAGCCATTGGCCAAATTTTGGTCGCAGTCAGTACAAGAACGTCTTAGGAAACAGATTGAGGAACCAGAGCCTTTCAATGCTAAACATGACAATTTGCCCCGGTATTTTGAGAAATATTTGATTACGGTACACTTTCTTGACCAACCTGTAGCTATGCGCGATGTACTCTGCACACTGAAAGCCAGATTGCCTTTTAACATTAAAGAAAAGTTACCGCGCATTCCAGACAATGACGCAGAATTTTTTCTGATTATGCTTGATTCTGTTGATGTGTTATATGAGGATCAACGTTCCGCACGGCAAAACAGCTGCCACAATGTTTACGTCAGTGGTGTGCAAAACGCGCAGGCATTTAATCCTGGCGCGCCGGCCGCTGTCGATTACGTAGCGCAGCAGAATCAACAGCTTCCTTCCGGAAGCCAACACACGTACCAAATTCAGCAGACACATCCCATTATGAACAATAATCATAACATATCACACACAACAAAGGGAAACCCAGACAAGAGGCTCCGCAACAACAAGAATTGAAATAGCAGAAACGGAAACAACGAGAATTATAACAAAAACAAAAACAATTTTCAGCCTGTACAAAATTAACAGCAAAACTGGAGCAATAACTACGGTAATGAGTACCAAAATACTGGACCACCACTTCAGCACCATATCAACACAGGTCCGTCGCAAATGCCGCCACAGCCTGAACAAAATCAAAATTGAGCTTTACCGACCGATCAGTAGGTAAGTCAAGGTGCTCAACCACAAAATCCACAACAGATTGGAGAGTGAAATACCCAATACCCGAATGTAAACATAATAGAAATGTCAAGTGAAACTCCACCTCCGCGTGTATCAACACCTGCACCAATTACGACTGCGTCATATTAAAGACAGTCACTACTGCTTCCAAGGTCGTGGCTGAAGAAACTTTGGAGGCCGCCTTCAACTTCAAATCACTGTTTGATACACCCACTGATCAACAACACAATGATTACGTAGCAAATAGTTTTAAGCAGCAAACACTGTTATTTATACGCTAGAATCATGTTCAGAGCCTACCTGATGAACTACTGCAGGAAAATACACAATGTCGTTCATCTAGCAATCAAATAGTTTTAGCTGCAAGTACTGGTACAGTAGGAGGTATTCCCACCAGTATTAGAGTGGTGTTGGACGCACGTGCCATAAACGATATTATACTATCTGCACCCACGAAACCAGAAAATATCGAGGAACAACTACAGAAATTTTTAGTTACTAAGTACTTTTCCACAGTCGACTTGACAAATTCGTTTTGGCAAGCGGCAATCACTGCTGATTCCAGAAAATTTACTGCTTCCATATTCGGGGGGCCAACATATCAATTGTGAGTTCTTCCTTTCGGACTGACCGTCAGCTCAGGAGTATTTATTACTGCTTTGGATACTGTGCTTGGTGATGAGTTATTTGAGACTGTTACACATTATGTCGATGATATTCTAATAGCCACTAACACTTGGAATGAAGATATTGACACCCTTGAAAAGATTCTGGATAAATTTGCACAAGCTGGTTTAACAGCTAATCTAAGGCAGTGAAAATTTGCTTGCAGTAAGATTAGGTACCATGGACACATATTTAATGCAAAAGGTATACTCACCGATCCAAGTAAGTTCGACGCTGTTAGGAATTTTCTTAGTCCTCGCACTAAAAAGCAACTGAAGTTATGTCTAGAACTCTGTTCTTTCTTTCGACGTTTCCAGTCAGAACAAGTATTGAGCCGTAGCATCTCCTAGATTTACTTACGAAGAATCAGGTATGGATCTGAGCAGTGCTAGCAAGATTCTAATAATATTAAGCACGCACTGGTGACTGCAAACATTTTAGACCATTCAAAATTTAGTTTAGATTATTGTATGACGTGTTACGCGTCTTGCAGTGGCTTGGGGTGTTGCCTATTTCCAGTGCATAAGAATGGAGAATAGGAACAGGTAGAATTCATTGGATCTGCAAGCCATTTTTTAAGTGAATGTGAACTGAACTTGAAACTCTTTCTGTTGACTGGGCTTTCAAAAAGTTGAACTATTATTTGTATGGTAAACACACGAAAATTTATACAGATCACCAAGCTCTGACACTTTAGTTAACAAGTAAGTCAGTTCATCCGAGATTAACGCGCTGGGCTTTATCTCTGCATAATTACTCATTTGAGATCGTATACATGAAAGGTAAAGACAACATCACTGCTGATGCTTTGTCTCGTCTTCCTCAAGGTTTGAACGATTGTGACACTGATCTTGAAAATGTGAACGACTACATAATACTACTAATGCAGGATAATCTATATTACCAATGTCACTTTGATTTGTGCAGAAATATGGCAGCTTTACAAAAATCCTATCCGCACTGGAACAGGGTATGAACTTTAGTCAAAGAACAACCTGTCCATCAACTGTCTAGCCGTTATCTGATATATAATGATGTCTCATACTATCGTCGTAAACCTGATGGCTCTAACTGGTGTGTATGTATTCCCAAGGACTCGGAACATTACTTAACCTGGAACACACACTTATTTTGGGCACATTATGGAAGGAATAAGTGCCTTGTAAAACCTAGCATCTACTGTTGTTTCACTAATATGAGACGAAAGATTCGCGATGTACATAAAACATGCATATCTTGTCAGAAATAAAACCAGAGAACCTGTCTTCAAAGACAGATCTACATTCCATATTACCCAGCAGACCTCTGGAGACTGTAAGTACAGACATAAGTGGTTCAAATGGTTCAAATGTCTCTGAGCACTATGGGACTTAACATCTGAGATCATCAGTTCCCCATAAGTGGTCCACACCAACACGTAGTGGTGATGTGAAGCAGATTTTAGCATTTTATGACATATTTTCGAAACATTTTCGGCTGTACGCCATAAAATCTGCAACTGCTAATGCAGTTATCAGACGATTCTCACGTGAGTACATTCCTCACGTGGGAAAACCCAAGGCAATTTTATCTGACAACGTGACGTACCACATAGGGTATAAATAGCGTAAATTCTTAAAAGACAATAGTATTGCCAGCATCTTTATCTCGAAGTTTAGCCCACAATCACATCCCACTGAATGAGATTTCAGATAATTGAACTGATTCATGAGGACCTACACAGCATTTTAGTTGGGTAAGTTATTTGTCACTATGTGAAGAAGTTCACAACAACCTGTAGATATAGGACACAGGCTGCACACCTGACGAGCTTATGTTCGACCGCAAAGAATAAAATGAGTGGAGTGATCTGTTGCCAAAGTTTTCATCTTAGCAGCTGTTGGATGATGAAAAGGTAAGAGAAGAACTAACCACACTGACGCAGCATGCTAATGCAATAAGATACTACTCTAGTATTATTAAGGGAGAGTAGAAATTCAAGGTAGGCATGTAAGTACTATTGCATAGACACCACAAATCTTCTGCACTAAAGCAGCGCAACGGTAAGTGGCGTCTGTTGTACATATGTAAATGTCAACTTACCATCCTGGTGCATACTTGTTGCAGAACTCAAGAACAAGAGCAATGAGTAAGTAAACTGCATATTTATAAACACACTTACCTCTCAGTACTACTGCAAGGAAATTAGGTAGCATAAGAAACTCTATTTCAGCTGATCCAGCCAGCAGCAGAAGAAGGAGGAAGAGATTTCGGCTACGCCATATACACACTGTACACACACTCATAATGCGAGTATTCTTTAAGTTCAATTTTAATGCGTTGCTTTATACGTTTGTCCATTAGCATATGTGCGCTTGGGCTTGTTGGCTGATGTATCCTGATGTTGTGTCTAATCTCTCCAATTTCAGGTGACATCATTCATGAATACAAAATTTGGTTAAAAGATCTGTGATGTTTGTAAGATTACGTAAATACTTGTAATCCATGTAAAGCTAAAATGTAAATATTTATGTATAATTATCTATATTTATGTAAAGCAAAATGTAATATGTAAATGCGATCAGAGTTTGTAATATGTATCAAAATGTGTAAGACTAAGCGATTTATGTGAAAGAGAGTGATTTAAAGACATTTTACATAGATCTAAATGCCTGCAACCGCGATGAAGTATGCGTGCAAAATTGTTAAAACCTATTCTTCATATATCTCTATGAGAAAGATGGCGATGGAATGTTTATGTAAAAACATGTTAACAAACATTCTTTGTACATCGCCAGATAAACTGTGAGTGCGATGAAACTGTGCATGTGAAGTGGAATAATATTTGTAGTGCATCGCCTAATGACATTTACCGCGATGCATCTGTGCAAAATAAGCAACTGGTAAACCACTGGACCTGCGGTCACGACGCACAAAAGAATTATAGGCAACCCCGAGGGAGAAGCAATTTTGGATGGGACTCCAGGGAATGTAATGTTCCCGGAATACGGCGGTCACCCTCACCTGGACAAATCGAGGACCGATGCCAGCATTTTTCCGTCCGAAGTCTTGCATCCATGCCTTCACGGAACTCACGTTGTGGAATGGAAATTCACTGGTCTTTAATCACGTGACGAATGACCTAGGAAAACCATTGTTCTCACTGAAAATAAACAGTACAACGAGTGACTATGCCCACATATCGGTTGTCAAGTCTGTGAACGGCGACGTCGATGTGTATGTTATGCAAACTACCGAAACCGTGCTTACCTTTGGGTTATTATTGTATGTAGTATGAATATGAACTGCAAACGACGACACGTTGTGCAAAGACAGCTAATCTGAAACAGAAGACATTTTAAATGCAATACTGTGCATGAGAAACAATAACCAATAATCAAATGTATTTTGATTTGACATATGTAGCAGTTTTCAGATTACTGTACCTGTTTTAGATGTTACTGCATATTTTTTGTAAACACTTCAAGGAATGTCCTGTCACAGAGATGTCTTGCATACACGCACAAACGAACTGTATATAAACTGTGATCACCGTGTCACGAGTTCAACTAACACACTAACGGCTACTGCCACACTGAATTACGAGCGACTGCGCATGCGCGGCAGCCGCAATACCAACGTTCACGTGCCTCATTCAGATATTGTATACCATGAATTACATTTGAATATTTATGTATGTATTGTATTGAATGTGCTTTAGGGTGAGCCGGCCGTTGGTGGCCGAGCGGTTCTAGGCGCCTCAGTCTGGAACCGTGCGACCGCTACGGTCGCAGGTTCGAATCTTGCCTCGGGCATGGATGTGTGTGATGTCCTTAGGTTGGTTAGGTTTAAGTAGTTCTAAGTTCTAAGGGACTGATGACCTCAGATGTTAAGTCCCATAGTGCTCAGAGCCATTTGACCATTTTATTGCTTTAGGGTGAATTGCTCGCCTGTAGGTGCGTCCTTTCACCTCGCAATTCAGGGAAAATTTAAGGGCACATTTGGAGGATGGGCCTTAATATATAGCAAAAACGTAGATATAGGTTGACAATATAAATAAAGAATTGCTTAACATATTAATTGATATTAGCGGTTGTATCGATTGCGGCGTGAAACCGCTGAAGCATTAGAATAACGACGCAGTTCAGTTATCTTGCCGAGAAGACGGCAGGTTTTTTGTTCTTGTAGCGGTCCAGAGCAGACGCATATCTACCATCGCTGCAGATAATCATTTGGCACATCGCCATTATCAATATTTTACTGAGACGAAATCACACTAGGCTTACTCATTGTTACACACAGCAACAGAATTAATGTAAGTGTCTGTGTAATTCAATTTAATGTAATATTTTGTGAATACAGTGATATTATTTAATCTTGTGTTTCATTTATGTTGCATGCTACTGTTCCAATTAAACGGCGTCTTGCCATGGCCAAAGATTTCGTGTTAGAAATCGTACGAATGGTCCAGACGAACCAATGCTTAGGAATTATTGAATCTACGAAGTCAGATAAATATATGCAGATGAGTCACTCACTGTCAAACTTACAATGAACGGACCTTACTGAAAAATCCATTCTCAAGAGCCCAAAGTTTCTATTAAGTACCATTAGCAAATATACTTTGATCACATACTATTATCAGTATCTATTAATGTCTGTTGTTTGATATACTCAAACCAGACCAGAAAAGGCGATAAATTAAAGGATGGAACGGTTGCTTGGATCTGGTATGTCGTCTCATATCGGTGTGGTTTCTGTTGACTCTGTCAGGAAGTGGGATTTTACTAGGCATGGCCTTCACCTCAACAAGAAACTGAAGGGAAACTGTGTGGGCTAACAGCAAATAACTGAATGGGTAGCACTATCATAAGTGGTAAAGTGCCAGTGGTTGCAAGTGACAGAACAGTAGTCTTTTTTTGATAGGGAGGGCAGAAAGAAAGGTGTTCAGAGTAAGGTGGAAAATCACATTCATTTTGATAAAACAGGAAGATAGAAAACAAATTTTAATGTACACAGTACATGCAGACAGCTTCTGACTGCAACTAGAGATATTAAGAAACTGACAGAAAAATAAGGTTCATCTGCTTGTAATTCAGTCAGTGCACAAAATCAGTTATTCTTATTGCATCAGAATATCCGAAGACTAAGGGGCAAGCTTAATGAGTTACTTATTTGTGTTGGAGAATTACAGTTGAGCAAATCAGTTTATATAATTTGCCTCTCTGAACATCACGTGACCACTCGTACAGATTTGTTAAATGTTACAGGATTCAAGTTAAATCTGTAGAGAAAATGTGGAGAAATGAGGAATTGTCATATTTGTCAGAAACTGTTTCGATTGCACGAATAGTGATATTAATAAATTTTGCTGAGAGCAGCACTCAGAAGCTTGCGCAACAGAAGTAGTATTTCATAGTAAGTCCCTTATTCTATTAAGTATATACAGAGCACCTTCAGGAAACTTTGACGACTTCATACAAAATATGGAAACTCTGTTGTCCCATCTCAAAGTAAAAAACAAAGAAATAGTTGTTGCTGGTGGTTTTTATTTGGATTTATTGAAAGGCTCTCTCAGTGAACAATTATTGCAATCAGTAACACTTTTATTCGATTAAATCCCTACTGTAAACTTTGCAACTAGGGTATGTAAATGCTCTAAGACTGCTATGATAATATTTTTGTAGTCAAATCTAGGAAAAACAGGCATATCACAAAACCTGTAGTAAATGGGCTATCTGATCATGACATGCAACATATTGTGTTAAATCTTGAAACATGTCAGAATAAAGGACCTATTAAATCTGAGTATAGGGTGGTAATAAATGAGTCAAGAATTTAGAGTTTTAGAGGTTCTCTAAAAGACATGAACTGGATAGACGTTTACAATACTTCTGATTAAAATGGAAAATACAAAGCATTCACTAACGAAGGTCTTTTGAAAAATGTTTTTCTCTGAAGGTATCTCAAATCAAACAGAAGTATAAGGGTTACACAAGGAATAAATATATCATGTTGGAAAAAAGGAGATTGCATCTATGATCTAGGAACAGCTTTGATGTTACCATTGTAATGCGTTTCAAAGACTACTGCAAAATATTGAAGCATGTAGTCCAGAAATCTAAGCTGGTTTCTTATGAGAAAGAGATAATTACATCAGGTAACAAATTAAAAACTGTGTGGCACTTAGTGAACACAGAGACAGGTGGGACCAAAAAGGAGGATTAACAGACAGCTCTAAAAATTAATGAAACATTGGTAACAAGTCAAGTGCATGTAGTGTTGCAAACCTCTTAAACAAGTGCTTTCTTTCTGTTACTGAGACCTTGGGATTATCAGGTTCAGTAAACAGTGCAATGGAGTATATGAGATCAGTCCTTACAAACAACTTCAGTGAAATTGAAATGACATATCTCCCAAAGAAATGACATCTGTCATAAGATCCTTAAAACCAAAATATTCTAGTGGTTATGGAAACATATCAACGATGTTAATCAGAGAGTACTCATGCGAGTGGAGTTCAATCTTAATTTATTTCTGCAGTCAATCTCTTATCAGCAGAACACTTACAGAATGGCTAAAATATGTTGAAATTAAGCCTCTTTAAAAGAAGGGAAATAAAGAGATAACATCAAACTATCGATCAATTTCACTTTTGACCGCTTTTTCAAAAATATTTGAAAAGATTGTGTTCAAGTGTCTCCCTAAGCATCTGACTGTAAATAATATATTGTCCAACTAACAGTTTGGGTTTCTTAAGGGTTCTGATATAGAGAAAGCTATTTACACGTCCAACGAGAATGTAGTTAATTCGTTAGACAACAGATTAGATGCTTCTGTCAAAAGCTTTTGAGTGAGTGAATCACAGCATTCTCATAAGTAAATTAGACTATTATGGAGTCACTGGCAGGCTCCGATATGGTTTGAGTCTTATATAAATAACAGGAAATAAAGGGTGTTGTTCGGAAATGTGTGTAGTAAGCATTCAGTTTTCATCTGATTGGGAATTGATCACATGTACTTTTCCTCAAGGTTCCATCTTGGGTCCTTTCCTTTTCTTGTGTACATTAATGACATCTCGACTGGTACATTGTCAGATGCTAAGTTTGTTTTGTTTAGAGATGACTTAAAGATTGCAATAAGTAGCAAGTCAAGAACAGATTTAGAAATGGCTGCTAATCAAATTTTCACAGAAATTAATATTTTGTTTAACGCTTATTCACTGTCACTATACATTGAAAAGACCTACTCTAAGCAGTTCTGAACTTGTAAGAGATTTCCTTCCATCATATGTATAATATAAGGAGACATTCTGATCGAAAAGGTTGACAGACATAAATTTCAGGGATTACAACTCGATAATAAATTCAGTTGAGAACAACACACCACAGGATTACTGATGTGTCTAAATAAGTCTGTATTTGCAGCGAGAATGATGTCAGATGTAGGAGATATAAAGGAAAAGAACTTCCATACTTTGCTTAGTTTCATTTTATTATGTCATAAAGGACAATATTCTGTGGTAACGCAACAAACTGAAGAAAAGTTTTTGGAGTGAAATAGCGAGTACTGAGAATCATTTGCGGTTTAAATTCACGAACATGTTGTAGAAACCTGTTCAAGGAACTTTCTATTCTAACCACTCCTTCTCACGATACTTCATTCTTAATGAAAATTGTGGCAAGTAATATATCTCTATTTCCATCCAATAGCTCAATGCATAGTGCCAATACTAGAAATAAGAACAATCTACATAAAGAGCTAAAATCACTTACCTTGGCCATTTTCAGTTAATTGCCAGCGACCATAATAACTTGGTTTCACGCAAAGCACGGTTTAAATACAGTTTGAAATAATTTTTTATAGGCAACTCCTTCTACTCTATAGATGAATATCTTAACTGTGACTGTTAGATCACCTTAAGTAAAAAGTCCGTAAGATTTCAGTTTTCGCGGCAGTTGGTCACAACAGTCAAGATTAAGTGTTTTGTGTATGGTACATTTGTTAAAAGTGCATAACTGTGTTTCATTCTGACAGTGTATTAATTCGGTAATGTTATCAGTTCACGTTTATTGTAATGTATTCACCTGTTTTGACGATGTGCTGACAAATGATCTCGATAGTGAGTATTACATTGAAATATTTTGTGTTGTACTTGCTGACATAACCTACACCCATGAGAATCGTTTCATTTTTCAGTCTACAGAACGAAAACGTAATCTAATCTAATCTAATCTGAGGCCGCTCTCCAATGTACTCCATCCTATGGAGGAATCATTATCTCAAACAAACTACTGCAAATTGCATCCATTTTAATCTGCCAACTGTCTCTATCTCTACAGTTCTTACCCCATGATTTTTTCCAGTACCTATTTAGCGATACCTTGGTGCTCTAGGACGTATCCTATAAACCGAGTTCTTTCACAGTGCGTAGCAAATATACTCCTCTTCTAACTTTTGTTGTAGGTTTCTGCTGTTGTGCGTAACTATTCATTTACTACTACCACTTGTATATTACAGAGACGTCGTCAATGAATAGGTCTGTAATAAATTAACAACTATTACTTAAAGTCAAATAATAACATCTTTTAATAAAAAATTAAACGAAATTTTCTTTTTCATCGAACGCGTAAAATTTTGCTAGCAAACAAGAGACTAATCGATTTAAGCGAAACACTGTTGTTTCGTGGCACCTGGATGTATTATAGTTGGCGCTATTACATTGTGAACTACAAAGAGTGTGTAATACTATACGTTCGCATGCATCATATATAGAAGCAACGTCGAATGAACGTGAGGGATTCACTGACTCATTTTTCGTGGAACAGTGAAGGGTTAGTTTTACTACATGTTCGAATATTTACGCGATTACGAAAAAAAGAAACATCCATAGTTTGACGATTGCATTGTTGTTAATCAAAAACGTTTGTCCTGGGCTGCACACTGCCCACAGGGAGTAAGATAAACACGCACAACGTAAGGTTAAGGTTCCTGAAAATTATAGACGTGTCCCACCAGCTGTTTATTGAAAAAATGTGTCAAACTGTTTACATTTAATAGCAGTCCTAGCGACATACGATATTATTAGAATGTTATTGTGATCAAGGGATAGAAGCAAGTGTAATAAAATTTCAGTTTATGGCCAATAATTTCTTTAGTATACTGAGTGAACGACAAAGACACAGCATAACGAGGAAACACATAATGTAATTTACCAAATAAACTATGACTCACATAGTAAAAAGTCTGACTGAGAGTGAAAATGCTCTACGCTATCAGCAGTTTAAATTTAAAGAGATGTTTGGAAAATAAAACGATAAAACGCCTAGGATTTAACAGACATATTATGTGTAAGGTCCTCTAAAAGTTATTATTTACATTTTGAAAACATGGGTCACAGTCTCAAAATGCCCCTGTCAGCTGCATACAGCCGTCATGCACAATAAATTATTTTTAACTTAATATGTCCTTTCGTGCGCCGCGAAACAAGACAGTAAAAGTTGTATCGTCACACTGTTAACATTTTCAGTAAGTTCAAGGGTGCTCCCTCAGTGATTGAACGATCAGTCAGCTGCACGCTGAGGAAAAGTTATGCGCACTGCTACAACGAAGGTCACAAAAAACAGTTACTACTCTAGCTCACAGTCATTGTCAGAGTGATAGAGTGATACTACAGATTGTCTCCAAATTTTGTAGTTTATACCACTTTGCAGTGGTCTAGGGGTAGCGTCTATTCATAATACAAAAAAAACAGAAGACTTCAGTCCCGGGGTCGAATCCTGCCGCTGCTTCAATTTTGATTAATTCTCAGCAATGGCGGCTGAAGACTTCCAATATAAATCACACTCAGTCTGCCCACAGCCTTGTCAAAGAGGGCAGAGGAGCGGAAAGAGATTCAGGGCACTCTCTTGTCCTACGGGTGGGAAACTGTGCCTAAAGACGGAAGAATCAGCAACGATCAACGGCACGAGGATGCAGAAGGCAATGGAAACCACTGCATTAAAGACATGTAGCGCGTACCCACAATACGAGGTGCATTCAAGTTCTAAGGCCTCCGATTTTTTTTCTCTGGACTGGAAAGAGATAGAAACATGCGCATTGTTTTAAAATGAGGCCGCATTCATTGTCAATACGTTCCAGAGATGGCAGCACCATACGGCAGATGGAATTTTACCGCCAGCGGCGAGAATGAGGACTGTTTTAAATACTTAAAATGGCGACGTTTTCCTTACTTGAACAGCGTGCAATCATTCGATTTCTGAATTTGCGTGGTGTCAAACCAATTGAAATTCATCGACAGTTGAAGGAGACATGTGGTGATGGAGTTATGGATGTGTCGAAAGTGCGTTCGTGGGTGCGGCAGTTTAATGAAGGCAGAACATCGTGTGACAACAAACCGAAACAACCTCGCGTTCGCACAAGCCGGTCTGACAACATGATCGAGAAAGTGGAGAGAAATGTTTTGGGGGGTCGCCGAATGACTGTTTAACAGATCGCCTCCAGAGTTGGCATTTCTGTGGGTTCTGTGCACACAATCCTGCATGACGACCTGAAAATGCGAAAAGTGTCATCCAGGTGGGTGCCACGAATGCTGACGGACGACCAAATGGCTGCCCGTGTGGCATTTTGCCAAACAATGTTGACGTGCAATGACAGCATGAATGGGACTTCCTTTTCGTCGGTTGTGACAATGGATGAGATGTGGATGCCATTTTTCAATCCAGAAACAAAGCGCCAGTCAGCTCAATGGAAGCACACAGATTCACCGCCACCTAAAATTTTCGGGTAACCGCCAGTGCTGAAAAAATGATGGTGTCCATGTTCTGGGACAGCGAGGGCGTAATCCTTACCCATTGCGTTCCAAAGGGCACTACGGTAACAGGTGCATCCTACGAAAATGTTTTGAAGAACAAATTCCTTCCTGCACTGCAACAAAAACGTCCGGGAAGGGCTGCGCGTGTGCTGTTTCACCAAGACAACGCACCCGCACATCGAGCTAACGTTGCGCAACAGTTTCTTCGTGATAACCACTTTGAAGTGATTCCTCATGCTACCTACTCACCTGACCTGGCTCCTAGTGACTTTTGGCTTTTTCCAACAATGAAAGACACTGTCCGTGGCCACACATTCACCAGCCGTGCTGCTATTGCCTCAGCGATTTTCCAGTGGTCAAAACAGACTCCTAAAGAAGCCTTCGCCACTGCCATGGAATCATGGCGTCAGCGTTGCGAAAAATGTGTATGTCTGCAGGGCCATTACGTCGAGAAGTAACGCCAGTTACATCGATTTAGGGTGAGTAGTTAATTAGAAAAAAAATCGGAGGCCTTAGAACTTGAATGCACCTCGTACATGTGGCCTGTAACTGAAGAAGTGTCATGATGATTTCTCAACTGGCAAAAGGTTCCCGTATAGTCCCCCATTCGGATTTCTGTGAGGGCACTACCAAGGGTGAGGTTTCCATGACAAAAAGATTGAATGACCTACGAGTCGGGGTTAGGACAGGAGAGGAATTCATGGCCGGCTGCAACAAACCAGTCAGAAGACTGATGAAAAAAAAAAGCCATAATATGTACGATCCGTTTCAATCAAAGGGATCGTTGCCAATGGAATAATTAGAGCGTATCATTGAGCAATAGTGAACGTCACGTAATTTATAATGTATTTGATCACTTCATGAATTAGAACATCTAGATTTTATGATTAGGTTTCGGTGGCTAGGAAGCAACAGCGAACAACTGCAATGAATTGGAATCAGCAGATTACATTCATCATATCTTCGTGGATTGACCTTAATGGTAAACAAGCTGTGTCCTCATTCTTAGAGTTGTATCTTTTATGACTGTTTCTAGAATTTTACATAATACAGATGTCTCACAAGCTGCGACATTATCGCGAATAAAACAGTGATCCGTATATACAATAAGTTTCCTTTAATTTACGCCTATGATAACAAACAGATTACCGGTTTCATCCCAGCCGCATCGAAAGCCATTTTAGCTTCAACTATTACTCGCTTAATATTTATCTTAGTAACGTGTGAAGTGATGTTATGTTGTAGACCTTTATTCAGCAACATATTTTCATCACTACTCAGTACAATACTTAATAAATTAGCTACCCTGTGATTGAAACGATGTTGCCTAATGCCGTCGTTACTTTTTACGATATGTACATTCTGAGGTTTCATCAATTTAGGCAACGTCTTGTTATGCCTCTCTGTAATTTTCTCGACATTAATCCTAACTCTGTTGGTAATCTCTTTCCACACAAATTGAAACTGGCTACAAGAAAGTTCGTTACTTAGTTGTAAATGTAGTTCGAAAGCTTCTCCACTTAGCAAGTCTTTATGTTTATATGATTCACGTATTTGTGCCCAAATCCTGTTCATTGATAAGGCGAGGGCTAACCACTGTTTAATTTTCACTTTGGCATAGTTCGGTGTGACACCAGTCAGTACGGACTGTATTTGCTTTGTGATACATTACCCCTGTTAAAATGGACTGTTTATCAATTGCGGAAAAGGTTGATATCGTGTTGATGTATGGCTATTGCGACCAAATTGCCCAGCGGGCGTGTGCTACGTATGCTGCTCGGTATCCTGGACGACACCATCCAAGTGTCCGGACCGTTCGCCGGATAGTTACGTTATTTAAGGAAACAGGAAGTGTTCAGCCACATGTGAAACGTCAACCACGGTCTGCAACATATGATGATGCCCAAGTAGGTGTTTTAGCTGCTGTCGCTGCTAATCCGCACATCAGTAGCAGACAAACTGTGCGAGAATCGGGAATCTCGCAAACGTCGGAGTTAAGAATGCTACATCATCGTCGACTGCACCCTTACCATATTTATGTGCACTAGGAATTGCATGGCGACGACTTTGAACGTCATGTACAGTTCTGCCACTGGGAAACAGCAGAAATTACGGGACGATGACAGATTTTTTGCACGCGTTATATTTAGCAACGAAGCGTCATTCACCAACAGCGGTAACGTAAACCGGCATAGTGTGCACTATTGTGCAACGGGAAATCGACGATGGCTGCGACAAGTGGAACATCAGCGACCTTGGAGGGTTAATGTATTGTGTGGCATTATGAGAGGAAGGATATTTGGCCCCCATTTTATCGATGGCACTCTAAATAGTGCAATGTATGCTGATTACATATGTTATGTTCTACCGATGTTACTACAAGATGTTTCACTGCATGACAGAATGGTGATGTACTTCCAACAGGATTGATGTCCGGCACATAGCTCGCGTACTGTTGAAGCGGTAATGAATAGCATATTTCATGACAGGTAGATTGGTCGTCGAAGCACTACACCAATGTCCACAGGGTTCACCGGGTCTGACGTCCCCGGATTTCTTTCTGTGGGGAAAGTTGAAGGATATTTGCCATCGTGATCCACCGACAACGCCTGACAACATGCGTTAGCGCATTGTCAATGCATATGCGAACATTACGGAAGGCGAACTACTCGCTGTTGAGAGGAATGTCGTTACACGTATTGCCAAATGCATTGAGGTTGACGGACAATATTCTGAGCATTTATTGCATTGATTTACAGGTAATCACGCTGTAACAGCATGCGTTCTCAGAAATGATAAGTTCACAAAGGTACATGTATCACATTGGAACAACCGAAATAAAATGTTCAAACGTACCTACGTTCTGTATTTTAATTTAAAAAACGTACCTGTTACCAACTGTTCGTCTAAAATTGTGAGCCATATGTTTGTGACTATTACAGTACCATCTATCACAAAGCGAAAAAAGTGGTCCAACTAAAACATTCATATTTCTTTGCTTACTACACGAATATGTAATAAAAATGGGGGTTCCTATTTCAAAAAACGCAGTTGATATCCGTTTGACCTATGGCAGCGCCATCTAGTGGGCCAACCATAGCGCCATCAGGTTTCCCCCTTCAAGCTAGACAAGTTTCGTTCTTTGTAGTTTTTTCGTTTGACGCTTATTTCGTGAGATATTTGGTCCGGTCACGATCAATGGACCACCCTGTATAAATTAGCAGAATGACTCCCACAATGCCTTCGAACCATATGTAATAATGCAGCACCCATCTCATGGCGAGGCAATTATTGAGAGGAGCACTAGTGTCTTCGAGAGTCATCGACAGAGAATCTGTACTATGCAATGGCAAAGCAAATTACTGTGCCCATCGCCAAAGTGAGGGAACGAGGGTTACCGTAAACTGGAGTGGTGCATCAGTGACAAAGTGCTGCATACCCAGCAGAGGTTCCATTCCGTGACTGTAGGCGAATGCAGGACCTGCTATGGTAGTTACACACTAACAGAATGTGTCCAACATTGTCCTAAAGGTACATGAAATAGTACAGCAACTGTGTAAAGGGATGCAGTTACTGAGGGCAGCATTACTGTCTGGGAGATATGTCGGCAGAGAGCCTTCAGTATGCATTGGCAAAGCGTTTTCTGTGTTCCATCGTCAATAAAATGGTGTGAAGGTTACAGTAAACTAACAGCAGTGCATCGGTTACAAGCAAATGGACACCCAGGACAGGTTTGTTGCAGTGATTGTAGCTGAATGCAGTTCCAGTATCATAGGTACACACTAGGCAATAGCGGAGATCCTGTCTAATGAAAATCCTTTTTCTGAGGGGAGCACTAGTGTCTTGGAGAGTCTTCCCGAGAGAGCCTGTAGTATGCAGTGGAGAAGCAATTTCTGTTCCCATCGTCACTGTGAGGTGGTGTGATGGTTACAGTAAACACAGAGGTGCATCAGTTACAAGCAACTGGACACCCAGGAGAGGTTCCTTCCAGTGAGTGTAGGCGAATGCCAGCGCCAGTATGACGGACACACACTAGCGGAATGTGTCCAACATTGTCCTCGAGGTATATGCAATAGTGCAGCAACTGTCTAAAGGCCAGGCAATTCCACAGGTCAGCATTTCTGTCTTGTAGAGACAGTGGTGAAGCAGTTTTTGCGACCAACAGTCAACGTGAGGATTTAAGGGTCCCAGTAAACTGCCAGCATATCATTGGTTACAAGCCACTGGACGCCAATGAGAGGTTACATGCAGTGACCATAGCCGAATGCGAGCAGCAGTATCACTTGTATACACCAGCAGAATGTCTCCGACAATGTACTCGAGACAAATGCAATCGTGCATCAGCCACCCAATGGCGATGTAATTCCTGAGGGCAGCATTAGTGCCTAGGAGAGATGTTGCCATGGAGCATGTAGTATATAATGGCTAAGCAATTTCTGTATTCCAACATCAGTGTTAGGGTGTGAGGGTTACAGTAAAAGATGCATTGGTTACAAGCTACTGGGCAACCAGGGAAGGATCCGTGTGGTGACCATAGACGAACGCCAGCACCAGTGTCATACATATAAAACAGCAAAATGTCTCTGTTAATGTCCTAGAGATATATGCTATAGTGCACCACCCATCTGATGGATATGCAATTCCTGAGAACATTTGTGTCTTGGAGAGACGTCGGCAGAGAGCCTGTAGTATGCAATATTGAAGCAATTTCTGTGTCCCATCGTCAGTGTGAGAGTGCGAGGGTTTCTGTAAACCAGTACCAATGCATCAGTTACAGACCACTCTACACCCAGGAGATGCTCCATTCAGTTACCGTAGCCAACGCCAGTATCATAGATATACCTTAGCAAAACTATTCCATCAATGTAAGTGAGGCATACGTAATAGCACACCAGACATCTCGTCGGGAGGCAGTTCTTTAGGGCAGCATTAGAGCTTTGCAGAGACGTGAACAAAGAGCCTGAAGTTTGCAATGATGAGCAATTTCTGTGTCCCAATGGCAAAGTGAGAATGGGAGGGTCACAGTAAACCGGCAGCAGTGCATTATTTACAAGCTACTGGACACACAGGAGTGGCCCTATGCAGTGAATGTAGTCGAATCATATATATCATAGATATATACTAGCAGAATGTGTTCGACAATGTCCATGAGGCATATTTAGTAGCGCAACAACCATCTAATGGCGAGGCAGTTCCTGAGGGCAGCATTGCTGTCTTGGAGACACGTCAGCAAAGAGCCTGTTCGTTATGGCGAGCAATGTCTGTGTTTCAGTGGCAATGTGAGGGTGCTAGAGTTACAGTAAACAAGATGTGGTGCATTGATTACAAGCTACTGGACACCCAGGAGAGGTTTCATGTGGTGACCGTAGCTGAATACCAGCACCAGTATCATATATATACAATAGCAGAATGTCTCTGACATCGTGTACAAGGCATTAGCATTAGCATAGCACCTGTCTGAAGGAAATGTGTTTCCAGAGCAGAGCATCAGTGTCTTGGAGAGACATCAGAAGAGAGCCTGTGGTATGATATGGCAATCCAATTTTTGTGTCCCATAATCATTGTGTCCATGTGGGGGTTATAGTATAGCGCCAGTATTGCATGATTTACAAGCTACTAGACACCCAGGAGATGTTCCATGTGGTAACCGTAGTCGAACGCCACCGCAAGTATCATAGATACACACTAGCAGAATGACTCTATCAATGTCCTCAAGACATATGTATTAGCATAGCACATGTCTAATGGCGAGACAATTCTTAAGGCCAGCAGTAGAGACTTGGAGAGACATCAACACAGAGCCTGTAGTTAGTAATGGCAAGGAATTTCTGTGTACCAATATCAATGTGATGGTGCGGGGGTTACACTAAACTGACAGCGGTGCATCTATTACAAGCTACTGGACACCCTTGACAGGTTCCTTGCACTGACCATAGCCCAATGCCCACGCCAGCGCCATACATATGCACTGGTAAATACTCTCCCACAACGTCCATGAGGCATGTGCAATATCGCAGTACCTGTCTATATGCGAGGCAATTCGTGAAGGGTGCTCTAGTGTCTGGGATTGTCGTCCAGAGAGAGCCTGTAGTATGCAATGGCGAAGCAATTTCTGTGCCCCATCGTCAATGTAAAGGGGGGGGGGGGGGGGGGGGGAACAGTTACAGTAAACTGACAGCGGTGTATCAGTTGCCAGCTATTGGCCACCCAGGAGTTGACTGTAGCCAGATGCAAGAGCCAGTGTAATACATAAACACTAGCAGAATCTCGTTGACAATGTCCTTGAGGCATATGCAATGCCGCAGCATCCGTCTGATGGAGATGTAGTTCCTGAGGAGAGCATTAGTGTCTTGGAGAGACGTCGGCGGAGACCCAGTAGTATGCAATAGAGAGCAATTTCTGTTCTGCATCGTCAGTGTTAGGTTGCGATGGTTACAGTAATCCAGCAGTGGTGCATCGATTACAAGCTACTGGACACCCAGAGCAGGTTCCGTGCAGTGAACATAAATCAATGCCAACGGCAGTGTCACACATACGCACTAGCAGAATGTCTCCGACAATGTCCTCGAGGAATATGCTATAGCACATCAGCTGTGTCATGCAGATTCAGTTTCTGAGGACAGCTTTACTGCCCTGGAGAGACATCAGAAGAGAGTCTGTAGTATTCAATGGTGAAGCAATTTCTGTTCCACATCGTCAATGTTCGGGTGCGAGGGTTACAGTAAACTGCCAGCAGTGCATCGGTTACAAGCGACTGGACACCCAGGAGAGGTTCAATGCAGTGACCGTAGCCGAATGCCATCGCCTGTATTATACATATGACCCAGAAGAATGTCTCCACCATTAGAATTACAATACTGAACTTACGTGTGTAATGTACTCTGTACACCGACACGTAGATATTTGTTAGACACAATGAAATCCTTACACTACAGTAATTACTCGGGTCGCGCTTGCAGTAACATAAACTCTGCACATATTAACATCTTTTCAAATGAACCGTCTCTGTGCAAAATCCTCTTATATCGTCGTCCATCCACAATCACATCAGGGAACATGTCACTTCTCCGTGCAGTGCGTCCACCATTCGAACGTTTTACTCTGCCATGATACGACACTATGAGTCTCCCTATCTGGCTGACAACCAATCCCACTCTCTTGCACTCTCGAGTTCCACTCAATAATTGAACAGACTCTACGTCCAAAGAATACATATCACTCATGTGTTCAGTCATGCCAAGATGCTCACAGTGGTAAACGTTCAAAATGCACTGTCAAATTTACCAAACAAATGATCATTTCTCGTGATATGCGTAACTTTCATAACTATTTCTCTTAATATGTACACCTTTCAAAAGATTAAAACTCGTTATGGACCAGATCAGGACCCCAAAACTCTCTGCTGTTATTGGAAACAGTTTTACTCTCTGAGCTAACCACACTATTGCCCTCACAACTTCACTGCTGTCTGTGCCTCTTCTCCTAATATCCAGTCTTAACAGATCCTACATATCTTGCGATTAGGGCTTCTAGAAAAGAGGATATTGTGGATGTATTACTTAGACACAACCTAGGGGGATTGTTTACAGAAAGAATTTTCACTTTGCAGCAGTGTTTTCTGATTTTTGTTGTCGATATTGCTTAAAAAGTGAATGTTGAAACATAATGGTAGCCATGTAACTTCCACCTAACTAATCGGCAGTAAGAAATTAATGACCATCAAGACATGAGCCTAAACGTGACAGCAAAATATTGAGCCAGTCGTTTTGCAAACGAATGACTGTGTATACAACAAATTACACTAAGAAACAAATCGTTTACCTTATGGTTACATGAATTTTATATTATGTATGTAAAACAGTGCGGTCACCCACAGAAAACTACACAACGAAAAGGGGTACCATGAAATTCAAACTAACCAACAACGAAATCAAATTAATTAATTTGTAAAAATTGTGGTCGACAATCCACTCAGACTAGTGCTGTTAGCTAAATAATCGATATGCTAGTATCAATTACCAGTTTATTTAAGTGAACGTGTCAAGAAACGTTTTATGCATATATAACCAACACATCAACATGAAGCAAATTAACTATGACAAAATGCTAGCAATAGTTTTAACTCATGTAGAAAATCAAAGGTAATAATGTGGAACAAAGGGCAAAATCTCGTTACTGAAGTTATTCACTATTGACAGGTTTCTGTTATAGCAAGAATAACTTAACCTCATGGTAACTTTTATTGTATTACTGTGCTTAGGGAATCTACAAACAAAGCGAAGCAATCTGATGGTACTACCCTTATTTAATATTAGCTTTTGTTAATCAGCGACTCTCGGATTTTCTGTAACACGAAAGGAACAGCATCCTAGCCAGGATAACAGTAATGTAGGTGAGTAAAGTGTTTCGACAGCTGAAGTTTTAAAATACAACAACTGGTATTTAGATACAATTCACTCTGAGTCACTGTGTATGCCTTACAATATTTCTAATGTGGACTATTATTTATCAATCATACCAATCGTCAGATGTGTTGAGACGATGGTATCGACTTCTACATCAGTCTTACTTTTACTTCATGTATTTCAGGCAGACACCGATTAACAATTGCCAATGGCCGGCAGGATCTTCATGCCCATGAAGCCTTACACATCTGTCCTTACATGTCACCCCTGTTGTGCTTCTTAATAAACAATTTGGTCTCATACGTGACTAAAATTGGACTCTGCATGCAACACAAGTGACAATTCACTTGCAGAAAAGATAATTAGATGATATGTAAACACAAAATTGTAGGTAGTGATTTTGTATTGATGTGTTACAGGCAGACAAAACCGCGTTTTGTTGAATACTATGTAACAGACAATGATTTAGAATAAATAATTCATAACTAAATTTTGCCAGATCGATTTAGGAAACTGCTGGCATGGTTCCACTTCTCTATATATCTTACCATTGATGGGATACAATACCCCAATCTTCGCTGTGTAGGGTAACATCCCTGTCACACAAATATACAACTTGCCTTTTATGTTCATGCCTTATCAATATTCGGTTTTTTTGTTTCACTGTTATCAGCACCTAACTATTGGTACTATTTCTGTTGGTTCTAATTATGATTATGCAAATCAAAGCAACAGTGTTCAAGTTGTACTTAAATTTCAATGATTAGAGGATTGTACCTTAACTATATAAGCATCGTGATCTTATTATCAGCTGCTATATCCCTGAGGAAACGATATCACTTCCATTTCGACATGGTGTTCTAAAAGGGGACAAGGCAGAAGAGAAAGTAACATGGCATGGTGCATCCTGGCGTGAGCGAACGCAACGAAGTCGGCAGCAACAGCAGACACTGAAAGAAACTTGTCATAATTAAATTACACACATATTTTGCCAAGTTGTTTAATTAAAGTCTCTAAAATACCATTCTCACATTTTCACTTATTTTAGAACATAAACTGTTTTTACATTTTCTCTGTTAAAGCAAATTTTTAGTAGATGTGTCGAATAGAAAACATTTTTTATAAACTGAAAATAATTGTTAAAATTTCTCATTATTAACACTTTTTGATAGCTATACTTTGTAATGTAACATCTTAGTTCAATATCATTGTAAAGGAATTGAACACAAAATTCTTTACAGTCTAGTGGTAATACTAAATTTTTCAGTTACATAAATAACATACTTATGAAAAATGTAGATGATGTAGCAAAAATATTACAGCTGTCACTTTCTCAACTGTGAGAAATATTTTTTCCCTTGTTTTCTACAGAAGGCCCATTTATCTCTATTGGAACTACTAAAGGGACCTGTTACTTCTGTAGGCCACATATTACTGATAGAATATCATCAACATTAAATTCAACATCTTACATATTGCACACATTGGTATAAATTAACCAAAAGTAGGTTAATTATTGAAGAGAGTATTATAAATGGATAGCTCCAAAAAAACTAATAGCTCAAAATACAAGAATGAACCACTTGGCAGCGGTCAGTTTCAATCAAACAAAAAATTATAGATGGTAAAATTCTTTATCATTATTTGTAAGTTTCTTCATTCCCTTATATCTCAGTTTAATATCTGCATCTTAAAAAAATAGGAAATCTGAAACACTAATTAATTTCAAGTGTCTGTGTGACAAAATAATTTTAAATCTATTATCAACTTTGACAGAATTTTCTTCACCCTATCTAGTTTTCAAAGATTCACAACCTGTAAAGTCATATAATTAATATAGTTCTAACACATTAATGTTTTTAAACAAATTAGTACTGTTTGCAATACTGAGATTCTTCAGTAGAGTCTCCATTAGTAAACAGTAAAATTTTATTATGATTAAAATTATCACTTAAAATTCCATCAACAGTATCGTATGTTAAATTTTTCGTATCGTACATGAGAAGACAGGTAAATGATAATTTGCAATTTTATCACAGAATATGGCTCGCAGCTTCACTGTCAGTTTGTTAGTAATTAACAAGTTCATTCTCCTAGGCATATTTATTACGTAGAGAGGACAGTAGGAAATAAATTGAAGGGACTTGTATTGATGTCACTATTCAATTGTGCGACTCTCTTAAAATCTAGGAAAGCATTAAATACTTTCAGGTAATTATTTGGTTGATTTAGACTACTCATTTCTTAAGGAAAAACTTCATTTCTTTCATTCTTTCTATGGGTAATCTGTAATTTGAAGTCATCAAATAAGGAAGAGTCAGTCAATTGATAATTCTTCTTTTTTGTCTCGAAAGCAACAAAAATGAAATATGGCATATCAGACTCCGCTGAATACTGGTAATTCGTGGTATGCAGCTCGAAATTTCTCTTTCCATTCAATTCTGCTATATCTATTGTGTATGCTTAAAGAAAGGTATGGGAATATTCGAATTTTTGCTGTCCTTGTTGCTCTAGCTCGAGTAAAGATTCTGGTTTATACCTAACCACAGGAAGATGGAGTTCCAATGACTCCACAACAGTTTTACTTCCTTAGGATGTGTGATCACATCTTCAACATCAGCTTCATTATGGCCAGCCCAAAGATGAAAAGCATCTCCAGCACTTAAACACCATGTAAAAATTACAACTAAATCTCCTTCCCTAATAATTTCTTCACAACCTTTGAAAAATCTATCCAATATTTCTAAAGGATTAAGTACTTCCCGGTTCTTACCTTCTATCTTCCATTAATGAGGATATGAACCTCTTCGGTTAACTCCTTGGCTAGAGACACAGTCAACTGCATAAGAAGAGATGAATTAATAAAAGTATGTCCCATTCTAGACAAAATATTGTTTCCTTTCTGTAAAGTGATAACCTCCAACAACTTTGCCACACAGTTGTCCGTCCATATTTATTGGATTTTCCACCACATGTTGGATAATCTGTACCATCACCTCCAAATAATACTAATGCTTAAGTACAGTTCAGCATGATTAGGACGAACTGAACCATATTCCATATTTATATTAATCTCTGTGGTCTTGTCAGGAAGATTGAGGTTATTTTTAGTTTTCTCATTCACGGGGAATGAGTAAAACTGATAGCTCACCATTTTGTTCATTTTCATTAAAATTTAAATTTCTGAAATAATTGTTACAATAATACTATTGAAGTTAACCAAATTATAATTTTCATCATTACAGTTATTTCTAATTTCTGTGTAGTATGAAAAATTGGAATAAGTATGAGATAGTGTGGTTCATGAATTAGCAGTGCGGCACATTTAGCATTAAGCTTGAATGAGGCAATAATGTTAGTATGCTTTACAGCCATACCATCAGTCAGGTTGGAATTTGTATTATTTAATTCAAATGCAATAAACTTCTATTAGTTTCAGTAATTTGACCCCTAAATGCAAGCAGACTTCCAATACTATATTTTATATCGATATATATTATTTAATATCTCTCTCAACTACAACTCTGTTTAAAATTATATCTGTATTCAATGTTAACTAAAATGGTAATCCTTTGATATCTCAGAATGCATCCCATAATCCAATCCCTTTCGTTTGATCAAATTGTGCCACGAACTTCTTGTGTCCCAAATTCTGTTCAGTATATCCTTGTTAGGTATGTGATCGACCCATCTAATCTACAGTATTCTTCTGTAGGACCACATTTCGAAAGCTTCCATTTTCTTTTTACCTAAACTGTTTATCGCCCATGTTTCACTTCCATAGATGGCTACACTCCAGACAAATACCTTCAGGGAAGACTTCCTCACACTTACATCTGTATTCAATGTTAACAAATTTCTCTTCTTCTGAAATACTTTTCGTTCCATTGTCATTGTACAGTTTATGTCCTCTCTACTTTGACCATCAGCATTTATTTTCCTGCTAACATATGGGGTCTATTGATTCGTGAACTTGTCTCCATACCTGTTCACGTCCATCCGCTGGATTCAATTTGAAAAGAGACCTGTCAGATCAGGCAACATGTTTCCAGTCATCAACAGTCCAATGTCGGTGTTGACTGGCCTAGGCGAGATGTAAAGTCTTTTGTCATGCAGTCACGAGTGGGCCTTCGGTTCCTAAAGCCCATATCGATGATGTTTCGCTGAATGGTTCGCATGCCGACACTTGTTGATGGCCAAAATAGAAATCTGCAGCAATTTCCGGAAGGGTTACACTTCTGTCACGTTGAACGATTCTCTTCAGTCGTCATTGGTCCCGTTGTTCCAGGATCTTTTTCCGGCGGCGGCGAAGTCGGAGATTTGATGTTTTACCGGATTCCTGATACCCAAGGTACACTCATGAAATGGTCGTACGGGAAAATCCCCACTTCATCGCTTCCTTGGAGACACTGGGACCCATCCGTCATCGGACAACTACAGCACCACGTTGAAAGTCACTCAAATCTTTATAACCTTCCATTGTAGCAGCAGTAGTCGACCTAACAACTGTGCCAGGCACTTGTTGCCTTATATAGGCGTTCCCGAACGCATCATCGTGTTCTGCCTGTTTACATATCTCTGCATTTGAACACGCATGCCCATACGAGTTCCTTTGGCACTTCAGTGTAAATTCCCGTGCCGTTTCGATTCTGTGAAGGAAAATGCAGATGGGTTGCCATACTGCTCTTGGTCTTACCATAACGAACGTTATAGGAACTACTGTATTATATTTAGGTAATACGACATAATTCTTTTCTTAACTTACCTTACAGATTACCCCACAAGTCTGAAAATTCGTGGCAGAATGTGATGTTAAAAGCTGTGCAAGCTCTGAATGCAGTTTAAAAATAACCATCATACATTCTCAACAGTAATTAATTACCTTCCTGTTTGATTTAAATCGTGATTAGTCATGTAGCAGGTTAATTAAAACGGTCGTCCTTAGCACTCACACATAAAGTAGGTCTTTCAGTGATCATTACAATATTGGAGTGTTATTTGATCGAAACACAAGGCCCCAAGGAATTTCAAACGACTCTCTGGAGCAGGAACCGTCGTGGTGTCTGCAGCGACGCACCGCACAGTGCAGAATGCAGAAAGTGGTGCTAAACCTCGGCTCCGCACAGCAGCGCTCTCTCTCTCTCTCTCTCTCTCTCGCTACTTATGACTGTCTAGGTCTCTTCCATAACTTCACCTCCGGTTTCTTCATCACTGCAGAGTGGTTAGGTGCAGTGGGAGGAGAGCTTAGTTTGGTGGTATAAGATTACCGGTGCAAGAGAGACTTAAGTAAACAATAATAGTAAGATATTAACAACTTTAAATTTGGTTTCAACAGAAAGTTATCTCCCCTTTTTTCTGCTTCTTTTACTTGCAATTGTGCTACCAAGATCTTGTCCAAGGGATCGGCTGAAAGCAATTCTTAGCTCCTTTTCCAAATTACAGCCAGAAATACCTGAACACAATCTATTTTTTTTACAAGACGGAACATACGAAAACCTTTCACCAACAGATGTAGTAACCATACATATAAGTAATACTCGCAGCTTCTCTGTGCAGCATAGGAAATCCGTCCTTCGACAAATTCTAGTAGAATTCGAGAAAACCTTTGGTACTGTAACTTAAATTCTTTGGGTGAGCGTCAGTTTGCAATTCGATTAGTTCGAAATATAAATCGAGAGGTGCGCTTTCTGTTGCTATCGACAATGCCTCTACAGACACTTCAAGTATGGGCTGTAAGTTAGTAAATTTCTGTAACAGAAACAAAATCACATTTTAATACAAGAAAGTAATGTATAAATTTGCTTTGCAGTACTAAAAGGCGATATGATTTAATAAAAGATATTGTGTACTATTGTTTTTATGTAATGTTACACTTGTTCATTTAACAATATCGACTATTTTTTCTGGTATTCCTATATTGCTACATTAGCTGGGATCGTTCGCTAAACTAAATTATTGTCTGAATTAATTAATTGTCTCAGTACTGCGAGGGTGGTTCATTCTGTTACGTCTAGCTGTGACCTCTAAACCAAATGTTGTTCAATAACATATCTATTCACAGTTATTTCTTACATTACACACATTTTACTACCAGTTCTGGTTTAGCACATGATTTCCTACCAGCTCACACATAATATATGGTGCTTCCAGCAAGTGAAAAAGTTCTTCGAGATTCTGGATCGCTGAGTGGGGTCAGAAAGATTCTGACAGATGTCCTATCTGTTATGTATGTTGCTACCCCTCACACTTCATTCATAACAAGTATGTTCCAATTCTATAGAGCAGAAATGTTGAAATGAGTGTGAAACCTTATGGGACTTAACTGCTAAGGCCATCAGTCCCTAAGTTTATCCTAAGGGCAAACACACACACCGATGCCTGAGGGAGGACTCGAACCTCCGCCGGGCTCAGCCGTTTATAGAGCAGTTCGGGATATTGTTAGAGGAACGATAACATTAAAATAACGCTGTTTTCCATTACCACCGCTACTGTAGCGTTCCAAACACGTATTTATGTCAACTTTTCATCTCTTTCACGTCTTTTTCAATTACCCTGTTTTCTCGTGTGGTTTCCCTAACTCCTCATCATCAGGTTGTGATGTGGGCATGTAAGCCTGTACAATTGTCGTCGGAACACTCAGAGGAATAATTCTGTTACTGTATTGATCGTAAAAACCTACTCTTTTACCTGTACTTCTGTTCAAAATGATCCTAAAATCTGCTACATCAGTCAATGATGATGTTGTTACTACCAAATAATGATGGGACCCTTTTCCACTAGGCTTCACTTATTCCATTCGATGTCTCCATTTGGGTGCTAATCTCTCTCTTTTCGGACAGAACGGCATATGTCATTCCACAATCCGACTCCTAGCTCAGTAACCTTATTCGACATCGTCCTGGTAACCCCATATTGAAGATTCCCCACTCAGTGTTCCGAGTGGAGGACCAGTTTACCTCTAGAAATGATTACAAAGGAAAGTAGTCCTCCGAGATAATTTCTAAAGAATGTCGATATGCTGTATGTCTTTAAAGCAGTGGTTTCCGCTGTATGATGTTTCTTCATTCTACTGATTATTGCTGAATCATACGCCTTTACCAGTGGTTTGCTACCTCAAGGGCAAGAAAGTTCCCCGAACTTCTATCCAGTCCTCCGTCCTCTTTTCACAGTCTTAGTCGAACGGCAGTGGCTCCTCTTACCAGAAGTCTTTGGGTGACAGAGTTCATCATTTTCATTGAAATCCAAGGAGTGTCAGGGATCGAACGTGGCAAACAGAACCTCTCAGATGGTGGTTGAAGATCTAGCCGCTGGACCGTGAGCACGATTATCCTTTCATGCTGCTTTCTATAATGTTTAAGTCGAGGCAGCTTTCAAAAAATACTTTTTATTCAACTTGTGGCGCATAGTTACAGTGATGAGAGTTACCTGCGAAGGATTTGTTTTCAACAACTAGAAGTATCAGACTTTCTCGAAGCTTACTTCCCTCGATTATGTAATCAGTACCGTGAGTAACGACAGATTGCTTTCAAGGCTGTACCACGAGGTACCCTTCTGCATATGTAAACCAAATTGCCAAGAGCGAAAGAAAATAGACATGGTACCATATTCTTGCAAGTATTTTCAGGTTCTTAGGATAAGTCCCCGAGATGTTTCTTGCTTGGATTCTTTAAGCAACAGTAAACAGTACCTAAAGAATATCACTGACAACTTGATGTTAGCTGGAACCGAAGTAATAACTCACACTTTTAACTAACTTAATGACTGTTACGTAGTGAGAACAGCTGTACACTAGTATGAAACGTTAATACGGAGCTGAAAACACATTTACATCTATTGCTGTAAAATTTGTGTTGGTAGTAGCTGCCGGCGTATAGAAATACACCATAATATTTTTTCTTATTTATCTTTGCCTAAATGTTAAAATGTACGGTAACGAGTGTTTTGTAATGTAAATTCTTGCTACCTGTTGCCCTTCGTATAATAATGTCGCACAGCGGTTCAACCCCAGAAGTTCAAGCAGTTGTGCGGCGTTGGCGAGTGGTGCGTGGTATGCGTCCGTGGTTTCCAGTTGCCCAGCTATCCGCGACAAATGAGCAGTAACACCAGTTCCAACACGGACAGATAACAGTATCCTCTCCCCCTCCGTACCTCTTTACCCATCACTCTCTCAATCCGGCATCCGAAACGTTTGACTCACGCATGAGCTCGTGATTTGCGTTTCGCTCTCTGCCATATCTCACGTACCGAGCATGGCAAACGCACAATACTGGGCCGTAATATTCCTGTTTTCTCTGTGGTGTGTGTGTGTGTGTGTGTGTGTGTGTGTGTGTGTGTGTCATAATGATATGAGGACTGATGGACACCACACACGGAATTCTATAAACAACAACACCCACACGGTGAATAACGAAAATAAAAGCTCGGCTCCCACTATACTGACGATATTTCCCTGTTCCTACTGGGAAAAACTACAGACACATATGGAAAGACTTATAATTTTAAAAAAAATTGCTAGTTGTAAGTGGGATTCGGACCTGTGATAGTTCTACACAAGCTTAGTTATATGTAGAGACGATTTATTCATTCATGGAATAGAGGGTATCGACGATTTTTGCCTGTTATCGACACTGATACTGGCGACACATCGGTCCTAGAGATTATAAAAGTTTCGATAATGTTGTAATTTCAAGTTTGAAGTCGGATTACAAAGGAGAAATATTTTTTTCGTGTGCTATAATTGCAAATTAACAATGTCTTATCTTTTCCTTTACTTTCTTTCTTGTCAAATTTGATGAGTCTAGGTCAATAGGAAGTATCACATCGATTCACCAAAAAAAAAAGGGTTGTTAACTGTCCGACATACAGACAGAAGGACATCAAAGGGATGCTGTAAGGGTTCCGTTGTTCAAAACTGAGGTACTGAACTCAGAAAAAAGTAATCGTCCTAAACACTGAAATGTTAAGATGTATATTTATCTGTAATGTTGAAAAGTGTGTAGCTGCAACTTAACCCTGTTTGATTTAGTCTGGTAAGAAAGCCTTGACGTCACGTATTGCAGCATGCTGATCATTATGTGCAATTTTATAAATAGGCTAAGGAAGATTAGTGAAATTTTTTTCAGGTTAAGTCGGATAGCAAAAGGAAAAGAGTGGGAGCTCAATTTCGTAATGTTGTAGGATGCCTCCTGGAATACCAAAATCCATTCCCTGCCAGATGGTTTATCACCACTGCTGAATTAATGCATGAAAGTGATTGACTGTTAATTTGTAGGAACTACCTTTCACTAGAGTCTTAGTGGAAAGAACTGAGAACTGTGCAGGTAGAAGTCTGTGGACTCTGAAAAGTGGAGCAATGTGTGAACTGTGTGGATAAGAGCAACCAGTAGAGCCAAGTGCAGTGACATATATGAGATACGCTAAAGTCTGTGTCACAGAACTTGTACGTAGTTTACAGAACCAGTCAGTGGCTAGAACTGCACGAGTCATAGAGGTACTTACTTGTCATATCAAATTGTATCTGAGCCCAAGAGGGCGGAACAGTGAAAATAGTGAAACAAAGTAGGGAACCGAAGAGCACTAACATACGGGAACTTGTAGTCTGGACTAGAGTCTTGTAAAATATGAACTGTAGCACCAGCTCCTTTGTTGCAGCCAGAGTTTAGCCACAAGAATTTGGCCACACCTGTAAGGTAGGAGTGTAGCGCCGCGGGCACAAGGTGTGGCCTGATGCCAACACCTGAATGCTCGACGACCCCCGCAATCTCAGCACATACGCCACGGCAGCAGCTCCGCAACCACGACGCGATCATGTGGGTAATAACAGGCGTTCTGAGGCATTTCGACGGCACTTTTAGGGCCGCGTAGAGAGACCCCAACTATGCACTCCTGACTGCTGCAATTATAGCGAGAAATTGGTTCCCATCGTTGCCCCAACTTACTAACCGCTTATTTTACTTAAAAAAGGCTTAAATTCGTGTGGTCAGGGTCGTAGCTACTGTTTGTTTGTTCCATTATTCCGCTGGTCTCCGCCCCAATACCAGTGCTAGTGAAACTAAATAATGATCTACCTACGCCAAGTGGGGTAGAAACGATTATTTTGAGTGCAAGAGTCTCAGGTTCCAAAGCTACGTCGTGTTAAATATGCAGCAGCTGCGTTATAAATATCTCTGATTACCAACCGAAGCTTTTGTCAAGGTTCTGTTCACAAAAGTATAGAAAAACCATTTTCTCTTCGCTCATGGCGCGCGGAGTGGCCGTGCGGTTTGAGGCGTCATATCACGGACTGTACGGCCCCTCCCGCCGGAGTTTCGAGTCCTCCCTCGAGCACGGGAGTGTGTGCTGTTCTTAGGATAAGTTAGTTTAAGTTATTTTAAATAATGTGTAAGTCTAGGGACCGATGACCTAAGTAGTTTGTTCTCCCAAAAATTCTCACACATTTGAACATTTTTTCGGTCGTGTTGCAGCGTGGCTCATCAATTTCAATGCCTGCAGGATAGTAGATATGTTCCTCTAAATAGACAAGTCATTAATTTTTTTTCAAAGTGATACTTGAGACTGCATCCCCTCACACGTACACTTTCGTATTCACGTGGCCAACGTGACAGATCCCTATGCTGCGGCATGGCCTCGGTTCCCGCTACTGCAAGGATTTACCTTGCTGGTAGGTTGGACGCGGATGTTCTCAGCCTCGTGATGCCAACTGCGGAGCTGACGCATGAAGAGGCAGCATCTCCAAGGTCAAGAAAGACGGCAACGGTCGGAGTGTGCTGAGCTGGTCTCACGCCCCTGTATGCCGTATTCGATGACGAATGACTGATGATGACAGGCGATTGGTAGACTACCATTTGGCCTTCAGCACCTGATCGCAGGATTTGGTTCCCTTTTTTTACCTCTCGTATACTTGCGCGTGTACGTGTTACATTGTGTGTCATTAATGAAAAATGTGCTGTACCTGCTGACAGCAGGAATGTATAATAATTTTCAGACTCTCTGAGCATGAATACCTGATGATTAAATGGAAGATAATTCTTGTCTATATTCATGTAAGCCTAGCAGAAACAATCGCAACAACTGGAATTCAGAATTATGGTAACGTCTTCTACGTCCTGAGGGAATATAATTTTGCAGTCACATCATTAGGGAAAGTCCATAGCGATTGTTTCATAGCAGAATCAGACTTTCGTACGATTTTTTCCAGGTGGAACTTCCTGCGACATACAGTTTCATCCACCAAGCGTGGATCGAGGACAAAGACTTAACTATCTCCACTGTGATCTCTTTAATTGACTGTTAAAAGAAGTATTACGTAACTTCCACTTTCAGTTCACTAACTCCAAGTCTTTGAGAAGTTTTCCTTTATTACTCAGTGTAGAGCTCCAGACTTTAATCCTTGCAGTGATTACATTTCATTACTTCTATCCGTTAAGACCGATGCAGAACAGAATTAATAATTTGTGATTTGGGCCGCGCCTCCCGCTGAGTGGGCTGCCGTATGTTTGAGGTGGGTGTGTGCTACGGTCCTGGCCCCGTATGCAGCTGTGAAGGTAACACCTTGCTGGGAGGCCATGGGCAGTGCCGACATATAGTGATGGGATCAACAACGAAAACAATCTGTTCAGTCAATTCTAGGATTACAATTGACTGATACGGTTCTAGTTTTAGCATCAGTTGAATTATTCAGTCATTCGGTTGAGAGAAATCAATGTTGTGGGATAATCCGGATGAACCTGTCGATTGAGTCATTTGCAGTTTTATTCGCACATATTGGATAGATTGTTATTTGTTCATTTCTTTCGAGTCAAACCAGGCTGCTTGAGGAACCAAATGAAAACGGAGGACGCAATTCGTTGTCTAGCTTATCGACCAAATTTTTCTTTCATTTCTTTCAAGGAAAAGTATTTTCTAGTTTTCTGTCAAATAACCCATTTCTTTTCGCTCTTTCAACTGAAACATTCATTAATGGTTTCGTTGACTCAGTTTTACAGTAATTCTCCTGAGTCAAACCAGACTCCTGTTTTTTCATTGGCTTTAGTAAAGCAGTGATACACAACTGGAGCACACTCACATCTCGAGGGAAGCCTTCCCTACAGCTATATGTCAGAACACATGGGTGTTCACCAAATTAAAAATAAGTGTTTTACATATGCATTTTATGCTGGCTGTTTCTCAAGGAGTTCCTTGCAGGGTCGGGGAGTTGCAATGTACGTAAAAAACGGTATTCCATTTGAGTCCATAGACGTATCACGACACTGCACTGAAGAGATATTTGAATGTTGTGCAGTGGTAGTTGAATTTAATGAAATTAAACTTCTAATTGTTGTTGTTTATAGGCCCCCTAAGTCCGACTTCTGAGTATTTCTGCTCAAGCTAGAGAGGGTTTTTGATTCACTTTGTAGGAAGTACCAGAAACTAGTTATATGTGGTGACTTCAACATAAATTTTGCATATGATGGTGCAAGAAAAAGGATGTTGATAGATCTCATAAATTTATATGATATGATGCAGATTGTGTTTTTCCAACTAGGGTGCAGGGGAACAGCCATAGACAATATTTTTATTCATTCTTCATTACTAGATGGACATTCTGTTAGTAGGTTGGTTGGTTGGTTTGAGGAAGGAGACCAGACAGCGAGGTCATCGGTCTCATCGGATGAGGCAAGGACGGGGAAGGAAGTCGGCCGTGCCCTTGTGAAAGGAAGCATCCCGGCATTTGCCTGGAGCGATTTAGGGAAATTACGGAAAACCTAAATCAGGATGGTCAGACGCGGGATTGAACCGTCGTCCTCCCGAATGCGAGTCCAGTGTCTAACCACTGCGCCACCTCGCTCGGTATTCTGTTAGTAAAAGCATGAATGGCCTTTCAGACGATGATGCACAAATTCTAACACTAAGAGGTTTTTGTACTCAAACCAATGTCATATTTAGTTACAAACTGTCTAGGAAAGTTAATCCAACAGCAATACAGAGTTTTATAAACCTAGTCAAGGAACAAGAGTGGCAGGATGTTTACAGTGCCAATAACATAGATGATAAATACAATGCTTTCCTTAACACATCTCTCAAGTTCTTTGAGAGTCGCTTTTCTTTAGAACATTCTAAACGGGGTACTAGCAGTAAAAGGTAGTCTGAGTGGCTGACTAGTGGAATAAGGATATCATGTGGAACAAAGCGGGAATTATACAAAATGTTACAAGTAGTCACAATCAAGCTACTGTAGCCCATTACAAACAGTACTGTAAGGAGCTTAGAAATGTTATTAGCCAGGCACCGAGTATGTGGTATGCAAATAGAATAGCTAGTTCACAGGATAAAATTAAAACCATATGGTCAGTTGTGAAGGGAGTGTCTGTTCATCAGCAGAGGTTCGCAGTAAAAATATTTCTGTTACTAATAAATCAGATATATGTACTGTATTTAACAATTATTTTCTGAGCATTGCTAATGAATTAAGTAAAAATTTAGTTTCTAAAGGAAATGATATAACTTTCTTTGCAAAGGCCTTTTCGAGACTGATGTCTGAAATACTCCTCTGTGATACAGACAAAAGGGGGATTGAGTCAATAATTAAATCACTGAAGACTAAGGACTCTCGTGGTTATGATTGAGTGTCCTCCAGAATATTAAAGTACTGTGCTGCACATGTTAGCCCTGTATTTAGCAATATTTATAAATTTTCCTTTAGGAATGGTCAGTTTCCTGAGCGATTAAAGTACTCAGTAGTAAAGCCGCTTTATAAAAAGGGAGAAAGGGATGATGTAGATAATTTTGGACCTATTTCTATACCATGAGTGTTTGCAAAAGTTATTGAAAAGCTGTGTATGTAAGGTTAATTGATCATTTTGTATCACACGATTTGCTATCTGATGTACAGTTCGGCTTTAGAAGTCGCTTGAGAATACGGAGAGTAGCTCACAATTAGTTCACCTCCTACTTTATCAACAGGCAGCAAAAGGTCATTATTCAAAATGTTGATAACGGCTGTGATGTGTGGTCTGAGTGGGGTACTGTCAAGTGGGGCGTGCCACAGGGATCATTGTTGGGGCCACTCCTGTTCCTTATTTATATGAATAATATGCCCTTTAGTATTACGGGTAACTCTAAAATATTTCTGTTTGCTGATGACACTAGTTTGGTAGTAAAGGATGTTGTGTGCAACATCGGCTCGATTTCAAATAATGCAGTACATGACCTCAGTCCATGGCTTGTAGAAAATAAACTAACGCTAAATCACAGTAAGACTCAGTTTTTACAGTTTCTAACACACAGCTCAACAAAACCTAACGCTTTAATTTCACAGAACGGGCATATGATTAGTGGAACAGAACAGTTCAAATTTCTAGATGTTCAGATAGATAGTAAGCTGTAGTGGAAATCACATGTTCAGGATCTTGTTCAAAGACATAATACTGCCATTTATACTATTCGAACGGTATCAGAAGCGAGTAATCGCTCGACACGAAAATTACTCTACTTCGCTTATTTTCATTCGCTTATGTCGTGTGGTTTTATATTTTGGGGTAACTCTTCCCATTGTAAAAGGATATTTTTGGTTCAGAAACGGGTGGTTCGGGCAATAAGTGGTGTGAGTTCAAGAACCTCTTGGCGACCCCTGTTCACGAGTCTGGGTATTTTCACATTGGCCTCTCAATATGTATATTCCTCATTGGTGTTTCTTGTCACAAATATTAGTTTATTCCCAAGAATAAGCAGCTTTCACTCGATTAATACTCGGCAGAAATGAAACTTGCATTTAGATCGTACTTCCTTAACTCTTGTGGAAATAGGTGTGCAGTATACTGCCGCATCCATTTTCAATAAGCTGCCACTCGAATTAGAGAATCTTAGCAGTATTCCAAGCGCTTTCAAATCGAAACTGAATACTTTCCTCATGGGTCACTCCTTTTATTCTGTCGAGTAGTTGCCTGAAAAATTAAGCTGTTTCTTATTGTATTGCTGTAGCGTTTACTTAAACTTATGGACTGACTTTTTTGAGGTTCATGAATATTCAACTGTTATTACTTTTATGTTATAATTTCATGTACTAACACGTTCCATGAACTTGGAGATTTGCTCCTCAATTTGGTCCTACGGAATTTGAAGTGAAAATAAATAATTAAATTATATACCGAATAGACTAACTTCTATTTTCATTATATGAAACTAATTAATGTACTTCTTTGGATTAAGCTGTTCTAGGTACAGTTAACATGCGATTAATTTAGCTGATTTATCGTTGGCGGGACAAAGTTGAGCATTTAAGTTCACTTATGGATATGTGAAGAAGAAAGGAACGTTTAATGAAAAGCTGTGATGCAGCCCATTAAATAAAAATCATTTCTAGAGGACCTTTATGCTATCTTGTACTATTTTTCATTGTATGAGGGTCGCTGAATAAGTAATGCCCCCCATTTTTAAAAAAAATCATTAACATACATGGACAAACGTCCTTGTTGGTACCTCACATTTGAGCCGGTAAAGTTTAGAATCGTTCTTGCAGATGCTAGAGCCGTAGTACAGTCTCAAAAGTAGCGCCTACATAGGACTCACGTTACGAGCAGTTTGCTGTTATTGAATTCTTGTGTGCAGAAAAAGAAACGGTGATGGACATCCATGAACGTTTGTGTGCATTCTATGGTGATGATGCTGTTGATAGGAGTACAGTTGGCCGATGGGTAAAGAAAGTTACAGCGTCAGGAAATCCAGACTCAGAGCTCCATGATCAGCCACTCTCGGGACGTCCTGTCGCAGCCACTGTTCCAGACATGCTGACTCGTGCGGATGCCATTATTCGTGCTGACCGGCGCATCACAACTCGGCAATTGGCTCTACAGTTGTCGTTCAGCACTCGAAGTGAGCCTGCAATGATCGAGACTCTCGGATATTCAAAGAGGTGCAAACGATTGGTTCCACGAATGCTCACAGTGGACCACAAGGATCAAAGAAATGCCATTTCATCTCAACTGTTGGAGCATTTTGAGGCCGACAGAGACTTCCTTCTGTTTGGGATCGTTACGGGCGACGAAAGCTGGGTGCACCACTTTGTGCCGAAACAAAAAGGCAGTCCATGGAATGGCATCAAGAAATGTCTCCGACATGTTCGATTGGAAAAGAATTCAGCAGAAATCTTGCCCCAACATGATAATTCACGCCCACGCACAAGTCTGAAAACCTGGGAACACATCCCAAATTGGGTTGGACATAACTGTCTCATCCACCATACAGTCCAGACCTCGCACCCTCTGACTTCCATCTCTTTGGGCCACTTTGAGATTCTCTGCAGGGAACACACTTTGAAGATGACGAGAGTGTCATGCTGTGAAAACATGGCTACTCATACAGGACAAGAGCTATTAGCAGCAGAGAATACATGCTCCTCCACAACATTTGTGTACAGCCATAGATCGTAATGGAGACTGCGTAGAAAAACAGCACATGGACAAAACATGTTGATGTACACTGTCACAAAATTCTCACTTTAACAATAAATTTGTTCTCAGAGAAATTTAAAGCATTACTTATTGAACGACCCTCGTATATTCACTTATTTTTTCTTGATCGATGTGAGATTCCTTGCATTCAGTAATCACCAGTACCTGACTGTATTTTGGCCTATGCGGGAATCAGATTTCGACTACATCTACATCAACATCTACATTTATACTCCGCAAGCCACCCAGCGGTGTGTGGCGGTGGGCACTTTACGTGCCACTGGCATTACCTCCCAGTTCTGTTCCGGTCGCGTATGGTTCGCGGGAAGAACAACTGCCGGAAAGCCTCCGTGCGCGCTCGAATCTCTCTAATTTTACATTCGTGATCTCCTCAGGAGGTATAAGTAGGGGGAAGCAATATATTCGATGTCTCATCCAGAAACGCACCCTCTCGAAACCTGGACAGCAAGCTACACCGCGATACAGAGTGCCTCTCTTGCAGAGTCTGCCACTTGAGTTTGCTAAACATCTCCGTAACGCTATCACGCTTACCAAATAACCCTGTGACGAAACGTGCCGCTCATCTTTGGATCTTCTCCATGTCCTCCACCAACCCGATCTGGTACGGATCCCACACTGATGAGCAATACTCAAGTATAGGTCGAACGAGTGTTTTGTAAGCCACCTCCTTTGTTGATGGACTACATTTTCTAAGGACTCTCCCAATGAATCTCAACCTGGTAACCGCCTTACCAACCAATAATTTTGAATGATCATTCCACTTCAAATCGTTCCGCACGCATACTCCCAGATATTTTACAGAAGTAACTGCTACCAGTGTTTGTTCCGCTATCATATAATCACACAACAAAGTTTCCTTCTTTCTATGTATTCGCAATACATTACATTTGTCTATGTTAAGGGTCAGTTGCTACTCCCTGCTCCAAGTGCCTATCCGCTGCAGATCTTCCTGCATTTTTTCTAATGCTGCAACTTCTCTGTATACTACAGCATCATCCACGAAAAGCCGCATGGAACTTCCGACACTATCTACTGGGTCTTTTATATATATTTTGAAAATCAATGGTCCCATAACACTCCCCTGTGGCACGCCAGGGGTTACTTTAACGTTTGTAGACGTCTCTCCACTGAGAACAACATGCTGTGTTCTGTTTGCTAAAAACTCTTCAATCCAGCCACACAACTGGTCTGATATTCCATAGGCTCTTACTTTGTTTATCAGGCGACGGTGCGGAACTGTATCGAACGCCTTCCGGAAGTCAAGGAAAATAGTATCTACCTGGGAGCCTGTATCTAATATTTTCTGGGTCTCATGAACAAATAAAGCGAGTTGGGTGTCATACGATCGCTGTTTCCGGAATCCACGGTGATTCCTACACAGTAGATTCTGCGTTTCCAGTGATTTCCCTAAATCACTCCAGGCAAATGCCGGGATGGTTCCTCTGAAAGGGCACGGCCGACTTCCTTCCCCATCCTTCCCTAATCCGATGAGACCGATGACCACGCTGTCTGGTCTCCTTCCCCAAACCAACCAACCAACCTGCGTTTCCAGAAACGACATGATACGCGAGCAAAGAACATGTTCTAGAATTCTACAACAGATCGACGTCAGAGATACATTTCTATAGTTTTGCGCATCTGCTCGACGACCCTTCTTGAAGACTGGGACTACCTGTACTATTTTCCAATCATTTGGAACCTTCCGTTCCTCCAGAGACGTGCGGTACACGGCTGTTAGAAGGGGGGGCCAATTCTTTCGCGTACTCTGTGTAGAATCGAACTGGTATCCCGTCAAGTCCAGTGGACCTTCCTCTGTTGAGTGATTCCAGTTGCTTTTCTATTCCTTGGACACTTATTTCGATGTCAGCCATTTTTTCGTTTGTGCGAGGATTTAGAGAAGGAACTGCAGTTGGATCTTCCTCTGTGAAACAGCTTTGGAAAAAGGTGTTTAGTATTTCAGCTTTACGCGTGTCATCCTCTGTTTCAATCCCGTCATCATCCCGGAGTGTCTGGATATGCTGTTTCGAGCCACTTACTGATTTAACTTAAGACCAGAACTTCCTAGGATTTTCTGTCAAGTCGGAACATAGAATTTTACTTTCGAATTCACTGAACGCTTCACGCATACCCCTCCTTACGCTAACTTTGACATCGTTTAGCTACTGTTTGTCTCAGAGGTTTTGGCTGCGTTTAAACTTGCAGTGAAGCTCTCTATGCTTTCGCAGTCGTTTCCTAACTTTGTTGTTGAACTACTGTGGGTTTTTCCCTTCCCTCACAGTTTTACTTGGCACATACCTGTCAAAACGCATTTTACGGTTGCCTTGAACTTTTTCCATAAACACTCAACAATGTCAGTGTCGGAACAGAAATTTTCGTTTTGATCTCTTAGGTAGTCTTGAAATCAGCCTTCTATTAATCTTGCTAAACAGATAAACCTTCCTCCCTTTTTTTATATCCCCATTTACCTCCATATTCAGGGATGCTGCAAAGGCCTTATGATCACTGACTCCCGGTTCTGCGCTTACAGAGTCGAAAAGTCCTGGTCTGTTTGTTATCAGTAGGTCCAAGATGTTATCCCCACGAGTCGGTTCTCTGTTTCATTGCTCGAGGTATTTTTCGAATAGTGCACTCTGTATAATGTCACTCGATGGTCTGTCCCTACCACCCGTCCTAAACATCTGAGTGTCCCATTCTATAACTGGTAAATTGAAATCTCCACCTAAGACTACAACATGCTGAGAAAATTTATGTGAAATGTATTCCACATTTTCTCTCAGTTGTTCTGCCACTAATGCTGCTGAGTCAGGAGGTCAGTAAAAGGAGCCAATTATTAACCTAGCTCGGTTGTTGAGTGTAACCTCCACCCATAATAAAGAATTATCCACTTCTACTTCACTACAGGATAAACTACTACTAACAGCGACAAACACGCCACCACCAGTTGCATGCAATGTATCCTTTCTAAACACCGTCTGTGCCTTTGTAAAAATTTCGGCAGAAATTATCTCTGGCTTCAGCCAGCTTTCCGTACCTATAACGATTTCAGCTTCAGTGCTTTCTATCAGCGCTTGAAGTTCCGGTACTTTACCAATGCAGCTTCGACAGTTGACAATTACTATACCGATTGCTGCTTGGTCCCCGCATGTCCAGACTTTGCCCCGCACCATTTGGGGCTGTTGCCCTTTCTGTACTTGCCTGAGGCAATCTAACCTAAAAAACCGCCCAGGTCACGCCACACAACCCCTGCTACCCGTGTAGCCGCCTGCTGCGTGTAGTGGACACCTGACCTATCCAGCACAACCCGAAACCCCACCACCCTATGGCGCAAGTCGAGGAATCTGCAGCCCACACGGTCGCAGAACCGTCTCAGCCTCTCAATCAGACCCTCCTCTCGGCTCTGTACCAAAGGTCCGCAGTCAGTCCTGTCGACGATGCTGCAGATGGTGAGCTCTGCTTTCATCCCGTTAGTGAGACTGGCAGTCTTCACGAAATCAGATAGCCGCCGGAAGTCAGAGAGGATTTCTTCAGATCCATAGCGACACGCATCATTGGTGCCGACATGAGCGACCACCTGCAGATGGGTGCACCCTGTACCCTTCATGGCATCCGGAAGAACCCTTCCCACATCTGGAATAACTCCCCCTGGTATGCACACGGAGTGCACATTGGTTTTATTCCCCTCTCTTGCTGCCATATCCCTAAGGGGCCCCATTACGCGCCTGACGTTGGAGCTCCCAACTACAAATAAGCCAACTTCTGTGACCGTCCAGATCTTGCAGACTGAGGGGCAACCTCTGGAACAGGACAAGCAGCCATGTCCGGCCGAAGATCAGTACCAGCCAGAGACAGAGCACGAAATCGGTTCGTCAGACAAACTGGAGAGGCCTGCCGTTGAGCCCTCTGGAATGTCTTTCGCCCCCTGCCACACCTCGAGACGACCTCCCACTCTACCACAGGTGAGGGGTCAGCCTCAATGTGGGCAGTATCCTGGCAGCCACAGCCGTACTCCGATCGTACTCCAATCGGGGGATGCGTGGGACGAGCTGGCCGTCCCCGACAAACCCGCATCTGGGCCCCCGCAGTGTTGCCCATTGGCAACAGCCTCAAGTTGTGTGACCGAAGCCAACACTGCCTGAAGCTGGGAGCGAAGGGATGCCAACTCAGCCCACATCTAAACACAGCAGTTGCAGTCCCATTACCATTCGTTTTCCGGTTCAATGCATATGTATTACACACATCTTCACAAAAGAAAACAGAACATCTTGAACAACTGAGCCGTGGTGCCAATGAGTTACTAGACTGTTCTGTCTGGCACCTCTGGCACTATCCCTCTTTCGGCCCCCTTGCCAATATCCGTGAAGAAGAATGGGTATCTGTGTGTTGCGTCCTTAGAAGGTCTTTGCTTGCCGATACACAGGGTGGTCAGAAAATGTGTGAAATGCTTGTAGGGGTGTTACAGGGCAGGTTGTACTGAGACATAAATGTTAAGAAAGAAATTCGATACGTTGCGCCGTTTCCGAGTTATTTAGCATTGAAGTCAGCCAATCAGATCGTCGCCTGCGTGAATTCAAGTTTCAGATAACGAGACAAAGCACTCGTTGGGCTACTCTGCCCCTGGCAGGTCGCTTGAAAGCGAGCGCGCGACGCCCCGATTGGCTAAATTCTATGCTAAATAACTCGGAAACGGAGCAACGCATCGAATTTCTTTCTTAACATTTATGTCTGAGTACAGCCTGCCCTGTAACATCCCTACAAGCATTTCACACATTTTCTGACCACCCTGTATATACGGGGTTCGCTGGCCCGAGAGGGAGGCACGAGGTTGGCGGATTGGCGGTAGCGTCGCGACAAGAGGTGGTCACGAGGTCCGAGCAGCCGTAACCACGAACTTCGCAAGGAGGGCCAGAGTAGAGCGAAGATACCGGAGTATTTCGCCGGGGTCAGCGTCGACTACAAGCAGCAGGCTGACATTCTATCAGTTCGTTGCAACAGTCGTGTCGGACGACGGCTTGTGGCCTGGCTGTCCTCTTCTACTTCGCTTTCATCAGCACTACTCAGTAACCGCTGCGATGCACCGTGGATCCGTGTGACTGCTTGTTGATAAAGGGGAGCAATATTCTATAATCCTAGTGGTGATTTGTTTCATTGTCTACCTTCCCTCCTTATTATTTTCTGGTTTGTACCCGGCACTCAGAGTTTTACTGGATCCGCTCTTTGGTCGTAGATATAGGCAGGGGTATTGTACTAAGACACTAGTTGATGTTTGAAAATTTGTTCAACTATTATATGACCATTCCTTTCTGGTTTGTACACCATCATTAATGCTCTAATTAATCAGCTCCTTGTTGTAAATACAGCCAGAAAAACTGTACTGAGTCAAAGGTTGCCGTTAAACAAAAGAGGGACCTTGTGGTTAGATTTATCTGTTAACCAGTTCAGTTCTTTGATTGGTATTGCATTTCTCACTCATTCGTTATAATCTGAACAATCTGTTGTACCAAGCTGTTCGTTTCTGTGTTTGAAAGACCAGGTAGTTATTAGTGCATTGTAGCTGGATCCTGTGGTTCCGCCGAGTGAGTACCTTTTTTTGTGTTAAATCTTATGGGACTTAACTGCTAAGGTCATCAGTCCCTAAGTTTACACGATAATTAACCTAAATTATCCTAAGGACAAACATACACACCCATGCCCGAGGGAGGACTCGAACCTCCGCCGGAACCAGCCGCACAGTCCATGACTGCAGCGCCTTACACCGCTCGGCTAATCCCACGCCGCTAGTGAGAACTCTTGTAATAAGTTCCCACATATAATGTTTTTAAACGTTCCTTCAGAGTGACCTTTATAACTGACAATCAGTTTAACTTCGAAAATATTAACAGCCAACTGCTACCAGTGCTTTAGTCAAAATAAAATTGTCAGAAGAGACACGTTGGGATCCAGCCGCACCTGGGATGCCGATAGAAATTAAGAGGTTAGTTGCTTTGAAGTAAGCCATGTCATTGTCATATTTGTTGTGACTTGGCAAGACAGCCAAGTCACAATGAGAGGAAGCCGAAAGGCACGCGTTAAGCTCACGCAAATTGGCGTGAGGTCTGGAACAGTTAAAGGAATTAATAGTAGCAAATAAAGTACGTAGTTGATATAATACTTAACTTTAATCCACAATTGGTGTACATCGCTCTTGATGATACAAAAGTATAATAAGCTCAATATAACGGGTAATGGCGCCTTGCTAGGTCGTAGCAAATGACGTAGCTGAAGGCTATGCTAACTATCGTCTCGGCAAATGAGAGCGTAATTGTCAGTGATCCATTCCTAGCAACGTCGGCTGTACAACTGGGGCGAGTGCTAGTAAGTCTCTCTAGACCTGCCGTGTGGTGGCGCTCGGTCTGCTATCACTGACAGTGGCGACACGCGGGTCCGACGTATACTAATGGACCGCGGCCGATTTAAAGGCTACCACCTAGCAAGTGTGGTGTCTAGCGGTGACACCACAATATTATTTGCTAATCTGTTTAACCTTGAAGCACACGTGAGCATCTTACCCCGAACCTTTCCACATACAGCTTTCAAATTAAAGGTTAAGACATCTGTTATGAGTAATTGAATCACTCGTGTCATCAACGGTGCTTCTGTAGCTTTCGTGTGTTCCAGAAGGGCATTTAATAAGACAAACTGTGCCCGATCACGGGCGGACTGCAGGTCGGGCCATCTTGTAATCATTGTCATATTGTTTGCTGTTTTGCAATGCAGCACATCAGATTTCTTTTGCAAAGATTAAAAGCTCATTTAACTGAAGGTGTAATGTCAAAAGAATTTAGCAGATCTGTTCATTTTGTTAAGGAAAATTTTATGGTTGAATGCTTCGATTATCTGTAAAACACAGTTTATATATTGTTAAATTAAACAGGGTTTGTAAAAAGAAAGTTGTATTGGAGGGTCCTCCATTCCACGTTTTCCTTAATTCCAGTATGTACCAGTTATCAACGACTACAGATAGATCATTCATTTTCACATAACGTTTACATTTATATGAACTGCAGAAATGATTAGTATTTCAGTCCCCTCGGTTCGGCATGTGTCCTGTTGGCACACGGTCCGCGATAAGGCCTGATAACTTGTTCCATGTGTGATGGCATCGACGCGTATCAGGCGCCAATGGCGTCCTTTGGTATAGCCATTCATGTTACATTCACCTGATTACAAAGGTTATCTGTGGTGGCTGGCATGGGTCACAGCTCTAAAGCCGTCATTTCATCATATCCCAAACATATCTGATTGGCTACAAATTTGGTGATCTGGCGGGGCTGGGCAAAACCTTGACATCCTGTAACACCAAGAAGTTATGTGTGCGTGCAAGAACATGTCGTTATGCATTGCCTTGCTGAAAAATGACGTCTGGTGTTTTGTGCAGAAAGGGAATGGTTACAGGTTGCAGTATGTCTTACACGTACGTCACATTGGGCATGCACCAAGTGTGATTTGTGGCTGTACCTAATAGCATCCCACACCATAAGACTTTGAGTTGGCGCTGTATGTCTTGTGGGAATGGAGTCACTGTCATACCACTCGTCTGCCTGTGGTGAACCAAAAAACGGCCATCATTTTCAATCAAATAGAACCTGGATTCGCCCTAAAACCCTGTCTGATACAATGCCTGTTACCAGTGACGTCGTTCCATATGCCATTACCGTCAACCCCGTTTATACAAATTCGTCCAAGGTAGGTGGAGTAATGGACGACGTGCACGTAACCCATGCCGTAACAGACAGCGACTGACTGATACTGTACTATGTGTTACACTGTTCCACTGCTGCATCATAGCCAAGGAGGACGCAAATCTGTCCTGCAAAGCCATTCAGATGAGGTGTAGATCTTCTCGGAAGTTGCTCTGGGTGGTGCTACCTGAACCCTCTGGTCGTGTTCTGTGGCCTTCCTTGAACTATTCTGCACGCACCTGTCGAATGACCGAAACACTTCGTCTCACACAAGCAGCAGTTGCCGTTATGGATGCTTCACATTCTCTCATGCCAACAATGTGTATTCTTCCAAACTTAATGATTTGACGATACAGTTCGCGCATACGTTTCCAGTGCATCCACCACATCTGCTAAGTCACACTCACCCCTTACCTTCGGTTTATAGCGACCACCAGAGTAGTAGGACGAGGTTTGTATGATGCCACTCTGCATTGTTGCCAAATTTATTGAAGATGGCGGTGATGACATCATCCAAGATGGAGGATTTTTCCGGGAAGATAGACTAATTAGGCTACCTCAACTAACCTAACCCCCAAAATGGTTGGAAATTTGAAATTTGGTGGTAAAATAGGTCAAGTATGCTACGTCCACTAACCATAACCTGCAGAAAAACGGCTGGAAATTTGAATTTTGTCGAGAAAATAGGCCAACTGGGTTATGTCCACTAAACTAATTCTCCAGAAAAAATTGGCTCCAAATTCAAATTCCAACAGGATAATGCCTGTAAAACCATACTTGTCTGTATTATTATTCATTATCATTTATTATTATTATTATTATTATTATTATTTATACAATGCACATGTGTTCGCTTTAGGGTCTGGAGCCCTTATTATTTAAACAATGCATGTGTGTATGCAGTTCAACTGCGTTAGTTCATACCCCTGCCACCAGAGAGCGCCACTGTGACGTCATTCAAGATGCCGGATTTTGGCAGGAAGAAAGCTAATTGGGCTACCTCCACTAACATAACCCTCCAGAAAAAAATGCGCGAAATTCAAATTCCAACACGATAATGGCTGCAAAAACCGTACTTGTCTTCATTATTATTAATTATCATTTATTATTATTATTATTTATTATTATTATTAGCCTACCTCGACTAGAAAATTGGGCCAAATTCAAATCCGACACAATAATGTCTCGAAAACTATACTTCTATTTATTATTATTACAATTTTTTTGAAGATGTCCTATTTCGGTGGGAAGAAAGCCGTCTGCGTACATCCTTGACAAAAATCTGTGACAAGCTCAGATTCCAACAACATAATCGATCACATGTATGAAATAGTCCACATCCTACGAACTTTGACTGTCACTTATCTTTTTTCACTGCTAACCTATCAAAATCGAGCAAATAACAAACCACACTTGTACTAGCTTAATTCACATCCTCTGATTTCGCAAGGAAAAAGGACTGAAGTCATATTTCAAGCAGTACATTCATCATTTGTTCTCCCATAGACTTAGTACATTTCTTAGAGTTCGCACTCCAGTCGCCACAAGGCCCCCAGTCCAACTGAAGTAGTTCATATGGTCGCCGCCAACCCACGCCGGCCTGTGCACCACTGGAAAGCGAGCGGTTGCTCACGTCCCAGCCTGCTGGCGCCAACTCACTTCGCAGGCCTGCACTGGTCCAGCGATGTAAACATGTTTTCGTGGACAGTGGAGTCTGCCCCATCAACCAGTTGGCGCCAAAGCTGTTCGCTGGACACATTCAAACCTGTCGATGCCGACCGTTCGCAATCCACCATGTGGCTTTGTGCGACCGAGAACGCCATGCTACATATAAGGCGCCAAAGTTTGCTCGAGAGTGGAGCCCGCCATGACTGTACAACAACACGTTTGGTCACCACGAGACCCCTCACGAAGTTAATTGACCCTCTCTCGCGCACGCGTGCACGCGTTATAACCGGACATGCTCTGTGCCGCCGCTGCACGGACGTCCGACAGCTTAGTTTCCACACAGTGGATCGCCCCCTCCATACACGCTACGGACATAGTCTTCTGTAAATATGCTAACACCCACATCGCGCATCTACCCTATCAATTACCAAAGTACATAATTCCATTTCTGTTTTAATCATATTAAACAATTTAATTTACAGTTTCATATACGTATGCAAAGGTGTTCAACTACCTACTTTCAGCTACTTTTCGAGGACCAGAACGCCACCTCTTCCTAGGAACCCTCACTGAGTTGGAAATCTGTCAGTAAAGAAAGGTCAGTTGCGCTTTCACTACCAACCTAAGAAAATTTCGCGTAAAGAAAGGGCACATGTATTAATCTCAGCCACCCGACCGCCACTTCCTCCTAGGAACCCTCGCCGAGTTTAAATTGTGGCAGTAAAGACAGGTCACTTGCGCTTTCGCTACCAACCTAAGAAAATTGCACGCAAAGAAAGGACACTTGTACTAACCTCATCCACTCAACCACTACTTCCTCCTAGTATCAGGCGCCAAGTGTGAAATCTGCCAGTAAACAAAGCTCACTAGCGTATTCGGAACCAACGTAAGAAAATTGCTGAAACGAAATGTACCACTACCACCACTTCCTAGAGGGCGGGTGGTAAAACGACTCACCGTGCACTTGGCTGACGGAGGGAGGAACGAGTGTACTTTATTTAGGGATGAAGTATATGTAATGCTCTCCACTCCTAAGGAAGCACTGTGAACCTGCTCTTTCTTTCTACACACGCGACAGTTAGTGGTAATCAGCCCTTCTACATCAATGGACGGAAGTCCCTCTCAGAACTGTTCCACAAATTCGACGATCGCTTCCCCTCAACACAAGTGCGTTACTGTCTCTTCTTCCTTGCCTGCTCGCTTTTTTTCTACAAACATCTTCACACTCATAGACTACAAGAACACACTAAAATTTTTCGAAGTACAGCAACCTGTAAACCATAGAGTAACTACAAACAAACAAACCAAAAAATTATATTCGCACTCTCGAATACCGAATTCGTTGATGTCATTATACTTACAGTTAAATGTTACGATTGCAGTCACAATTGATTCGCATTCGACAACGAGCTAAGTATCGGAGATACACTTTCTTGATCGCTCTTACTCTGGAAATATCTCTACCGTCCTTACGACTTCCTCTCTACTCATCACGTAACATAAACAATAGAAACTTTACAGTAGAATATATACAAACGCTACACTATATAAAGCACATTAACTTTACAATACAGTATATACACATTTGATACAAAACAGTGCTCTTATCCAGTATATCTCTACAGCACGCAGAAAAAGTATCCTATTCCTACAGTGTCTATCTACCGCAATGCTCTCCAATCCTAGGAAAGCACCGTCAACCTGCTCTTTCTCTCTACAGACCCGACACTCAGAGCAAATCTTCCCTCTTACATCAGTGGACCTAAGTCCGACTTAGGACTTTTTTTACAAATTCGGTATCAGCTCCCCTCAGCACAAACGCCTTACTGTCTCTCCCTCCTTGTCTGTTCGCTTTTCTACAAACATCCTCAGACTCACAGACTGCAAGAACACATGTTCTTTCTCCATAATATTACACTATTTTAGCTGTACTTCTCAATATCATGCACTAGGCTGCACCCTACCAATCACTAGTTCATCATAATTCCCAAGATATAGACTTCAAATTAATTCTCTAGAAACGCCAGACTTTATCTATGTGCAGCATGCTGTAAACCACTGACTAACTAGAAACAAACATACGAAAAATTATATTTCAAATCCCGAATATCGCTCTCAGTTATGTAACATATCCAAGATCTTTGCTATAATTTACACGTCAACTAAGGTCTGTCCCAGGTCTAGAGAACAGGCAAGCATGCATCCAACATCCCATAATCGATCTTCAGTCAGCTAAATAAAGACAGTAAATGTGCAGAAGTAGTCAACCGAACACTCTGCACCACATCGTATAACACTCTAACCCAGATCGATCATCTTCTCAAATTTTGACTTCCTCACCAAAGCCACCCAACACATACTATCACTTCGCTATTTGGTCGTCTAAAGGACAGCAAAGTTAACTCTTACTGATCCCTACACTCCAACAGGTCTCTGCATTCGGACAGTTGCTCCAGTTATTTATTATTATTTATGAACATTTACTATCATTTATCATCAGTTTATTATTTATTATCATTTATTATTAATATTATTTATATCATGCACGTGTGTTCGCCACGAGGTCCGGAATGCCACTGGGTTTGTACACATCGCCATCAGCAGAGGGTGTCATTCAATTTTGGTGGGGAGTTTCAATTTTGGTGGAAGATCATACAATTCGTTTACCTAACAAAAATGGCTCCAAGTTCAACTGTGTTTAGCTCCTATCACAACCACCAGAGCGCTCTGTCATCATGTCAGTTGATTACGCAAGTACCATCATTCAAAATGTCTGCACCCAGTGCGAAACGCTTCAACTTTCCCGAACGTGCATGCTGCAATAAAATTCCAACTTGGCTGTAGTCACACCCTACACATCGTTCGGCTGCTGCCATTTCTAGGTCTTCGCACATCTGATCTCTGCAATTTAAGTCCGAGAAAGGCATATCCATTACCTCCTGGAGCCTGTCTAGAAACAGAACGACCTCACTCACTGCAACAAAACCTTGTTTTGAACATTCACCGGAAATGCAGTAAATGCTGTATGCCCCAAACTAGATACGAGTGCAACAGATCCTCAGCATCCTATCATCTTCAATCACTACCATCTATCAGTGAAAAAAAATTACCAACTATAAAAGCTCATGTCATGAAGGCACCAATGCGATTTACCTCCAGCGCGGACAAACGGAATTCACAATACTCTCCCCGAATAAATCAGAGTGCGGCCATCCAAGAATTCCTAACAGCACACCGAGTCCAACACATCAAACTGTAGCTGCCTAAATGGACAAGATCATATTAAATACACAGACGCTGCAAAGACCACTTTAAAGTTTGATCACCCATACTCTAAGCGAATGACAAGCTACCTCTGACCCTTGTTCAAACACTGTTTTCTAACACACTTTTGCACAATGCCGAACATTTCGTCTTTCTGCCGCGACTTCGAAGTCCGTAATTTAGTCTAAACAGACATTAACAGGGACTGATGCACGACCTATCACAGGAAACTACACGTTGCACCTTGTAAATCGTATTCTTAGGGTCGATAGTGTAGCACTGAATGATTTTAAAGAAAGGACAGCTACAACACAAGGAAACTAGAAGAGACTTTCCAAACTACCCCCCGAAAGTGATTGATGTTCTCTGCATTTAAACACATATGTCGCAGTGACCGAATAGTTGATAACTCTGTGTTCCATTTTTAGTGGTATGCTCATTTTGCACACAAGTACCGTATCACCGTTTTCGGTGCTAGCAACCCCAGAAGTTGTGGTCTATCAATCAAAATTTGTTCCCCTACTCAAACAAGCATTGTCACTCAATCATTATGTGGTACCTAATTATGTGATGGGATGGAGAAGACATCATTGATCTACTGTAATATTACCCATGACAGCTGATATCGAGAAAAATTTTACAGTAATTCCTACACTGACCAATCATGTGACAGCATGTTTTCCTAAATTCAGTATCGTAGCTTAACCATACCTCCTCTACTTTGCAAGTATCATTGCGAGCATTGATAGATGACTAATCAGTACATCCACTCACACTTAAATCTCGAACACATAAAAACGATCAAAGTATAAATGGTTCAAGTGGCTCTGAGCACTATGGGACCTAACATTTATGGTCATCAGTCCCCTAGAACTTAGAACTACTTAAACCTAACTAACCTAACTAACCTAACTAACCTGCCCGAGGCAGGTTTCGAACCTGCGACCGTAGCGGTCACGCGGTTCCAGACTGAAGTGCCTAGAACCGCACGGTCACAGCGGACGGCCGGGCGGTACATCCTAAGTGGAAACAGATGCGCATAAGAGCAACGTCCTACATGTGAAAATTACAAGTCGTTCTTTCAGCAACTCTGTAAACAGCCCATCTGTCGGGTAAATGTGTACACAATGATTGCAGCGCCTCACAAGCACCAAAAGCGAATTTAGTCATGACGCTGAAGTCTCGATTTTAATCCAGGGATGTGATAGGTTCGGTATGGCGTAAATTAAAGTGCGTTTAGAGGAATGTGTCAACTTTAATCACACATGAGGTGGAAGTCCTCTGATGACCGACGGGTTCACGGTTAACGATCTCAAGTAGATAGTGATTTAAACCACATACGGAACACTTAGCTGCATACGAGTAGAACGCAGGCTATATCACGTGACTAATGTATCCAGAACACTGGACAAAAAATTGACCTTCAGCAACTTTTCCTTCTCTAGATTAAATCAGTCAACTTTTACATCGTACCTAGTTACAGCTCTATCTCAATCGATCATCCGGTACACTCTATGTTATCCTTTAACACAGATGTGAGAATGTTTAGACGTGAATGACTCTCTGTCCTCCTGAAAAGCGTCAAATACAGTAGTCGACTCGCGTGTATCACTGCTACCTCAGTAGGCATTAACTATAATGCGAACTCAACGAGAAATAATGGACTATCTTCCTGATTCCGCTCGCTTCGATGTCATTGTTCTCCCACATTCTTCTTGTTGCAGCATACTCGACTCCATGTACAAATTGCTCTGTGCGAACCAGTAGATGAGCAAGTACTTTCTCATGTGTACATGTTCCGTATGTGGTTTAAAGCACTATCTACCTACGATCGTTAACGGTGAACCCGTCGGTCATCAGAGGACTTCCGCCTCATGTGTGAAGAAAGTTGACACATTCCTCTAAACGCACTTTGATTTATTCGATCCCCCCTGTCACATCAATGGTATAAAATCTATACATCAGCATCATAACTAAGTTAGCTGTGGGTGCTTGTGAGGCGCTGCAATCATTGTGTACACATTTGTCCGACAGATGGGCTGTTTACATAGTTGGTGACAGAATGACTTGTAATTTTCACATGTTGGACGCTGCTGTTATGCGCATCTGTTCCCTTGTAGGATGTACCGCCCGCTACTATCATTTTTGTACTGACCTGATGGAGTAATAGTACAATTTCTGACTCGTGCTCGGATGTGTTCAGTGAGCACTACAAGTGTCCGCAGGCCAATATTGTGCTCGTATCATACAAAGCAAATGTTTTACGATTGGAGAACGATAGCTCAGCATAGTGGAACCGGAAAAAAGGATGTATGTCTGACAGGATGGAAAAGTAGGCGATCTAAGATTATGCCCCGTTTTTAAGTACTGAACGTTCTAGTCTTACGAGTGCGTATGTTTACGTTCTCTCTCTTTCTCTCTTACCAGAATCTTCGAGGCACCGATCCTAGACTCTAGACAACACTTTACACATGGTACATTGGATGATTTACGTAAAAATATGTCGAACTACGTTGTGTATAAATATTACTCTGTTCTTGTTCTTCTTAACTGTATGCTATTACATTAAGGCACATTGAAATCTATTACTATAGATCGATATGGTGTGCTAACCTCCAAGACTTGGTCACATTTCGAGAAATGTGGTGCACAAATAGGGTTTAGGAATAGGAAAGCTCTATTCAGCCAAGAGAGGTGTAGAGTAGCTGTATTCGTCTGCTCGGTTGAGGATTAATTGGGCAGTGATGTCGCAGGGTAAGTCGGTGAACGCCCAGGTGAGGATGGTCTTTTAACGTAAGAGGGCGAGACTGCTCTGTGACCGCCATACGCAGAGAGGTTGGTCGAGTACAATGCACGTAGTCTTAGAAATATGTACAGCATTGTCTGGTATACTTTTATCGTTTTTATGTGTTCGAGAATTAAGTGTGAATGGACGCACTGAGTTGTCATCTATCAATGCTCGCAATGATACGTGCAAAGAAGAGGAGGTATGGTTTAGCTATGATACTGAAATTAGAAAAAACATGCTGTCACATGATTAGTCAGTGTAGCAATGACTGTAAAATTTTTCGTGATATTAGCTTTCGTGGAAAATATAACACTAGATCAATGGTGTCTTCTACATCTCATCACTGCATTGGGTATCACATAATGATTGAGTGTTAATGCTTGTTTGAGTTGGGGAACAAATTTTGGTTTATGGACCACAACTTCTGGGGTTGCTAGCACCGCAAACGGTGATACGGTACTTGTGTGCAAAATGAGCAATCACTAGAAATGGAACGCAGAGTTATCAACTATTCGGTCACTGCGACATATGAGTTTAATTTTAGAAGCCGTGAATCTCCTTCGGGGAGCAGTTTGGAAAGTCGCCACAACACCGTCAGGCTCTTCTACTTTCCTTGTGTTGTAGCTGTCCTTTATTTAAAATCATTCCGTGTTATGCTATCGACCCTAAGAATACGATTCACAAGGTGCAACGTGTAGTTTCCTGAGAGAGGCCGTGCATCACTCCGTGTTAATGTCTGTTTAAAACAAGACACAGACTTCGAAGTCGCGGCAGAAAGACGAAATGTTCGGCAGAGTGCAAAAGTGTGTTAGAAAACAGTGTTTGAACAAGGGTCAGAGGTAGCTTGTCATTCGCTTAGAGTATGGGTGATCAAACTTTAAAGTGGTATGTGGAGCGTCTGTATATTTAATATGATCTTTCCCATGTAGGCAGCTGCAGTTTGAGGTGTCGGACTCGGTGAGCTGTTAGGAATTCATGGATGTCCGCACTCTGATTTATTCGGGGAGAGTATAGCGAATTCCGTTTGTCTGCGTTGGACGGGGATCTCATTATTGCCTTCGTGACTTGTAAATAGGATGAGCTTTTATAGTTGGTAATTTTTTTTCACTGCTTCAGGGTAGAGAATAAAGATGATCGGATGTTGAGGATCTGTTGTACTTGTATCTAATTTGGGGCATACAACATATACCGCATTTCTGGCGAATGGTCAAAACGAGGTCCTTTTGCAGTAACTGACGTCGTTCTCTTTCTAGACAGGGTGCAGAAGGTCTTTTACCGACTTATATTGCAGAGATCAGATGCGCAAAGATCAGGAAATGGGATCAGCCGAACTATGTGTAGGGTGTACCTAAAGCCAAGTTGGAATTTTACTGCAGCATGCAGGTTCGGGAAAGGTGACGCGTTTCGCACTAGGTGCAGACAACTTGAATGATGGTACTTGCGTAATCAATTGACGTCATGACAGAGCGCTCTGGTGGTTGTGATAGGAGATAAACACAGTTGAACTTGGAGCCATTTTTGTTAGGTAAACGAATTGTATGATCTTCCGCCAAAACTCAAACTCCCCACCATAACCGGACATCTTGAATGACGCCCTCTCCTGGTAGCGATGTGTACAAACCCAGTTGCACTCCGGACCTCGTGGCGAACACACGCACATGATATAAATAATAAAAAAATTTAATAAATAATAATAAATGATGATAATTGATGATAAATGATGACAAATGTTAATAAATAATAATAAATAACTGGAGCAGCTGTCCGAATGCAGAGACCTGTTGGAGTGTAGCGATCTGTAAGAGTTAACTTTGCTGTCCTCTAGACGACCGAATAGCGAAGTAATAGTATGTGTTGGGCGGCTTTAGTGATCAAGTCAGAATTTGAGAAGATGATCGATTTGGGTAGGAGTGTTATTTTATGGCATGTAGATTGTTCGGTTAACTACTACTGCACATTTGTTGCTTTTATTTAGTTGAGTGAAGATCGATTGTGGGGTGTTGGATTCACACTTCTCTCTTCTTTAGACCTGGTACAGACCTTAGTTGAAGTGTAAATTGTAGCGAAGATCTCGGATATGTTACATGACTGAGAACAGTATTCGAGAGTTGAAATATAATTTTGTGTATGTTTCTTTCTAGTTAGTCAGTGGTTTACAGCATGCTGCACATAATTAAAGTTGTAGAAAAGCGAACAGACAAGGAGGGAGAGACAGTAAGGTGTTTGTGCTGAGGGAAGTTGATACCGAATTTGTAAAAAAAGTTCTGAGTCGGACTTAGGTCCGCTGATGTAAGAGGGATGATTAGCTCTGAGTGTCGGGTCTGTAGAGAGAAAGAGCAGGTTGACGGTGCTTTCCTAGTATTGGAGAGCATTGCGGTAGATAGACACTGTAGGAATAGAATACTTTTTTCGCGTGCTGTAGAGATATACTGGATAAGTGCACTCTTTTGTGTCAAATGTGTATATACTGTATTGTAAAGTTAATGTGCTTTATATTGTGTAGCGTTTCTATATATTGTAATGTAAAGTTACTATTGTTTATGTTATGAGATGAGTAGAAAGGAAGTCGTAAGGACGGTAGAGATATTTCCAGAGTAAGAGCGGTCAAGAAAGTGTATCACCGATACTTAGCTCATTGTCGAATGCGAATCAATTGAGACTGCAATCGCAACATTTAACTGTAAGTATAATGACATCAACGACTTCGGTATTCGAGAGTGCAAATATAATATTTTTGGTCTGTTTGTTTCTAGTTACTCAGTGGTTTACAGGATGCTGTACTTCGAAAAATTTTGGTGTTTTCTTGTAGTCTATGAGTGTGGAGATGTTTGTAGAAAAAAAGCGAGCAGGCTTTGTATGTATTGCATTGTAAAGTTACTATCGCTTATGTTATATGATGAGTAGAGAGGATGACCGTGTGTGTGTGTGTGTGTGTGAACACGCCTTGCATTCAACAACAGAAACGAGAGGCACCTGGAGATGTCTCGAATATGAGACTGGTGTGAGCGCTGATTGGAATGTAACTTTCACCGGTGTTCGGCGGGATGGGCTGGCGGGTGCGAACTGTGGCTGCCTCACTTTGTGGGGGTTGTGGCGCATGCGGTGAACCGTCAGTCAATCGTCACTTACGGTCCGTTAGAATCGCTAAGGGGGAAAGCAGGTTCTGCTATTGTGGACTGGAATTCTGAATCGTCTTCGCCAGACCGCAGTTAGAGTGAGGAAGGCCAAAAACCCGCTGCTCTGCTTAGAGTGCGCTTTGTGTACGTAAATAAACACTCGGTCATTAAGGGCGGGCAAATACAACTTTGGCCTGCGTTCGGCTGAAGCTCGCGTTTGCACCCACGCCCCATCACATCAGCACGTGTGTATAGGTGAGCACATATTTGATAGGAATTTCACAGGTGTTGTGTATGAGGGAGGTGCCGCCACCTCATGTTTGCAGCCGCCGAGCAGGGGCTGTGAGCAGTTCGATATCTGAGGCATACGTCACTTATCGCTGCCTCCTGTGTAATAAATGGACTGTGATGCGCGCGTTGATTGCATTATTTCAGGATCGTGTCGGTAGGCCTTCATATGCGCTATTTGAATAGTTTACGAGTACTTAGCGTGTCTACACATCATTGTTCTGAATTATTTAGCAGCAGTTTGCAGGCCTGCACTGAAATTATATCCGCAAATTGGGAGTTATTTGGCTGTTTCGGTGTAAATGTTTTTCATTATTTGCAAGCAGTTACAATTAGCAAGCATGTGTCTAGAGCATTATAAATGAGTAATGTAGGATTGGTTTGCAGATCTGTTTGGTGTGGGACAAGTCGGTGCGTGTGTTCTGTGATACATATACTCCATTCCTAAGTAAAGTACACTCCTTCCTCCCTCCATCAGCCTAGTGCAGGGTGAGTCCTTTTACCACCCGCCCCCTAGGATGTGGTGGTGGCGGTACGTTTCGTTTTCAGCAATTTTCTTACGTTTGTAGTGAAGACGCTAGTGAGCTTTCTTTACTGGCAGATTTCACACTTGGCACCTGATCCTAGGAGGAAGCGGTGGTTGGGTGGATGAGGTTAGTACAAGTGTCCTTTCTTTACGCGCAATTTTCTTGGGTCGGTAGCGAAAGCGCAAGTGACCTATCTTTACTGCCACAATTTAAACTCGGCGAGGGTTGCTAGGAGGAAGAGGCGGTTTGGTGGCTGAGGTTAGTACATGTGCCCTTTCTTTACGTGAAATTTTCTTAGGTTGGTAGTGAAAGCGCAACTGACCTTTCTTTACTGACATAATTCAAACTCAGCGAGGGGTCCTAGGAAGAGGTGGTGTGCTAGTCCTCGAGAAGTAGTTGAAATTAGGTAGTTGAACACATTTGCATACGTATATGAAATTGTAAATTAAATTATTTAATATGATTAAAACTGAAATGGAATTAAGTACTTAGGTAATTGATAGGGTAGATGCGCAATGTGGGTGTGAGCATATTTACAGAAGACTGTGTCTGTAGCCTGTATGGAGGGGGCAATCGAGGGTGTGTGACGTAAGCAGTCGGGCGTCCGCGGGGCGGCGGCGTGGCACGTTTCCAGTTATGAAGCGGTTTTGATAGGTTAGCAGTGAAAAAAGTTCGTAGGATGTGGACTATTTCATACATGTGATCGATTATGGTGTAGGTATTTGAACTTGTGATACATTTTTTGCTATGGATGTAATGCAAATGGCTTTCTTCCCACCAAAATCCGACATCTTGGATAAAAAATAAATGATAATAATAATAAATAGAAGAACAGTTTTCGAGACATTATCGTGTCGGAATTTGAATGTGGCGCAATTTTCTAGTGAAGGTAGGCCAATAATAATCATAAATAATAATATTAATAATAAATGATAATGATTAATAATGAATAATAATAAAGATGAGTACGGTTTTTGCTGCCATTATCGTGTTGGAATGTGAATTTGGCGAAAATTTTTCTGGAGGGTTAGGGTAGTGGAGGTAGCCCAACTGGCTTTCTTTCTGCCAAAATCCGCCATCTTGAATGATGTTACAGTGGCGCTCTCTGGTGGCAGGGGTATGAATTAACACAGTTGGACTGCATACACATGTGCAGTGTATAAATAATAAGGACTCCAGATCTTGTAGTGAACACACGTGCACTGTATAAATAATAATAATAATAATAATAAATGATAATGAAGGATAATCAATAATAATAAAGGCAGGTACAGTTTTGCAGGCATTATCCTGTTGGGATTTGAACTTGGAGGCAATTTTTTCTGGAGGTTTAGGTTAGTGGACAGAGCATAATTGATCTATTTTCCCACCAAAATTCAAATTTCCCTCCACTTTCTCTGGGGTTAGGCTAGTGGAGGTAGCCCAATTGGCCTATTTTTCTGCCAAAATCCGCCATCTTGGATGACGTTTTGCGCTGTTGCCTAGTCTATGTGCCCCCATGTTGGATGACGTCATCGCCGCCTTATTGAATAAATTTGGTAACAATGCAGAGTGACGTCGTACCAACCTTGTCCTACTTTTGTTCAGAGCTGAAGGCACATTTTACCAGCAGTTGGTGTTGCGCCGCGGTATCGATGCTGACATTGAACTGGTGGGCTGACATGATTAAAGTGCTAATCATTTCAGGAGAATATGAACTTCCTTTCAAGGTGTTCCGTTTTCTCTGAATAGAAGTGTATATACGAGGAATTGCTCTCATATTGGTTCGTTCATGTCGATATCACTGGGAGAAGATCTATTAAAGTAAACTGTTACAGAGTGTTTCATTTCTATGTGAGAACCTATAGTCATTCTTCATTAATAATCATTTCTGTACGTTCAAGTATATATAATACACACGATGTGTATTTTTCTGTGGCTTTCCACAATAATTGGCTCACAAGCAACTACGAGAGAGCGAGAAGAAAAAAAAGAGACAAACAGTTTTCATCCTCGCTGATTCGTGTGATTGCTGGCAGATGTGCAGCATAAGACTGAAGAGTTTATTCAAAGCTATTATATATTAACGAAATGATTCTCAAATTCGAGACACTATTATACGAACTGTACAAATAATTAGTGAAAGATGGAAATCTGCTCCGAAACGGGACACGAATCTGGATTTTCTTCTTAATGCGAGCGGTCGACCAAACCATTTTGGTTATCCGTGTATGCTTCCAAACTGCCCCAAATTCCCCTCATTGAATTGTCCACGTATATGCTCACACAATTTCTTGTGATTCTCGACAGAGAGAGACTTTGTTATTCTCGTCGCTAATGCGTTGCTGTGGTATAAAACACAGGTTCGTAACTTGTTTATTGTTATGAAATTACGTCCATCTAGTTAAATACGAGGCAGACACCCATACCCAGCATAAGAAGCACGCTACACAAACATTACGGAAACTTTCTCTCATTTGAACATGGGATGTACTATAGACACAACAGATGGTGTACACAGAAGCAGTTTCTAGTGCACTTTTGATATCAAATAGGTAGCAATTTAACTATACAAATTAACAAAATTGATCAATTAGTTACTCCACCTCCTGATTACATCATAGGTTTTCCTCAGCCAGCAAGTGGGTCACTTCTATCACCCCCCACCCCTCCCCCTCCATGTCTCACTTCCACTCTCCTCCCATTCCATTCCACCCCACTCCCCTCCTCTCCTCTGCCCCTCTGTTGCCCCTGCCCCTCCTCCTCCCTTTTCCCTTTTCCTCCCCCTTATTCTCACATACCTCTTCCCTCCCTCTCCCCTTCTCCATCCCCTTCCCCACCCTTCCCTCCCTGCCCCAACCCCTCACCTCCTCTACCCTCCATTCCCCTCCCTTCACTTCCTTCCCTCCCTTCCTCACCCCTTACCAACCCATGCTCAAAATGGTGGGAAATTGAAAACTGGATGGACATCTAATATTTATTGGCAGAAATTTCCAGTTTTGTGCATTCACCTTGAAGAACAGAAAAAAACTGACCTAGTTCATAATATCACAACTGGAGGGCGCTGTTGGCTCTCCTCCAATCCCCTCTCCTCACTTTCACCATCTGGAAATTGACAGGATAATGAATCAGTCTGTGGTGGACTGCTGGATCGGACAGACATATAGATCTTTGTTTTGTATGCAGCGTGGAATATTGTTTATTTAAACAATTTAAGTTTCCATTGATCGAGCACTAGACAGTAGCTCAACTCAGTTTCATCAGTAACCGCAGAATGTGGAGTGAATATTTTCGCTATTAGTCTAGCACTAGAGAGTTGTTCCACCCAGCCTAGCCAATAGCCCTTTATGGGAAGGGTAGGTGAAAATAATAATAGGACAGCAAGCTGTCATTGAAATACATTGGATTGGCTTCCTGCTGATTGGCAACTCAATTGCTGCTGTTGGTAGTAACGTAAGGATGGGTAATATTAATGTTAGAAAAGCGACCCACTGCCTGACTGCTCCTCTCTTTCTTTCCTTTATTGTGATTTCATTCCCCTGCCCCATATAGGCAGGGGAGGGCTGGCAGCAGTACAATTCGCCACTGTTCAGTCAAAGGACATTACAGTTATGAAAAAGATAAAACGACACATATGGGGGTTAAAATATACACTGACATAGAGATATTCATTATGAGACACACTTAAAAAAACGTCCACATAAAGATAAAAACACAGTTGGTGTTGTGTGTAGCATGTAAAATACACCAAACTCACAAGCACAAGATAACAGTTGGCCACACTTTTAAATATCCACACCATAAGGAAGCACTATCAAAGCCACTGCACAAGTTGGAGCACACACAACAAAAATTAAAAACTGTTGGGAGGGACCTATCGAGGGATGGGAGGCCAGTGAGTGGGGAAGAGAGGGGAGAGGAGAGGGCAGTGCGGGATTTGGGGACTCAAGACGGTGGTGTCAAAGGAAATTGGGTTGGATGGCACAGCAAGAGGCAGGAGATGGGCTTGAGGGAGGGGGAGAGGGAAATCAAGCCAGGAGCGAGCACAGAGAAGCGGAAGGGGTGCAAAGAAAGGGAGGGGGCGTAGGAGGAAGGAAAAAACCGTTCAGGGTATGAGAAAAGGAGGGGACAGGCCCTGAGGAGGGGAGAAAGTGTGGTTAGAGTTGGTAGGAGGGTAGATATCAGGGTGAAGCTCTTAGTCCGAGAGGGACAGGCAGTGAAATATATGTTGGTAAAGGAGGTGGAGGGTGTGGAAGTAGGGAGAGGGCAGGACTTAATGATAAAGGTGCGGCAGAGGATGGGCATTAGGGAGGTTAGGAGACACAAGGGGGTCGGGGGAGGGAATCGAATCTGCAGTCAATGTACAGGGTGCATATGTGTTTGAGGAACAGGAGAAGGTGTGGGAAATGGGTTAAGGTCATATAGGATCTGTATGTGGGGTTGGATGCAGGTATGGAAAGTGAGGCAGAGTGCAAGGCGCTGGAGGTTTTGGATGGCTTTATAGAATCTAGGTGGGGTATTAATCCAGGCAACGTTGTTATTGAAAGTGATGCCATGATTCAGGGATTTGTAGGTGTGAAGGGCGGTGGAAGAATGCATCCCCCATGCCCAGCAGGACAGAAGTTTCAGGAGGCTTTGTGTTGGGTCATAAGGAGATGGGGAGTCCAGGTGAGGTGACAGTCGAGAGTGAGGCCAAGATATTTCAGGTTAGGAATGAGTTGGATAGGATGACCATAAATGGTAAAGTAAAAATCGTGGAGCTGGAGGATTGCCTGGGTCTTGGAAGAGTTGATGAAAATGAGCCACTAGTTGCGCCAAGTGGTGAACAAGTCGAGATAGGATTGAAAGGTACACTGGGACCATTGAAGGATAGAACAGAGTGCCAGAAAGGCAGTGTCATCAGCAAATTGGAGGAGGTGAACAGGAAGGGAGGTCTGCACGTATCTGCAATATGCAGGAGATACAGGAGAGGGGAAAGGACAGAGGCTTGTTGCACACATGTGGTGGTATAAAACGTATGGTATTCTGGATAGTGACATAAGATGTACGAGGGGTGAGGAAGAAAGCAATGAGATGAGTGAAGGGTATACGTCTGGAGTTTAAAGAGAAGCCTGGGACACCGAACAAGATCATAGGCGTTTTAGATGACAAGGGAAACAAAGGTAGCAGGGAAATTGGAGGGAAAGAAGATTGGTAAGGGTAAGGAGCTAGTAGTTTGCGGAGAAGCAGGGCTGGAAACCACATTGGTTAAGGGGAAGGAGGTGGTGCTGTTTGAGGTGGTGATGGATACATCAGGAGAGGATGGGCTCGAATACATTACTGAACATGGAAATGAGGCAGATGGAACAATAGAAACAGGTGTCAGGGGGGGGGATGCACGTAGTCTTCCAGACGTCGGTGTAAATACTGGTGGAGAGGATGAGGTTATACAATGTACACAGACAGCCTGGAAAGAGGGAGGCTTGTTTGAGGTGGCAGTAGGTGACACAGTCGTGATTAGGGGCAGTGTTGCTTTTGGAGGAGAATTTGAGTTTTATGTCGTGTGCTGTAATGGGAGTGCTTAAATCTGAGGGGGATAACTGATCCATGTACTGGAAACTGGAGGTATCGGTGCATTCAAGGGCTGTGGGGAAGTGGGAATAATCAAAGTTTGGATCGTCAGGAATGGAGAAGACATCGGAGAGGAGGGAGGTAAAATGGTTAGCCTTACTGAGGTTGCCAGGAAAGGGGTAGTAGTCATGGAGAATTGGGTAATGTGAGGCGGGATGGATACCAGTAACATGGTGGAAGACTGACCAGTACTTTGAGGATTTGATAGGGAGGGTGGCATTGAGTGTTGTACATGTCTGACTCCAGTCCCGGCGTATCTTTCCTTTTGAGGTATTATGTATGTGTCGTAGTAATGGCCATTGGCGGAGGAGTGTATCCCAGTCACGAGTGCAGAGGAAGGAGCAGTAGAGCCGGCGGGATTGATGCAGAAGAAGGAAGGCCTGTGGATGAAGAGTAGGGCGGTGAGGGTGGATAAGTTTGGTAGGAACGTAGGTCTCCACGGCGTCAGTGATGATCTGACACTGCGCCTCTAACAACTTGCTCCTGTATACAAGGCTCCTGTAGCAACATCATTTGGGAATGAAACACACTTCTACCTATTTACGAGTCGCCATTCGCATCCTGGCCAACAGAAATATGGGAAATATATCGAATGACCCTTTTTAGGAACGTAGTGCTCATTATCTCATCTGAACATGGTATCTCAAGACGAAAAAGAAAACTGACCAGTCACCTCCAGTCCAGTCCAGCACCATCCACTGAGTGTACTACGTACCTAAAGACCCAGCCAGCCAGGAAACAACCTTAGGCCTTGACCTCCTCTCACCACCCAAACCACTCATACCACTCCAGCCACAGACCGCGGTACAGTGTGGTGAGACTCGGACTAACTGCAGCTCCACCCTCAAGGCCTGACATAAACTCATCGGTTTACAAAATCCGACACACGGATGCTGTTTTGTCAATACACCTTGAATTTCTCACGTGAAATGTAGATTGCTTCCTTTTATAGAGCTATTTCCAAAGAAAGGAGACATGACAGTACGCGCGTTTTCATATCGCTTCAAGTATTGTACGACACTATGGCATAGGCTATTCTTCCTCTAAGTATTTTCTCATCAGGTAGGAAGATATCATTCTTTCTCTGCTACATTTTGCATCACAGGACTAGAATATTAACCTCATTTTTTGCTCATGACAGACTGCTAAGTGCAGTCACAGGATGCTTCCTCACTTTCGAACTTTCTTAAAGTATACCATTAACTCGTCACATCTGAAGTCCCTCAAAGTGATAGCACAGAGAAGTTTTAAATATCATATTTATACTATATATCACTTTTTATGTTTGGTAATATAGCTGATTTTATTATGATGATCATGTCCCTCTGTGTAAGTAGGAGATTGAAATCGCGTTAAAAGCTCTCGGTGTCAGGAAAAACGCCTGATTAGCACTCTAACTCTCGAATCATATCTGTGGCACTCTTGCGCTGTCTTCTACGTGTCCGGCGGCATGTCATTGATATCAAAATGATAAGCTAATTAATTAAATTGATGGTTTTATTCTACACAGAAGTTGTACTGCGTTGGTGCAGCCGAGAACAAGTCGCGAGACTACGATTCTGTTTGCCCTAACAAGCCGGAACAGCAGTACAATACCCGTTTCTCGATGTCTCAGGTGACTGTCATGGTTCGGGTGACTGCAGAACTGCGATGTGTAGCGGCTGTAATTCGTTGCTGTGTGCGCGAAATAGGAGAAGTCAGGGCTGGCGATCTGTTAGATGGATCGCAATACTCTCTAAAAGAGACTTGAAATCTTGGCAGATTCCAGCATGTGACACTCACATTCGCTGGTCGTACCATGAATCAAGGGAATTAAGCGTGAAGGTGGCAGACCTGAAGCGAGAGATTGTCAAAGATGACTACGGTCTAAACTGTTGGTACAGCTGAGTCCTCACCATAGGCTCCCCAGTCAAGACGCTCAGGACAAGTGTCCCCAGTTCAGCCCACTGATAACAAGGTCAAGACCTGAATTTTATCCAGACCAAGCTCTGAATATGAAGACCAAGTTTCTCTTCTCCTCACTTTCCATCAAATCTCACTAGACTGACAAAATTACTCACACAACCACACCCATAATGGGTCACAAGACTCCCATCTAATGCACATTCTCTATCCATCAGCCAATCGTAATCAAAGTTAACATTACTCTTATGTTTTCTGGAGAAGTGGCCAAACCCTGACTCGCAAATTCACATGCAGATAAGAGAAGACATTTTGCTCCAGATTTGTTTTTTTCCCAAGGTCACTTTAGTTCACGTGTTTTGAGTTCCAGTTTAGCTCTAATGTGAACAACTCACTTATTATGCAGATCATTACCTGGACAGCCCAAACATTGTATGGTGTCTGATCAGGGGCGCTTGCTAAACCAGGAAAAGTGCTTTCGTGTCCCAACATAGACCATTTCAGAACCACGTTCTGTTCCATTCTAAAATTGTTTTTGAAGGCCTGAGGCTTGCCAAAATCTCGGCTGGCCCACGGAAGACACCCCCTGACGGATCCCTCGATAGCGTCCAATCCATAGTGAACATGGAAACTCGTGAATATTTAAGGCCCCCTATACCTATTCGCAATGGGCATTTACGACACTGTCGAAACACCTTGTTCGGGCAACCTAAATGTATCTCACGCCCCAACCCCTGCCGTGGCTAGAGGTGCCTAACTGGTAGCTTGCTCCAAGCAGGCCGGTTTTCCGCCTCTTCGGTCGAAAGTACAGTCTGCACAATGGTGTGAGAATTGTTGGGACCAGCATTCTGTACCCAGTAAGTGCTTCGAGATTATCCTTTCCCTAATAGCTGCAGGCGGCTTCTAAGCCTCAAACATAAACTTCAAAATTTACAGTTTAATAACCATACTGCCTGCTTGTTCTCATCTCCAGAAAAAATTATTCGAAGGAGAGCAATAAGAAAGATTTGGCTTGCGTTAATAATACACACTCCGATCAATGCCTGCTCATGTTGATAACTCTCTATTGTCTCACAAAAATGATGTCTTGCATGTGGCGTCAACATTAAAGAGTAACCCTGAATATGAAAAAATAGTTAAAAAGTGACTTGTCCCCTCACTGCCTCCCATCACGGCTAATTTCTGCATGTATAGTGTCTCTCTTCAAATGTCGCAATGTGACTCGGAACAGAGGAGAGCATCAAATAGCATTGAGATTTCCCAAAGACGACATGACTATTTGGGGCAGCTTTGCCAACCAAGACCACACTTAAAGGAAACACTGATAGAAAACTGTTTGCCTGCAGCATGTACAGATGAACACTGCTGAGTGTAGTATGATTGATGTGGATCCAAGGGTTAATACTATCTACAAGACATTTCGAAAATACGCTTTACAAGTCAAACTTGCATAAACACTTGACAAACTATCTATACTAGATCAGTTGTATCAAAAATTAAAGCAGATTCACAAGAAAATATACATAATTACCTGAGAATCTGAGTCATGAAACATCCTACCGCTCCCTTCACAAGGGTGTCTGGGGAGACGCTTTACATTTATAGAGATACACACAGATACAACACGGCACTAAAAACACACAAAAATGACCTGTAGACTGGCTGAAGCATCTAGGTGCACGGCATAGCACCAGAGTCGGGGTCGCCCTTCACTAAGCGCTTGATGTAGGAACAAAATAATGGCTCTGAGCACTATGGGACTTAACTTCTGGGGTCATCAGTCCCCTAGAACTTAGAACTACTTAAACCTAACTAACCTAAGGACATCACACACATCCATGCCCGAGGCAGGATTCGAACCTGCGACCGTAGCGGTCGCGCAGTTCCAGACTGTAGCGCCTAGAACCGCTCGGCCACCCTGATGTAGGAACAGTAGTGGATGGTTCTATTCCCCTTTCTGGTCCATGGCACCATCAGTAAGGCTGCTGAGGTGTTGGCATCATCTCGACCTAGGAGCATTTTGCAGTTTCGGCCGCTGTCACCTGCGACAGACATGACATCTCGTGGGAGGGAGTGAGACACCAGTGTTGTCGTATGGAATTGTCGGTCGTCATTTACTTGGCACTACGTCGTCTACAGACAGTCGAGAAACTGACGTTACATTAATGGAGGGCCATCCTTCTCCGATGGGCCGCCTGCATTCACTGCCACTCAAAGTAGGCTGGCTTATGGCAGCCAGGGCTCGTCCTGCAGCTCCCCCTCCGTTTTCACTTTCATTGGGCTGCGAAGGTGGAAGACAGACCCTTAGGTGTCCTGACATTCATCCGACACTGACGACCAGGCCTCCACTCGGCAGTTTTCAAGGCTGCCGCCCACAGGCGTTCTGCTTCAAGCTGCCACATAGTCGTTGCGCCAGCCACAGGGTATGCCTCACGACGCCCCACACGATGCATTGATAGTGGGTTTGAGAGCTCTATAACTTGCACGATCCTCATAATATGTTCCTGTACCTATATTTTACATTGATCTTTATAAATAATTTCTTATGAAAAGAACAAGAATCCAAAAAACAAGCTGTTTGAATTAATATAGCATTACCTCATATCTAATTACTTCAGTGATTGTAATGAAGATGAAAACAAGAAATATGTGTCATTGTGTTGACTAAACGTGACATCCATAACAACTAGAACTGTCTTAAATACACACATCAAAAAAGTTTTGCATTACCTCGGTTCCTACAGTTCCGGAACCCGTATAGAAAATTGGAGTAGAGATGAACATAAACAGCATTTCCACCCTTTTTATTGCTCATGAAAACCACACATTGCATGTTTTACCACCATACAGCGAGATCTTCAGAGGTGGTTGTCCAGATTGCTGTACACACTGGTACCTCTAACACCCAGTAGCACGTCCTAATGCATTGATGCATGTCTGTATTCGTCGTGGCATAGTATTCCCAAGTTCATCAAAGCACTTTTGGTCCACATCGTCCCACTCCTCAACGGTGATTCGGCGTAGTTCCTCTGAGTGGTTAGTGGGTCACGCCGCCCATAAACAGCCCTCTTAAATCCATGCCAGGCATGTTCGATAGGGTTCATGTTTGGAGAACCTGCTGGCCACTCTAGTCGACATCTCTGAACAGTCAAAGGGACTGTGTCTGTGATACAATATCCACAGTCAGCGCATATGTTCAGGAGTTTGGGAACTGAGGTGATGCAAAACTTTTTTTGATGTGCGTATGTGCTGTGAGATGTCTCTAATCTGTGTGTGAGAGTTGTGTTAGTACCATTTCCCGTCACGCATTTCCCTGTGATAGGCTGGCACTGCATCCACTCATCATCCAACATGCTCATTCCACACATTCCGCACAACCCTCAGTATTAACTTACGTTTTTTACCCAACACCTATCAACTTTATCTCTATGCCCTCTCTACTCTTAGATTAAGACTATGCTATATATACTCCTCCTGTACTTATTACTTCCGGGGGCGTTGTCACCCAATGCCAAAGTGGTCTGAAACCACGCTCCCATTCCTCTACATAGATGCTCTGAGACCTGTCGCAGCATTTGCACATGTAAAACTTACAAATATTATTAGTTCCCTCTTACTTGTTGCTTTACATGTTAGAAAAATGCCTCTTTTACGATCGCCACTGTAACAAAATACAAACACCTAAAGTAGTTCTACGATTAGTGTCGGTCCTCATCCTCACCAGTGATCCCCTTCTTCCTGCTGCCCTTCTTTTCCTGAACCTGAGGTAGATCATGCCATTGTGACTCGCACTGTTTGTGCTCATGCCACAGAATGCAGTTTGCTTACGACGCTATCATGACGACAGCAAAATACACACACGACGAGAAAGACTTCATCGCAAGGCTAGCTGTGGCCCAGAATCCCAGCAGACTTAGCGCCTCCACACATCTTATGTGTGGGCAACTCATAACATACCCGAAAATCGAGCCGAACGTGCACAGTGGCATGGCCTGAATCCCGTCATCGCTAGGCAGCAGAAAGCAGTGAACACTGGCCTCTTGGGCAGTGCATAAGATGCCGCGAAAAAAATGGACAGAAATACTGCCACAGGCCATAGTGATATTATGGAAGACATTAGTACCAGAACTATAGAGCTGAATTAGATATTTGTAATTCGATCGTTTTTTTACTAACATTCTTATACTGCTTGGAAAGAGATAATGCACAAAAACAGCGCGATCCGAAGACAAAATGGCCATTTGTCACATAGGTAAAAGCAGGTTGGCCACTGAGCTTAGTTCAGTCAACGTGCAGATGTTTATCAATCCACTGACACAAGTCAGTTAATATAAAGAGCTGTCACTTATGACTAATTTCTATTCAATCTTGACTTTGAATTTAAGCAGGAAGTGAACACGATAAGGTGATGTAACAACTACTCCACTCGTTTGACCAAGTTCCTCAACGAGTCATACCATAAGCTAATAAATGACAATTACGATTACTTCAGTTACAGAAATTCAAATAACAGATAATGTAGGCCACCCTCCACAGTCTCACCTAGAATTTGATAATCCATTGAAGTCCTATGTGGAAACTGATTCCAACGTAACTGAACTGCTGTATCCACCTATTCTACAAATCTCCATATTCTAGCATGTTGATGTTGATCGTTCCGATCGTTCCTGCGGCCTTGGTTTGATCTGTCTCGACAGCAGGCGAGCGTCAGTTTCTCGTTGGACTTCTGCTACGTTTTCCCTGTGACAGGATGAGTGGCCTAATCTGTAAATGATGAACTTCTTGGTTTTGTTGCCGACATTGGCTGTTCTTCTCTCTGTTCTTTTTTGCTGCTGTGGTTCTCCAGTAACATATCACGCTGGAATTGGTTTGGATTTAGTTTTCTCCAGTTTCCGTTACGCCGTTCATTGTAATAATTATTACAGTTTCTTGTCTACCTCTGTTCTACCACGGTGGCCGATTACTCCCTCTTTAGTTCGAGTTCTTGTTTTCCTGTGATCGATGATTTCCCCCATTTCGTCTGTTGCCGTTAATTTCTAGCGAGCCTTGCCAACTCTGTCCATTGTTTCCGTTCCTACCTCTTGCATTTTGTATTTCGTTCTCATAGTCTAATTTGCGTAGCGCGCTATTAAAGGGTACAATAGAATCGTTGCACTCTCCGATGAGGAGTTTTTGGTAGTGCATCGGTAATTTGACGTAACAGTGCCTCGTAATTTCCTTGGGGCTGTACGGCTGGTGCAAAAACCGATTCTTCTTAACTAGCGACTCAAAGATCTACAACAGAATACGGTTTCCTGACGTCTATAGGTTTTTGCCCAGCATAATCTCCTTAGTGATTCTTTCTCTGCGATCAGTACATGTTAAAGAACGCGTCCTTGAATTCTTTTATGAGCGATAGCTCTCAGCAACACTGCGCGTATGTTCCTCTCATAGTCTAATTTGCGTAGCGCGCTATTAAAGGGTACAATAGAATCGTTGCACTCTCCGATGAGGAGTTTTTGGTAGTGCATCGGTAATTTGACGTAACAGTGCCTCGTAATTTCCTTGAGGCTCTACGGCTGGTGCAAAAACCGATTCTTCTTAACTAGCGACTCAAAGATCTACAACAGAATACGGTTTCCTGACGTCTATAGGTTATTGCCCATCATAACCTCCTTACTGATTCTATCTTGCGTGTTCTGCGACCAGTACATGTTAAAGAACGCGTCCTTGAATTCTTTTATGAGCGATAGCTCTCAGCAACACTGCGCGTATGTTCCTCTATCGACCGACATCTCTAAAAATTCGCAGGTAAATTCCAGTGTGTATTTTAGTGGCTACGATTCCGGCAGCACTTTGTCGTACTGGGTTCTACCATACTTTGGATCGCCGACGGGGCGCCATATGGCGGCTGTTACGTCCTCCTGCATTCGCCTTTGTGCCGGTGATGTAGCCTCTTACTGCTTGTCGATATATCGTAATACATGCTCTTCTTTCCTTCCATGATCATGGAGAGTGCTGCCGCACAGGAGCGTGATTGTAACTGCACAAACAGCTGACGTGCTTGCAGGACGTTTTTCTGTGAGGTAATCCGAGTTTGCTTTAACGTCTGATATTTGTGCGTGTTTGTTCTCGATCTGTTCGCTGCGCTTCACGTTCCTGCTAATTTTTCCTTACGCTTCCTGGACGATCCTTCTTTCCAGTATTTAGAGCATGGAAAGAACGTTTCTGCTTTTGTACACTTTGGTTTTGCATGTTCTTTAGCTAGCAAAGCTTCCTTGCGTGCACCTTAGGCTACTAATTTTGTCGCCCTGGCACCGCGGTTTGCCTCGTTCGCGACTTTTGCGTCTCTATTAATATTTCCTGATTCTTCCTAGTTCTTTTTTAACACCTGCAACTTCCTTATTAACCTGCTCTATACTTTCAATATGCTCTTCAGCTACCATCCGTATCTCCTTCGTCTCCTTAGTGATAATTTCTTCATCTCCTTTGAGGTTAATTCTTTCATCTCCTACGTGGCTACCTTTTCTCTCTCCTGCCTCTTCTCCTCCGCTTCCTGCATCTTCTTCTCCGCTCCTGTCTCTCCTTCTACACTTTCTGCATAAATCACAAGCTGGTCTCCAGTTGAGATCGTCCGGTAATACCTCCAGCAGTGACTCGTCGCCTCTCGCACTCATATTGTGGCGTGGCCACGGACATTACTTCCATGTGGTTCTTTCATTCGACTGACAGTAAAAAACAATCGAGTGGACAGTCCGATTTTAAAACGAATCTTTCGTCCCGTCACTATCCTCCTAACACTAATGCGAATCCGCACGTCGGACATTACAGAATAAGGATACGTGGCAGTCAGCTGTCATCATTCTTTGATTGATTTCCTTTGAATTTGACTGAAGCTAGTGAATGTATGCTCACGTTTATAGAATACAGTACTCAATGATTAGTGATATTGGGACGTCAGTTAACATCTTACTTTGCACTACCTGTACACTGTAGTTGCTTGCAAATCATTTTGTAGTTTTCGTGAATGAAGAATCCCAGACTGTAGTACCAACTGAGACACTTAGTGGATTGTTTCCCTCAGCGCAGCGAGGTCCTGTTTGCATTTAAGGCCCCCATACACAGGGCGACCATTCTACCGACACCCACTACAGAGGGGGTCTGCCCCAATACGTTCCCCCGCGTGTGGGAAATTTTGTAACGGCCAGGTCACTGATCGGGTGCGTCGGTTTTTCCACGAATCTCTACATACTACCCATGACCAGTACCTGCCAGCCCACACTCCATCAGTGCAAACAGGCAGGGTCCGCCAACCAGTCGTTGTTGCCCGCACAGTCAGCTGGACTGGCGAGCTGGTGGCCAAGTGGGTCAGCGGCCATAAGGCTTAGGAGCTGCCGTGCTCTGTCCAGGGTGCAGGCACCGGAAGGCCAGGCGCGGCCAAGCGAGTAAGCGCCGGTCATAGCATTGTGTGGGACTCGTGTACCACCTGTGGTCAGTCCCAGAACGGTCGCCGTGCCCAGTGTGGCATTGGGTGCTGTCCAGTACATCACATAACATAGGGGGGAAATCTCTTCACTTCGGATGACTCGATGAGGTTAGCAGGCCAGTGCAGCCTCTTTCACGAACGACGTTTGTTCTCAGGTTGGAAAGTACACTCCTGGAAATTGAAATAAGAACACCGTGAATTCATTGTCCCAGGAAGGGGAAACTTTATTGACACATTCCTGGGGTCAGATACATCACATGATCACACTGACAGAACCACAGGCACATAGACACAGGCAACAGAGCATGCACAATGTCGGCACTAGTACAGTGTATATCCACCTTTCGTAGCAATGCAGGCTGCTATTCTCCCATGGAGACGATCGTAGAGATGCTGGATGTAGTCCTGTGGAACGGCTTGCCATGCCATTTCCACCTGGCGCCTCAGTTGGACCAGCGTTCGTGCTGGACGTGCAGACCGCGTGAGACGACGCTTCATCCAGTCCCAAACATGCTCAATGGGGAACAGATCCGGAGATCTTGCTGGCCAGGGTAGTTGACATACACCTTCTAGAGCACATTGGGTGGCACGGGATACATGCGGACGTGCATTGCCCCGTTGGAACAGCAAGTTCCCTTGCCGGTCTAGGAATGGTAGAACGATAGGTTCGATGACGGTTTGGATGTACCGTGCACTATTCAGTGTCCCCTCGACGATCACCAGTGGTGTACGGCCAGTGTAGGAGATCGCTCCCCACACCATGATGCCGGGTGTTGGCTCTGTGTGCCTCGCTCGTATGCAGTCCTGATTGTGGCGCTCACCTGCACGGCGCCAAACACGCATACGACCATCATTGGCACCAAGGCAGAAGCGACTCTCATCGCTGAAGACGACACGTCTCCATTCGTCCCTCCATTCACGCCTGTCGCGACACCACTGGAGGAGGGCTGCACGATGTTGGAGCGTGAGCGGAAGACGGCCTAACGGTGTGCGGGACCGTAGCCCAGCTTCATGGAGACGGTTGCGAATGGTCCTCGCCGATACCCCAGGAGCAACAGTGTCCCTAATTTGCTGGGAAGTGGCGGTGCGGTCCCCTACGGCACTGCGTAGGATCCTACGGTCTTGGCGTGCATCCGTGCGTCGCTGCGGTCCGGTCCCAGGTCGACGGGCACGTGCACCTTCCGCCGACCACTGGCGACAACATCGATGTACTGTGGAGACCTCACGCCCCACGTGTTGAGCAATTCGGCGGTACGTCCACCCGGCCTCCCGCATGCCCACTATACGCCCTCGCTCAAAGTCCGTCAACTGCACATACGGTTCACGTCCACGCTGTCGCGGCATGCTACCAGTGTTAAAGACTGCGATGGAGCTCCGTATGCCACGGCATACTGGCTGACACTGACGGCGGCGGTGCACAATTGCTGCGCAGCTAGCGCCATTCGACAGCCAACACCGCGGTTCCTGGTGTGTCCGCTGTGCCGTGCGTGTGATCATTGCTTGTACAGCCCTCTCGCAGTGTCCGGAGCAAGTATGGTGGGTCTGACACACCGGTGTCAATGTGTTCTTTTTTCCATTTCCAGGAGTGTATATTCAAGAAGCAAGTGGGGTGGGATGGTGAGCACCATGTGGATTCTTGAGAAACTACTAGTCCCAAGTCTTGACATAGGACAGTCTGGCCTGTTTATTGTAAATCTGAATGACACTCCTTACTGGTTAGCAGCAATAATTTACCAGAGTGGCTGGCTTACAGGAACTACAAAATAAGGATCAAGCAGGTTGGTCAGAGAGAGAATTTGATAACAGAGTGAGGACGTTACAAAGCTTCATTCAAAAGTGAGTTCTTGCATTGATTTTACATTGCAAAGTGAGATATTGTTGATTCATTTACGACCTGGCCACTGGGCAGAGTTTTGTGAAATATTTTCATTGGTGCATCGAAAGGCTCACAGACACAGAAGGGTGAGAAGATCTGGATAACTAGTTCTCCTCGGGGGGCCGAAGAGACGACTTCTTCTACGGCCGCTGAACAGAACGGACTTCACTATCGAGAGCCGAAGAGGTTACTTCCTCAGTAAGTACTGACGAGGACCACCTTCCTCTTCCCCAGCAACACTTAACTGCAGGTCACGACTTCTGCTCCAATGCTTCCTTTAACAAACGACTGTGGAGACTCAGAAGTTAATGATGGGCGCAATGTTAAAGTTGAGCAATAATTTCGTATTTCATGGTGACTTAGAGGGCATGTTCAGCTTATTTCTTGACTTAGTATGCATGCATTAGATAACCAACCTTCCGGCGTAGTACCGGAATCGAGTTCGAAATTGTACAATTTGTTTATGAAGCGATAACCTCAGGCAGTCCCTTTTTCATCTTGGCCAAGGTCTCAGTATTACTCGTGTTCAGTCATCATGTAACCTTTGTACTTGCGATTTTTGATCTTCCATCAGATCTCATGATTAAATTTATGTCCATGTTTTCCAACCACCATTTCTTAGTAAATTAATGTTATTTGAAATCCTGTTTCATTTAGGAATTAGACAACCTCCTTGGAACTAATTAAGTATATACTATGTCGTCAGCTCAGGCCTCATGTCTCATTAGCGGCATTTTTATTAAATAAATTTATATTTGCTCACAATTCAGTTATTTCACATGAGCCTGTGAAACTTGAGTCATATCCTGAACGACCGGCCTTGGTACAAGCTGTATCTACATGTTCTATTCGGTTTTAGACACATCTATCAGAAATTTTACATTCCCCACAAATACGGAGTATAAGCTCTAGTCTCTCCGCAGGAAAAGGCAAAAATTCCCTAAACCGAAATGTAGATGGGTGGTGGGAGGGTTCTCTACAGGCACTGCATAATATTTCTGCCCTACGTCAATTGAAACTTTTATAGACGCAATGAAACTTATCAGAGTTCTTACCTCGAGGCGCTACCAATAAGGGTAATGTAGTTACCAGTTGAGGGAAGTGTACCAATAGAAATGTTCCTTCTTGTGAGTAAATCCAATTGTACTGTATGTTCAGTCCTCATTGTTTGGGCAATCTCTTTCTACGTGGAAAATGGAAATCTATGTCAGTATTCTGGAGTGAGGTTAGATGACTTCAATGTTCTAGTTCTCGGAGAACCGTGATGACGAGAATATAAAAGTTTTCAATTCGGTTGGATGTGCAATGCCTGTAGCAGAGGCCATGTCTAAATTTGAGGACGCAATTCCTCGCCGGTGCAACATTGGAAAATGCATCATAGAATTAACGTGAATTTTGAGTTATAGAATCCACAAAGTACATAATAGAAACAGGATTCGAACTGAAATCTGTATATTCTGCTCTTTTCTTACATGACATTGTCAGAGATTCATCATGTATGAAGAATTTCTGTGTCTCAGGAGGAGGGATGTGTAATGCACTATATTTGGCGATTCCTAGGAACATTAGGTTTGCAAAAGTCTTCGGGTGATCAGGTATTTTAGAGTTAACAGCCACTGAATAGCCTCCATACGTAGAGAGCAGCCGTTAGTTTCCGATGTACGGACTTACAGTCTTGAAACAGTTACTTGATTTCGACACATATAGAAAATGACGGTGACTCCGTGTTTAACTGACCTGACCAGCCTTTTTCCAACGACACATAGACTAGCTGACGAAACGAACCTGGACGGCCCTACGTGACTTTCAGATATCACGAGAGATGAATCCACCAGTACGAAAGGGATTGCTGCATTTACAGAAGCAGTAAGAGTAGAATATTCCGCTCAGGAGAACTCAGTGGCTTCGAACGTGGAATGGGCGCTGGATGCCACCTGAGTAACAAATCAGTAAGGGATGTTTCGACCCTTCTAAGGCTTCCCAAGTAGACCGTCGATGATACGACTTTGAAACGGAAACCTGAAGGAACAACAAAAGCAAGGGCAGGCAGACCTCATCAACTGACGAACAGGGAGCATCGAGGATTCTGGACGGTTGATGTAAGACGTCGCATCGGAAATCAGTGGAACCAATCACACATGAGTTCCAAAGTGCTACCACTAGTGCTGCTAATACAATGACCGCGCTAGGGACTTAAAAAGCTTGAGGTACGGCGGTGGAGCAGCTCCTCACAAGCAACTCATTTCTGTAGTCAATGGTAAGGGACACTTGAGATCGTGCAGCCAACAACGCCATGGGCAGTGCATAGCTGGAGGCGAGTGATCCGAAGTGATGACTCACGCTACTTATTGCGGCATTCCGATGGGAGATTTTTGGTCTCACGAAAATCTGCAGAATGTTGCCTGGCGTCACATGTAATGCCAACAGAGAAGTTCGGAGTATATGATGTTACGGTACGAGTGTGTGCGGGAATTTCTCGTGGTTAGGACGTGGCACCTTTATTTCGCTTAAGGCAGTGCTAAGTGTGGAAGGATATGAACTAATTGTACAGCATTATGTACTGGGAACAATAATGGGACATGTTAAAAATCTCAGGAACACCGTCAGCTGTATTTGCATCTTGCTACCGGTTTCAGATTTACAACACGCCATCGTCAAGCCCTCTATACCGGACAGCGGCTAAATTTCCTCAGCGACAACAGTATGTATGTCATATGTGAAAATAAGTAGACTTCGCACCAGCTCTTTCTCACACTGAACAGAATCTCTGTTCGAAGTGTTGTCGTGTATTGTCTGAGCAAGAGCTGGTGCCAAGTCCGGCTACATTCAACAAGGAATTCAGCTGCTATCTGACGCCGAGTGCATGATTATACTTGACTATTTAAATGTATGGAATGCATTGAAAGTACAGCAGATGAATGCGAACGAAATAGCATCCTTAACTAGTGAGGAAGTCAGACAACACTGCCAATAGTCAAAGGACTAGATACGAGACCAGCAATCTGGCAAGGAGTGGTCCCGGATGTCCTACCCCCAACCCCCCTAGCCCAACAACCACCCTCTTTGTTATTCAGTCTCTGTATTGAGCATTCAGCAAACGTGTTGTTGTTGTGGTCTTCAGTCCTGAGACTGGTTTGATGCAGCTCTCTATGCTACTCTATCCTGTGCAAGGTTCTTCATCTCCCAGTACCTACTGCACCCTACATCCTACCGAATCTGCTTAGTGTATTCATCTCTTCGTCTCCCTCTACGATTTTTACCCTCCACGCTGCCCTCCAGTACTAAATTGGTGATCCCTCGATGTCTCAGAACATGTCATACCAACCGATCCCTTCTTCTAGTCAAGTTGTGCCACAAGCTCATTTGCTCCCCAATTTTATTCAGTACCTCCTCATCATTTATGTGATCTACCCATATAATCTTCAGCATTCTTCTGTAGCACCACATTTCGAAAGCTTATATTCTCTCCTTGTGTAAACTATTTATCGTCAACGTTTCACTTCCATACATGGCTACACTCCGTACAAATACAAATACTTTCAGAAACGACTCCTATACTCGAAGTTCACAAATTTTTCTTCTTCAGAAACGCTTTCCTTGCTATTGCCATTCTATATTTTATATCCTCTCTACTTCGACCATGATCAGTTATTTTGCTCCCCAAACAGCAAATATCCTTTACTACTTTAAGTGTCTCATTTCCTAATCTAATTCCCTCAGCATCACCCCACTTAATACGACTACATTCCATTATCCCCGTTTTGCTTTTGTTGATGTTCATCTTATACTCTCCTTCAAGACACTGTCCATTCCGTAAAGCTGCTCTTCCAGGTCCTTTGCTGTCTCTGACAGAATTACGATGTCATCGGTGAACCTCAAAGTTTTTATCTCTTCTCCATGGATTTTAATACCTACTCCGAACTTTTCTTTTGTTTCCTTTATTGCTTGCTCAATATTCAGATGGAATAACATCGGGGAAGGGCAACAACCCTGTCCCACTCCCTTCCCAACCACTGCTTTCCTTTCATACCCCTCGACTCTTGTAACTGCCATCTGCTTCCTGTACAAATTGTAATAGCCTCTCGCTCCCTGTATTTTACCCCTGCCACCTTCAGAATTTGAAAGTGAGTATTCCAATCAACATTGTCAAAAGCTTTCTGTAAGTCTACAAATGCTAGAAACATAGGTTCGCCTTTCCTTAATCGTAGTCGCAGGGGCAGTATTGCCTCACGTGTTCCAACATTTCTACGGAATCCAAACTGATCTTCCCCGAAGTCGGCTTCTATCAGTTTTTCCATTCGTCTGTAAAGAATTCGCGTTAGTATTTTGCAGCTGTGATTTATTAAACTGATAGTTCGGTAATTTTCACATCTGTCAACACCTGTTTTTTTTAAGATTGGAATTATTATATCCTTCTTGAAGTTTGAGGGTATTTCGCTTTCTCATACATCTTGCTCACCAGATGCTAGAGTTTTGTCAGGACTGGCTCTCCCAAGGCTGTCAGTAGTTCTAATGGAATGTTGTCTACTCTGGGGGCCTTTTTTCGATTAAGGTCTTTCATTGCTCTGCCAGACTCTTCACGCAGTATCATATCTCCCATTTCATCTTCATCTACATCCTCTTCCAATTCCATAATATTGTCCTCAAGTACATCGCCCTTGTATAGACCCTCTATATACTCCCTCCATCTCTCTGCTTTCCCTTCTTTGCTTAGAACTGGGTTTCCATCAAAGCTCTTGATATTCATGCAAGTGGTTCTCATTCTCCAAAGGTCTCTTTAATTTTCCTGTCGGCAGTGTCCATCTTACCCCTAGTGAGATAAGCCTCTACATCTTTACATTTGTCCTCTAGCCATTAATGCTTAGCCATTTTGCACTTCCTGTCGATATCTTTTTTGAGACGTTTGTATTCCTTTTTGCCTACTTCATTTACTGCGTTTTTATATTTTCTGCTTTCATCAATTAAGTTCGATATTTCTTCCGTTACCGAAGGGTTTCTACTAGCCCTCGTCTTTTTACCTATTTGATCCTTTGCAGCCTTCACTATTTCATCCCTCAGAGGTACCCATTCTTCTTCTATTGTATTTCTTTCCCCCATTTCTGTCAATTGTTCCCTTATGCTCTGCCTGAAACTCTGTACAACCTCTGGTTCTTTCAGTTTATCCAGGTCCCAGCTCCTTAAATTCCCACCTTTTTGCAGTTTCTTCAGTTTTAATCTACAGATCATAACCAATAGATTGGGGTCGGAGTCCACATCTGCCCCTGGAAATGTCTTACAATTTAAAACCTGGTTCCTAAATCTCTGTCTTACCGTTATATAATCTATCTTATAGCTTTTGGTATATCCAGGGTTTTTCCATGTATACAACCTTCTTTCATGATTCCTGAACAAAGTGTTAGCTATGATTAAGTTATGCTCTGTGCAAAATTCTACCAGGTGGCTTCCTCTTTCATTTCTTAGCCCGAATCCATATTCACCTACTATGTATCTTTCTCTCCCTTTTCCTACTCTCGAATTACAGTCACCCATGACTATTAAATTTTCGTCTCCCTTCACTACCTGAATTATTTCTTTTATCTCCTCATACATTTCATCAATTTCTTCGTCATCTGCAGAGCTAGTTTGCATATGAACTTGTACTACTGTAGTAGGCGTGGGCTTTGTGTGTATCTTGGCCACAATAGTGCGTTCACTATGCTGTTTGTAGTAGCTTACGCATACTCCTATTTTTTTATTCATTATTAAACCTACTCCTGCATTACCCCTATTTTATTTGTATTTATAACCCTGTATTCACCTGACCAAAAGTCTTATTCCTCCTGCGACCGAACTTTACTAATTCCCACTATATCTAACTTTAACCTATCCATTTCCCTTTTTAAATTTTCTAACCTACCTGCCCGATTAAGGGATCTGACATTCCACGCTCCGATCCATAGAATGCCAGTATTCTTTCTCTTGATAACGACACCCTCTTGAGTAGTCCCCACCCGGAGATCCGAATGGGCGTTACCCAAGCGGACGCCATCATCATTTAATCATACAGTAAAGCTGCATGCCCTTGGGAAAAATTATGGCTGTAGTTTCCCCTTGCTTTCAGCCGTTCGCAGTACCAGAACAGCAAGGCCATTTTGTTTAGTGTTACAAGGCCAGATCAGTCAATCATCCAGACTATTGCCCCTGTAACTACTGAAAAGGCTGCTGGCTGTCCTCAGGAACCACACATTTGTCTGGCGTCTCAACAGATACCCCTCCGTTGTGGTTACACCTACAGTACGGCTATCTGTATCGTTGAGGCTCGCAAGCCTCCCCACCAAGAGGAAGGCCCATGGTTCATGGGGCGGTGGGCAGAGTAGTAAGGCAAGGTTCATGTCAGCTCACTCGGCATCACTGCCAAATTTATTCGAGATGGCAGCGCTGACGTCATCCAAGATGGCGGCATGTAAACTTGGCAACAGCGCATGACGTCATGCAAGATAGCGGCTTTTGGCGGGAAAATAGGCCAATTGTATTACATCCACAATCCTAACCTCCAGGAAAAATGGCGGGAAGTTGGAATTTTGGCGGGAAAATAGACCAATTGGGCTATGTCCACTAACCTAATCCTCCAGAAGGAAAAATGGTGGGAAGTTTGAATTCCAGCAGCATATTGGCGTACATCCCTTTTTCATTATTATTTATTATCATTTACCTTCATTTATTATGATTTATTATAATTTATTATCATTTATTATTATTTGAGTTCATTTATTATCATTTATCATTATTTATGTTCATTTATTATCATTTATTATTATTATTGGCCTACCGCCACTAACATAGAAAATCGCACCCAGTTCAATCATTTACTATTATTTATTCAAAACGGCTGATTTTGGCAGGAAGAAAGCCATTTCCCTTACAATCATAACAAAAAATGGATCACAAGTGCAAATTCCAACACGATGATCAGTCACATGTACCAAATAGTTCACCTCATCCCATGAAGTTTTAATTTTTTTCACGGTCACTTTTTGCTTCACTCGTAAGCTATGAAAACCGCGTCAAATAATAATAATAATAATAAACTGCACTTCCACTAATCTAAGTCACCTCCTGTCAATTCATGGGAAAAGCACTGAAGTCATTATTTCCAACAGTATGATCATCACTTCTTCTCCAACAGACTTAGTACACATCTTCGAGGTCCCAAAATGACTTTATTTCAGGCATTACTGTCATGCAGGTGTGTCCCAACTGACTTCTCGATGCTCACACAGCGAACTCCAGAGCGCAGCTGACGTACGCGCGGCCAGCTGAGCCCGCTCCATAGGCCGCTCCATGGTCGACTGACGTCAAGCGACCAGCGGCGCCCACACAGTCCCCGGTCAGCGCGCCAGGTAGGCGACGAGCGGCGTCTCAGAGTCCAGCCACAAACGGTCAGCCGTGCTCGCCTCGGAGTCCGGCTACGTAAACATCTGTTCGCGCCCGAGAGCACTTAATGCTGGATAGAATGGAACCTGTCGACCACGTGCTGGACAAACGACACGTACCACCCCAAATTTATTTTCTGAACAGCTTCGAACCTGCCGATACCTACCTCACACAACCGCCCGAGATGTTTGGAAAGTTCTGTCACGTGACACAATAAGAGCTATATCTGTCCTAAAGTTCGCAAATTCCCAGCACCGACGGACAGGAACCGACACGTTTGCTTTGTCCAAACCACTCTCACGCCACATACCGCGCCACCAGCATGTGTGATGGGGCACAAAGGACGCTCTCATCCCCATAAACTTTGGAATTTCAGACCGATAGACAGGAACCGACACGCTCGAACTAGAATGTTTTTTCTACCGAGTAGGAAACTTCCTTGATATCACAACGCGCGATCGACCACGTGGGTCTGTCGGACCAAGAACGCTCTCACTAAGTTAACTGATCACCTGATTCTCGTTATTCACCCCACATGCTTCGATTACCTAATCCAAGATCTTCGCGAAAACACAGGTCCATACACATGAGCCATCGCGCAAACCTAGCTTCGTACCTCTGCAAGTGATTGTAACAAAGTGAAACCGAATTAATAGTATGTGTTGGGCGGCTTTGGTGATCAAGTCAGAATTTGAGAAGATGATTGATTTGGGTTGGTGTGTTATTAGATGAGATGTAGATTGTTCGGTTTACTACTTCTGCACAATTTCTTCCTTTACTGAGCCGAGTGAAGCTCGATTGTGGTGTGCTGGACACACGCTTGTCTGTTCTCTAGACCTGAGACAGACCATAGTAGACGTGTAAATTATAGCCAAGATCTCGAAAATGTTACATGACTGAGACCGGTGTTCGAGAGTGGAAATATCATTTTGCGTATGTTTGTTTCTAGTTAGTCAGTGGTTTACAGCATGCTGCACATAGCTAAAGTTCGGCGTTCGTAGAGAATTAATTTTAAGTCTATATCTTGGGCATTATGATGAACTAGTGAGCGGTAGGGTGTAGCCTAGTGCATGATATTGAGAAGTACAGCAAAAATGGTGTAATATTATGGAGAAAGTACATGTGTTCTTGCAGTCTATGAGTCTGAGGATGTTTGTAGAAAAGCGAACAGATAAGGAAGGAGAGTCAGTAAGGCGTTTGTGCTGAGGGGGTACCATACGGAATTTGTAAAAAGAGGATGACTTAGGTCCGTTGATGTAAGAGGGAAGATTAGCTCTGAGTGTCGGGTCTGTAGAGAGAAAGAGCAGGTTGACGGTGCTTTCCTAGGATTGGAGAGCATTGCTGTATATAGACGCTGTAGGAATAGGATATTTTTTTCGCTTGCTGTAGAGATATACTGGATAAGTGCACTGTTTTGTGTCAAATGTGTATATACTGTATTGTAAAGTTAACGTGGTTTACATTGTGTAGCGTTTGTATGTATTGCATTGTAAAGTTAATTTCCGATACTTAGTTCATTGTGGAATGCTAATCATTTGAGACCGCGATCGTAAGATTTAACGGTAAATATAAAATTGGTGTGTTCTTGTAATCTATGAGTGTGGAGATGTTTGTAGAAAAAAAGCGAGCAGGCAAGGAAGAAGAGACAGTAACGCATTTGTGTTGAGGGGAAGCGATCGCCGATTTTGTAGAACAGTTCTGAGAGGGACTTCCGTCCGTTGATGTAGAAGGGCTGATTACCGCTGAGTGTGGCGTGTGTAGAAAGAAAGAGCAGGTTCACAGTGCTTCCTTAGGAATGGAGAGAATTGGGGCTTCTAGTGGGTATTGTAATGTGGCTTGCATTGTGTAGGCTTTGTATATGATGCATTGTAAAATTACAATTGCTTATGTTGTGGGATGAGTAGAGAGGATGACAGTGTGTGTGTGTGTGTGTGTGTGTGTGGTGTGTGCGTGTGTGTGCGTGTGTGTGTGTGTGTGTGTGTGTGTGTGTGTGTGTAGATTGAGGGGGCTGTGGAGGTAATTTAACGATCTCTGTAAAAGTAAGGACAGAAAGCCTCAGAATGAAAAGCAGGAAGGTACTTCGATAACGGGTCCTTAGGAAATTAGGCCAGTAAATTCGATAAGAAAGAATAAGATTGATTAATCTGTTGTGCTGGGGTATAGGACGGTTGAGAACATTTGCGTATGTTGAGAGCTGGAAAGGTAGGAGGTTAGGAGCGCATTCAGTATTATTTTGGTGAACAAGTTCTTTTAGGGTAAGAATTTGAATTTACAAATAAGCTGAGATAACACGAAAGCGAGCGTTAACTATTTTTTGGGGCACTATACAATTTCGGAGAGGTTGACTGGCCTCTTATTGTTTTCTCATTGTCAGATGATAGTTTTTGATTGAGAGGGGAGGGAAGCGCTGGGATGTGTGCGGACGGTGTGTGTGTGAACTCGCTCTCAGCTATTATGACAACAGACGTGAATGTGGAGATGTGTCGCATATAGGCCGGCAAGCAAAGGAAGGCAGCCTTAACATGTGTGTTGGACCGCACTGAGTTAGGATGGTGACAGACGACTGACGTGGCCTGGCTTGGATAGTCATGTTCGGCGTGTAGGTGATATGAATTTCTCAGGTGTTAGGTGTGAATGCGGCTGTCATCAAGTCATTTCTGAGGGGTCGAACAGAGGCCTTTGAGGGAATTCAGAGCTGTCGGACGTGTGACTTAGCGGGGGACAGGTTGATTGCACGCGTCTGTTGAGTTATTTTGCTATGCGTTATTTGGACAGATTAAGAGTAGTGATGGTGTTTACAGTTATGTGTAATGTATTATTTAGGAGCAGTTTGTTATTGTGCACTGAAATTAGGAGCTGTTTGCGTGTCTGCCGACTGTGCAACATGACACCAGGTACATCAGGACGAGTGTTTTTTGTATGAGAGTGATAGGTATACTCCATGCGTAAATAAAATGTACGTTAAGTATTTGTGGGACGATATAGAATATGAGAGAGTTCGAGTTGGTTCTTATGTTTCCTACTTAGGGGTTTTGTTAGATCGAATCGCTGAGGCGAGTACCTACAAGCGCGTGAGGGATGTGATTGCAGCATATCTCCATCTCTCAGCAGTTAACTAAAGATGGGGCAAGCAATGTTCTCGGCTTAGGTACGGGGGGTGTGCTCTGGCCATGAGCTAGCCCATGTGGGTTTAACAACAGTATCAGGGTCATAGTTTAGCTAGAATATTTACAGAGGAGTATGTCCGACGTGAGTATAAAGGTCCGGGCTGTGATGTGGGCTGACTCGCGCTCGTGGTGTGCGAGAGAGGCAAAGCAGACGATATTGAGTCATCACAGGTGACTTAGGTTAGTGGCTTCGTTTGCCACAATTTTCTTGTATTCGTAGCAAAATACGAACTGACCATCAGAATTGAAACTTGGCTTATTTGTATACACAAAATGTGATCTAAGTTAATGTAGGTTAGTACACGTTAGTGCACATTAGTAAACGGAAGCAAGCATTAGTAAATGTTAGCCAGCGAACATGGGTCTGTAAAAGGACGTGCTGGTCGGTAGGGACTTTAACTATTTCATTTCAGTCCAGGTGGGCGTGGCAGTGGCGAAAATTGAATACAAGTCTAGGTGGACGTGGCAGTTTTCCACATCGGAGAGGTTAATTAATTGATCAGATTAATTAAATAGTTATGTGAACTTTGTTACATTCACTTGCGGAGGTACTAAACTAGGTCGCGCGATGGCTCATGTGTATGGACCTGTGTTATCGCGAAGATCTTGGATTGGCAATCGAAGCATGTGGGATGAATAATGAGAATCAGGTGATCAGTTAACTTAGTGAGAGCCTTGTTTGTCCGACAGAGCCACGTGGTCGATCGCGTGTTGTGGTGTCAAGGAAGTTTCCAACTCGGTAGAAAAAAACATTCCAGTTCAAGCGTGTCGATTCTTGTCTATCGGTCTGGAACTCCAAAGTTTATGGGGATGAGAGCGTCCTTTGTGCTCATCACACGTGCTGATGACGAGGTATGTGGCGTGAGGGTGGTTTGGACAAAGCAAGCGTGTCGGTTCCTATCCGTCAGTACTGGGAATTTGCGAACTTTAGGACCGATATAGCCTTTAGCGTGTCACATGATAGAACTTTCCAAACATCTCGGGCGGTTGTGTGAGGTAGGTGTCGGCCGGTTCGAAGCAGTTCAGAAAAATAAATTTGGGGTGGAACGTGTCCTTTGTCAAGCACGTGGTCGACAGGTTCCATCCTGTCCAGCATTAAGTGCTCGCAGGCGCGAAAAGATGTTTACGTAGCCGGACTCTGAGGCGAGCATGGCTGACCGTTTGTGGCTGGACTCCGAGGCGCCGCTCGCCGCCTACCTGGCGCGCTGGCCGGGACTGTGCGGGCGCCGCTGGTCGCTTGACGTCAGCCGGCCAGAGAGCGGCTGATGAAGGGGGATCAGCCGGCCGCACGTACGTCAGCTGCGCTCTGGAGTTCGCTGTGTGAGCATCGAGACGTCAGTTGGGACACACCTGCATGACTGTAATGCCTGAAATAAAGTCATTTTCCCACCTTATGACTTAGTGTAGTGCAAGTGACGAGATTTTAATAATTTAGCAGTGGAAGCATAAGTGACCGCGAAAATTGAAACTTGCCGGATGTGGCCCAATTGTCTTTCTTCCCGTCATCTTAAAGGACGTCACGGCCACGTCCTCAGGTGGTTGAGATACGAACTAACACACAGTTGGACTCCGGACCTCGTGGTGAGCACTGTGGATGCTGCTCGGATCTCGAAGATGGTACAAGTGAAGCAATAAGTGACCGCGAAAAAAATTAAAACTTCGTAGGATTAAATGAACTGTTTGGTACGTGTGACTAATTATTGTGTGGGAATTTGAACTTGTGATCTATTTTTTGTTATGATTGTAAGGGAAATGGCTTTCTTCCCGCCAAAATCAGCCGTTTTGAATAAATGATAATAAATGATTGAACTGGGCGCGATTTTCTATGTTAGTGGAGGTAGGCCAATAATAATAATAAATGATAATAAATGAACATAAATAATGATAAATGATAATAAATGAACATAAATAATAATAAATGATAATAAATGAACATAAATGATAATAAATAATAATAATAAAGAGAAGAACGCCAATATCCTGCTGGAATTCAGACTTCCCGCCATTTCTCCTTCTGGAGGATTAGGTTAGTGGACATAGCCCAATTGGTCTAATTTCCCGCCAAAATTCAAAATTCCCGCAATTTTTTCTGGGGGTTAGATTAGTGGACATAGCGCAATCGGCCTATTTTTCCGCCAAAAGCCGCCATCTTGGATGATGTAATGCGCTGCTGCCAAGTCTACATGCCGCCATCTTGGATGACGTCATTGCCGCCATCTTGAATAAATTTGGCAACAATGCCTAGTGAGCTGATACGAACCTTTCCCATTTAGGAATCCGTTTCTGAATGAATTTAGCATATAACTGTACACGGAAGTGAACTTTCTAAGGTAATGTGTACAGACATAACGACACTGTTACGTATTTTGTAGTATCTGTATTTTACGTTGTACTACGCAATGTGCTTCAGACATGCATACATCTTTGAAGAAGCAGACACCACAGTCCATCTGGGACTGTCTGAAGTAGAAGATGTATTCGCAGACTGCTAATACGATTAGATATCAGCTGTACATTTTATTAGTGAGATATGAAAATTTGTGCCGTACTGGGACTCGAACCCGGATGTCCCTCTTAATACCCAGCGGTCGCCTTTCCCATTTTGACTATCCGTGCACGCCTCCGGAGCCGACACAAATCCCCATGTGTCATATTCTCTCCTTGTCTTGTGGTCGCACACTTGCTGTGATTCCCCTACGGGGAGGGACTTCGTTACTATTCCCGCGGCCTGTCTAGGCATGTAATCCTATTTTACAGAGTCTATACTTTTTGTATACTGTACACTGTGTTTCATACAGGCCTACATGTCTGAAGGAGCAGACACTGCAGACAGTATACGGCTGTCTGAACTAGAAGATGTATTCGCAATCGAGTAAGAAATGAATAGGTACTGAATCGAATGGGGAGAAAGTACGTTTATGGAACATCTTCACGAAAAGAAGGGTATGTTGGTAGGAATGAATGAATACAGCGTTCGGTAATGAAGTGCGAGGTAAAAGTTGTGGAGAGAAATCAAGATCTAATGCAGTGAGGAAGGTCAAGTGAATGTTAGTCGCTGTAGTTATGCAGTTATGAAAGACTTGCAGACTAGGGTATAGAGCTCCGTTTTTCCAAATGATGAATGCTAGAACAGTAATGCTCGTAAGCGTATCGGGCTAGTGACGAATCGGTGCTGCGTATGCTTTATTTACACAGACGGACACTTGTACTCCTGCTGGCTGCTGTATGTGGGAGTCGGTTTTTGCAGGCACTGCGGGAGCCGCCAAGTGGGTGAATAACTAATGAGCAAACTCGTCGCTACAGCGACATAGTTTGATACTGGTGCGCAATATCCCGCAAACAGCGCGGCGCTGCGATCGGAGCGCGACGTAAATTTGCTCACTGTGATGAATGGTGGCAGTGGAGGTTGAAAAATGGCGCCACCACACCCAAAAGTGTTCCACAAACGGCTCCCCGCCCCAAGAGAAGACCCAGCAATAAAAGCGAATGCAGCAATCACGTTGCTCTGCGTTGCTTCAGTAACCGAGACTTGTACATCTATAGTTTACCGAACACTATGAGGTTCTTCGCAGCGGTTACGTTTATTACGCCTGTTGTGGTTGGCAGGAGAGCCAACACCGTGTTACTAGAGGAGGCCGAAATGCACGCGTTTTAGCTCACGCAGGCTGGCGTGAGGCCTGGAACAGGACAAGGAAATTAGAATTTAGAAAAACGGACGTAGCTGGTGGAATACTTAACTTTAATCCATCAATGATGAACGTCGCTCTTGACGGTACATGATTCACTATATCAGTAGCAACTGAATATGGCGCCTCGCTAGGTCGTAGCAAATGACGTAGCTGAAGGCTATGCTAAACTGTCGTCTCGGCAAATGAGAGCGTATTCTGTCAGTGAACCATCGCTAGCAAAGTCGGTTGCACAACTGGGGCGAGTGCTAGGAAGTCTCTCTAGACCTGCCGTGTGGCGGCCCTCGGTCTGGAATCACTGATAGTGGCGACACGCGGGTCCGACGTGTACTACCGGACCGCGGCCGATTTAAATGCTACCACCTAGCAAGTGTGGTGTCTGGCGGTGACACCATATTCCTCCCCCGCAAATCGGCGTACGGTTGTGGCATAAGGGTTCCGACCGCCGTGGGGAGGACCCCATGTTGATGTATTCGACGAGGTGGGGAGCCTAACAACAGGCGCGGCTGTGCCACACGCACCCTGCCATTCGGACAGCGTGGAGCTAGGAAACGCCTGAAAACCTGCTCCAGGGTGCACGCCAGCATGCGGTGTATGCGCCCCCAGAGGGACAGGAGGGGCCGAAGGGTCGACCTCCATCGGGCCGGGGCACCCGACGGGCGAAGACGACATATGGTCCGGAGCGGGCAAGAGTTCCATGTCGGAGGACAATTGGTCACGGGAAGCGATCGGCGGCGCGTGACCCAGGGAGGCGCCCGGCGGTTGCAGCGACGCGTCCACTGCGGGCGTCGCCGGCGGGAGAACAGGCGGCGGTGGCGGCGGCGGCGGCGGCGGCGCGTCGCCATGGGGTAAAATGGAAGGGATCGTCGGTAGCACCTGGGGCTGAGGCGAGCCAGTAGATGGGTCCCCAGGGCGTTGACCGGTCGGCACCGTCGCTGAAAGCAGACGGCGAGCGCAGATCCCGTGCAACGACAGAGGCGCAGCTGATTGAGATGGCGACGCACCTCACCAGAGGCCCCCAAAACCAGGTACGTAGCGCGGCCGAGGCAGCGAAGAATGCGCCCTTTGAGCCAACGCCGTGAATCTCGATAGTGGCGATAGTAGACAACGTCGCCTGGGGCAAAAGCGGGTGTCTGCCGCGGCACAGGAACCTGATGCGGCGGATGCAGCAGAGACATCAAGGTTCGATGAGGGCGACCATGGAGCAACTCAGCTGGCGACTGACCATCTCGGGGCTGAGAGCAATACGAGGACAAAAAGTTCAATAACGCGTCCTCCCGAGAATGCGACTCTTTCAACTTCCACATCTGTGACTTGAAAGTCCTGACCAATCGTTCAGCGGCACCGCCTGACTGTGGCGAAAACGGCGCGGACGTCAGATGTTGAATACCATTGGCCTTACAGCATGACTGAAATTCTGTGGACATGAATTGTGGGCCATTGTCGGAAACAATTGTCTGTGGAAGACCTTCAATGCAAAAGATAGCAGACAACGCTTGGATGGTGGCAGACGATTTCGTGAAAGACATCCGGACAACGAAAGGAAATTTACTGAATGAATCTATCACTACCAACCATCGAGCATTCCAGAATGGACCAGCAAAATCTATGTGTAAGCGTTGCCAAGGAGAAGTGGCTTTTGGCTGTGCAAAGAATTTCCACGGTGGTGCTGATTGTTGTTCAGCACACACCATGCAAGAAGAGCACATATTCGTAATCGCGGCATCGATTCCGAACCAAGTACAGTGCTGACGAGCAAGTTGTTTCGTTCTCACTATACCCCAATGTCCTTGGTGGAGAAACTTTAAGACAGAGGACTGTAACGAACGTGGTACCACGACCCCGGACTTATCATTATCAGAACGCAACAGCAAAATACCACGTATAACAAAAAGTCTCTCCTTGTGAGCAACAAATCGGCGAACCAACGGGTCCCCGATCCGTGACTATGACAAGGGCCATTGCGTGGCAACAAAACGCAGAACGGTAGCAAGGACAGAGTCGGCAGCTGTGGCTGTAGCTACACGACGAAAATCAATCAGAAACGATTCGACCACGTGATCGGCATCCGCATCAATGAACATGCAAGCAAGTTCGGATGAATCAAAAGCCCTATCCTGAGCAACAGGCAAACGGGACAACGCAGCGGCGTTTCCGTGCTTAGCAGTGGACCGATACAAGATATCGTAGTGGTACTGCGAGAGGAAAATAGACCAGTGAATGAATTTTTGCGCTGTACGTGGAGGTACAGGCTTGTTCGGATGAAAAAGCGATGTCAAAGGTTTGTGGTCTGTGATTATGGTAAAATGACGACCATACAAGAAATCATGAAAGTTTGTAATACCAAATACGAGAGCCAATGCTTCTTTCTCGATCTGTGAATAGTTTCTTTGCGCCGACGAGAGCAATTTGGACGCAAAGGCAATAGGGCAATCGTGCAATCGATCTTTGTGCAGCCGGCCGCGGTGGTCTCGCGGTTCTAGGCGCGCAGTCTGGAACCGTGCGACTGCTACGGTCGCAGGTTCGAATCCTGCCTCGGGCATGGATGTGTGTGATGTCCTTAGGTTAGTTAGGTTTGAGTAGAACTAAGTTCTAGGGGACTGATGACGACAGCAGTTGAGTGCCATAGTGCTCAGAGCCATCTTTGTGCGCAAGCACAGCACCGATCCCGAAATCCGATGCATCCACCATCAACAAAAGGGGCTTCTTGGGATCGAATGGCGTAAGGCAAGTATTGGAAAGCAACGCCGATTTCAACTGGCGAAAGGCTCGTTCGCATTCCATTGTCCTGACGAACGGAAGACCTTTACGGCGTAAGCGATGAAGCGGAGCTGAAATGGAAGAGGCATGTGGCACATATCTGTTATAGTAATTTATTTTTCCCAGCACACTCTGTAGCTGCTTCAAATTCTGCGGCGAAGGCAAGTCTTGTATGGCACGAAGGTGCGTGGGACTGGGATGTATGCCTTGGGCATTGAGTACATGTCCCAGGTATGGCAAATCACGAGCAAAAAACACACATTTGTCCTTCCACAAGCGAAGACCATTTTGTCGCAAGACCTGAAATAATGTTCGGAGGTTGGCTAAATGTTCTTCTTCTGTCTTTCCGGAGATCACAATATCGTTGAGATAGTTTGCTGCAGTAGGGACTGACGCACAAACAGTTTGTAGATATTGCTGAAACATTGCAGGGGCGGATGCACACCCGAATGGCAGTCGTTTGAATTGATACAACCCAAGATGCGTGTTAACCACCAAAACGCGCTGGAATTCTTCATCCACCGTTATTTGCAAGTACGCAACGGCGAGGTCCAACTTCGAAAAACATTTACCCGGGCACAGTTTGTCAAAAAGATCGTCCGGGCGGGATAAAGGAAAAGTTGCAATCACTAGTTGTGTATTCACTGTTGCCTTGAAGTCCACACAAAGTCTCAATTTTCCCAAATGTTTTGGGAAAATTACTAAGGGTGATGCCCAGAGAGAAGCCTGCACATGTTCAATTACACCTTGTGATTCCTAATCGTGTAATGTTTTTGCGACCTCATCACGCTATGCGGGGGGAACATTGCGCACTCTGAAAAATTACGGATGTGCGTTTACTTTCAGTTCCAAATGTGCTTTATAGTTCTTAGCGCAACCAAGGCCCGGTGCAAAAATGTCTGCAAATTCTTCACATAGACGGGAAACTGTTGTGTCGGTAGCTGGGCCGACACCGTGAAGTTGAGATGGCTGAAAAGGCAAGCTAGACTAACGCAGACGGGCGTGAAGTACTGGAACAGGATACGTAATTGATGTTAGGAAGACAAGTACGTAGCTTGATTAATACTTATCTTTAATATCATTGTGGTACATCGATCTTGACGATACACAGGAGACTTTAAGTACAATCACTGTATGGCTAATGGCGCCTTGCTAGTTCGTAGCCATTAACTTAGCTGATGGCTATTCTGTCTCTCGGCTAATGAGAGAGAAAGGCTTCGTACATCTGGTCGGTAGCTAGGTTCTCGTACAACTGGGCGAGTGCTCTCTCGTATCACGAGACCTGCCTTGGTGGTGGCGCTAGGTCTGCGATTACACAGTGGCGACACGCGGGTCCGACATGTACTAAATGGACCGCGGCCGATTTAAGCTACCACCTAGCAAGTGTGGTGTCTGGCGGTGACACCACATTCCTCCCCCGCAAATCGGCGAACGGTCGTGTGATAAGGCTTCCGCCCGCCGTGGGGAGGACCACATGTTGACGTATGCGATGAGGTGGAGAGCCTAACAACAGGCGAGGCTGGGCCACCGGCACCCGGCCATTCGGTCCGAGGGGAGCTAGGAAACGCCTGAAAAACTAGTCCAGGGTGCACGTCAACATGCGGTGTATGCGCCCGTAAAGAGACAGGAGGGACCGAAGGATCAACCTCCATTGCGTCGGGGTAGCCGACGCGCGATGACGTCATGTGGTCCGGAGCGGGCGGGAGTTCCATGGCGGAGGACAGCTGGTCACGTGAAGCGATCGGCGGCGCGTGACCCTGGGAGGCGCTTGGCAGCTGCAACGAAGCGTCTAATGCGGGCGGCGCCGGCGGGAGAACAAGCGGCGGCGGCGGCGGCGGCTGCTGCTGCTGCGGCGGCGGCGGCGGCGCGTCGCCATGGGGCAAAATGGAAGGCATCGTCGGTAACACCTGGGGATGAGGCGAGCCAGTAGATGGGTCCCCAGGGCGCTGACCGGACGGCACCGTCGCTGAAAGCAGACGGGGAGCGGCAGAACCCGAGCGACGACAGAGGCGCAGCTGATTGAGATGCCGACGCACCTCACCAGAGGCCCCCAAAACCAAATACATCGCGCGGCCGAGGCAGCGAAGAATGCGCCCTGCGAGCCAACGCCGTGAACCTCGATAGGTGCGATAAAATACAACGTCGCCTGGAGCAAAAGCAGGAGTCTGCCGCTGCACAGGAACCTGATGCGGCGGATGCAGCAAAGACATCAAGGTGCGATGAGGACGACTGTGGAGCAACTCAGCCGGCGAGCGACCATCTCGGGGCTGAGAGCGATACGAAGACAAAAAGAGCAACAATGCGTCCTCCCGAGAATGCGACTCTTTCAATTTCAACATCTGTGACTTGAAAGTCCGGACCAATCGTTCAGCGGCACCGTTGGACTGAGGCGAAAACGGCGCGGATGTCAGATGTTGAATACCATTGGCCTGGCAGAATGACTGAAATTCTGCGGACATGAATTGTGGGCCATTGTCGGAAACAATAGTCAGCGGAAGACCTTCAATGCAAAAGATAGCAGACAACGCTTGGATGGTGGCGGAGGACGTCGTGGAAGACATCCGGACAAGAAAAGGAAAATTACTGAAGGCGTCGACCAGAACCAACCATCGAGCATTCCAGAATGGACCAGCAAAATCAATGTGCAAGCGTTGCCAAGGGGAAGTGGCTTTTGGCCACGCAAAGACTTTCCGCGGCGGTGCGGATTGTTGTTCGGCACACGCCGGGCACGAAGAACACATATTCGTAATCGCAGCATCGATTCCGAACCAAGTACAGTGCTGACGAGCAAGTTGTTTCGTTCGCACTATACCCCAATGTCCTTGGTGAAGAAGCCGTAAAACAGAGGACTGTAACGAACGTGGGACCACGACTCTGGACTGATCATTATCAGAACGCAACAACAAAACACCACGTCGAACAAAAAGTCTCTCCTTGTGAGCAAAAAATCGGCGAAACAACGGATCCTCGATCCGAGACTTTGACAAAGGCCATTGCGTAGCAACAAAACGTAAAACAGTAGCATGGACAGGGTCAGCAGCTGTGGCTGTAGCGACACGACGAAAATCAATCGGAAACGATTCGACCACTTCATCGGTTTCCGAATCAATGAACATGCAAGCAAGTTCGGAAGAATCGAATGCTTTATCCTCAGCAACAGGCAAACGGGACAACGGATCGGCGTTTCCGTGCTTAGCAGTGGACCGATACAAGATATCGTAGCGGTACTGCGAGAGGAAAATAGAGCAGCGAATGAATTTCTGCGCTGTACGTGGAGGTTGTACGGTGTGTGTGTCGCGGACGTGTCGCGCGCGCGCTCTCGCTTATATAGTTTGCGCGTCCGTTATATTGGTGCAATCGCGCCAAACTGAACATAAATAGTGAGCAACAGTGACTATCTTCAGTGCAGTGTGTAGTGACACAGTGTCAAAAGCGTTTTTATGTGAGAAAACGGTGCACAGTGAGTTCGAGACTGCACGCACGGAACTGGACCTCAACAAAGGTACTAAACGACAACTAACACTTGAAAAACACTACTAACACCCCTAGGAACCCCAGACAGTATTAACATTACTAACAACACTAATCGCTGTTTGTGAAGTGCCCAAAGTACGTTGATTACAAAATATCTCGTGTGACAAACCAAAAACCACAACATATGGTAGGTGTTTTCTCCGGTATAGGACAATAAAACTCTACCGAAATCACAGCACAGCTGCGCAGCAGTGAAGGCTAACGTCTATAAAAATTCCAGACAAATTCTGAACTAATAGAGATCACTGTCAAGGAGATTGCTTGAAAACTGAAAGCGATACGCCACAAAAGCGACATAGCGCAAAGTCCGCTAAGTAGGTCGAGTAACGCTGGCAGTGGCGAGCTGTGCGAAGTCCCATAAGTAGGACGCGACGGACGACGCGTGCCCATGTTGCTAAGCGCGACACGTAGTTCCGCGTCCAACCACGGGAGGCAGCAGCGTACGGGGGCAACTCGGCCGCCATCTGTGCGCGTGTGCGCGAATTGCGTGGCCGGCTGCAGCGCAAAGCGCGAACGTGGAGCGCAGTTCCAGCTGGCCGCTGCGGGCGAGAAGAACTACGGAGACAGCCGCTACTAGGCTCTAAGCTGGTATAGGCTCAACTCCCTTGATAGCAAGGAAGCCTGATGCTTGTGCCAGCCTGCACACTGCGCAACGTTCCACTTTCGCACTAAGTGTGAAAACTGGAGCGAAGCGCGGGACAGGCCGATTCGGCGGCTGTCAAGCTGGCTTCTGTAAGGAGAAGAGCCAGCAACGCCTCCAGCACGCCGGGGACTCCTCGAAAATGTGCAAACATGGAGGATCAGCCCAATAAAATTGACGAGGAAAAGGTCGATGCCATCGACACCTTCATTGCTGAAATACAAACAGAACTAAAAGCAAAAAAAGTGTCACTGACCATACTGTCAGCATTTAGAAATAAGCTAATCGGCAACGCAGTGACACAAGCTAGGTTAGAGGGACAAATTCAGGCCCTAGAAAAAGAAAACGCAAGACTAAGACAACAAGTAGAAATACAAACAATTGCAGCAGCCAGACATGACCTTGAAGCAACAGACTCGCTCATACATGCGAGACTGGAGGGCCAGATTGATATTCTCAAAGACGAGAATAACAAGCTGTCCGTCCAATTAGAGGAGTTCAGGCTAGAAAATTTTACACTAAAAAGAGACAACCAAGAACTACAGAAAGAACTGGATGAGGCAAAAACAATTAAACCAGAGACAATACTCCCAGCAATACCAACATTCGCCAGTATCACCAAATCCCAACCGAAATCCAAAGAAACACTAAAAATAGAACACGCCAAAGCAAAACAAGCGACAACACTCTTCATCACCTCGACAGAAAATAAGGACCCAAAAACTGTGCGACAAACCCTTACACAGAAACTTGACCCAAAAAAGGACAAGATAAAAATTAAGGCAGTCAAAACTACAGCAACAGCTGTCATAGTTGAGACTGCAACACAGGACGACTGTAAAAAACTGCTCGAGTCAGCAAAGAACATTAACACAATCAAGTGCGAGCCACCACGGAAGAGACGACCGCTAGTGATCATACACCACGTGCCAGACACAATCAGCGACAAAGACTTTCTTGAAAGCCTCTATGAACTGAACCTTAGTGAGGAAGTTGAGAAAGAGGCTTTCCTGAAAGAGACAAAAATCAAATTCCGAACAGGACCAAGAGGGCGGGGATACAATCATCGAGTTATTGAAGTCACGCCGAATCTGCACAAAATTTTGACAAAACGGGATAGAGTCTATATAGATTTCCAGTCTCTAACTGTCAAAAATTTCGCCCAAGTCCCCACCTGCTACAAGTGCTGTGATATTGGACACACCACAAAGCAGTGTAAAGACACCGAAATCACGTGCTCCAATTGCAAAGGGAAGGGCCACATAAGAAATCAGTGCAAACTAGCAGAACAAGACATCTGCATCCCCTGCAGAATCCGAGGCAAATTGTGTGCCAGACGAAGAGGGCTTGATTGTCAAACACATAAATTCCTCCAAGATCGACTGCTACAGAGCTTCGATTATGGAGAATGAAAGCAGCCCAACACTGCCCCAATCAAGAATGCAAAAAACGAACTATAAATCACCATCGACCATTAATCGAAACCACCAAAGAGCTATAAGCTGGCGCAGGCAGATGGGACTGCTTCCCACTCACCCCACACACACAGACGATATCCCATCTCTTCAAGGCATGCACGCGTTACATGACAGTTATATAAATACCATGGACTTCATCGATGACATGGTACTTAATGGAGCTATACATTATAACATAGCCAAACAACTTAAAAAACAGATGCAATACTGGGTCAGCTACCAGCAATCACTGCAGGCAAGAATTGACGAGCTGGAATTTGAAGTGCTATACAATGCACACAGCAACACCGATCGAATACAAAACAATAGCACACAAACAAACACGAACACAGACAAGTCTGTAAACCTAAACAAACACACGGAAAACGAACAAATGGACAATACACAGAAATCTCACGCAACACCTGACTATGCCAAAGCTAGCAGCGAAGAAAGAATAAATGACAACACACCAAAAAGGTATAATACAAAAAGATGTATAGGACATATAAAACCAGTGAATTTTGTATCTGGAGGGATAATTAACCCTGCAGATCATACACAACAACGCATAACACCTCAACAACATAATGAAACACAACAGATGACCGGATGTAACGAGACATATAAGAAAAAGGTAGTAGTCCTTGACACAAACCTACTTACGGGTAATCACGATAGTGACGATGAGTGTACAGATAGTGATAGCAAAAAGAAAGGTGACGACAGTGCAATAGGTAGTGTAAACATAAGAAAAAGTAAAGGTGAAAGAAGAAGAGCCGCAGGTAACAGCTCATCAGCCTCACCACCATTGAAGACGGAACAAGACACCACACCGGTGACATCTGCACTTCGAGATAAATATAGCGGAATCATCCCATATGTAGAAAAAGAGCAGAAGAGAAAAGTCGGCCAAACACCATGGCATGCTGACTACAACAATGTAGAACTAAACTTAAGACTAAGTAGGCTAGAATATAAGGATACTTTCATCACAGCACAAAGACTGCTAACCAGACTACTTCACCCACTAGGCAGCTATGTATGCTTCCCGACCACTGAACAATCTGACAGAATGACTTTAAAGACCGCAAACATACCTACAGACCCAGCAGAGCTAGAAAAATTAGTCATACTAGCGTGTAGTCGGAGGGGGGAAACATATAACCCACACCAAGTGTACAAGGACCAAGTGAGGGCACATGGCAGAACTGACTTTGACTACTCGCAAACAGGACACAAATTCTACCTTCATGTGAAACACCCATGAAAATAATACAACTTAATGCTAATAGAAGCACACTCGTTAGTGCAGAACTGCCGCGAGTAGCTCTGGACTTGCAGGCGGATATTCTTTGCCTGCAAGAACCTTATGTGACAACCCAGGGAAACTTAACTAACCTACCCTGGGACGCTGTCACAATCTCAGACAGACGAAACTACAAGGCTGCCATAGTTGTCCTCAACAAAACTTTAAATATCACTAAGATTACGCAGCTATGTAACAGTCACCTGGCCACAGCAGAAATAACTAAGGGTCGAGACACATGGGTGGTCTCATCACTATACGCACAGTACAGAGACGACATAGAGCCATACCTACATATGATACAAGACATTGCTGAATACTCTAGAAATAAGAACCTAATTATATGTGCAGATATCAACGCTAAATCCACACTATGGCACTCGGACAGAACGGACGACAGAGGACGGAAAGTCAACGACGTCATACAGGAGACACAACTACATATTATAAATGAAGACGGACCTACACCTACATACAGAGGTCCAGGCGGATCTGCCACCAAAATCGATATTACTCTGGCGAATGACAGAACATTAGGACGACTGCAAAGATGGACCATACACGACTCTCTGACCACAAGTGATCACAACATAATAGAAATAAGTCTCACAACAAACAATTATCGCACCACACACAATACAACACACTTCAACTTTAAAAGAGCGAATTGGGACAGACTACAACAAATTGTTCAAAATGAGAATATATACAACATACAGGGAAGCGTGGACTACAGAGCACACAAACTGACACAAATCATCCAAACAGCACAAGAAACAGCAATACCTACGCACACACACAGCAAACAACGGGAAACACCATGGTCAGACGAATTAACCAGACTCAAACGTGACATGACAAGGAAACGAAAACTATACCAGAGGACATGGATACAAAGAGACAAACTACTAAGACTAGCTGCATATAGGGAAGCCAAAGAACTCTTCAAAAAGACATTATTTCAGACCAGGAAACAACATTGGGAGAGCTACTTGACCACACACACACAACAGAATATCTGGGGGGAACAATACAAGATCCTGACAGAAAAAATAAAGACCCCATTGGCATTAAGCACGCTACGGCAGGAAGACGGCACAATGACAGTGGGATGGAGAAACACAGCACAATATCTGCTGAACAAACTCCTCCCGGAAGATGCCACAGACTCAGACACACAGGAACAGATCACACTCAGACAAGAACTTCATGAACAGTATAACACCGACGCCGTCACCTGTCCCTTTGCGCACGAGGAAGTTGCGGTAGCGATAAGAGAGCTAAAGAATAAAAAAGCACCTGGACCCGACAGGATCCATGCAGAAGTGCTTAAGAGGCTAGCACCACAGATCACCCCATACTTAACAGAACTACTAAACGACGCCTTAAGGCTAGGCCGTGTACCGACAGTCTGGAAAACCTCAAATGCAGTCATCATACGAAAATCATCAGGCAGAGACCAATCAGATCCGAAATCCTACAGACCAATATGCCTCATAAACACCATGGCAAAAATCCAAGAGAGGCTACTGTGTGACCGCCTGCAGGCTCACAGAACCCTACTTGGAATGAATCCCCACCAGTTTGGATTTCGGAAAGGGAAAAGCATCGATGATGCAATAAACAGAGCTTTAGAAATTACACAAAACACAGATAAAACATACTCCTTGGCAATCATGATAGACATCGCAGGAGCATTTGACAACCTGTGGTGGCCAGCACTGTTTCTGAGGTTACGCCAGATGGAAGTACCCGCAGCCCTATACAATAGTCTTTTAGACTACTGCAGAGACAGAATAGTGGAATGGCGCGTGGGCAACCGGAAGGTAATAAGGAAAATTACCAAGGGATGTCCGCAGGGATCGATCTGTGGACCCATCTTCTGGGACATAATTTTTGAACCTCTCCTGCAACTGCTGGAGGAGGATATGAGGACAGACGGTGTTGTCGCCTATGCAGATGACCTACTGGTGGTCATCTCAGCAAATACAAGAGCCCAGCTAGAGGAGAAGGCGAGTGGCACACTGCAGACAATAACACAATGGTGCAACACAAACAAACTCAAGATAGCGGGCAACAAAACAACATACACACTGCTCAAAGGGCAACTCAGACGCAATCCATCTATTAAAATACAGAACAACAACATAAAGAGAATGACGGTAACCCGCTACTTGGGCGTATACATAGATGAGAAGCTGAACTTCCATGAACATATCAGAATAACAACAAACAAGGCAGAAAAATTACTACATAAACTGGCAAGGATTAATTCAGGACAATACAGACTTCCTCTGTCAGTCACACGAACTTACCACTGCGCACTCTTCGAATCAGTGCTAAGCTTTGCGGCCAGTACATGGGCGCACAGACTCAACCTCGTCACAAACAGAACAGCGGTTAGGCGAGGGCAGAGAAGCGTCCTTCTGCGACTATCGGGAGCCTTCGGCACTACATCAGTTGAAGCACTGTGTGTCGTGCTAGGAATCTTCCCGATAGATATCACAATCAAATATCGGGCCGCTCTGTACTGGTTAAAGATGGGTAGACTAGACCAGGTCAACATATTGACTGGTTCCCCGCTGAACAATAAGCGGGACCTCAAAAAATGGAAAATCGACACATGGCAACAGGAATGGGGCACAAGTGATAAGGGACGGAGAGTCTATACATTTTTTCCGAACATAACGGAAAGATTAAGAATGAAACATGCCGATCCTAGCCGCGGCATGGTGCATTTCTTGACTGGCCACGGACCTTATCCCACGCACTTAAATCGCGTGAGTCTTAGAGACACATCAACGTGTACATGTGGAGGTATGGGAACCCCCGAACACACAATCCAATTCTGCGGGAAATACAGACAGCACAGGAACACACCTGGGATACAACACTTACAGACAGAGGAACACATTTACGACGCGATCAGAACACCTGAACTTTGGGACATACTGAACGCACTAACAGACAAAATTTCTGACGAATGCCACAAAGAGTACAGGAACAGAAGACCACACAGACAATAAACCTATATGCAGCACCCAGACAGACACCATATTGTGGAAGAACTAAACTAAGTCTCAATATAAAACAACTGACATGCAATAGACTTACATAAGTAGACCTAAAACTGACAATAGATTAATGTATAAAATTAGACATAAACAGTGTCGGCGCACCGTCGCAATTGCCATCAGCTACCACGGCACTCTAAACCTGTATACAAGTAACCAGATAGAACATAAATAGAGATATCAAACGCCACAACTAGAATAGAATAGAACTTCCTAGGCTAAGGTTAGGGGACTGAGGATCAGAGGCTTGAAGATAAATCCCAAGACGCTCATCCTCAGTCCCCTACGGTGGTGGGACTATCATCTCTTCCTTTCCTATCGTCTTTTCTCCTCTTCAGACTAAACTATTCCTTGTATTTCCTTCTTCCAATTCAAAATTAATTTTTGTAAAATTTTTGTTAAATCAGTTTTGGGAAAGCTGCCAAAGTAAAAAAAAAAAAAAAAAAAAAAAAAAAGCACAGACCCGCCTCCACGTGGCGGGACACGGGCAACGGTGCGACCGGATGCGGGAACTGGTGTGAGTTTCATCAACTACATCAGTGTCCGCACACCGGTCGTAGCGGCCAAGTGGTCAAAATAGACCCACCTTAAGCACTTAGGTGGTGGGTCGTAAAATCAGGGCGGCAAGTGAAAAAAAAAAAAAAAAAAGTGTACGTGGAGGTACAGGCTTGGTCGGATGAAAAAGCGATGTCAAAGGTTTGTGGTCTGTGATGATGGTAAAGTGACGACCATACAAGAAATCATGGAACTTAGTAACACCAAACACGAGAGCCAAAGCTTCTTTCTCTATCTGTGAATAATTTCTTTGCGCAGACGAGAGCAATTTGGACGCAAAGGCAATAGGGCGATCATGGGAGCCAACTTTGTGCGCAAGCACAGCACCGATCCCGAAATCCGATGCATCTACCATCAACAAAAGGGGTTTCTGGGGATCGAATGGCGTAAGGCAAGTATTAGAAAGCAACGCCGATTTCAACTGGCGAAAGGCGCGTTCACATTCCGTCGTCCAGACGAACGGAACACCGTTACGGCGTAAGCGATGAAGCGGAGCTGAAATGGAAGAGGCATTGCGCACATATTTATTGTAATAATTAAGTTTACCCAACACACTCTGTAGCTGTTTCTCATTTTGAGGGGAAGGCAATTCTTGTATGGCACGGAGGCGCTCTGGACTCGGATGTATGCCTGGGGCATTAATGACATGTCCCAGGTATGGTAAGTCACGAGCAAAAAACACACATTTGTCCTTCCTCAAGCGAAGACCATTTTGCCGCAAGACCTGAAATAATGTCCGTAAGTTCGCAAGATGATCTTCTTCTGTCTGTCCGGAGATCACTATATCGTCCAGATAGTTTGCTGCAGTAGGGACCGACGCACAAATAGTTTGTAAATATTGCTGAAACAAGGCAGGGGCGGATGCACACCCGAATGGCAGTCTTTTGAAGCGGTACAATCCAAGATGCGTGTTAACCACCAATACGCGCTGGGATTCGTCGTCCACCGGTATTTGCAAGTACGCATCGGCTAGGTCCAACTTTGAAAAATATTTTCCCGGGCACAGTTTAGCAAAAAAATCTTCCGGGCGGGGCAAAGGAAAAGTAGCAGTCACTAGCTGTGGATTCACTGTGGCCTTGAAGTCCACGCAAAGTCTCAATTTTCCGGAAGGTTTTGGCAAAATTACTAAGGGTGAGGCCCAGAGAGAAGCTTGCACACGTTCAATTACACCCTGTGATTCGAGATCGTGTAACGTTCTTGCGACGTCATCACGCAATGCGTGGGGAACATTGCGCGCCCTGAAAAATTTCGGTTGCGCGTTTACCTTCAGTTCTAAATGTGCTTCATAGTTTTTAGCGCAACCTAAGCCCGGTGCAAAAATGTCTGCAAATTCATCACACACCCGAGAAACACTGTCTGTAGGCACAGTCTGATTCACTGATAGGACCTGATTTACAATAGACATGTTAAACAACTGAAACAAATCGAGACCAAACAAGTTCACTGCAGAAGAAGAACGAAGAACGTAAAATGACACAAGTTTTGTTTGTCCCTTGTATGTTGCAAGAAGGCTGCACTGTCCTAACACAGGAATTGTCTGTCCGGAATATGTAGTTAGCTTAACATTTGCGGAACGCAACGGAGGTTTGCCCAGTTGTTTGTACGTGTCATGATTGAGCAATGAAACTGCAGCTCCGGTATCGAGCTGGAATGGTATCACTTTGCCTTCAAAGTCTAAGTCCACAAAAAGTTTATTGTCCTGCTGACGACAAAAGCGACTGTTTTGTGCAATTGGAACAGACACTGGTACAGAATCACTTGCTAAGTGACGTGATTTCCGGCGACGTCGACGCACAGTTTTTGTGGGACGATCACAGTCACTGTTAGAGAAAGTGTCACTGGACGAAGCGGAATTAACGACATGAATGTCCATAGGCGAAGGTCCACGAGCCTGAGTGTCCTTGGTTCGATTCCGGCGCGAAGCAAAGGGCCTGGAATGATTGTGATTGTCTGATCTGAGCTTTTTCTGGCAAACACTTAGAACATGTCCTTTCTTATTGCAGAAAAAGCAAATAGCTTGGCGTGACGGGCAATGTTCACGCGAATGTCTAGTAGCACACCGCGGGCACGATTTCACTACATTTGTGGGCTGGCGCGGCACACGTGGCTTAGCGCGCGGCGGCAGCTGTGCGGACGTGCGCGAGGCCCGGTTACCGGGCCGCGCAGCGCGTCCAGCGGGCCGGTTAATGTTACACACGGCTGGCGAAGTTTCAAAAGATTCCTGAGCACAGTCAAGTGTGTCCTGTCTATCCAATATGTCTATCACTTGTTGAAGGGAGGGATTAACTAGTTTCAAAATTTGCTCCCGTATGCGAACATCAGAAACGTTCTGTGCAATTGCATCACGCACCATTGTATCTGAATAAGAAAGACCACAGTCACATTCAAAGGCACAGTCCCTAGTAAGTCCTTGCAATGTTGCTACCCACTCCCTATTAGTTTGACCGGCCGTACGTTTTGTACGAAAGAACGTATACTGTTTTGCAACCACATTAACTGTTTCTTTGAAATAGGCATCTAATGCAGACAAAATTTCCTCGTAGGACAGAGTTGCTACGTCGCGTCGGGGAAACAATTTCACTATCACACGGTATGTGGACACACCGACACAAGAAAGCAAAAACGGCTGCCGCTCTTTACCTTGAATTCTGTAGGCTGCTAGATGAAAGTTGAACTGGCGAGACCACTCGTGCCAGGTCTCATCGGCTGCCACGTATGGTCGAAAGGGAGGTGCAACAGCGTTTAGTGGCAGCGGTAGCGAAGAAACGGCGGCGGCCGCATCGGTTTGAATGGTACGTTGACCGTGGACGAGCTGTCCAAGGGCATCCAGTAACGCCTGCGTCTGCTGATTCTGCAAGCGATAAAATTCGGACAGTACATCTGGAGAATGTGGCGAAGGCCATGACACAATTAAATGTAAGCAATCAGAAAGAACTCTTTTATCTCGTCGCCAATGTTGTGTCAGTAGCTGGGCCGACACCGTGAAGTTGAGATGGCTGAAAAGGCAAGCTAGACTAACGCAGACGGGCGTGAAGTACTGGAACAGGATACGTAATTGATGTTAGGAAGACAAGTACGTAGCTTGATTAATACTTATCTTTAATATCATTGTGGTACATCGATCTTGACGATACACAGGAGACTTTAAGTACAATCACTGTATGGCTAATGGCGCCTTGCTAGTTCGTAGCCATTAACTTAGCTGATGGCTATTCTGTCTCTCGGCTAATGAGAGAGAAAGGCTTCGTACATCTGGTCGGTAGCTAGGTTCTCGTACAACTGGGCGAGTGCTCTCTCGTATCACGAGACCTGCCTTGGTGGTGGCGCTAGGTCTGCGATTACACAGTGGCGACACGCGGGTCCGACATGTACTAAATGGACCGCGGCCGATTTAAGCTACCACCTAGCAAGTGTGGTGTCTGGCGGTGACACCACAGAAACACTGTCGGAAGGCACAGTCTGGTCCACTGATAGGACCTGATTTACTACCGACAAGTTAAACAACTGAAATAAATCGAAACCAAACAAGTTCACTGCAGAAGAAGAACAAAGGACGTAAAATGACACAAGTTTTGTTTGTCATATTTAAATTGCAAGAATGCTGTACTGTCCTAACACAGGGATATCTTGACCTGAATAACTAGATAACTTAACATTTTCGGCTCGCAACGGAGGTGTGCCCAGCTGTTTGTACGTGTCTTGATTTATCAGTGAAACTGCAGCTCCGGTATTGAGCTGGAATGATATCACTTTGCTGTTAATGTCCAAGTCTAGAAAAAGTTTATTGTCCTGCTGACAACAGGAGCAACTGTCTCGTGCAACGTGAACTGACACTGGTACATAATCACTTGCGACTTGACGGGATTTCCAGCGATATCGACGCACACTGTTTGTGGTACCAACACAGTCACTGTTAGAGAGTGTGGCACTGGGCGGAGTGGAATGAACTACATGAATATCCATGGGCGAAGTTTTGTGAGCCTGAGTATCCTTGGTTCGATTCCGATTCCGGCGCAAAGCAAAGGGCCTGGAATGGGTTTCAGCTTCCTATCTGAGCTTTTTCTGGCAAACACTCTGAACATGTCCTTTTTTATTACAATGAAAGCAAATAGCTTGTCGTGATGGGCAATTGTCACGCGAATGTCTAGAAGTGCACCGCGGGCAGGATTTGAGCACTGCATTTGCTTGCCGGCGCGGAACACGTGGCTGAGAGCCTGGCGGCCGCAGCACGGCCGGGCGCGAGGGCTGTTTACTGCTCCATGCAGCTCGCCCGGCGGGCCGGTTAACTTGACACAAGGCTTGTGAAGTTTCAAATGATTCCTGACCAAAGTCAAGTGTGTCCTGCCGATCTAATATGTCCATCACTTGTTGAAGGGAAGGATTGACTAGTTTCAAAATCTGTTCCCTTATACTAACATCAGAAACATTCTGTGCAATTGCATCACGTACCATAGTATCTGAATAATGGAGTCCACATTGACACTCAAAAGCACAATCCCTAGTAAGGCCTTGCAAGGTTGCAACCCACTCGCAATTAGTCTGACGTGCCGTACATTTTGTACAAAAGAAGATATACCATTTCGCAACAACATTGACTGATTCTGTGAAATATGCATCTAATGCAGACAAAATTTATTCGTAGGACAGAGTTGCTACGTCGCATCGGGGAAATAAATTGACTATCACACGGTACGTTTGTACACCGACCAATGATAAGAGATAAGGTTGCCGCTCGTTACCTTGAATTCTGTAGGCGGCGAGATGGAATCCAAACTGGCGTGACCACTCCATCCAGCTTTCCAGTGCAGCATCAAAAGGTAGAAAAGTTGGTGCCACAGCATCTTGTGGCTGCGTTAGCTGTGGAGCGGCGGCTGCCACATCGTTTTGCATTGCATGTTGACCCTGGACGACTTGTCCAAGGGCATCCAGTAATGCCTGCGTCTGCTGATACTGTAAGCGATAAAATTCGGACAGTACATCATGAGATTGTGGCGAAGCCATTACACAAGTAAATCAGGGCAGTTTAGAGGCGAACGCGGTTTTGCCTCCTCACCAATGTTGTGGTTGGCAGGAGAGCCAACACCGTGTTACTAGAGGAGGCCGAAATGCACACATTTTAGCTCATGCAGGATGGTGTGAGGTGTGGAACAGGACAAGGAAATTAGAATTTAGAAAAACGTACGTAGCTGGTGGAATACTTAACTTTAATCCATTAATGATGAACGTTGCTCTTGACAGTACATGATTCACAATATTAATAGTAACTAAATATGGCGCCTTGCTAGGTCGTAGCAAATGACGTAGCTGAAGTCTATGCTAAACTATCGTCTCGGCAAATGAGAGCGTATTTTGTCAGTGAACCATCGCTAGCAAAGTCGGTTGTACAACTGGGGCGAGTGCTAGGAAGTCTCTCTAGACCTGCCGTGTGGCGGCCCTCGGTCTGGAATCACTGATAGTGGCGACACGCGGGTCCGACGTATACTACCGGACTGCGGTCGATTTAAAGGCTACCACCTAGCAAGTGTGGTGTCTGGCGGTGACACCACAACGCCCTATATTAGGATGTCTCTCCATTCCATTCCAGATGCCACACGGGTAATGGCGTATTTGCCTCTTTATGTGCCATTAGTGTTCTAATTTTACCTTCGCACCGAAGCGCATCCAGCGCTCGATTATTCGTGGATTTTTCCCTTGAAAATTTCTGTAAAAGGGTTCGGGAGATAATAGCGTATGTCCTTTACTAAGGACCGATACTTGACATGCTTATCAACATCCGCCACGATCTCCCACGGGGAAGAAAAGCCTTGTAGGCGTATTCGCTACATAAGCGTTACCATGAAATTTGAGTCGTACGAGTCATTTTGATAGGAAAATGGTAGTTTCTCATAATTTCACAATTATATAGGGAACTCTCGTTTGCTTTACCTGCAACTGTATCCATGCCGTCGTTGCACATCATGACCTCAGGTAGTCATACAAGAGAACAAGCTGTATATGTCTTTCATTAATCCCACAAATTTCGTGAAATACACAAGTCTGCGGCCTTCAAATTAAGAGCTAGTACCCAGTCTTTATTTAAATCCTGTACTTTGTTCTCAGACAGCTATATATTGCCACCATTTACTTCGTACTACTTCGTTATGCACACCAGGTAAATGCGACAAAACGTTGCGACTACAGCTATTACTATCTGTTATGTTACGAACATGTGACGTGAATAATAACTGCAATATCTCACATTCCCACGTCACACCTGAAAGTACTCCTATGTATGTGTCTTTACATCTAGAATCACTTAGTGCATCGTGCCTATTAAGATGCTTTCCACCTCGTCACAAATTCTGCTACCGATCCGACACTAACAGAGATTTACCTATTCTCAGTGTTGTGAAGCATCTCTAGGCGTGCCTACCAGGATATCACATTTGACGAGAGCTTGCTCCCATTATTCTTATTTCCAGGAACCTTGTTGGTGTATGTCGATGTTTAACTACTGCTGTATATTGTGCAGTTCCGCTGTATATTGGCGAGAATGATAAATAGCAATACTTCGGTTGACTTTCCTGCAGTTGAGTGCCACTGTTCATATTACCGTGGGAAAGTTCAGTTCAAGGGTTCTTTCGGTTCAGAAAGAAGTTGATGCTCTCAGCTTCCATGCAGAATTTGACATGGATTTCATTTATTTACTGTATGCATTCCATTCTCAGCTCTTGCTATCTTCGGTATTGCATGGATCCCCTACGAGATTCTACTAAATGGAGTATTTGTTCGGTCGTCACTTCCCACCAATGATTTTTGAAATTCCAATGGAATGTCATCTACCTCTTCTGCATTATTTAATCTTAAGACTTCCAAAGCTCATTTAAATTCTGACGCTAATACTAGATTCCCTCTCTCTTCCATACCGACGCCATCAGATAGTTCTATCACGCCATCAGACAATTCTTCCTCCTCACAGGGGCCTTCAAAGTACGCTTTCCAACTATCTGCGCTCTCGTTTGGGTTTAACAGTGGAATTCTCACTTCACTCTTAATGTTGGTGCCCTTGCTTTTCATTCCACCAAAAGCTGTTTCTGACTTTTCTATACGCTATGAGTTAGTTCTTCTTATTTTTCCTGCAGCCATTTCGCTTTGGCTTCCTTCTCTTCCTATTTCTTTACATTTTAAGTGGTTTTCATTTCTGTATTCATGTATTTCCCAGAACATTTTCGTACTTCCTTCTTTCGTCGTTCACTCGGAGTATTTCTTCTGTTACCTAATCTTTCTTCACAGTTACCTTTCTAATACTCTTGTTTGCCTTTCCAACATCTGTGATATGCACTCCTTTTCAACTGAACAGCCTACCATATTATCCTTTGTCACAGTATCCACATCTTTTGCCAACTTCAAACATAATCTCAGCCTTTATCAGCACTTCAGTACTACAGGTCGTTTCACGCTGATTCTTCCGTATAATTCTCTTAAACTCGAGTCTACTCTTAATCATTACTAAATTGTGATCTGAGTTTCTGTCTGCTCCTGGGTAAGCCCCACATTCCACTATATTATATCGGAATCTCTGACTGACCATGAAGTAATCCATTTCGAATCTTTCCGTGTGTCTGGGTCTTCTCCACTTATATTTCCATCAATTATTATTCTTGAACAGAGTTTTGGGATTCTCCACCCGAACACATCTCGGAAGACCCAACGGTACTAACCGACCATCGTGTTTTGTACAAGCGATGGGTGTATGTTTTATGTTGTATGTTAACCGGGAACCTAGAAACGACGGAGAGGCTCCGTCGCCACCGTAGCAGCAGTGGGCCACAACCCTACGATGACTATCGCAGTCCACTTCACCCCTCCGCTGCCCCACACCGAACCCAGGGTTACAACCTATGGGTGACACTGGACGCGAATAATGGAGGGGCATGTGGTCAGCACACTGCTCTCGCGGCCGTTGTCAGTTTTCGGACCAGAACCGATACTCTTTAATGAAAAAGCTCCTCAATTGGCCTAACAAGGCGTGAATGTACCCTGCATTCCAACTGCTCTCGGCAGTCCACCTGCATTCCAACTGCTCTCGGCAGTCCAGACAAGGGTTCCTCATCATTTTTCCTTTCAGAAAATCCTTTTAGAAACTCTACATTGAAATCACCACGGATCATTAACTGCTTGCCGCTCTCTGGAAAAAAGCTAGAAAGGAATCCCAGATTCTCATTAACAGTGCAAAATTTTCAAATCGGGTTCAATATACAGTTAAAATTAAAAAATGAACTATTTTTCAGTGTTAATTGGCAAGCACGCACTTCCATGTGCTGATCACTATAAAATCAACTTGTCTCAATGTTTCTGAGCTTGTGTTCTGTCTTAATATGTGTAACAACTCCTCCTTTTCCCATATTAGTCCCATGCGAGTAAGGTGCTAGAGTGCATCCTTTTACATGTTAGAAAACCCTGTGGTTATCACAAGACATCTGTTTACAGAACTGTCTAATTTTTTCCAAACAGGCAAGAAATTCTCCTGCCTTATTACTGTGTCCTCTAATATTCTTATGAAACAAGCTAACATTTCTTTTCTATACATTCATAGGCACTTAGTGGGGTTCCTCTGATATTTTAATCCCATTCATAACAGGTTGCCTGAATCCTTATTTAACCTAAGAAAGGTACGTAACTGTCACCAGTAACCACCACCATCTTGCATTGTGTAATGGTGGCCCCCGTACAGTTACTGCAATAATGTTACCTTCCCAGTCTTTCTCTCTCTTATTTCGGTTCTAGGCCCTTCAGTCTGGAACCGCGTGACCGCTACGGTCGCAGGTTCGAATCCTGCCTCGGGCCTGGATGTGTGTGATCTCCTTAGATTAGTTGGGTTTAAGTAATTCTAAGTTCTAGGGGACTGATGACCTCAGATGTTAAGCCCCATAGTGCTCAGAGCCATTTGAACGTTATGTCGGTGAAGTGCATATCCATTTTCCAGTTGTAGCAACAGCCATTGTACTCATATAAGATTTCATTTCACTCAGCAGCGTCTTACTCAATTTATAGTTCACATAGCTCACTGGAGTGTGAACCCAGGGATGGTTATGACGCTGTAGGACCTCAACAAAATTCACGTTTTTATGTGTGTAGTTGATATTCCCATTTCATCCAGGTCATCCCTAATGCTGTAATTACTGTCCTCAGGGAGGCTGTTTCCTGCTCCACATTCTATGATAACGCCATCATCTTTGCGAAAATCTTTGAACAAATTCCCTGTGTCTTCCATCACCTGACAAAGGGTACCAATTTGCTTCACAATACCTGTTGTTACGTAGCGAGCTACTACGAGATGACATTCGTTGCAGTAAGGCACGCAGCCGTTTGGTAAGGTGGCTGCAGGATGACTATATTTTTTTTTCGCTTTTCTCACACAGCCTTTTGTTATTAATGGAATGATGCTGTCAAAATTTGAGTTTTTTATTTATTATAGTGCTTCAGATAATGAAAATTACCTAGAAGTCCTAAAACCAATGATTGTTTGTTAAAACCATGTTAGGAACAAATACAGATTGACTTGCATTATCAATGGAAGCCATTACAAAGCTACCAGTGCATAAAAATCTATTAATTAGAATTTTCTTTTTTGACACTTTAGTCCCTGTGCATTACGTAATACAAAAATCGGTCAAAATTATTATAACTTCTGCAGCGCGACGTGTGCACAGTCATCATTCTTGTAATGCAGCTTTACAGTCAGAGCGCGATACTGCATTGAAACAGTCATAGCGAACGTCCCAGACGCGAAAGGATGAAAAGCCGTGTATGCGGCGTGTTTATACCAACTTACGTGGAAAAATGGAAATGAGCATTTGGCGTCATAGACCGGGAGGCCTCTTACGGGGCAGGTCCGGCCGCGTTGGTGCAGATCTTATTACATTCGGCGCCACATTGGGAGACCTGCGCGCCGGATGGGGATGAAATGATGATGAAGACAACACAACGGCCAGTCCCTGAGCGGAGAAAATCTCCGACTCAGCGGGAATCAAACCCGGGCCCGTAGGACGGCAATCCGTCACGCTGACCACTCAGCTATCGGGGTGGACACCAACTTCAGTGGGTCGTGTGCATCACAGGTGTTTTCATTTACGTAATCTGACACATACAGCGCCATCTGTTGGTCAATTTCCACACTATTTTTTTCTTCTGCCATACGTTTTTTCCCTTCTCTGATAATATTCCGCTGGAATTTGACGTCATTCTGAACAGTGGTGTTATTTCTACAGCATTTTGAAAGTCTAACTTTAATTATAATCACCCTGTAGATAGACGCAGCCACGGTTTAAGGGTGTGTTAGTTATTGTGTCATAAATTATAGGGATTAAGATAAAGTTGAGCAAATTTAGAGGCAGCCTTTGTTTGATAGTGGTATACATATTGAGTCACAAATTATCCTAATGAAGATAAGGATGATAATAAATTTGACTTAAATAAATACTGGTTTATAGTGTAAGTGACCTACAAGCAGACTATGAATGGGGTGCGCGGGGAAAGGAGGGAGAGGCAAGATATGGATCTATACAGAAAGGTGGTAAATCATTGGCCTCAGTGTGGTCCATCCCCTCACTTCTTGTATGCAACAACACTGCTGTTTGCACGCTAGGGGTTGATGAAAGCTATGATGGAGGTGATTTTCAGAGACGGTGTTCAAACTGCCTTGCGATGAATGTCTTCTGTTTTCATTGACGTACAACTGGAATCTTCCTAATCAGATGGCCTTCAATAATACCAGCCCACACGTTTATGCTAAATCTCTATTGATGGTGGAACACAAGAGTTGCTTTTGGATTTTCCAACTCCCAGATATGGGCATTGTGGCTGTGAACATTCCTTTTCTTGTGAAGGCAGCCTCATCAGGAAGTAAAACACACTTTTGGAAGTTGGGGATGTTTACATTTTGGTGTAGCTACCATTAATTGAATTCCACACGCTGGGTAAAATCGTCAGCTGGTGAGTCTTGTACCTTCTGATACTTGCCCGTTTCGTGCAGCACGTTCCACACAATGGTGGTGGAAATATTCAGTGCCTTGACTTTTTTTAATTCGACGTAACTGTCATCAAGTAGTGTGACTAAATGAAGTTTAAAATGTTTATTTCACTCCACCAACCGTCCTCAAGGCACAGTAACCAATGTTCTGCAATTTTTAAAAGGTTACATAACTAGTTTCGACGCATTGAGTGGTCATTTTCAAATGTTGAAAGGTGGCTACACTGAGCCACAGCGCCAGAGATTGCGCCAAAGGGTATTATTCAGCCGCCTCCACTGGCAGTTCTTGTCGAGAAGTCGTGGTGGAGAGTGCTTGTCGAGATGTGGCAGTAGTCAGTGCTTATCGAGATGTGGTAGTAGTGAATCGGTGTTGAGATGTTGTAGTAGGGAGTGCTTGTTCCATGTTTTATGCAGTTGTTGGATGGGCTAGACAGCAGATGTTGTTCGAATGGAGATATTGTAATGATCAGAGTGCTTTTCGTCAATATATATGAAGGTAAAAAAAAAAACCTTTTTTTTTTATTATTTCAGTGTCTTAAATAATGCGTCATTACAGGTTCAGTCAACAAAGCATCTGGCTTGTGTTCTTGTATTAGAGTGTAATTCTGGTTTCCTTACGCAATTACAGTATTTCAATTTTTTTTAATTACTTCAATATAAATGGTATTTCAAATTTCTTGTCTTATTGAAGAAGAACCGTGCCAGATGTGTACGTTGAATCACACTTCCACACACTGAACAGTTACACTTGTGCTTTGGTTTCGTAGGTTTTATAGTTGCTGGGGACTTAATTAATTAATTGTGTTAACGGAAATTTTCTTTCATTCTTTGTTGTTATTCTATGCAGTCAGATTGCGTACTAAAACTAGTCAGGGCCAACCGTTTACGACACAGCGTAACCGGACAGTTAGCTACTAAAAATTTAAAAAGTATTTACATTTCATATTTAGATAATTAAGCCCCCATGCACGTGGCGACCCTGCCAGGATCGTCCCTCGGAATTCTTCTGATTGTATAAATAGCAGACAGTAGTATTGTTGTAGTAATTCATAGTTTAGCAATTGTAGTCTATATTGCATGTGTAGATTTGGCAATTGTCATTCTTCTAATGGTATTTTTTGCAGAATTTAATTTTTGTTGTCTTGTATACAGGTTTCACAATTTTGTGCAATTATGATTTCCCCCCATGAACCATGGACCTTGCCGTTGGTGGGGAGGCTTGCGTGCCTCAGCGATACAGATAGCCGTACCGTAGGTGCAACCACAATGGAGGGGTATCTGTTGAGAGGCCAGACAAACGTGTGGTTCCTGAAGAAAGGCAGCAGCCTTTTCAGTAGTTGCAAGGGCAACAGTCTGGATGATTGACTGATCTGGCCTTGTAACAATAACCAAAACGGCCTTGCTGTGCTGGTACTGCGAACGGCTGAAAGCAAGGGGAAACTACAGCCATAATTTTTCCCGAGGGCATGCAGTTTTACTGTATGATTAAATGACGATGGCGTCCTCTTGGGTAAAATATTCCGGAGGTAAAATAGTCCCCCATTCGGATCTCCGGGCGGGGACTACTCAAGAGGATGTCATTATCAGGAGAAAGAAAACTGGCGTTCTACGGATCGGAGCGTGGAATGTCAGATCCCTTAATCGTGCAGGTAGGTTAGAAAATTTAAAAAGGGAAATGGATAGGTTGAAGTTGGATATAGTGGGAATTAGTGAAGTTCGGTGGCAGGAGGAACAAGACTTCTGGTCAGGTGACTACAGGGTTATAAACACAAAATCAAATAGGGGTAATGCAGGAGTAGGTTTAATAATGAATAGGAAAATAGGAATGCGGGTAAGCTACTACAAACAGCATAGTAAACGCATTATTGTGGCCAAGATAGATACGAAGCCCACGCCTACTACAGTAGTACAAGTTTATATGCCAACTAGCTCTGCAGATGACGAAGAAATTGAAGAAATGTATGATGAAATAAAAGAAATTATTCAGATTGTGAAGGGAGACGAAAATTTAATAGTCATGGGTGACTGGAATTCGAGTGTAGAAAAAGGGAGAGAAGGAAACATAGTAGGTTAATATGGATTGGGGGACAGAAATGAAAGAGGAAGCCGCCTGGTCGAATTTTGCACAGAGCACAACATAATCATAACTAACACTTGGTTTAAGAATCATGAAAGAAGGTTGTATACATGGAAGAACCCTGGAGATACTAAAAGGTATCAGATAGATTATATAATGGTAAGACAGAGATTTAGGAACCAGGTTTTAAATTGTAAGACATTTCCAGGGGCAGATGTGGACTCTGATCACAATCTATTGGTTATGACCTGTAGATTAAAACTGAAGAAACTGCAAAAAGGTGGGAATTTAAGGAGATGGGACCTGGATAAACTAAAAGAACCAGAGGTTGTACAGAGATTCAGGGAGAGCGTAAGGGAGCAATTGGCAGGAATGGGGGAAAGAAATACAGTAGAAGAAGAATGGGTAGCTTTGAGGGATGAAGTAGTGAAGGCAGCAGAGGATCAAGTAGGTAAAAAGACGAGGGCTAGTAGAAATCCTTGGGTAACAGAAGAAATATTGAATTTAATTGATGAAAGGAGAAAATATAAAAATGCAGTAAGTGAAACAGGCAAAAAGGAATACAAACGTCTCAAAAATGAGATCGACAGGAAGTGCAAAATGGCTAAGCAGGGATGGTTAGAGGACAAATGTAAGGGTGTAGAGGCCTATCTCACTAGGGTAAGATAGATACCGCCTACAGGAAAATTAAAGAAACCTTTGGAGATAAGAGAACGACTTGTATGAATATCAAGAGCTCAGATGGAAACCCAGTTCTAAGCAAAGAAGGGAAAGCAGAAAGGTGGAAGGAGTATATAGAGGGTCTATACAAGGGCGATGTACTTGAGGACAATATTATGGAAATGGAAGAGGATGTAGATGAAGATGAAATGGGAGATATGATACTGCGTGAAGAGTTTGACAGAGCACTGAAAGACCTGAGTCGAAACAAGGCCCCCGGAGTAGACAATATTCCATTGGAACTACTGACGGCCGTGGGAGAGCCAGTCCTGACAAAACTCTACCATCTGGTGAGCAAGATGTATGAAATAGGCGAAATACCCTCAGACTTCAAGAAGAATATAATAATTCCAATCCCAAAGAAAGCAGGTGTTGACAGATGTGAAAATTACCGAACTATCAGCTTAATAAGTCACAGCTGCAAAATACTAACACGAATTCTTTACAGACGAATGGAAAAACTAATAGAAGCCACCCTCGGGGAAGATCAGTTTGGATTCCGTAGAAACACTGGAACACGTGAGGCAATACTGACCTTACGACTTATCTTAGAAGAAAGATTAAGGAAAGGCAAACCTACGTTTCTAGCATTTGTAGACTTAGAGAAAGCTTTTGACTATGTTGACTGGAATACTCTCTTTCAAATTCTAAAGGTGGCAGGGGTAAAATACAGGGAGCGAAAGGCTATTTACAATTTGTACAGGAACCAGATGGCAGTTATAAGAGTCGAGGGACATGAAAGGGAAGCCATGGTTGGGAAGGGAGTAAGACAGGGTTGTAGCCTCTCCCCGATGTTGTTCAATCTGTATATTGAGCAAGCAGTAAAGGAAACAAAAGAAAAATTCGGAGTAGGTATTAAAATTCATGGAGAAGAAATAAAAACTTTGAGGTTCGCCGATGACATTGTAATTCTGTCAGAGACAGCAAAGGACTTGGAAGAGCAGTTGAATGGAATGGACAGTGTCTTGAAAGGAGGATATAAGATGAACATCAACAAATGCAAAACAAGGATAATGGAATGTAGTCTAATTAAGTCGGGTGATGCTGAGGGAATTAGATTAGGAAATGAGGCACTTAAAGTAGTAAAGGAGTTTTGCTATTTGGGGAGCAAAATAACTGATGATGGTCGAAGTAGAGAGGATATAAAATGTAGGCTGGCAATGGCAAGGAAAGCGTTTCTGAAGAAGAGAAATTTGTTAACATCCAGTATAGATTTAAGTGTCAGGAAGTCATTTCTGAAAGTATTCGTATGGAGTGTAGCCATGTATGGAAGTGAAACATGGACGATAAATAGTTTGGACAAGAAGAGAATAGAAGCTTTCGAAATGTGGTGCTACAGAAGAATGCTGAAGATTAGATGGGTAGATCACATAACTAATGAGGAAGTATTGAATAGGATTGGGGAGAAGAGAAGTTTGTGGCACAACTTGACCAGAAGAAGGGATCGGTTGGTAGGACATGTTCTGAGGCATCAAGGGATCACCAATTTAGTATTGGAGGGCAGCGTGGAGGGTAAAAATCGTAGAGGGAGACCAAGAGATGAATACACTAAGCAGATTCAGAAGGATGTAGGTTGCAGTAGGTACTGGGAGATGAAGAAGCTTGCACAGGATAGGGTAGCATGGAGAGCTGCATCAAACCAGTCTCAGGACTGAAGACCACAACAACAACATGAAGATTTCAATTGTTCGTTAATCGTGGTTGAGGGAAGCATTTCGTGTGAATGTTATTGTTGGTGATAAAGTGTCATATTGTGTGTAATTTTTGTATAGTGACGAGTTTTGTATGTTTTGCAAATGATTACGCGATCGATGAAAAAGGCGAAAATGATGAATAGAGCGAATGACGAAATTGTTAACATGGCGAACTCGCCAACACAGGAGAAGAGTATGATGAATAATGAAGTCGAAAATAATTTAATTAGCAGGGAAAATAGTCCGGAACCATTTCAAAACTTTTCACAATCAAAAAATTTTGAGAATACGAGATTAACGACAGAAGATTCTGTAATAGTATCGAACACAGATAGCCTTACAGCTACTACGAAGGAAACTGATTTTGCGGGAAATGTTAGGGGTGAAAAGAATTTCGAACCAGTTACTATGGAGCAGTTGATGAGTGCTATATTAAATGTGGGATCACAGTTACGATCTGAAATTAAAATTGATATGGGAACAATGGAAACACAGTTAAGATCTGAATTAAAAACACAGATGGGAACTTTGGCAACACAGAAACTGATATGGGAACAATGGAAACACGGTTAGACTCACTGGGATCACAGTTGGGATCTGAATTAAAAACAATGGGATCACAAATAGGAACAATTAAAACAGAGATGGAAACAATGGAAACACGATTAGATTCACGAATAGGGACAGGTTTCAAAAATATGAAAGATGAATTAAAGAAAGAAATCAGAGAAGAAGTACATCCGATTTTGAATGTTCACAATAATAGATTAATTTCGATAGAAATTAGACAAAAGGAACAGGATAGAGAACAGGAAGAAAGAGGTCGCGTGATAATACAAAAATTTTCAGAGTTAAACTTACAACGTGCACACGATAAGGAGGAAATATTTGAGAGAATCGAGGAATCCGTACCAAATGACAGAATAAATAATCTAACACAACAATATGAACAGTTAACTACTAAATGCGTCAATACTGAAACCCGAGTCGCGACACTTACAGAAGACGTAAATAAACAGAAAGAACAATTAGGTGACTTATCGGAAAGAGTTGAGGAGATTTCAGATAAATTGACAAGTCTTAGTTTAAATGGGGACAGAGATTCAGATGATACAGCACCATTACCATTTGCAGAAACCGAAGAGTACCAGAACATAAATAAGCATGTTGAAAAACAGGGAAAATTTAATGAACGCGTCAAAAGGGAATTTGAGGCATTACAAAAGCAAGTCAAACAAATTGAAGGTGAAATTGTAAGAAAAGACAGCAAAAGAAATTTAGAATCACAGATAGCAGAGGGCTTTGAAGAAAATAATTTGTTTCATTTACGGGACGCAACAAGAGAGCGCCAGGCGCGCGAACTTGACAATAATCGACATTCGGACTGGAACAGTCGCGGTAGGTCTTTATCGCCTCGAGGAGAAAACTTTGACTATAAACACTTCTTAACTGTTCGGAAGTTTAAGATCTTTCGCAATTCTAAGAACTACATACATCCATGTTCATGGTTAGATCATTTTATGTACGCACTTCCACCAAATTGGCCACTAAGTCACAAACTGGAATTTATGTGTGGATATTTAGAAAACGAACCGGTGACGCGCATGCGCGCACTTATTAGAGATTGTAATAATATAAATGATTTTTATCACGCATTTCTATCGGCATATTGGTCCGAAAACACGCAAGACAGAGTAAAACACAGTCTTATTATGCAGCATAATTTTAAACAGTCTGAGTTCCGCACGCCGACAGAATACTTTGAAGACATGATTCGAAAGAATCTGTTCCTGTCCAACCCTTATAGCCCGACTGAATTAATTCGCATTTGTTTAACTAAGCTGCCACAATCCATAAGACAAATTGCTTTAGCTGGAAAATTTAAAGACGACTTTGAGACTTTTAAACTTTGCTACAAGAACTTGAGTATGACAACGACGACGGGACTTCTTGTAATTTTTTCAGTAACAGTAATTACAATAGATTTTCAGAGAAAAGGGGTAGTGATCGGAACGGACGTTATAGCGGTAATTTTGAGAAGGACAGACGAAACGGACAGGACAATAGATACCAGCCTTATGACAATAACAGACGTTCTAACAGAAATTACACAGAAAATTATAATAACGGTAATTCCTACCGGAATGATCAATCATACGGAAACAGTAATCGGTATCATCAAGACAGAAATTATTCATACAATAATAGAAATTCTTACTACAGAAATAACCAGGGTAGTAGATCTAACAGTAATTTCAGAAGTGACAGTCGAAATTACACAAGAAGCAGTCATGCAGACAGACAGGAAAATAGAAATTTTAATAACAAACACAACCAAGAATTTACATGTAACAGACAGGAGGGACCTAATGGGCATCCTCCACGTGAGAGAACTTCAGAGAGACAAGTACAAATAGTAGAAACTGATCCGCGAAATGACGGGAATAATCAAAGACGTGACGCAAACAATCGACAATGACTTGCAGCTTCGGCTTCTGGCAGCAATATAGACGGTTCAGAAAGTAATGACACTACGACTTTACACTACGTACGCCTGGAAGACATGAGAGACATTTTGCTAGACGAAAAGGAAAATAATGTAGACGCATTTTTACATCCTGTTATTGAAGTATGTGTGGATAAGAATAAGTTCTCTGCAGTTTTAGATTCTGGGAGCACATTGAATGTCATTAGTGAACCAGTTTTTCGTATATGTGTAAGAACTATGGCTTGTCCTGTGTTACCTGTTTCTAAAACTACAATTCGAGGAGCGATTTCTGGAAAAAGTGAGGAAGTCAAACAACAGACCAACTTAAATTTCATTTGTCAAGGATACGAATTTTCTGCTTATTTTATTATTGTTCCATTACTCAGTACACAAATTATATAAGTTATGGAGTTTCTTAACACACATAAGGCAATTTTGAACTTTAAAGAAGGAAGTGTGAATTTGACTGTTGCCGGAATGCCGAAATGTTTGAAATTTTTCGAGTGTTTAACAAGATCTGAATCAGATACAAAATGTTTAAGGTTTCTTACTTCTGATGTTTTCGTTGAGCATTATGACGACAGCGTGTTTATTCATGACAATGACAATAGATACAGAGACGCGATGGATGATACAATTAATAGCGAAGAATTAATTAATGAAAAGGTTAAGAGAGCTGAAGTGCCAGATGACGTTGCAAGAGAGGAGCTGCACCACATTTTGACTGCACATGCTACAGTATTTAGTCATCACACAGGAACTATACAAGGCTTACAATATTTATTTAAAGTAAAAGAACACACACCATTTCGGGGGAAAACGTACGCAATTCCCTTGGCTCACAGAGACAAGGTTAAGAGTGAACTTCAATACAAGATAGATCAAGGCATTATTGAGCCAGCAGTCAGTCCTTATACCAGCCCATTACACGTTGTTCTTAAAAAGGATGGGTCAATTCGTTTGGTTCTGGATTCCAGACAGATAAATAATATCATCATTCCTGAAACTGACCGTCCACAAAATTTAGATGAACTTCTTCAACATTTCCATGGAATTGAAGTTTTATCCACGATTGATATGCGCGCATGTTTTTGGCAAATAGAACTCCACTCTGATTGTAGAAAATATACTGCCATTTTAGCCTTTGGTAACTGTTACCAGTTTCGGAAATTACCGTTTGGACTTACTGTATCTTCAGCAGCATTTATTCGTAGTTTAAACGAAATTTTACCTGTTTATCTTCGTGACAATATTACTTCATATGTTGACGATATTCTTATTGCTAAACGTTCTTGGAGTGAGCATAACAAAATTTTGGATTCATTATTACGTATTTTTGCAAGAGTTGGCATTACAGTGAACTTTAAAAAATCTGAATTTGGTCGTTCTCAGGTGAAATTTCTCGGTCACATTATTTCTACAGAAGGTATTCTTCCTGATCCAGAGAAAATAGACGCTGTTCGTAATTATGCTGTTCCTACCACAAAACGTGATGTTCGTAGTTTCCTAGGTGTCTGTAATTTTCTTAGACGCTTTGTTAGATTGGACGATTTGGTCACACCTCGTTTATGTGAACTATCTGGAAAGAACTCTAATTGGTGTTGGGATGAGGAAGATCAATCAGAATTTGAACAACTTTGTGATGCTTTAGTTGCTGCTCCACTTCTTTCTCATCCGGATTTATCTAAAGATTTTTGTTTGGCGACGGACTCATCATACAAAGGCCTAGGGGCACATTTATTTCAAGAGATAGAAGAAAACGGCGTTGTAGTACAGAAGACTATTGCATTTGGAAGTCGTGTTGTCTCTAAATTCGAAAAGAATTATTCGATTACGGAACTTGAAGCTTTGGCTGTTGTTTGGGCTTTCACAAAATTTCGCACATTTTTGTTTGGCAGACATACTAAGGTTTACACCGATCATCGAGCTCTGGAATTTCTCATGTCAACAAAATTAACTCATAGAAGATTGTCACGATGGGCGTTGTATCTACAGGAATTTGACTTTAGTATTGTTTACATACAGGGTTCTTCAAATATTGTTGCTGATGCTTTATCACGTGCACCTATGGGTTTGAAACAAAGTGCTGAAGAGGACTGCAAAGAAAACAAATATTGTTTGATGTATATTAAAGGTGTTGCGTTTGAAAATTTTATTTCTTCTTCGCTCCAGGACATCGCTAAGGAGCAAAATAAGGATCCAATCTGGAAGGACATTAAGGAGAAGTGGAGGAGAAAGGAAAGCGTAGCGATTAGACAGTATTATTTAGTTCGTAATGACATTCTTTTTAAACGAAAATCGGTCGACAACTCTGTGTGGTTAGTTTGTATTCCTGATGAGTGGGTTAATAAATTGATTTGGTATACGCATTTCAGTTATGCACACTTTGGTCCCAGAAAATGCTTTCATAAATTACGAGAAAATTGCTACTTCAGTAATATGGAAAAATGTATTCGATCTGTTCTTGCCATATGCAAATTATGTCAAAAGGCTAAGCCGCCAACAATTTCTCACAGAGCATCGTCGTTTCCTATCATTCCAGCGAAATTAAAGGACATGGCTGCAGTCGATTTGTTCGGTCCAGTGGTTCGTTCTACTAATGGTTTTGCGTACATTTTCGTAACAGTGGAACTGACATCAAAATATGTGTGTTTTACATCTTTACGCAAACCAACAGCTCGTTCAGTATCTAATGCTTTCATCAAACATTTTCTTAAAGAAGTGGGTCATGTTGATAAGGTTATATCAGATAATGGATCACAGTTTCGCTCTAAAATTTGGCTTTGTACTCTAAGGCGTCGTAAGATTAAACCAATTTTCATTTCACTTTTTCACCCTCAATCTAACGCTTCAGAGAGATGGATGAAGGAAATCAATTAATTGTGTCGACTTTATTGTCATCAGAATCACAGAACGTGGGATCAGTATCTTCATATTTTTCAAAACATTCTGAATGAACTTCCTAATGACTCAACTTCTTTACCGCCTATAGTGATATTAAAAAACAAAGCACCGACAAATCGCGTTTCTGAAATCGTTCCTTTTCCGCCTACACGGAAACTGCAGCATTCTGAAGTCGTGAATCTGGCTCTACGAAATATTGCATCTGCGGCTGCTAGAAGAGGGAAATCAGCTAAACGTCCTGGTCGTTTAAGAATCTTGTCAGTTGGTGAGAAGGTTTTAATTAAGTCTCACCGTTTGTCTCACAAAGGAAAAGGCTTGTGTCGCAAATTTTTTCTGCTTTATAATGGTCCATATAGAATTCGCAAAATTATTCATGATAACACTGTCGAAGTAGAAACTCTTAAATCTCGGCGCTCTAAGGGAATACATCATATATCGAACGTCAAAATTTTTGTGGAATGACATACTTTTGAGAAACTAACAGCTACATGTAAACATGCAGAGAATACAAGGATACCGCGCTGTGTTTTGGCGGCGGCGCATACTCAAAGCAACAGTCGAGTCTGCGCGCCGCACAAGGCAGTCGTTGACCGCAAACAATTACTTCCTACGTCACGCGCCTACAGCTGATCGAGCGCTCAGTGCGAATGCACTGACAGCCGTAAACTAATACACAGTCTAATTTCTCCGATTAAATTCAGTATAAAGCTATAGTGACTTGATAAATTATGTTATTAACGTTCAGTATTTTTCAGGATACGGTTGTATAAAATATTTAAGAACTTCAGGTAAATTCTGTGCGTGTCCGACGTTAAGACGACTTGCTATCGATAAAATTTCAAGAAGAATATAATTTTCAAGAAAAAAACTAATAAACTAAAAGGGTAACTGTTAATTGAGTTTATTTTTCAGGTAACATATTTCCACTTAGGTACGTACTTTAGACGTAATTTGCTGCTCGCGATTACGTGATTCAGTCTTTGTGCTAAATTTCATGTTCTATGAATTTACTTGTGAAGCGACGTGCTTGCGTACATTTGCTGGTTTTGACAATGTTTTATTAATGAACAGGGTTGTTACTTGTGTATATTATGCATCACTTGGCTGCTATGCTTTTTCACTGATGTCATATTTTTCTATTATGTGCCAGCTGTGCTTATTTATTTAAATTATAATTGTCACCTGATTAATTGTGCTGATATCGTTATGTATGTAGGTTATACTTTGTGATTTATCTGCTTGCGCCTTCGTGTTTACTTATTAAGATTACATATGAACATTTATTTGCTTATGCTGACATGATGCTAATGACCTGTTTATTATGTAAGATACATATTTGCTGCTTTGCGTATGGATTGCATATTTATACATTTCTGTTTGTTGTCATAACTACCCTTTAATTTGGTATATAGAAATGCTGATATACTGTGTACAGACATAGAGTTTAGGTCACACTATGGTATTAATTATAGATTGTTCGCTTGGCAGAGCCTCGTTGTAGGAATTCTGCTGCATCCACTTGTTGACATTCTGTTCTCCACTGGTATATTTAGTCGCTATTGCATGTTTTGCTTACGCTCAGTGCCTTATATTTTAAGATAAGAAAATGAACTGCAGTAATTCGACGAACGACATTAGTACAAGAAACTTCATAGAAGTCACATGAGCTGGAGGTTTTATGAAAGCTGTATAAATTTATGCTAATAGGAAAGAAGCTAACGACATGACATACCAACACTAGGTTTAGACCATTGACAGTTATTACACTGCATTCTTCGTGAGCAATTGAAATAGGAAGTGGCACTTGACACAAAAAATATTCCACATGTTTGCTTCTGCCATGATTCTTGAAGTGGTGTACACACTGTGAAATATTATGATCATTCACACTCTGTAATCGTATTTAATTACTGAGAGTTATTCAAACTAAAGGCTGTTAGAGGTCATGTATGCATTTCTTTTATTTAATGATGGACAAGGTAACCAAAATGTATTTTATAATTCATAATGAGTAGAAGATTTGGGTCAGATGGATTACACAGAGGTTGTGTGTTGACAGTGTGTCTTCGGATTGTATGGGATGATGAAGTTTGCATTAGGATTTTATCTGTACTTGTTCGAGGAGACTGACTATGTGAAAGAGTTCTTATGGAAGTAAAATGATATTGGTGCTAAGGTTTATATGTATCGATGTATTGAAGAGGTATTATTGAGGTATTGAGATTATGTGAAGTTGATGATTATTGGAGTTTTGGTGGACAAGAGGTAAGGTAAATGATATTGATGATAAGGTTTACATGTATCGATGTACGAGGTATTATTGAAGTATTGAGATTATGTGATGCTGATGATTATTGGAGTTTTGGTGGATAAGAGGTAAAGTAAGTGAGGAGCATTTTTTTCTTGTTGGTTTATATGGAACAAGGAGGATGAAGATGGCAGACTAGAACACTCAAGTAGAAGGAAGATTGTCTACACACACACTTTGTTAAATCACTAAGCAGTATATACTTTTTTTTGAGAGAGGAAGCATTTGCATATCTTGCACACTGACAGTTGTTCAGCAACAGTACATTTGATTTGGCTTGGCAAACATTGGTCTTGACATAATGACTATGACGTTGACAAACTATTATTGACTGTTATACACTGTTGCCATTACTACTTGATACACATGCCGAACATCAAATCTTTGACAGAATTGCATTTACACAGTTAACACTATTCAACTACACAGCAGTACTTAATGTGGATTAAAGATGAGTGAGTGTGTTTTGTGTGTTTTCCCTTCCTAATCCCAGATAATTGGTACCGACCTATCTCCAAAATATTATTTTACTTGTTTGTTGTGGCTTGCACTGACACCCACAAATATTATAGGTTTACTGATATTTGTGTATTTGTAATAGTTAATATGACAATTATCTGATATCATTTGTGTGTTTATTATAATTTGTATATTTAGTGTAAGAGCATTGATAATAATTTTGTAAAAGCAATTGTGTGTGCATTCAAACTGTTGTTCACACCGGCACCTGTTCAATATTGATGTGTGACACTTAGAAATGTTTAATTTCTGCTGATGAACTATGTGATTAATGATAGTGAATATTATGGACTGTTACTTGCACTTTTTCTACAGGATTGGTGCCACTAGGGCATGTTTAATTTCTGCTGATAAACTCTGATGAACAGTGTGATTAGTGATAGTGAATATTATGGACTGCTGTCTGCACCTGTTCAACATTACTGGGTGTCACTAGTGGAACTGCTTATACTGAAATAATGTCACTTGTTGCTGTCTGCACCTGCTCAACATTACTGGGTGCCACTAATGGAACTGTTTCTGCTGAATGATGTCACTTTTTGGTGTCTGCACCTGCTCAACAGTGCTGGGTGCCACTGTTGGAACTGCTTCTACTGAAATGATGTCACTTCTTGCTGTCTGCACCTGCTCAACATTACTGGGTGCCACTAATGGACTGCTTCTACTGAGATAATGTCACTTGTTGGTGTCTGCACCTGTTCAACATTACTGGGTGCCACTGTTGGAACTGCTTCTACTGAAATGATGTCATTTGTTGGTGTCGGCACCTGCTCAACATTGCTGGGTGCCACTGATGGACTGCTTCTACTGAGATAATGTCACTTGTTGGTGTCTGCACCTGTTCAACATTACTGGGTGCCACTAATGGAACTGCTTATACTGAAAATGTCACTTGTTGGTGTCTGCACCTGCTCAACATTGCTGGGTGCCACTGATGGACTGCTTCTGCTGAAATGAAGTCACTTATTGCTGTCTGCACCTGTTCAACATTACTGGGTGCCACAGATGGAACTGCTTCTACCGAAATAATGTCACTTGTTGGTGTCTGCACCTGCTCAACATTGCTGGGTGCCACTAATGGAACTGCTTCTACTGAAATGAAGTCACTTGTTGCTGTCTGCACCTGCTCAACATTACTGGGTGCCACTAATGGACTGCTTCTACTGAGATAATGTCACTTGTTGGTGTCTGCACCTGTTCAACATTACTGGGTGCCACTGATGGAACTGCTTCTACTGAAATAATATCACTGGTTGGTGTCTGCACCTGTCAACATTACTGGGTGCCACTGATGGACTGCTTCTACTGAGATGATGTCACTTGTTGGTGTCTGCACTTGTTCAACATTGCTGGGTGCCACTGATGGAACTGCTTCTACTGAAATGATGTCATTTGTTGGTGTCTGCACCTGTTCAACATTACTGGGTGCCACTGATGGAACTGCTTCTACTGAAATGATGTCACTTGTTGGTGTCTGCACCTGTAAACATTACTGGGCGCCACTGATGGAACTGCTTCTACTGAAATGATGTCACTTATTGGTGTCTGCACCTGTCAACATTACTGGGTGCCACTGATGGAACTGCTTCTACTGAAATGATGTCACTTGTTGGTGTCTGCACCTGTAAACATTACTGGGCGCCACTGATGGAACTGCTTCTACTGAAATGATGTCACTTGTTGGTGTCTGCGCCTGTCAACATTACTGGGTGCCACTGATGGAACTGCTTCTACTGAGATAATGTCACTTGTTGGTGTCTGCACCTGTTCAACAATGCTGGGTGCCACTGATGGACTGCTTCTACTGAAAAGATGTCACCTGTTGGAACTGTTTCTACTGAAATGATGTTACTTCTTGCTGTTTGCACCTGTTGACCATTTCTGGGTGCTACTGCTGGAACTATCAACTACTTGTTTTTTTTTGAATCATTGAAAGCGTTGTATGTGAACATTTGTATAAACTGTTTTTTTGTGTATTGTGTAAACTATTATGTAGAGTCACATGTGTGAAAGATTTGTATTGCTTACTGTATTTTATATATTAGGTTATTGAAAGGTCAGTGCAAAGCCAAAATTTTATCTAATTATGTGATATTTACATATTAATATTATCTTTTATTTTTGTCTGTATTTTTGTGGACGAATTTGTTGGTATTTTCACCACCAATGCTGGCAAAAATACCATCAAATTCTGGCCCGTGGAGGAAGGGCATATGAAAGGTGGCTACACTGAGCCACAGCGCCAGAGATTGCGCCAAAGGGTATTATTCAGCCGCCTCCACTGGCAGTTCTTGTCGAGAAGTCGTGGTGGAGAGTGCTTGTCGAGATGTGGCAGTAGTCAGTGCTTATCGAGATGTGGTAGTAGTGAGTCGGTGTTGAGATGTTGTAGTAGGGAGTGCTTGTTCCATGTTTTATGCAGTTGTTTGATGGGCTGGACAGCAGATGTTGTTCGAATGGAGATATTGTAATGATCAGAGTGCTTTTCGTCAATATATATGAAGGTAAAAAAAATTCCCTTTTTTTTATTATTTCAGTGTCTTAAATAATGCGTCATTACAGGTTCAGTCAACAAAGCATCTGGCTTGTGTTCTTGTATTAGAGTGTAATTCTGGTTTCCTTACGCAATTATAGTATTTCAATTTTTTTAATTACTTCAATATAAATGGTATTTCAAATTTCTTGTCTTATTGAAGAAGAACCGTGCCAGATGTGTACGTTGAATCACACTTCCACACACTGAACTGTTACACCTGTGCTTTGGTTTCGTAGGTTTTATAGTTGCTGGGGACTTAATTAATTAATTAATTGTGTTAACAGAAATTTTCTTTCATTCTTTGTTGTTATTCTATGCAGTCAGATTGCGGACTAAAACTAGTCAGGGCCAACCGTTTACGACACAGCGTAACCGGACAGTTAGCTACTAAAAATTTAAAAAGTATTTACATTTCATATTTAGATAATTAAGCCCCCATGGAAGACTGCATTAAAATTGCAACCACAATTCTTTCAAATATTACGAAAAATACACGAAAGGCCGCAGAAACGGGTCACAAGATGTCGTGACAACTTTTAGTTGATCTATCATTTCACACCTTAATGCAATGTAGATTAAAATTGCATCGGAAAGAAAAGTAATACATAATCTTGCATTACGTCCCGCAGAGATGCAACGATCATTTTGCAAACAAAGGCTCACACGTTGTAATCTTATAACCTGCGGGAAGCCCAAACTTGAACAATGCACGCAACCGCACTATGTTGTGCTACAAAGATGATGCACTGCACGCAATCGTACTGTGTTGTGCTACAAAGACGATGCACTCTCTCTTGGGATTTAGTTGTTAGTGTTTTGATGGTTCTGATATCGTCTTCAAATATCTGTGGCACAACTTCCTCAGTCTTAATACCTCGCACACTGAAAGGTCTACCGCTTTCCTATCGGTCTCTGGTAAGAAAACTTGTTTCACGGAGACAGCCATCAAATCTTTGAAATGTATGGTTTGGTTACCTCCTTCCTGAAAATCATTCTGTATGTAGGTGTATTGCTGCTGGACTTTGGCATAGTGTAAACTAACTGGGTTAGTGCATAATTAACCATCAAGAACCTGCAACCATCAGCAGTAGCTTTCAAGTAGTCACAACAAAAAATAAACTCTAATAATGTCATTATTTATCCCGGGACATGGACACTGCTAGCAGTAATGAAACTATCTTTCTAGCAGTAAAAGGTAATTGTATTGCAGTATCAGTGCGTCTCATACGAAGCAGTCAAAATTCTGTGAACGTTGGCCACTGAGATTTCCAGCGTTATCATTCTAGTCACATGAAAACCGGTTCCTTTTATCTACTTTAAACGCTCTAAATTCTTGCGTTCTTAGGTTTCTTACACCCCATACACCATGAAATATTCACCGCGATTATTTACACTGCTAGCTAGAGAAATGTGTCGTTCGTTCTTTAGTTTAATTCACTTATTAATTTCGCAGTTTTCGTACGTAAGTGGCAATTATCAGTACGACTGACTCATGTGTGAGCTACCGATTTATGAGATACCAACAAATTCAGTATATTTTCGTCATGGCCACCTTTCTGTGGTTTTTTTTTCAGTGAAATTATCGCACAAGTCTTGCGTAGATGGTATTCAGTAGCTTCATTCAGTTCGTCATCAGTGAAACTAAAGTATTTCGCACGTAATGAGGAGGTACCTGCTATCATATAACCTAACTGAAAAACATATGGCCGAGCGGTTCTAGCCGCTACAGTCTGGACCGCGCGACCGCTACGGTCGCAGGTTCGAATCCTGCCTCGGGCATGGATGTGTGTGATGTCCTTAGGTTAGTTTGGTTTAAGTAGTTCTAAGTTCTAGGGAACTGATGACCTCAAGAGTTAAGTCCCATAGTGCTAAGAGCCATTTGAACCATTTTGAAAAAACATAGGAACCAATTTTCTATTTTATGTTCTTGCTTACTTCTTCAGGTCAGTTGGTAACAAATGTAAGGATCTAGTTTCAATTTTTATTTTTCTCACGATAGTTACTTTTGCACAGATAACTCCACAAATACGCTTTCTTTTGCTATGATTGGTAATCTCCATAACAACTACGGAATTTCGTCTGTGTTTTTGTGATTAATTTACGCCAACACATTTTGTTTTATGACACACTTTTGTGAACGTACTACGTGCACAATAATTCCGGCCATTGCTGCACCATCACAACGAAATATTCTGGGTGCCCCTCTTCGGAGTTAACAACTGCTTTATGATTAGTGTCTAATATCCATTTGTCTTTAGCCGTGTGCAAAACGCAATGTACACGAACAATGGCATCACTCCATTGAAATTCAACTCATTCTATGAGAAATTTAGCGAATTAAGGTTCCTTTTACATAAAAAGATAGACTTGCACATAAATACTACTTTTACTACAATTAGGAGTTCAAATGGTTCAAATGGCTTTGAGCACTACGGGACTCAACTACTGAGGTCATTAGTCCCCTAGAACTTAGAACTAGTTAAACCTAACTAACCTAAGGACATAACAAACATCCATGCCCGAGGCAGGATTCGAACCTGCTACCGTAGCGGTCTTGCGGTTCCAGATTGCAGCGCCTTTAACCGTACAATTAGGAGTGAATCTATTCATGAAGATTTCTTTAATTATCTAGGGGTGTTCCTCTGTTACATATTTATGTAGTAATATCTAGATCACCTGTATGTTATTTGGTTTTATTCGATGACTGCTCATAATACTGTTTGAATTCAGAGTGCTATAAGCCATCTATTGCAAGATAAAGGCTTCAATTGGTATTTTCCACGTGTTACGCTCCCCGGCTATAGACATTCGTGTTGCTTCAGTACACTTTTTAAAACTGTATGCCTGCCATTATATATGTCGTCATGTCAATCTTTTGATATTCTTCACGGGTTTGCAGCCGGATCATGTCGTCGTCCAGACACCATATTTCGGCGGACCAGCTGGCCGCCATCTTCGGGTGAGTTAATGCTGCTGCACTACCTCGCAGGAACTGAATTCCAGCAACAACGACGGAAACCTTTATAAACCATGAACAGAGCACCATGCGCGCGCGAGATGATGGGCAGCGCCTCTTGGCGGCAAGTAGACACACAGCGCACCGGCGGGAGAAGACGGCAGAAACGATAAACCGCAACAGCACTAGTTGGAATAATCCAATGATCGAAAAGTAGACCGTTGTTGTTTAATGTCGGATAAAATCGGGTTCCATATCTTACTTAGAGGAAAACCTTTATCCTTATTAATAATATTACTTGATAATCTAAATTCAACGGATTCTTTAAGAACACATTCCCAATAGCGAGAAGCAGCAGAGATCAATTTTGTCTTGTCATACATCATCCTGTGTCCTTCGTTAAGGCAATGCTCCACCACTGCCGACTTCTCAGGCTGGAACAATCGAGTGTGCCGATGATGTTCCACGCAGCGATCCTGAATTGTTCTATTAGTTTGACCAATATACTTCTATCCACAGTGACACGAAATTTCATGAATCCCAGGCCTCCTCAAGCCCAAATTATCTTTAACTGAGCCAAGAAGGGCTCAAGTCTTGACCCCCGACGTAAAAGCACTTTTAATATTACATTTTCTTAAAATTCTTGAAATTTTGGATGATATACTTCCCGCAAAGGGTAAATAAGCAACAGCTTCAAAAGTATCCTCTATTGGCTCACGTGACTTGTGGGGCGGCGGGTGGATTAATTATTAAATGTTCCTATTATTTATTTAATGCTGTTGTTTGCCATTCTCAACACTGGCTCTCTAACTACAATATTGGCAACCAGAACGTGATTAGCAAAACGTGAAGCCTGTAATTAGAATTCCTAGTGCCCACTTCATCTGAGAAATACATTTATAGCTACAGCTTATAGTTCTGAGGAATTAGGAGATTGTCTGGGATTCATAATCAAAAACCATTCTCTCTAAAATGTTCACTATATTCTGAAAGTCGCAGACCAAAAAGAATCCACACAATCCAACTACCAGAGCAGTTCAGAGTCTAATGCGCTGATGCAACTATAACTGTTCAAATTAAATGTTTAAGTGAATGCTCGCCATAATTTGATGATAATGTTCATCAAGCGCCACGCTAACAATGGTAGAATGTCTGTCCTGCGGCGGCACGTGAAAATACGACATACGCAAACTAAAGATAGATCATTAACGTTATCCCAAAATTAACACTTCACTCGAAAACTATTTCATGGTTATGCGTATCCCGAGTAACTTATTACTGCATACGAGGCTGTTTATATCAACGATACCGACGCGACGCGACACCCGGCGCAGATGGTGCGCTAATCAGTGTCTGGAGAGAACTGGGGCCTTCCTTCCTCGTGCAGCATTCTTACGTATAAAGCCGCAGTGCGGAAGGCTAAGGGAACGCCTGATCAAATCTGGTCTCCCGATTAGCAGCTGGGTTAGTAATCCACCACTTCAAGTTATCGAATAAATCATTGCTTCCTTTGCTGATGGCCGATGAAGCTTTCAATTTAACTGTCCAATCAGCACACAAGTAAGTAATCATAATAAAAGTCTGACGTGGCTAAGTCAAATATTTTGGGCGAGAGAATTAATTTAATTACACTACACGCAGTAGACAAGCTCCGAACTTCCTCTTTGGAGATACGCTATAGCTATAGTTTTATAGTTATTCTGTTGAAACTTCTCACATTTTTATGATTATAGCGGATCTCCCTTCTGCATAAATTTAAACATCCCAGCTTTATTTATTCGCCTACTTAATCTATCTTGCTTCCTTAATTTCTAAGAGAAAAACCAGAAAATCATGAATTTCAACAAAAATTTTAATTTCTGAGATCCAGAATACTGGTTCTACTAAATTATTACGAAAAGGAATCTAAATGTAAATTTTTAAGTTTCTAGCTCTTTTCTGTTGCGCCACTGATTTTTACAGAAAAACATCCAAATTTCGAAAATGGTTAAAGTTATTGAACTGATATCCAACACATATTGATTTTGTATTACTCCTGACATGCTTGAAACTTTTCAGGTTATTTACTTCATTTTAAAGTATTGCGCAATATTTATGACGTCAGCGGACTAGGCTGGCACACAATGGAAAGACTTACGTGAATTTTATAAGGCGTGAGTATGTTGCTTCCCTACAGACTGACCATACTGAAGAGCACGGCATATTTGTTGTTCTGTATATCCATTCTGTTCAAAAACAATCTTCAACTGATCAAGTTCTTCTTTCAAATACTCCTCGTCAGAAGTGGCATAAGCTCTTTTCTCCAGAGTCTGCAAAACTCCACTACGTTGGTGTGGTGAATGACAGCTGGTTGCATGAAGATAGTGGTCAGTATGAGTAGGTTTCCGATACACACTATATCCGAAAGTCCCATCATCCTTTCTTTGAAGTAAATCATCAAGAAATGGAAGTTTACTATCATTTTAAACTTCCATAGTAAATTGAATATTTAGATGTAGACAGTTAAAATGATCTAAAAATCGATGCAAAACATCAATTGCATGCGGCCAAACCATAAAAATGTCATGGCCATGAAGCGATATCCACCCATTCCCATGATGTGGCAGACAGTCTTGACGAAATATCCAAATGCAAATAATATAAACCCTAGGATACAAAATCCAATTGTCGCCGCGTAAAACGAATACGTTCCCGTACCAATGCAAGAAGGGCATGCTTCTTAATTATGTTGGTGGCTTTTGTGCCGCTTTTCGGACTCAGTGCAGAAAATTGCTACTAGTAAAAATTCATCGAAGTTCCAACGTCTCTGTGTTTCTCCTGTTATGTCTGGTGACGACACCCGCCAACGGGTGGTTAATAATCTCAAGAATGAGGAATTTGATGATGCTACATTCTCTGTTTTGGAAAAAGGTTTAAAGTTTGCACCTACTCCTAAGGGGACTCCTATTACGGATTTTATTTGTGCTGTAGAACAAGGTGTGGCCCGCCTTCCTGAGAACAGGGCAGAAGAGATCAGGCAGGAGGTTGCCTATAAACTTTGCCGAGTTCCCGCTCCACTGAATAATATACCATCTTGTGAAAGGGCTGCTATGTGGTCTCTAAGAGAAAATCGGGATCAAATAATTCTTCCGGCTGATAAAAGTTATTCTCTCACGTGAGGATTATGTCGCCAAAATGGATCTTTTGTTAGAGGAATGGGCCTATCGGAAAATCAAAAATGATCCCACGGGTTGTATAAAACGGAAGACTCTCTCACTTTTAAAGAAGAGCTCCATTCCTAGTGATATCATCAAGAAACTTCATCCTGGTGCGGCGGTTCCTCCGAGATTGTTTGGTTTACCCAAGATTCATAAGAGTGGTATTCCTTTGCGTCCCATTGTCAGAAACTTGGGCGCCCCTACCTATAATTTGGCCAAATAATTAGCTTCAGTCATCAGGCCATATGTGGGCAAATGTGAACACCACATATCAAATTCGTCCGACTTTCAAATATGGCTCTGAGCACTATGGGACTTAACTGCTGAGGTCTTCAGTCCCCTAGAACTTAGAACTACTTAAACTTAACTAACCTAAGGACGTCACACAGATCCATTCCCGAGGCAGGCTTCGAACCTGCGACCGTAGCGGTCGCGCGGTTCCAGACTGCAGCGCCTAGAACCGCTCGGCCACTCTGATCGGCCGTCCGACTTTATTCGACGATTAAAATCTTTGTACTATGGTCCTTCTGACTTCCTCGTTGGCGTTGACGTTATTTCTCTCTTTACTCGGATTCCTCTTGAAGAGTCGGTGAGAAATTAGATGAAGAAACTGTCAAGTTATGTCATCATGTGTTGACACCAAGGTATTTTCTTTTTAATGATGTATATTTTGAGCAAACTGACGGAGTGGCTATGGGGAGTCTACACTCCCCCACAGTCGCCAACCTTTTTGTGGAAGAGTTTGAGGGCATAGCACTCAGAACTTCGTTTCTTAAACCAAAGTGTTTTTTGAGATACTTTGATGACATTTTTATGGTTTGGCCGCCTGCAATTGATGCTTTGAATCGCTTTTTACATCATTTTAATTGTCTACATCCAAGTATTCAATTTACTATGGAAATCTAAAGTGCTAGTAAACTTCCATTTCTTGATGATTTACTTCAAAGAAAGGATGATGGGACTTCCGGACATAGTGTGTATCGGAAACCTGCTCATACTGACCACTATCTTCATGCGACCAGCTGTCATTCACCACACCAACGTAGTGGAATTTTGCAGACTCTGGAGAAAAGAGCTTATGCCACTTCTGACGAGGAGTATTTGAAAGAAGAACTTGATCATTTGAGGATTGTTTTTGAACAGAATGGATATACGGAACAACAAATAAGCCGTGCTCTTCAGTATGGCCCGTCACGTGAGCTAATAGAGGATACTTTTGAAGCTGTTGCTTATTTACCCTTTGTGGGGGTATATCATACAGAATTTCAAGAATTTTAAGAAAATGTAACATTAGAGGTGTTTTTACGCCGGGGGTCAGGACTAGAGCCCTTCTTGGGTCAGTCAAAGATAATTTGGGCTTGAGGAGGCCCGGGATTCTTGAAATTCCATGTCACTGTGGAAAGAAGCATATTGGTCAAACTATTCTTACTATTCAGGACCGGTGAGTGGAACATCATCGGCACACTCGATGGTTCCAGCCTGAGAAGTCGGCAGTGGCGGAACATTGCCTTAACGAAGGACACAGGATGATGTATGACAAGACACAATTGATCTCTCCTACTTCTCGCTATTGGGAATGTGTTTTTCAAGAATCCATTGAAATTAGATAATCAAGTAATATTATAAAATGGGATAAAGGTGTTCCTCTAAGTAAGATAAGGAATCCATTTTGTCCGACATTAAACAACAACGGCCTTCTTTTCGATCATTGGATTATTCCAACTAGTGCTGTTGCGATTTATCGTTTCTGCCGTCTTCTACCACCGGCGCGCTGCGTGTCTACTTGCCGCCAGGAGGCGCTGCCCATGATCTCGCGCACGCGCTGTGCTTTGTTCGTGGTGTATAAAGGTTTCCGTCGTTGTGGCTGGAATTCAGTTCCGGCGAGGTACTGCACTCGCGTTAAGTCACCTGAAGATGGCGGCCAGCTGGTCCGCCGAAATATGGTGTCTACACGACGACATGATCCAGCTGCAAACCCGTGAAAAATATCGGCAGTTGTGACACCGGGAATGTCTACGAAATCATGTCAATCTTTTCTTATCACCTTGTTCACCTACTTTCTTCCGTTCGCTTATTGCTTCTACTTGTAATCTCTGTAGATATCTTACGACGAACTTCAGAATCTGAAGAGTTTTAGTATTTAAATTACAAGTCTGGCAGGTAGTCTAGTCGTACACCAAAACAATACAGTTTTACCTGCAGTGCGAAGGTAATTTAGCTACGTTCCATTATCATGTTTTAATTCTTGGTTTTCCCATGAAAACACATGAAATTTTTCCTATAAGACGAATGAGATTAGTTTTGGTGTGGCATTTTGACTCTAACGGTACTGAATTCCTCACTTTCCTGCGAAACGTAATGGAAGCTGTACCAACTTCTTATTTACGTCCCAGAATACGGACACCGTTTGAATCAATACCATGCTTAAATGATAGGTTCTATGGTTAAATAAACTTGCTTCACACGTTCAGCTGACTTTGGCTGGACCCCATTTCCAAGTGCTAACGCAGATTCCCATAGTTTTGGAAATTTGTGGTAGGGACTATGGGACCAAACTGCTGAGGTCTTCGGTCCCTCGGCTACACAGCTAACTTAACCTAAGATTTACGCTAAGGACAACACATACACCCATGTCCGAGGGAGGACTCGAACCTCCAACGGGGTAGCCGTGCGATCCGTGATATGGGGCCTTGGGCTGCGCGACTGCCCACACGGCACCCCATAGTTTTACAAATTCACTCTATGTATATAACGCAGAAGGAAAATGAAATCAACTTTTAATAAATCTGTGGTTGTGGGACCAGATATGAAGAAAAACCTACTATTACGTCGTTTCCTTTATTGGTTTTTCTGTGTCTCCTACTAATCTCTCTATTGCTGTCTGATCGACCACCGTCTTTCTTGAAATTGGGACTGAATGTTTTCTGAAAATTTATGAATCTCTGACAAAGTGGTGATTTATGGACATTGCTCCTGTCTACAGATGCGTTCACGGCGTGCAAATGATCTGTGGCACTACACCCACTTCTAAAGTGGGCTGATCCATTACCCGGATTAAAACCTGAAGTTTCTTATAAGCAGTTCGTGATAGTTTTTGTGAGTATCCTGTCCATTATATAGACGAGGCTGATATTTTTCAGTCCCTTGCGTTATGTCTGCTGTCTTTCTTGTGCAGCCGAATACGGAAAGTTTTAGATTGTTCTCCTCATTCACAAACTCTCGATAAAAAAATTCTCTTTTCTTATTTACAACTTCTTCTTTTATTCTGATCATTTATATTGACTCATTATCACCTGCCGAATCATTTTACGTTTTTAACGTATCAAATAGCCTGTGCACTTTATCTGACACGTAATTCGATGATCTCGCTATTTTCTGCATGTACTGTCGTGTGTCAGTAATTCGGCACGTGAATTGTAGAGAAATTTATAGACGTTTCCAGAATGATATTTTGACTCTGCAGCGGAGTGTGCGCTGATCTGAAACTTCCTGGCAGATTAAAACTGTGTGCCGGACCGCGACTCGTACTTGGGACCTTAGCCTTTCGCGCGCAAGTGCTCTACCAACTGAGCTACCCAAGCACGACTCACGCCCCGTCCTCACAGCTTTACTTCTGCCAGTACCTCGTCTCCTACCTTTAAAACTTTACGGAAGCTCTCCTGCGAACCTTGCAGAACTAACACTCCTGAAAGAAAAGGATATTGCGGAGCCAGGAAGTTTCAAGTTTCATTTAAAGACGTCTTAGAATACCTGTACAATATTCTCTCTTCCGTCGCTTACTGTACCATCTGCCATTTTTAGTATTTTCAGTTGTTTCTCTGTGATTACTTTAGCCTGGAATTTCTAGCTGCAGGAACCTGTACCTGGCAAAATATCACGTCCCTTGAACGAGCATTGCGTAAATTGCTGTTATTTTCCGTTGTGACCAAATTTAAGCGTACGGTCGTCTATTCCCGAATGAAAAACTGCGAGCTGGCAGCTGTTTTTTAAACGCGACGCTTATCTGGCGTGGAAGTGAGTACTGTAAACGCTGTTCGTAGCCGTTGTATAAAACATCTAGTTTCGTCTCAACTCATCAGATACAAAGCAATTTTGATATCGAGCTAGCTTTCGTCTCCTTGTTTTCAGTACCCTTTTAATTAATTTAAATTCTTCTTGTTTACACCTAAAACTAGCTTTTCTTGCATTGCTGTGTAGAAAATAATATACTCTACCTCCAATTCTCCTGAATAACAAATGCTTTCCACCGAGCGTTCAAATACGACAGTGCCTTAACCATACCTCATTGTGATCACATATTTTCAGTTGACAACAATCACTTTCTCAATATGTATGAGGCCATCTCCAGAAGGTACTTGCAAATGTAAAGTGAGAGAGAAGGACGCGTAATTTTTTGAGTCCATATGGTAGTGTACTGGTCTTGTCATGAGTGTATGAAATGACTCAACCTCATCTGCTTAACGGCCCATTACTATTCAGTGCGACAGGTTTCAGACATAATACTCCTTTTTAAAGCACATTCGTCTACAAAAACAGTTTCTACGAACTTATCTGGAGCATCGCGTTATTAGATAACGAAATAAAAATAAAAAGATCATTATTCTGCATTAGAATGAGCGAGCTGCCCACTTCTTTCATCCAAACATAACAACTGGTTTAGGAGATCATTTCAGTAAAAAGCATAATTTCTTTACACAATCGCAGCATTATTCGTTTTCCGTGCTTTTAATGTATAGAAACACAATCACCAAAGCATGGTCACGTACATAATCAGGCGATTAGTGTCGGTTTGTGTAGATCCAAGTATTGCCAATGGAATAACAATGAAAGCATAATACTTCAACACTACCTACTGCAATATGTAAGCCGTGCAAAACAAAATTATGCAAATGCAATAAATCTGATGACGTATAATTATATAAAAAATCTACAAATAATCTTAAATACAAACATAGGGCGTTTACATCAGAATCTAACATATCGTATACGCGGAGTTTTCACCTTTATACATTAAGGCGACATTTTTCATCATTTAACTTGCACAAAACTATGAATGAGATTTATACAATCAAACTTCACGTAACAGGAAGTCAAGCTACATAAGAGAATAGGATGAGTGATATTTTCCGATCAGGAGAAAATTCTTTTAATCACTAGCGAAATGGTACCTGTTGCTAATGACTTGCCTTCTTTAGAGGGCCTAACAAAATGGTCATGCAACTGAGATCCGATTCAGCTTGAGTAACGTTCACTGTCAAAGGAACAATGTAATTAGCCGTCATCTCTACACAAGCAATGTAGAAAACAGTACTGGTAATCCAACAGTATTACCTCTTATGCAAGATATGGTAGATGATGTAAGATCGTATTAAATCATTTTCTGGAAGTAAAATAGCCAACTTCAAGAGATGACTGCAATGAGTGCGGAAGGAATCCTTGCTTAATATAAACATTAGCGCAAGAGTGCACCATTTTCTGTTATGTTTCCATAAGATCAGACACATGCAGTATGCCGAAATGGTACGTTATGAAAAATGTTTACTTATATTTCTAGTCACGTCTCACCCTATTCTTTAGCTGCCAAAGAACGATTTGTAATTGTTGTAAGTGATTGTGCTGAAATATGGGTACAATGTATTATATGTATTGGACATTATGCAATATTAAAAGAGGGTTAAATAAGTGAGTAGGGTTACATACAGGTCTCGCTGTATTAACATTCTGCAATACATTCCTAACAGAGATTCAGGAGGTGATACTGTACGGTGTGGTGCGTGTCTCTGACGCAGGAAGAAGTGTGACAGGTGACTGTGAAAGAATCTTCAGCCGACAACTGGAAAATAATATCCCAAATGTTTCCTTCTCTCCTCCTAGCTCATACAGACAGAGCAGAATGTAAAAGTAACTTCCAGACATTCAAACCAATCAGGCCTCGAATTATTATTCAGAAACAATCGACAGAGGAAACTCTCATTGCTGCACAAATCGTTTCACACAATATGAAAGTTTTCCGCTTCAATAATGAGATTCATTTGGAACTTCTATTCGGTGCAGACTCAAAGAGGGCTTTTAAGGCCAGTAAAACAACAGGCCCTTCTCTTACTTCTCTTTTTGGGAAAACTAAGTAAGCATACGCCATTTTGCGTCAGAGGAGCAAAAAGTTCTTCCTTTTCATTGAATACAATGACGAACGTTTTTATTCCAAGCCGACGGCACGCGCATTATAAAGAAAGTCTCCTTGTCTGTCCTCTATCCCTGTCGGTCATTGTTTCTACTTTTTCCGGACGAAGAAGTTTCTCAATCCCTGTCAGACGCTGTAGGAAGAGTCACTCCCACAGCGAGGTACAGGTGTTGAATTACAAATCTGAGCGAGCGACTAATGTTACTGCAGCAGCTGAAAATTTTCGTGACACTTTGTTTTAACTTCTAACTCTGTATCATGGAAATATTAACATTTCCGCAAGTTCCTCTTTACCAAAAATTAATGTCATTGCACTATTATCGTCAAAAATCATCTCCGGAAATTAATTTCATCCTTGTATGGGATAGCAATCTGCGCTTTCTACCCAAGTAAAATGAAGAGCCTTGTTAGCAAAAGAGTATATTCCAAGGATTTACCTTCGTATACAAACCCGAGTCAAACGATGTGTTAATTCTGAACGTAATACCTACAGTTAATGGATTTCGCTTCAACAGCGACATATATTTTTTCCTGTTAATCACTTTATGACCGTACTCGGCACTATATTCGTTTATTTCACACACTTTCGGAGATCTGCTTGCCTTTAATATCGAGTAGCTTCCTTTCCCAAGTAAGAGCGCACTCCAAGCAGAAAGCTCTTCTTCTGTTAAATGCATTTCACACTCTAGTTTCTAGGCCCTAGAAACTTATATGGCTTTGTTGGACTGTGGTACATCGCGAGAACCTGCGTCGCCCTGTGTGCAGTTCAGTCGCTCGTTAACCTGGCTGTATACCTGCGGTTGTTGGAGGAAGTGTGGAGGATGAGGAGGAGGAGGAGGAGGAAATGAGGGTTTCTCAGGGAATACCACAACTACAGGAAATCCTTCAGATTTCTAAGAGTTCAGGGATCGTCGCAGATGAACGACAACCACGCTGTGTGCCCTCAACAGTAAGAGTCCATCACCGTCCATTTGAGAGGTAATGTCATAGCTTGGAAAGACGTGCAGCACTCATACTTAGCATGTAATATTGTTGTTGTTGTCTTCAATCCGAAGACTGGTTCGCTGCTCCTCTGCACGCTAGCCCACATATTACAGGTCTTCATCCCTGCATAACAACTGCAATGCACATAAATGTTAACCCACTTACTGTGGTAAATGAAGCTTTGGTATAACCTCCCACACCCCTCCCCCCCCCCCACTGGGCCACACACAAACACACATACAAACAAACACAGTTCCTCTCATGATTACCAAAGTGGCATTTCTTTGATACCTCAGGTCCAATCAGTAGGGGGACAAGGCTTAAATCACCCCAAAGTAGGTCACCCTAGGCCAGGACGTCGCCCTAAAGTAGGTCACCTCAGACCAGGACGTCGTCACAAAGTAGGTCACCCAGACCAGGACCCTGCCCCAGACAAGGATGACACTGCAAGTACCATTATCCAAGATGGCGCCGATGACGTAATGCAATGTGTCATATTTTGGCGAGAAAGTGTCACGCCCCCTCCCTCAGAAAAATCGTGGGGAGTTCGAATTCCAAGAGGATAATGCATCACACCATGGTTATCTCTACTAACCTAAGAAAATTGCGGGAAGATAGGTCACTCGGATTACCTCCACTAACTTAATCCCTCCCCTACCCCCCTTCCACAGGAAAATGGCAGGAAGTTCAAGTTCCATTAGGACAATGCAGTACACCTAAGAAAATGGCGGTCAAGAAAGTGCGCTTGGACTACCTTCATTAACCTAAGTAATCTCATCCTAGGAGCTCGTGGGAAGTTTGAATTTTGGTTTATCTCTACTATTAAGAAAATGGTGTGAGAGAGAGGAAACTTGGACTAACTCCACCATCTTAATTCACCCAACTGCCACCTGCTCCTAGGAATTCGTGGGAGAAGGACTCAGTCTGCACTGGGCTGGTGGAGAGAGGAAGGAGTGTACTTTATTTATTTTGGACCTAATTATTTAGGGATGGGGTATATTTATTACACTGATACAAAACACATGCTCTGACATGCTGCTGGTCGCATCACACAGATTACAAACATGCAAACCACTAAAAGACTCTGCAAACATGCTTGCTAATCGTCAACTGTCGAAATCATGCACCAGTCTTTATTTAAACAATTTTAGCCACCATCGCCACCCAGTGCATTCGCCACGAGGTCCAGAGCCCAACTGACCTAGTGCACAGCACCACCACCAGAGCTCGCTATCATCCCTCCCATCTCTTTGACCACTTTATATCTATCATCATTCAAACAAGACACCTCTGACGCACAGATACTGACATCACAGATCGTGCTGTTCCACTGCTTGTGATGTGTGTGTGTGTGTGTGTGACATGCATACGGACATCACAGATTGTGCTATACAAAACGATGTGCAGACATGAAATCGTAAACTGTCCAAATAATGCGTAGCACAGCCTACAGCCCTACTCGCAAAATAATCCACCAGATGCCTGCAAGAACCCTCTGTCACTTCCTGTCCACTAGAGGACACAGGAGTTTAACAGCAACCCCCGCGAAGTGATGCAACTGGATGTGTGCACAGTCACAGCCTCAAGCTGCCGTCGGACACAGGTGAAATTTACCTCTGCTTTCTAGTATACAGTCACTGTCATACTGATGTACCCACATGTGAGACACCTCTGGGCAGCACCTTTCTTTACCATTCATGACAGACTAGCTACAAACCTTCACAAACACATCTAACATTCTCAATCCTATAACTCAAGTCATATAACTAATTTAAATATTAGAACCGAGTCGACGTCGTGGAAACTGTACAGTGTCCCAGACATAGTTCACGCTCGCTTTCTTGATGTCTCAGCTTGTATGCATGAAAATTCTTGTCCTAACAGAACCTGTTTACGAAAATAACGCAGAATGACATAGAATGCGAGGTAATCAAAGATCTAACACAGTACCCACTACATCACATGTTACCCTTCCTGCTTTCAACAACAAACGTTTCCTCCACTATGTTGAAGCTCCTATATCCCAGCACAAAGGCTGTGACTGAATCGAGCATTATGACTGGCTCTTATCGAATTTACCTGTCGAATTACTGAAGCCGCCGGTATCGAAGCTACATCCACTTTTCCATTCTGGGACTTTCAGCAGTATAATTATTTTGCACAGATTCCTAAATTGCACTCACAGTTAAACTCTCAAAGATGTCTACAGATCATCAAATACCTACGAGACTCACTAGAATATTGGAAGCCGCGAACATATTTACCAGTCTAACTACAATTAAATATTATTACCGTTGCTGCAACTGTCTGACACCAATCGATGCACTCGTAATTTCTGCTCTTGACGACAGTGCTTCTGGAAAATATCTCTCTATCTAGTGGACATAATTTGCCACGTAAAAAATCTTTTGCGGTTATCGATGTGCTGAATATATACGTCCCTCATGATAGGACACACAGTCATCCCCTGTAGACATGCCACAACATAAAGCATAGTAACTTTACAATGCAATATATATACATTTTGCACTATGTAAGCCACAGTAACTTTATGATACAATATATACACATTTTACACTACAATGCAGTTATCCTTTACATCCGTACAGCACCCAAAAAAATTTGGGTATGCCTGCACTCGAACTGGCTGTATGTCATGATGCTTCCCAGTTTTAGGGAGTCCGCCCCCAGTAGTCAGTGGTCAGTACGACAGAATGTCAATCCAAAGGGCCCAGGTTCGATTCCCAGCTGGGTACGATATTTTCTCCACTCAGGGATTGGGTGTTGTGTTGTCTTAATCATCATCATTCCATCCCCATCGACACTCAGGTTGCCAAAGTGGTGACAAGTCGAAAGTCCTGCACCCAGTGAATGGTCTGCCCTAGCTAAACGAAATAAAAAAAATTAAAAGTTCTGGGGAACCACTGTCAGACTTTTCTTTCTTACTAGAGGTGTGACTTTCAGTGGCAATAAACTATTTTACACTGATCACCATATTGCACCCACAACTAAACCTCACAAACTCCAGTACATATCGTCAAATAGGGTGAGGCTCTTACTCAATTACACTGCTATTTCACTGAGGACAGGAGCTTGAATATGAGAACGTGAAGCCGATCTCCAACCCAGCAATATATCATTGTGTACCGTGTCGATGTAGTAAACATACAATTCATATCCTCCACCATACAGGACCCTTTTACATCAGAACACCCTTCTGTAGACGAAAGTCGCTCTCAGAACTGTTCCACAAGTTCGGGATCGTTTCCCCTGAGCACAAATGCATTACTGTTTGTGTTCCAAACCTGCTTCCTCGCTTGCTCGCTTTTCTATGCATATCTCCCCACTCGCTGATGACAAGAACACGTGTATTTTCACATGGTTTGCTATAATATTAGACCATTTTCGTGGTACTTCTCGATATCAAGCACTAGGCAGCATCTTACCAATCGAAGCGCAACATAAATCCCAATTTACAGACTGGAAATTATTTCTCTACAAACCCCCAAACTTTACCATTGTGCAGCGTGATGTAAACCACTGAGCAACTAGAAACAAATAAAGGAAACTGATAATTGCGCTCTCGAATACCAATGTCGGTGATGTAACAGATTTCAAATCATCCCTATAATCTACAGGCCTACTAAGGTCTTTCCCATGTCTAGAGAACAAGACGAACGTGTCGGTTCTAATGTTTTACATAGTCACATGACTCGAGAATTAAATTGAGAATGTTAGTTGCGGTGGAACAGATTTTGTATAGCATGATCTGTGACGTCCGTATGCATGTCACACACACACACACACACACACGTCACAAGTGGTGGAACAGCACGATCTGTGATGTCGGTATCTGCACGTCGGAGGAGTCTCGTTAGAATGACGATAGAGAGAAAGCGGTCAAAGAGATGAGAGGGGTGATACCAAGCTCTGGTGGTGGTGCTGTGCACTGTGTCAGTTGGGCTCTGGATCTCATGGCGAACGCCCTGGATGGCGGTAGCGGCTCAAATTGTTTAAATAAAGACTGGTGCATGATTTCGACAGTTGACAATTAGCAAGCAAGTTTGCAGAGTCTTTTAACGGTCACATATGTGTAGGCTGTTTGACATGACCCCAAGCATGCCAGAGTGTGTGTTTTGTATCAGTGTAATAAATATACTTACTCCATCCCTAATTAAATTGATCCAAAATAAATAAAGTACACTCCTTCCTGTCCCCACAAGCCCAGTGCAGGCTCTGTCCTTCTCCCACGAATCCCTAGGAGGAGGCAGTGGTCGGGTGACTTAGGATGGTGAAGGTAGTCAAAGTTTCCTTTTTCTCAAGCCTTTTTCTTAGTAGTGGTTGAGATTCACCAAAGTTCAAACTTCCCATCAGCTCCTAGGATGAGGTGACTTAGGTTAATGGAGGTAGTCCCAGTGCCCTTTCTTTCCCGCCATTTTCTTAGGTGTGCTGAATTGTCCTGATGGGACTTGAAGTTCCTGCCATTTTCTGAAGGAAGGCTGGGGGGGGGGGGGCGGGAGGAGGGGTTAGGTTAGTGGAGATAATCCAAGTGACCTATCTTTCCGCGATTCACTTAGGTTAGTAGAGATAACCGTGGTGTGATGCATTCTCCTGTTGTAATGTGAACTTTCCGCTATTTTCTGGGGAAGGTGAGGGGAGAGATTAGGTTAGTGGAGGTACCCCAAGTGAACTACCTTTCACGTGATTTTCTTATGTTAGTAGAGATAACTGTGGTGTGATGAATTATCCTGTTGGAATTTAATTTCCCACCATTTTTCTGAGGGAGTTAGGTGGTGCACTTTCCCACCAAAATCCGCCATCTTGGATTACGTCATCGCCACCATCTTGTATAACGATACTTGGGGCAACGTCCTATTCTGGGGTGACTCACTTTGGGGCAAGGTCCTGATCTCCAGTGACCTACTTTGGGGCGACATCTTGGTCTGTGGTGACATTCTTCCTGCCAAAATTCAGACTTCCTGCCAGGGAAGTGTGGCAGAGGGTGTGGCACTTGGGTGATCAGTGTCATCACGAACGACATCTTTGATGACATACTTTGGGGTGAGGTCCTCATCTGCAGTGACCTACTTTGGGGTGATGTTCTGGTCTGGGGTGACCTACTTTGGGGTGACGCCAGCCTTGTCCCGCTACTCCTATCAACCAGTCCATTCTATTAGTAAACCTGCTCTGAAGCTTTTTTCATTCCATTCTACCCCCTGATGATGCTGGGGTATTCCAGCCTGTCATAAGAGGCGACTAAAAGGAGTCTCCAATGTTTTGGCCTTTATGTATTGGTCCCCTCTCGGGTTTGACTTTCATATTTTGCAAATTTCTGTTGTTAGTGCTTGACATTTGGTGAAAGACCTCTTATGTGGAGTTCTTTGATTGTCCATCATGCACCAAGATCTTCCATACTACTGTTTGTTTTGTGGTGGCCCTTGCACCCAATGTCTTCTAGCTTGCCTACTTCTCGTCTACTGCGCCATACCATCTTTCGCGCCCATGCCAATTCTCGACCATTTTGACACCCAAAATACAGCTCAGTAACCAGTCTGTTGTGGTGGGGTAGTCATGTACCCAATTGGTGGTAGCCCACAGACAACACAGGCATTGAACTGTTAATTCCAGAGCTGAGACCTCCCAATGTATGTGAAGGAGTAGATGCCCATCATTCTGGGACACAACAACTCCCAGCAATGGCCATCCCACCAGGCGGCCCTTGATGAGGCTGGGTGGCGCCCATCAGTACAGCTTCTGGTTGGAGTGGGTGGCATCAGGGCAGATGACTCACAATGAATTTGGTTAAATCGAATCAAGCTGGTGGTCGCTCTGCACCAGCAGTTTCAAAGCGTGTCAGGAATGATTTCGATTCTGCGACCTGTGATTCCCGATCGTTCTCCTCCCTGGCTACATGTTTTGGGGACTGTCAGGTGACCAGTTCTCGAGAGCCATATTCGCCTCAGTACCTCGTTTGCAGCAGGACTGATGAAAGCATCATTCAGGCAATGCAGATCCAGTTTTTTGTCAACAATCTCGAAGATAGGTTTGGGGAAGTGTTGGTGTTGTCCAAAATGTGTAGCGGTTAAAATTTGATCCCGGCAGCCTCCCCAGCCCAGTTGCAGGCTCTGCGCACCTGTGACAACTTGGGTGATATCCCTGTCTCGATTACACACCATAGAAGCCTTAACATGGTCCAGGGTGTTATTTTCCATTGTGACCTCCTTTTGCTGCCAGATGATGAGCTATGCGCCTACTTGGAACGACAGGGTGTCCACTTCGTCTGGTGCATGCATAGAGGACCCAGAGATAATTGGGTTGCTACTGGAGCCTTTATCTTGGTTTTTGAGGGTGACTCGTTACCTGAAAGGGTCAAGGTGATGGTTTACCATTGCAACGTGAAACCTTACGTCTCTCCTCCTATGCTGTACTTCAAGTGCTGGAAGTCTGGCCACATGTCATCTTGCTGTAACTCCAGCGCCATCTGCAGGGATTGTGGTTGTCATCTGCACCTGGGTGCTCCATGTGTGCCTCCTCCCACCTCTGTCAACTGTAGGAAGCGCCACTCCCCCAGCTCAACTGACTGCCTTGTTCTCCATAAGGATTGGCGAATAATGGAAATCTAAACTCTTGACAGGCTCATGTATCAAGATGCAAAGACAAAATATGAACGCCTTCATCCTGTTCCAATGACTGTGTCCTATGCTATGACTGTGACTTTCTTGCCCCCAATTGGCGATGGCTGTTCCTGTGGTTGTTAAACATTCAGTGGGCTCTCAGGGCCGCTCCACCTCTTTCCCTGTGTCCACAATGGAGGACACAGCTCCTTCCGGTGCTCCCAAGGCACCTCCCTTGGGAAACCAACCCCCAAATTGACAGGGATATCAGACACCACCACTCTGCTGGAGGTATGCCAGTTTCCTCCGGCTTTTCTCATGTGGAAAAGGTCCCTTGGAAATCTACTTTCTAAGGCACCTTCCAGGGCGAGAGCTGACATCAGTCAGTGGCTCAAGACGCCATGAGCGGCAGATTGAAGAGTTTCCCACTCTTCTTCTGTCCCTGACCTTCCTTCTCAGACTCCCTCCTTGGTTGCTCCTAAGGAGCAGGAGGTGGAGGGGCAGGTGAAGAAGCAGAAAAAGAAGAAGAAGAAGAAGAAAACGCTGGGTAAGAAGGAAGAGGTTCAGGTTGCCTCTGTGCCACCTGTTACTACCAGCTCTGCATCTGAAGACGATTTGCAGATTTTGGCCTCTCCCGACGACCTCAATCTCGCCTGTACCTCAGACGCAATGGTTCTCGGTTCTGGCTCTCCTTCAGTTGTGGTAGATGACCTGGCAGCGTAATCTGTCTCCTCAGTCCCTTCACACCTTTTTCGGCACCGGACAATGTCATCCTCCAGAGGAGTTGCCGCGCTTCTCTCCAGCACCTTGCAGAGCACTCTCCAGGAATCTTGGTTTCTGGCGATGCGAACCCCTGCCCTCCATGGCTATCTGGTTTATTATAAGGATCAGGCAGCTTATGAAAGGGTATCTGTTGTAGTCTACGTCTACGTCCTTAACTCTCTTTACAGCGAGTGTGTCCATCTTCAAACACCTTTAGAGGCTGTTGCTGTTAGGGTGTGGACGCCTCAGGCTGTTACTGTTTGCAGTCTGTATCTTCCACTGGATGGTGATGTCCCGCAGCATCTACTGGCTGCACTGATAGCCCAACTGCCGCTGCCTTTTCTGTTATTGGGCGACTTTAACGCCCATAACCCTTTGTGGGGTGTATTGGTGGCAACAGGCTGAGGCACTGTTGTTGAGCAAGTGTTAGCACAGCTCGAACTTTCTCTTTTAAATAATGGTGCCTCCACACGTTTCAGTGTGGTGCATGGCACATACTCAGCCATCGACCTTTTGGTCTGCAGCCTTGGCTTTCTTCCATCCATCCACTGGCATGTGCATGACGACTTGTGAAGTAGTGACCACCTTCCAATCTTTCGGTCAGTGCTGCAGTGTCACTCTTTTAGGCGCCTCCCCAGACGGGCTTTGAATAACGCTGATTGGGACTCATTGGCCTCCATTCCCACTATTAAGCCTCTTTCTCATGACGCAATTGATGCGGTGGACGACATGGTCACCACCGGCATCGTTTCTGCAGTGGATTCTGCAATTCCTTGTTCATCTGGATCCCTTTGGTGGAGGACTGTGCCTTGGTGGTCACCAGTGACTGGTGAGGAGATTCGCAATTGCAGGCTAACCCTCCAACGTCATAAGCAGCGCTTGTCAATGGATCAGCTCATTGCCTTTAAGTGGTTTGGCATCCATACCTCTCCATCGCAGGTTAGGGCCAAGATTAGGTGACTCTATGGCTATCTGAACCCCGTCAGTGTACCTGGGCTTTCCTTGAATGGAGCACTCTGTACTGACTCTGAAACGATTGCTGAACTCTTAGCAGAGCATTATGCTCAGGGTTCTGCTTCCATGAATAACGTGCTGGCCTTCCACTGCCTGAAAGGGCGGTTGGAACATTGGATCCTTTCATTCGATATGTGCCACCCCGAATCCTACAATGTTCAACTCAGTGAGTGGGAATTCCGAAGTGCCTAGCTGCTTGCCCTGATACAGTTCATGGGCAGATTGCATCCACTATCAGATGCTCCAATTCATCTCGGTGAACTGCCAGCGGCGCCTCCTAGATCTTTTCAACTGTACCTGGGTTGATGGTGGGTTCCCATCACAATGGAGGGAAAGAATTGTCAACCTCATGCTGAAAGCTGTCAAGAACCCACTCTAGGTGGACAGCTGAATCCCCATTAGCGTCACCAACGTTCTATGCAAGTTGCTCAAACGCATGGTAAGAGAGATGTTCAGTAGGCTACTTGAGTCTTGGGGCCTTCTGGCTCCGTCCCCGGGTGGGTTCCGTAATGGCTGCTCTGTCACCGATAATCTGGTCTGCCTGGAATCTGCCATCTGTATGGCATTTGCCCGCCGTCCACATCTGGTTGCCGTCTTTTTTGACATGCAGAAGGCATACAATTCAACATGGTGACATCATATCTCACCATGCCTCATGGATGTGTTCTTAGGGGCCCGCTCCCGATTTTTATTCAAAATTTTCTGTCGCTCCGTTTCTTCCACATGCATGTTGGTATCTCCCATAGTTCCTCCTGAATCCAGGAGAATGGTGTCCCTCAAGGCTCTGTCTTGAGTGTCTGCCTGTTTTTAGTTGCTATCAATGGGTTCACTATAGCTTTGGGAACGTCCACATCAGCTTCTTTGTATGTTGATGACTTTTGCCTGTACTGTAGCTCCACTGGCACTGTGGTTGCTGAACGGCAGCTACTGGGTGCTATCCACAAGGACAGTCTTGGGCCATATGACGTGGCTTCCAGTTTTTGGCTGCCAAGACCTGCACCATGCATTTCTGCTGGTGTCGCACTGTTCACCCTTAACCATGGCTTTATCTTGGTGGTGAACCTCTTCCTGTTGTGGACACACACCAGTTTTTAGGATTGCTTTTTGATGCCCAGTTCACTTGGCTCCCTTATATTCAGAAGCTTAAACAAACGTGTTAGCAGCATCTTGATGCTCTATGTTGCTTGAGTCACACCTGCTGGGGTGCCAATTGGTCTACCCTTCTAAGACTTTATCAGGCTTTGATTCCATCCTGTCTCGATTATGGCAGCCTGGCTTCCGGTTCGGCATTGCCTTCTGCACTGCAATTGCTTGACCCCATACTTTACTGAGGGATCCTACTCGCACCTGGCGCTTTCTCCACAAGCCCTGTAAACAGCATCCTTGTGGAGGCTAGATTTCCTCCACTGCGGATCCGGTGCCAGCGTCTACTGGCCACTTTGCTGCACATCTTTGTAGCTTGCCCAGGCATCCCAATTACCATCTCCTGGTCCCCAACTCCGTCTTCCATCATCCAGAATGGCGGCAACGGTCAGGGTGTATGATCGTGGTTCGCGTCCAGACTCTCCTCTCTGGGCTTGAGTTTTTCTCTCTCCCACCTCTTTTCCAGGCCCATCTACGTCTACCCCCGTGGTGTGTGCCCCACCCATGCCTTCAGCTGGATTTGGAACAAGGTCTGAAAGACTCTGACCCTTCTCAGGCCTTCGCGGATGCTTTCTTTCCATCCTCGCCACGTTTCCCGGCTCTACCGTAGTCTGTACTGACGGTTCGATGGTTGCTGGTCGAGGTGGGTATGCTTTTACTCTTGTGGAACAATCTGAACAACGCTCATTGCTGGATGGCTGCAGTGTTTTCACTGCAGAGCCCGTAGCCATCTCTCGTGCCCTACAGTATATCCACTTCTGCTCAGGTGAGTCCTTCATTATCTGTAGTGACTCCCTGAGCAGTTTACGAGCTATCAACCAGTGTTTTCCTTGCTCTCGTCTGGTGATGGCTATCCAGGAGTCACTCCATACTCTTGTCTGTTGAGACCGCTCTGTGGTCTTTGTGTGGACGCCGGGTCATGTCAGCATCCTAGGTAATGAATGTGTTGAGACGCTGGCAAACAGGCTGTCGATGTACTGGCCCTGGAAATTGGCCTTTCGGAGTGTGATCTCCAATCAGTTTTGTGGTAGAAGGTCCTTGGTGCCTGTAGTGATGAATGGCACACCCTGCCCCCACCCAAAAAACTTCGGGTCGTCAAGGAGACTACCGGTGTGCAGTGCTCCTCCTTGCGGGCCTCTATCAAAGACTCCGTTGTACTCGGCCGGCCACACATTGGGCACACCTGCCTGACGCACGATTATTTATTGCGCCACGAGGACCCACCTCTGTCGCTGTGGTCCAGTGTTGACAGTGGTCCACATTTTGTTGGACTGTCCGCTTTTAACTGTGGTCAGGTAGGCGTTTGCTCTGCCTGATACGCTCCCTGCACTTTTAAAGGATGACGCTGCAATGACAGACTTAGTTTTGCATTTTATTCGAGCAGGTGGCTTATATCGCACAATCTGAGGGTTTGTCTCTTTTGTGAGTTCCGTCTGGGCTTTGGCCTACCGTTTTAGATTGGGATTCTTGGTACGTGTCTATGTGGTTGGCTTTTCCTTTTTTATTTTCGATGGTCGCTCAACCACTGTAATGGTCTGTGTGTGTTTAAAACCCTTTTACCTCGTCTTTGCCTGTGTCTTTCTTGTTCTTTGTCATCCCTTGTCGTCTCTGTGGCTTGATTTTCCTCCTTGTGGGTGTTTTATCATCTTAGAAAGAGAGACTGATGGCCTTTGTAGTCTGGTCCCTTTAACCTCCACAAACCAACCAACCTTTCTGTGGTATCGATAGCTACGATGCCACGGCGAAGGTACAAGTTCTCAGGTTGGCACTGCGACACCGAAACCGACGACAGAACCCTCTAGCCGGCACTGTACAGCTCTACGAGCGCCGCTCCAGATTCAGCCCATTTGTTCACGAGCAGACGCCCAACTAACATTGTTTCATTTTCATAGTGGGCAGGCCACTACAGATCTTCCCTGTGTAACTTAGGCCAGCTTTGATACATCTGGCTTCGCACCTACGTGCATCTAAGCCAAAGTTAGGTAAAAATTTATGTATTCAAGTTATCATTATGTTGTGATATAGTGAAACCACTTTTACTTACTTGCAGTGCCGAGAGTTCTTCCTCACCTGCTCCTTCTAGCTTCCTACATTCGGCCTACCCTTTAAATTACAATCCTGCCTCGCGCATGGATGTGTGTGATGTCCTTAGGTTAGTTAGGTTTAAGTAGTTCTAAGTTCTAGGTAACTGATGACCTCAGATGTTAAGTCCCATAGTGCTCAGAGCCATTTTGAACCTCTAAATTACAGGAGCAGACCGACGCACCGCCTTCCAGGTGGGGTAGAAAAGAGTAGCGACGAGCAGGGACTCAAATTTTTTTTCCTCTCCTCTTATGTTTTTTGCTCGGTACTGCTTTATTTTTTTGTGATAGCCCAGTGTGACCGCTTGTTTTAGTGCTTCCACCCTTCACTCAAAGACTTTTATTTGTGTCAACCATGGCTTCGCAACAGGAACAGGCTTCACTGTCTGATCTTGTACGTTTTCAGGCTCAGCAAATGACGCATCCGCTTGCTGCCGTAAAGGGACTGGTCACATTACAAACTGCAGCTACTTCGGCGCTTCCGACGTCGCCGCCTGTACCACCGCCAGCGACGTCTCCGGAGCCGCCATTTCGTGCCTTCAGTCCTAATGTTGAATGGTGGCCAGAATACATCGCCAAGCTTGAGGCACACTTCGCAGTATACAACATACCAGTTACAGAGTGGCTTGCATTTTTCGTTGCCAATGCGGGTGTTGTGTTATACCGTGTGCTCGTAAAATTGTTTCACACCACCCGCCCGGAAGCTAAAACCTACGACGAAGTGACTGACACTTTGAATTCCCACTTTTGTGACAGTGTAAATGTGGTAGCCGCACGAACAAATTCTTTCTTCTCCGGCGTGGTAATACTCAGTCGAATACATCTTGGTTAGTGGACCTTCAGGGACTAACGTCTTATTGTGACTTTAATTGCTCTTGTGGACACTCATATGCGGATGTCCGCAGCTCGAGGTCGTGCGGTAGCTTTCTCGCTCCCCACGCCCGGGTTCCCGGGTTCGATTCCCGGCGGGGTCAGGGATTTTCTCTGCCTCGTGATGACTGGGTGTTGTGTGATGTCCTTAGGTTAGTTAGGTTTAGGTAGTTCTAAGTTCTAGGGGACTGATGACCATAGATGTTAAGTCCCATAGTGCTCAGAGCCATTTCATATGCGGATGTACTGATTAGACCCGCTATTGTGCAGAATGTGGCGGATCACCGCATCCACGAGCAAATCCTTAAATTTAAAAACCTATCTTTGCCGGAAGTAGTGGACTTGCTAGACAGACAAGATACAATAAACATGGCTACTTCGGCCTTCGACGTGACCCAGGGTGTGTGTACTGTTAAGCCCGTCTCACACGGAGCAAGGTTCACCGCAAGTTTGCGAGATGGCGTGCATGCCTGCCGCCTTGCAGGGAAAGGAGCCGGCTGTCTTCCATGCCGAAGCTCTCCCACGGTGCAAGATCGGCAGCTAGTTGTGTTGTGATCGGCTGCGTGTTGTATCGAACGAAGATGGCTGCTTCAGGTACAGATGTTCAGAGCAAACTGGCATTATTAGCTCTTTTGGTGCTAAACGATGCAGAATTACATGCTACTGAGAGAAGAAGATAGAAAGAATGGACGAAAAACTGGATTAAGAGGAGAAACGCTGGGAAAGGTGTGCTCTCCATGCTTCATAAAGAGTTGAGGATAGTTCGCATAACACCTACTCTTGTTTGAAAAGTATCACCATTTCATTACTGTTTGACTTTATAAATATACCAATAATGACTGTTATATATGACTTTATTTTATAGGATAGAAGATCGCACATCCTTTTCAAATTTTATTTGAATAGATGTATTGGTATTTGAAGAACTGCCTCGTATGGTTTCGCCTTTGATTCAGAAGAAAGACACGGTGATGCGTCAGGCAATTACGGCGCGGGAAAGGTAAGTGCATTATTATATGTTCGAAACAGAAAGTTAATTTTAATTTATAATCCATTGTAATTTTACGATCAATCTGAGACATGTTTAATATGTGTCTCTAGGCTTGCTGTCACACTGCGTTTCCTAGCGACCGGAAACACTTACAAAGATTTGGCCTATTCTACACGAATAGCGAACAACACGCTCTCCCGTATGATACCAGAGACTTTGACGGCCATAGCAAGAGTGTTAGGAGAAAATGCAATACAGGTAAGCTCAAGATAAATGCTATAAGTATTTGCTACGATTTTCTTCTTGGTACGGCACGACTGTGAAGTAAAATGTAATTTGCAGTGTCCACGTGATCCTGCCGAGTGGAAAGTAATAGAAGGTGGGTACCACAGCCTCTGGCAATTCCCGCATTGCATTGGAGCACTTGATGGGAAACATGTCAAGTTTAGGCCTCTGCGCTCTGATGGTTCATCATTCAGAAACTACAAAGGTCACGACAGCGTAGTTCTTTTAGCTCTAGTAGATGCTAATTATAAATTTTTGTTTGTGGACATTGGCAGAAATGGAAGAATGAACGATGGTGCAATATTCAGAGAGAGTGCCTTGTTCATGAAACTCATGGATGGTTCATTAAATTTGCCACCAAAGTCTCCACTTCCAGGCAGTGACATCTGTGTTCCCTACATGTTTGTGGCAGATGATGCTTTTGCGTTAAAGGAAAATTTAATGAAACCATATCCTGAACGTGACTTGACACCTGAAAAAAGAATTTTTAATTACAGAATTTGTAGAGCACGTAGAGTTGTGGAAAATGCCTTTGGCATAATGTCAAACAAATTCAGAATTTTGCTGCAGACTATTCCACTATCTGTTTCCAAAGTAGAGCTTATTACAAAAGTGCGTTGCTTGCTACATAATTTTGTACTTGCCAGAAACTCTCAAGGATATATCCCTCCAAATGTAGATCAATTACCATGTCTTCCTGGCATTGCTACTCAGGGTGCAAATCATAGTGCAGCCAGTGCAAGAGAAGTGAGACAACATCTGACATGGTATTTCAATACTGTTGGCAGAGTTCCATGGCAGGAAAGGTGTGTTCAGGAAGGTAACAGATAATGGTTTACTATGTGTCTGAAACATTACCTTATTCATTGTTTCATTTCCAGTCCTTTGGCATATTGACAGTGATTTTGTGTGTGTGTGTGTGTGTGTGTGTGTGTGTGTGTGTGTGTGTGTGTGTGTGTGTCAGAGAGAGAGAGAGAGACTCAGATAAATATAAATTTATATGTATCTCAAGCAATGATTGGAACCTGTGCAAGACCTTGCAAAAATCTGATCTTATTTTGTATAACAGCTCCACAATGTGGTTTTACTGTTGATTTTTGGACATGGAACAGCATTTAGTGATAACTCTGGATCACAAATTTGCTGCTTTACACCGTGCTCTAACTTTAGTCTGCTTGGAAAACTGGCTCCACACTGGTAGACATACTTCTATTCCCACCTCTGTCCTGAGTCTTCATCCCCTGTCATTCACTTCAGATATTGGCACAGGATTACAGTATTTTACGGTGTTGGGATGATGATGTTATCCCATATTACTATTAACCACTTCCATTAACACTGTATCAGTGATTCCCAACCTTTGTGAAACAATGTTTCTGCATGGCGTCAGATATTAGCTACCACCCTTGCACACCAATTTTTGTTGCTACTACTTTTTGACAACCTCTTTTTTTTTATAGAATGATGTTGGTAGTCTCAGAACAACATGTTAAAATTGGTTCATTGTACTCCTGTTTGTAAGCCACTTGATTTTTAGACTCCTTGCGTTTGAAATACCAGTAACGAGAAGACATCACTTTCCTACTGTTCTGCATGAGAACTGAATGATAATAACAATAATAATAATAATTTGTGTGACACAATGGCAAAGTGCCTTTCTTTTGATGTGATGCCACTTCGGCAACTTGCATATTCCTAATCTAGTCCGGTTATCAAGATGGGACATGTCATTTTTGGCAGCTCCTCACATCACTGAAAGGGGAATGCTACACTGAAGGCAAATTGAAAATTTTTGTGGCCTGAACAGCCTTAAATTTTGCTTCGTGTTTTCAGGCACACTATCACTAGCCTCCTTTAGCAGTGTAAGAACTATTACCTACTTTCTATTAATTTTTATGTATGTTTGAAACTGCAAAGAGAATAATGAAGCAATATATGGTTAAGAGAACTATGTACAACTCTGAGAATATATTTAGGCATTTATGAGGTCTCAATGTTGTCATAGATGGCTGCTACAAAGTATGTGCATTTTTTTATCAGTTGCATAAAACTTTCTTAATCAGTATGCATGTATTCAAGAATATTGTCTATATTTCTATTCAGAGAATAGGTGTCTGCTTTTGTGTGTAAGAGATTTCCTGCTGTTCATTTCTGGTTTTCTGTTCCAGATGCAGCTGCCGATACACCAACTACATGATAGGATTCACGTTCAAGAATGCTTGTGAAGTGTTCTGAAGAAAATACTGTTGCAGCTCATGTGTCCATATTTAAAAAGTCTACAGAACATAGCAGCCATGTAAAAAGACATTGTTTACTGTGTGTGTGTGTGTGTGTGTGTGTGTGTGTGTGTGTGGATTGAGCTAACTGTAGCCATTATATGTTATGGGATTATTTGTTTATTAAGTAAATATCAAGCCATCCTGACTTGGGTTTTCGTGGTTGCCCTTGTCGCTAAGGGGAATACCGGGATGATGTCTCTAAAATGCCACGGCTGACTTCATTCACGAGTGTGTCACATTGTGTATTTCTCTGATACAGTTGTTAAATTTTAATAGGCAAATACAATGCATAAACAGAATTGGTTAAAAATGTTACTGCTTATTTTACTCCTGTTTCCTATCATGTTAAATTCCTATTGTAATTACTTATCATGCAGACGACTTGTATCTCTGTGTATTATTTAAATATCCCAGGATATTTTAACTGTATTCAATTTCTTAAATACAATTATATCATTAGATATCACAAGATTCCAGCTGCTATTATTTGTCACATAAGTTCATGCTTCTTTTGGAATTCATACTATGATTGGCTACATATCTCAACTACTGCATTTATGGGTGATACTCTTGAAGTAATTTACCTACTCAGAGATTTAGAAATCCTTACTATCGAGTGGATTCAAAACGGCATGTTTTAATTTGTTCTCGTGAAACAGCCTGATCTAAATGTACAGTTGAGTGCAAAGCTTTCATGCAGGCTATGCTACTACATAGGCAAGTCTTCATAATGTTGTTACCAAATATCTCAAAGTACTTGGGTAATTTGCTTCAAATGTTTACATTGTCTAATGAACATCTGGATAAATAGGGGGTGGGGGTGTTACCAAAAGTCTATAGCAAGATCATTACCAATACGTTTTGTATTTTTATCTGATACTCTCATTCATATTGACATAGGCTATATTTCCTCTTTTTTTATAAATTTCTTAAGGTTTTCTGCATAAAGTTACTGCAAGAAAGAAATTGCTATGTTGTGAAAATGTACAGCTTAACCTACTCACATAGTGTTTCAACCAACATAGTCTGGCATGTCTACCATTATGCAAGTTGTTTCCCCTATCATAATTCTTCCTACTTATGTATAATCAAATTGTATACAAAATGTGCTGCTAAGTTTTCATCATAGCAATCATATTTACAGGAAAGAGGCCAGTTGCACTTGTGGGTTATGATTAGAAAACTTTGTAATCCTATTCCTATGCAGATTAAAATTGTGAAATGTCATTGAAATTATTGTCCTCAAAAATTCAGTAGCAGAAGTCTTTAGAATACCCTGTATACCAGTTATCTCAATGGATGCACTTACTCATATTCAGACATTCCAATCAAGGCTCAAGATCATACAGTGGTAAGATAAAGATGAGGAGAGAGGGGTGCTAAAGATGTGTATCCAATTCCCACACATATTTTATAATTGTCCAGCATTTCTGGGTTTGCTAGTATATAATTATGTTACAGGGATTTTACTTTAGTCATTCCTTTCTCATTGTCTGAAAGTTCTATTTCACTAAATGTCCTCTTTCCTGCATCAGTTAACTGTTTTACTTACTCTTTGAACTATTTTACAATTCTCCTTACTAGACATACCTTATATGGTTTCTTTGGCAATCTCTTATGTTGACTGCGATGTTGCCACTAGCAGAAATAGCCAAGGCTCTGCCTCGGCTAGTGGAACCCCATGGCAGCAAATGTAACAATATTAGCGGTTTAATTTCAAAATTGGTATTGATAATTGTTCTAGCTAGTTCTTATACATCACTTTCTTATTGTGAAGATGCTGATACTTCATGAACAAAGGTTTCTTTGGTTTCTTAGTATTGCATTTAATTTACCTTCCTGGAAAATTGCTTTCAAAACTGAAAAAATGGTTTAATATGAAATATGTTGGTAGTACAGCTAGCATTAGGATTATTAGAAACTTCACGAGTCAACACTACAGCTTTCTTTATCTACATTTCCCTTTTTGCATCTGTGATTAGACTTTTACCATTAATTTCCATTAAATGTTTGAGAGTGCATTTACTGTTGGTAAAGTTGCTGTTCAGCTCCATGCGGATATGCACATAAATCATAAAAATGATGTTGCTGAACAACTGATTTCTGATTCAATTAGCAGAAATATTACCTTTAAATTTGAAGCTTCATTTTCATGTTAAGTGCAGTAAGTGGACAAAGGACCTTATAACACTTCTCACATTTGTTTCTGGTTACCCTTAAAACAGACTTCTCAAAGCAGTTCAACAAAGCATTGTAAACATATGTATAAATTAAATCTCAGAAGAACTATACAAATATCTACATCAATCCACCTCAACAGAATTTATGTCATTAGTAGAAGATTAATTATTTGTAACTAGTCATACCATTGCTGAGAAAAAGGCTGAAATTTGTTTTTCAGAGACAATTGAATTTTCTCTCTTAAACCTTTCATAAAATTTAAGGTTTGAGATAAATAGAAGTCTTACAGTAGGGAAAAAACGTTTATTTTATCAATATTTCATATGGCAGTGGAATGATGTGCTATAAGTAAATGACATAAATGAAGTAATGGAATGACAATTTTATAATTCAATGACTGGCATATTTCTTTACTGTATGTTGCACAACAAATAAAGATATTGTTGGCCAAGATGTTAGTGGGAATTAAAGGGAACTTGGAAGAAAGGAATAAAGTAAATAATTTTAAATACCATTTATTTTCTGTACATCATGAAAATCACAAACTTACACAATTTCACTTTCACTCGAGTTCTGCATTTGTATCTGTAGATCTCTCAGTTTTGCTTCTGTTGTTACATTAACAAGGTCTCTTATTAATTGCATTCTGATTTCATTGCTCTTGATTTCCTTTGCAAGGTTACCAATGAATATCATGCAGCTATCCATAGTTAGCTCTGCTGAGGGTTGTTGGCAGTCTTGGGTGGAACATATTTTGTTAGCTATTACCTCAACAGCACTCATGTACCCATCACCAGGCCTCTTCCTTCTTCCATCCCTGCTTTGAGTGGCATGGGTAGGTGGTGGTGATGGTGATGTTGCTGTTGTTGTTGTTGTTGTTGTTGTTGTTGCTGCTGCTGCTTCTCCACATTGTTCCACAATGCATACATCGTTCAGCACATCCACATCAAGACTATAACAGCCTTCGATGTTTTGATGTGGTGATGGTTGTATATCCACACTTTGAGAAGAGAGACTGCATGTCTGTAAATTGCAAAACGTTCCGAAATTTATTGCAATACTATAACTGAATGAAATGCATAACATCCCAATGAACAGTTGAGCATACTGAAGTTTTGTAAATAATGTAAGAGACAGTTACTACATAAGGGGTAACTTCTATTTAAGTCACATTTTGTTATTATAAAAGTGGGAGGGGGGGGTGTTCTTTGCCCCAATTTCAGGGAAACTGAGGCAACTTTTTCCCTCTGACAAATTTGATCAAAATAGCTCCACAATATTTTCATTGCTGTCTTTCACACCTGAAGCAACTTGGGATGAGTCTTAACACATTGAAAGGAATACTGCTTAAGAGATTAGTGTTATTACAGTGGGTATGAATGCAAACAAAAGCCAAGAGCACACCAATATGCAAATTACAATGCACACAAAATCTGAAAGAATTCCAGTAATCCATAACAAATGGAACATTTGCTAAAAATGTCACAAAATGCTTCTGAATCAGTAAAAGGTACTAGTAAACAACCTGATAGAAGGAAGAAACCAGGCAGTGCTTGATTATTCTAGTGATGAAGACCTATCATAAGAACAAATTGCTGATGAGGAAGTTCAGATGAAGACTGGGAATCATACAGAAGAAATAAAACCATATCAAAACCACAGAGAAAACTGACACCTATCCACAAGCAAATTAGGCCTAATCCACACTAGGGCTACTTTGCTCCAGTTTTTAAAAGGTTAAAAAATTTAAAAAATAATCCCTTCACGGTTTACTATGGTTCTTAAGTAGCTTCGAACAGAATAACCTCATTTTCAAAAGTAATTTTACAAAACTACTACCCACTCATGATTTTGTATGAATAACTACGGCAGTGGAGCACAGTATTCTAATTGCATTTGTAATATGTCTAAGGCCCATGATATTCAGTTTTTGTCTTAAGTAAATAGGTAACTTACCTCTTCACTTTCATTGTCCTCAGTCATGGAATGTTGAGTCAGGCCTATGGCTGTGCGTTTTCGTGGCAAGCAATGATCCGCCAAAAACATTAACGTCTCGTAATACCATAAAGATGGTTTGTATATCTGAAAAATTGTAAGTTCATATTAACATAGTAAAATGTACGTGGGAAAGCTACATCGTAATCCATTACAATTCAAGATTATGTGCTTTAAAAAATCGGGTGAATATTCAGTGTGATATTTCTAGGAAATAGTCTTAAATGTGTCCTATTTTTGCAAGTAGTAGGTTTCTACATTCAACACAAAATCCATAGTTTTGTATTTACGTCGTTCATCCCAGCGCCACTGCTTTTCGTTGATTTTACTTTGGCGTGCTCCACTTTAAATTGAGTTCGTGGATTGTGCATTTTGCTGTAGCACTCCTTGATCGTCGTATATGGTCGAACAAGACACACGGCACTTGCAACTCTTTCGAGTGCTTCTGCACGCAAATGTTTATTGTAATAATTTGCGCTTTTCACGACGTACAGACACTGTTTTTCCCTATAAGCACATATCAAAGTTTCAATCGCTTCCTTGGACCACTGCGGTGCCATTATTTAATAATTATAATTATAATAACTTTCTACCGCACCTCACAACAGCAGAAAAGCAACTATGAACAAAGGCTTCCAGCTCAAGCTTTCCGCGTCTAAAGTCACAAACGAAACGTCTCATGATTGGCCAACGCAGGTAGCATGCAGGGAACCTGGCAAGAAAAATAGCACCGGACCCATCCTGGATATCTTACAAGGTACCCAGCAAGGTAGCCCGCTAGCAGACGACGGAGTCCGCAAAGCAGCCGTCGCGCGAGCCAGCAAGGAAACATACAGCGAATCTTGCTCCGTGTGAGACGGGCTTTACCGAGGCCCTACTCGCCTGGCCCCACCACAGCGAGCCACGCTGCGCTGTTCGCGCACAAGTAAACAAGTTTCAATCCAGGCACCCACTACGAAACTGAAATCATGTCCGAACTGTTTTCGCGCCCACCCACGGGACAGTTGCCCATCCCTTCAAACATGGTGTTATTTTTGTAATAAGAAAGGGCATGTGGGCATGTGCAAGCCGTGTGTAGTAAGAGAAACTCTAATTCACAACATGTCTTCCATTCGCGTAACTCGCGTGGGCGTCACCGCCACGGAAACCGCCGTGATCACCATTCACTCCAGCCTATCGACGTTAATGCCATTTATTCCAAGCCTTCTGCTTCACGTGCTTCTACAGCTCGTCGTGTGAATCAAGTTCTGCCAGACACTTCCTCTCACTTTCAGAGCAATGCAAAGAAACTTTTTGTGACTTTGCACAATTGTGGACGTTCTGTTGGTATGCAGCTAGACATTGGTGCACCTGTTTCTTTACTCAACAGATCGACATATGACTTGCTTGGTTCACCCCCGCTTCGTCGTTGACATTCCACACTGACCGCATCTACTAAATAAAAATCTCAGTGGTCGGTGTTGTGCTGGCAGAAGAGTCAACATCGTGTTACTAGAGGAGGCCGAAATGCACGCGTTTAGCTCACGCAGGCTGGCGTGAGGATGGAAGGACTATACTGACGTGAGGTCTGGAACATGAAAAGGTATTAGAATTCAGAAAGCGGACGTAGCTAGTTTGATACTCAACTTTAATCCATTAATGATGAACGTCGCGCTTGACGGTACATGATTCACAGTATTATCTGTTCAGGATACATAGTAACTGAATATGGCGCCTTGCTAGGTCGTAGCAAATGACGTAGCTGAAGGCTATGCTAAACTATCGTCTCTGCAAATGAGTGGGTCTGTAGTCAGTGAACCATCGCTAGTAATGTCGGCTGTAAAACTGGGGCGAGTGCTAGGGAGTCTCTCTAGACCTGCCGTGTGGCGGCGCTCGGTCTGCAATCACTGATAGTGGCAACATGCGGGTCCGACGTATATTACCGGACCGCGGCCGATTTAAAGGCTACCACCTAGCGAGTGTGGTGTCTGGCAGTGACACCACACTCGGCGTGTGCAGTTTGCAAGCCACGTATAGTGCAACAACGAAAACTGTCTTTTCATGTGCTCAGCTCTAGTGGTGCTCCGAACATTTTTCTCATGGACGCATTTGAACTTTTTGGCCTCGCAATTCAGGACAATGTACTTTGCATCAACGCTAGTGACCATGCAGACAGTGTTTCCGCACTATGCGATGATTTTGCTGAATTCTTTTCTGATGGCCTTGGTTGTGCCACGGACTTTGCAGCGTATGTTGTAGTTAAAGAGCCGGCCGCGGTGGCTGAGTGGTTCTAGGCGTTTCAGTCCGGAACCGCGTGACTGCTACGGTCGCAGGTTCGAATCCTACCTGGGGGATTGATGTGTGTGATGTCCTTAGGTTCGTTAGGTTTAAGTAGTTCTAAGTTCTAGGGGACTGATGACCTCCGATGTTAAGTCCCATAGTGCTCAGAGCCATTTGAACCAATTTTTGTAGTTAAAGACAATGCCATGCCTGTTTTCCGGCGCGCACGCCAGGTACCGCACGCACTGCGCGACACCGTAGCTGTTGATCTTATGCATTTGCAAGACAGTGGTGTCATTTAACCTGTTCCTGCTTCGCTGTGGGCTTCGCCTATAGTGTGTGTAGAAAAACCAAACGGTGGTCTCTGTATTTGCGCTGACTTTAAGTCTATAGTGAATCCCCAGATCGTGGTCGCTACGTTTCCCTTACTGCGTCACTTAAGACATTTTTGATAAACTAGGTACGGGAAATTTCTTTTACACGATTGACTTGTGGCGCGTGTATTTTCAAACTCTGCTCGACGAACAGTCGCAGCGCTATTCTGTGATCAACAGCCACCTTGGATTGTTCAAGTTTCGCCGCCTTCCGTTCGGTTGTACTTAGGCTCCTGCTATTTTTTAGTCGAACTTGCAGCAGTTGTGTGCCACTCGTCGCTCGGTGTTCCAATTATCTGGATGATATTGTCGTATCTGGTTGCACTCCTGACGAACATTTGCAGAATTTGCATGCCTTATTGACAGTATTTCTGCAGGCTGAACTAAAGTATAACAAAGACGTGAAAATTTTTTCAAACTCAGATTCAGTATTAACGAACAGGGTATCCACCCGTCACTGTCACATCTCAGTCCGATTAGAGACTTGTCACCAATCAGGAACTTGAAAGAACTGCTGTCTGTGTTGGGTAAAATTACATATTATACCCGGTTTGTACCAAATGCAGCCCAGATTGCAGTGCCTTCGGCTTAAGAACGTTCCTTTTGTTTGGTCTTCGGAATGTGATACTGCTTTGTTGAGTTATCGCTGTTTGCCAAACCAGTTGTTTTCTTTCGCTGTCGATGCATCTTCTCATGGCATCGGAACAGTTCTCTCGCATCGCATTAACTCTGTCGATCGCCAGATCGCTTTTGTGTCTAAGTTGCTCAATTCCGCCCAGCAAAACTATTCTCAAATAGAGAAAGAAGCTTTAGCTATTGTATATGGAGTGAAAAAGTTTCATCATTTTTGTATGGTCGCTAGTTTTATTTGTTCACCGACCATAAGCCTTTGACGTCGGTGTTCCACCCGTGAAGGCCAGTTTCGGCCCATACTGCACAAAAGTTGAAATGTTGGTCTTTATTTTTATCTAACTACAATCAGGAAATCTTGTTTCGGCCTATGGCCCAGCTTGGCAATGCTGATGCTTTCTCTCATCCACCTATTTGTCCTGACGAAGTATTTCATTCTTGTCGGCCGGGGTGGCCGAGCGGTTCTAGGCGCTACAGTCTGGACCCGCGCGACCGCTACGGTCGCAGGTTCGAATCCTGCCTCGGGCATGGATGTGTTTGATGTCCTTAGGTTAGTTAGATTTAAGTAGTTCTAAGTACTAGGGGACTGATGACCTCATAAGTTAGGTCCTATAGCACTCAGAGCCATTTGAACCACGGTATACTGATAAATTTCAATTTTAGTGCCATACGCGTTTCGCCTTTATTTTCTGCAAGGCATCATCAGTGGCCTGGAATATGTACATATGTTAGCTATTTTATTTACACTTTTGTCACTGTGCCTATAGGTTATAAACAGTTCTGGTGGTTGGTATTTCCTATTACGTAGTAATGTTTTGAACTGTACTTACAGGTTGCGTAGAGAGTTTCTTACATATTACGCTCCTGTTGCATTTTTGGTGTTGTTCTTCTTCCTATGAGCGCGAATTTGCTGTTTTTCCACATTCCACAGCACTATGCACTGAACGTTTGTTTTTATGCAATGTTTTGGTTTCTGTTGCCGACTGTCAAATGTTTTTGCCAAAGATCGAATATTACTGCCAAACTTATGAGTGTAACTATTGAAGTATCTGTGGTCTGTTCGTGTATGCATTTGTGTGTGCGTTTGTGTGTGTGAGTGTTTTTTGGTGTGGTATTAATTTAATTTAATTTAATTTTATTGTATTTATTTATTTATTTTTGTTTTTGTCCTGTGTATGTGTGTTTTGGTGTGATACACACATGCACAGGACAAAAACAAAAATAAATAAATAAATACAATAAAATAAAATTAAATTAAATTAATACCACACCAAAAAACACTCACACACACACAAACGCACACACAAATGCATACACGAACAGACCACAGATACTTCATTAGTTACACTCATAAGTTTGGCAGTAATATTCGATCTTTGGCAAAAACATTTGACAGTCGGCAACAGAAACCAAAACATTGCATAAAAACAAACGTTCAGTGCATAGTGCTGTGGAATGTGGAAAAACATCAAATTGGCGCTCATAGGAAGAAGAACAACACCAAAAATGCAACAGGAGCGTAATATGTAAGAAACTCTCTACGCAACCTGTAAGTACAGTTCAAAACATTACTACGTAATAGGAAATACCAACCACCAGAACTGTTTATAACCTATAGGCACAGTGACAAAAATGTAAATAAAATAGCTAACATATGTACATATTCCAGGCCACTGATGATGCCTTGCAGAAAATAAAGGCGAAACGCGTATGGCACTAAAATTGTGTTTTATTCAGTTGCTGTCAGACGGTCCATAAGTGAAATTTATCAATATACCGTAGTATTACGCGCAACTGAGGAGGACAGGACCACAAAAGTTGAAGATGTCCATTTGAACCATTTTGTTTCATTCTTACGAATTGTCTTGCATGTTTATTGATTCGCAAGATAAGGAATTAGCTGACTGTTTTCCGGTGGATTTCTGTCGCCTTGATTCTGTGACAGCCACCGATGCTTTCTTGCAGATTCTTTTGCAGTATCTTTGTACTCAATGGCCTTCATCTGCTAAACAGATTCGTGATCCACTTGTTAAACATTACTTTGCGCAACGACACAACTTGTCTGTACCCCACGGTTTTATCTTGATACAAACGGCATTGATAAACAAATTGAGAATTTGCTTGCCAATTGTCGCTTTTGAGTGGAGCATCAATCTGCTCCCCAGCAGCGCTTCTTTGCGTGGCCGTGCTTTGGCAGCTCGTTCATATTGATTTTGAAGGTCTTTTCTGGGACACCCGCTGGTTGACAGTTGTTGATGGGTACAGCAACTTTCCTTTTGTTGTGCCTATGTCTTCTTCGACATCTGCCAGTACTATTCGGGCTTTGACGTCTATTTTTTGCATTGGAGGTCATACTGAAGTTATTGTCTCCTACAATGGCCCCCAATTTGTGTCCTCAGAGTTTGAAGCATTCTTTGCTGCTAACGGCATTCGCTGTCTGACCTCAGCCCCTTTCCACCCCCAGTCGAATGGTGAAGCTGAAGGCTTTGTGCATTCATTTAAACCGCAGATGTGCAAGCTGCGCCACGCACTCTTGCGAGCACGCGCTGTGGACTTTCCTTGATTTATATCGCACCCAGCCGAGCGGGACTCGTTCCCCATCGGAATTGCTACATGGCAGCGTCCATCGGTCGCTCCTGCAGCTGTTGCAGCTGCCGCTGCGTGCACCTGCTGCTTCACCTCGTTCTGGCTTGGTGACGCATGATTTCGTGGTCTATCGTGTTTTCCCTGGCAGGCAGCGCTGGGAACAGGGGTACATTCTTCGCCAGCTTGGGCGCGCCTTATTTGTCATTTCTGGTCCCTCCGGCACTGTCAAGCGACACCGGATCCAGATCCGTTTGTGCTGTCCTCGGTTTTCTGCCACTGGTTGTTTTCGGGGAGAATTGGAGGCTTCGCGGCTTCCGCTGCCTCAGCCCACGACTCCACCGACGGCGCCTCCGCCGCAGGCCCTACTGCCGCCGCCGCCGTCGCCGCCAGCGCCACAGCCGGTCCGGTCAGCTGCACCGGGCGGGCGCCTCACGCCTCCGCCACAGCCTCACCTCCGGCGGTCGTCACCGCCTATTCCTCCAAAGTGCCGGAACTGATGGACGCTGTGGCTGCCGTGACGGTGCCATCGCCGCCTCCGTGGCCCATCGAGGTCGTTGCTCCGCCTCCTCATCCGAGCATACCCAGGTGCGGTGCATGTTCTGGGGAGGTTTCGCACGGGGCGTTTTACTCGCCCCCTCGCGAGCAATGCGGGGACGCAGATGTGCAGCACGCCCCGGCACTTCCACTGTACGTTCCCTCATTTCTGCCGCCCGTGGGTCCCTCCACTCGCCGTCGGAAGCCCTACTCAACGAAGAAGCGCTGTTTCAGGGGGGAGGTGTGTGGTATCGATAGCTGCGATGTCACAGCATGGATACAGGTTCTTAGGTTGGCACTACGACACCGATACCGACGACAGCGCCCTCTAGCTGGCGCTGTACAGCTCTAGGAACGCCGCTTAAGATTCAGCCCATTTGTTCACGAGCTGACGCCCAACTAACATTGTTTTTCATTTTCATAGTGGCTGAGCCACTACAGATTTTGCCTGTCTAACTTATTTTAGCTTTGATACATCATGATTCACACCTACGTGCATCTCAGCCAAAGTTAGGTAACAATTTATTTATTCAAGTTATTATTTTGTCGTGATATAGTAAAACAACTTTTACTTAATTACAGTACCGAGAGTTCTACCTCACCTGCTCCTCCTAGCTTCCTACATTCGGCCTACACTCTAAATTACAGGAGCAGACCCACGCGCCGTCTTCCAGGTGGGATACAAAACTTCCCATTGTAATTTAATATGCTTTTACCTAAATAACAAAAAGAACCTTTCCGTATGTTGCCATGTATACTATACCCCAACAGAACAATTACTCCTGTTACAGTAAAAGCCACATGTAACCATCTTACTAAAATTTAGTTTAGTTTCCAAATAAAGTACACTATGGGAGGCTAGTCTTGTTAATACGAAAAGCTAAACAACAGAGTTACCGTTTTTACAGGAATTGATCGTATGTTGTGTCTAATGGATAAGTAAATCAAAAAGATCAATTATTTTCGTGAGATTTTTCCCAGCGGTTAAATAGAAACGTAGTATGAATAGTATTATATTGAACCTAGGACAATTCAGTTCTAAGTTAATTTAGTGGTTTAAAACATGTACTAATGGTCGCCGGCCTATCGAGGAAATTAAACAGTGAATTATTGGGAAAAGCAGAAGTATGAATTATTGCCTAGTGTCTTCCTACTGCTTAATTTGGTTCATCAAATAAATATTACTCGACGTAAACAATGTTGGTGCAGACACTGTAATTTCTTTTCGACTACTACACCCTTATAAATAACGTTTTCATAAGAGAAAAAGTTGGGCGCTAATGACCTCAGTAGTTGAGCGCCCTTAAACCCCACCAAAAAAAAAAAAAAGAGAAAAAGCCCAGTAGATAATTCAGGGAAGCTAAAAAAATTTTGCCATGGGGAACATATAGAAAATCATATTCTATATTCAACAGTCTTAAATGCTAAAATACTTAGATACTAACACTTTTTATACTGATCATTTCACTTCAAGAAAACTAATTTCTTACTAGAATTTACTTTCGAAAGTTATTATTCTTTGAAATAACTCTGTATAGTCATTTACCAGATTCTAGTAACTTGGCTACACTCTGATTGAATTTCACGCAAGTAAACATTTTACTACAACACTTTGCAGTTGTTAAGATAACACAAAAACAGTTTAAATGGTGCCTCTTTGTATTAACTTGGCACTTCATAAGTCTGTAAAATAGGATACCTGGATTCATCAAACACCAGGAAGAAGCCCTATATAGGTGTTAGGATGAAATAGCAGGGTGAACCACTTACTTTAAAGTTCATGTATGATTACAAAAACACAGTTTAAATTATTGGTTCACGCTGTGCAAAAGTAAATTTACTATAAAAAAAGTCTTATCTGGTGGCTGTAGGCTTGGGTGTGGCGAACGACTATGGCGGCTACACTACCCACAGTACTGTGGTGTCACCGCCAGACACCACACTTGCTAGGTGGTAGCTTAAATCGGCCGCGGTCCATTTAGTACATGTCGGACCCGCGTGTCGCCATTGTGTGATCGCAGACGTAGCGCCACCACAAGGCAGGTCTCGAGAGATGATATAGCACTCGCCCCAGTTGTACGAGGAGATTGCTAGCGACCATACGGACGAAGCCTTCCTCTCATTTGCCGAGAGCCAGTTAGAATAGCCTTCTGCTAAGTCCATGGCTACGACCTAGCAAGGCGCCATTAGCCTTACCTACTTTGAGAGTTATAGTATAAATGTCTCAAGAAGAATGCTGTAGTCATCAAATAATAAAGTTAAGTATAAAGCAGCTACGTACTTTTCTTGCTACCATTCAATAGTTATCCTGTTCCAGAATTGACGCCCGTCGGCGTGTGTGTGTACGCGTGCCTTCCTTTCTTTCGGCTACCCGTCACTGTGGACTGGCTGCCTTGTCAGTCCACTTCATTGGCGACGAGTCTACAAAGGATCTTGTGTTTTGCTTTGCCCTAATTTATTTGTGTCATGGCTTCGCCAGATGTACTGTCCGAATTTTATCGCTTGCAGAATCAGCAGACGCAGGCGTTATTGGATGCCCTTGGACAGCTCGTCCAGAATTAACGTGCGCTGCACACCGATGCGGCCGCCGCCGCTTCACCGCTACTGCAGCCACAACCTGCCGTTGCACCGCCTTTTAGGCACTACGACCCGAACCAGGAGACCTGGCAAGAGTGGTCCCGACAGTTCGCCTTCCACCTCGCTGCCTACAGAATTCAAGGTAATGAGCGGCAGCCGTTTTTGCTTTCTTGTGTCGGTGTGTCCACCTACCGTGTGATAGTGAAATTGTTTCCCCGACGAGACGTAGCAACTCTGTCCTACGAGGAAATTTTGTCTGCATTAGATGTCTGTTTCAAAGAAACAGTTAATGTGGTTGCAAAACGGTATACGTTTTTTCGTACAAAACGTACAGCCGGTCAAACTAATAGGGAGTGGGTAGCAACATTGCAAGGACTTACTAGGGACTGTGCCTTTGAATGTGACTGTGGTCTTTCTTATTCAGATACAATGGTGCGTGATGCAATTGCACAGAACGTTTCTGATGTTCGCATACGGGAACAAATTTTGAAACTAGTTAATCCCTCCCTTCAACAAGTGATAGACATATTGGATAGACAGGACACACTTGACTGTGCTCAGGAATCTTTAGAAACTTCGCCAGCTGTGTGTAACATAAACCGGCCCGCCGGGCGCTCTCGAGCTGCGCGGCCCGGTCAACTGCCCTCGCATACGTCCGCACAGCTGCCGCCGCGCGCTAAGCCAGGTGTGCCGCGCCAGCACACAAATGCAGTGAAATCATGCCCGCGGTGTGCTACTAGACATTCGCGTGAACATTGCCCGTCACGCCAAGCTATTTGCTTTTTCTGCAATAAGACAGGACATGTTCAAAGGGTTTGCCAGAAAAAGCTCCGTTCAGACAATCACAACCATTCAAGGCCCTTTGCTTCGCGCCGGAATCGAACCAAGGACACTCAGGCTCGTGGACCTTTGCCCATGGACATTCATGTCGTTAATTCCACTTCGTCCAGTGACACTTTCTCTAACAGTGCCTGTGTTCGTCCCACAAAAACTGTGCGTCGACGTCGCCGGAAATCACGTCAATTAGCAAGTGATTCTGTACCAGTGTCTGTTCAAATTGCACAAAACAGTCGCTCTTGTCGTCAGCGGAACAATAAACTTTTTGTGGACTTAGACTTTGAAGGCAAAGTGATACCATTCCAGCTCGATACCAGAGCTGCAGTTTCATTGCTCAGTCACGACACGTACAAACAACTGGGCAAACCTCCGTTGCGTTCCGCAAATGTTAAGCTAACCACATATTCAGGACAGACAATACCTGTGTTAGGACAGTGCAGCCTTCTTGCCACATACAAGGGACAAACAAAACTGGTGTCATTTTACGTTCTTCGTTCTTCTACCGCAGTGAACTTGTTTGGCTTAGATTTATTTCAGTTGTTTAACATGTCTATAGTAAATCAGGTCCTATCAGTGAATCAAACTGTGCCTTCAGACAGTGTTTCTCGCTTATGTGACGAATTTGCAGACATTTAAGCACCAGGCTTAGGTTGCGCTAAAAACTATGAAGCACATTTGGAACTGAAAGTAAACGCGCAACCGAAATTTTTAAGAGCGAGCAATGTTCCTCACGCATTGCGTGATGAGGTCGCAAGAACATTAAACGATTTAGCATCACCAGGTGTGAGTGAATGTGCGCCATGCCTCTTCCATTTCAGCTCCGCTTCATCGCTTACGCCGTAAAGGTGTTCCGTTCGTCTGGACGACGGAATGCGAACGCGCCTTTCGCCAGTTGACATCGGCGTTGCTTTCTAATACGTGCCTTACGCCATTCGATCCCCAGAAACCCCTTTTGTTGATGGTAGGCGCATCGGATTTCGGGATCGGTGCTGTGCTTGCGCACAAAGTTGGCTCCCATGATCGCCCTATTGCCTTTGCGTCCAAATTGCTCTCGTCTGCGCAAAGAAATTATTCACAGATAGAGAAAGAAGCTTTGGCTCTCGTGTTTGGTGTTACTAAGTTCCATGATTTCTTGTATGGTCGTCACTTCACCATCATCACAGACCACAAACCTTTGACATCGCTTTTTCATCCGACCAAGCCTGTACCTCGACGTACAGCGCAGAAATTCATTCGCTGGTCTCTTTTCCTCTCGCAGTACCGCTACGATATCTTGTATCGGTCCACTGCTAAGCACGGAAACGCCGATTCGTTGTCCCGTTTGCCTGTTGCTGAGGATAAAGCATTCGATTCTTCCGAACTTGCTTGCATGTTCATTGATTCGGAAACCGATGAAGTGGTAGAATCGTTTCCGATTGATTTTCGTCGTGTCGCTACAGCCACAGCTGCTGACCCTGTCCTTGCTACTGTTTTACGTTTTGTTGCTACGCAATGGCCTTTGTCAAAGTCTCGGATCGAGGATCCGTTGGTTCGCCGATTTTTTGCTCACAAGGAGAGACTTTTTGTTCGACGTGGTGTTTTGTTGTTGCGTTCTGATAATGATCAGTCCAGAGTAGTGGTCCCACGTTCGTTACAGTCCTCTGTTTTACGGCTTCTTCACCAAGGACATTGGGGTATAGTGCGAACGAAACAACTTGCTCGTCAGCACTGTACTTGGTTCGGAATCGATGCTGCGATTACGAATATGTGTTCTTCTTGCATGGCGTGTGCCGAACAACAATCCGCACCGCCGCGGAAAGTCTTTGCATGGCCAAAAGCCACTTCCCCTTGGCAACGCTTGCACATTGATTTTGCTGGTCCATTCTGGAATGCTCGATGGTTGGTTCTGGTCGATGCCTTCAGTAATTTTCCTTTTGTTGTCCGGATGTCTTCCACGACGTCCTCCGCCACCATCCAAGCGTTGTCTGCTATCTTTTGCATTGACAGTCTTCCGCAGACTATTGTTTCCGACAATGGCCCACAATTCATGTCCGCAGAATTTCAGTCATTCTGCCAGGCCAATGGTATTCAACATCTGACATCCGCGCCGTTTTCGCCTCAGTCAAACGGTGCCGCTGAACGATTGGTCCGGACTTTCAAGTCACAGATGTTGAAATTGAAAGAGTCGCATTCTCGGGAGGACGCATTGTTGCTCTTTTTGTCTTCGTATCGCTCTCAGCCCCGAGATGGTCGCTCGCCGGCTGAGTTGCTCCACGGTCGTCCTCATCGCACCTTGATGTCTTTGCTGCATCCGCCGCATCAGGTTCCTGTGCAGCGGCAGACTCCTGCTTTTGCTCCAGGCGACGTTGTATTTTATCGCAACTATCGCGGTTCCCGGCGTTGGCTCGCAGGGCGCATTCTTCGCTGCCTCGGCCGCGCGATGTATTTGGTTTTGGGGGCCTCTGGTGAGGTGCGTCGGCATCTCAATCAGCTGCGCCTCTGTCGTCGCACGGGTTCTGCCGCTCCCCGTCTGCTTTCAGCAACGGTGCCGTCCGGTCAGCGCCCTGGGGACCCATCTACTGGCTGGCCTCATCCCCAGGTGTTACCGACGATCCCTTCCCATTTGCCCCATGCCGCAGCCGCAGCCGCCGCCGCCGCCGCCGCCGCCGCCTGTTCTCCCGCCGGCGCCGCCCGCATTAGACGCTTCGCTGCAGCCGCCACGCGCCTCCCAGGGTCACGCGCCGCCGATCGCTTCCCGTGACCAGCTGTCCTCCGCCGTGGAACTCCCGACCGATCCGGACCACATGACGTCATCGCGCGTCGGCTACCCCGACGCAATGGAGTTCGACACTTCGGCCCCTCATGTTTCTTTACGGGCGCATACACCGCATGTTGACGTGCACCCTGGACTAGCTTTTCAGGCGTTTCCTAGCTCCCCTCGGACCGAATGGCCGGGTGCGGGTGGCACAGCCTCGCCTGTTGTTAGGCTCCCCACCTCATCGCATACGTCAACATGGGGTCCTCCCCACGGCGGGCGGAAGCCTTATCTCACGACCGTTCGCCGATTTGCGGGGGAGGAATGTGGTGTCACCGCCAGACACCACACTTGCTAGGTGGTAGCTTAAATCGGCCGCGGTCCATTTAGTACATGTCGGACCCGCGTGTCGCCACTGTGTGATCGCAGACCTAGCGCCACCACAAGGCAGGTCTCGAGAGACGATATAGCACTCGCCCCAGTTGTACGAGGAGATTGCTAGCGACCATACGGACGAAGCCTTCCTCTCATTTGCCGAGAGCCAGTTAGAATAGCCTTCTGCTAAGTCCATGGCTACGACCTAGCAAGGCGCCATTAGCCTTACCTACTTTGAGAGTTATAGTATAAATGTCTCAAGAAGAATGCTGTAGTCATCAAATAATAAAGTTAAGTATAAAGCAGCTACGTACTTTTCTTGCTACCATTCAATAGTTATCCTGTTCCAGAATTGACGCCCGTCGGCGTGTGTGTGTACGCGTGCCTTCCTTTCTTTCGGCTACCCGTCACTGTCGACTGGCTGCCTTGTCAGTCCACTTCAAGTACGGCCTGCAATTCTCTTACTGTACGACCTTAATTTTTCTTCTCGACATCATTCAATTCTGCATACAGTAGCCGAATAACTCCCAGCTATGCCGTAAGCCGTTTGCCGTCTCTATCCGAGGAATTTTGTGTGAATTTGCTCTCAAGGCTTCTCCTGCTCCGCAAAGCTGTTGCCTCAATCACTGCTGCCTACGGACTGTGTGACACTTCCCACGCTTGCTCTATGTAGCGCGCCTACTCGCCCTAAGCACCTTTTCCACTATCCGGAGCCACTTTCGTTTTAAACAAAAGCACACTGGCTCTTACATAGCCTCTATTTCTTATATTATAGCTAAGTGTGACCATTTCTTAAATTGTCAAATTTACATAAACATGAACAATTTATACACACACAAATATTTTTAAAGCGGTAGCGTTCTCGCTTCCCACGCCCGGGTTCCCGGGTTCGAATCCCGGCGGGGTCAGGGATTTTCTCTGCCTCGTGATGACTGGGTGTTGTGTGATGTCCTTAGGTTAGTTAGGTTTAAGTAGTTCTAAGTTCTAGGTGACTGATGACCATAGATGTTAAGTCCCATAGTGCTCAGAGCCATTTGAACCATATTTTTAAATACGAAAGTTCATCAGAAAATTATTTAACATAATAAACAATTACATAGTATTTTACATACATTACTGACATACAATGCAAAGAATTTCAGTCTCCAGTATAGTGCACTTTAATTTATATATACAAAAATACAGTGGCAATATGCGATAATTTTTAAGCAAAGAAAAAATTGTAAAAAATTTAAATGAACCATAAACAAATATTGTTGTACCATGGATCCTGATAACGTGTTCCATCCGTTACGGCGTGCTGTGGTATACCAGTGCATGCTCCATTCAACTGGTTCCAGAGTTCACCGGTCGTGACTAGTGTTGGGACACAGTGCTGCACTTGTCTTTTCTTTTCACCATATCCCACACATTTCTCGATTTACGGAAGGATTTTGACACTGTATCATACAAACGGCTTGTAGTGAAACTGCATGCTTATGGAATATCGTCTCAGTTATGTGACTGGATTTGTTATTTCTTCTTAGAGAGGTCACAGTTCGTAATAATTGACGGAAAGTCATCGAGGAAAACAGAAGTCATTTCTTGCGTACCCAAAGGTAGTGGTATAGGCCCTTTACTTTTATTTGTCTGAGCAGCTGTCTTAGGTTGTTTTCAGATGGCGCTGTCGTTTATCGACTAGTCGAGTCATCAGGAGATCAAAACAAATTGTAAAACGACTTATGAAAGGTATCTGTATGGTGTGAAAATTGGCGATTGACCCTAAGTAACAAAAAGTGTTAGGTCATCCACTTGAGTGCTAAAAGCAGTCCGTTAATCTTCGGTTACAAGACAAATCAGTCAAATCTGAAGGCCGTAAATTCAACTAAACACGTAGGAATTACAATGACAAACAACTTAAATTGGGAAAACACATAAGGAATGTTATGGGGAAGGCTAACCAAAGACTGCGTTTTATTGGCAGGACACTTAGAAAATGTAACAGACCTACTAAAGAGACTGCCTACACTACGCTTACCCGTCCTCTTTTAGAATACTGCTGCGCGGTGAGGGATACTTAGCAGAGAGAATTTACGAAGTACGTCGAAAAAAGTTCAAAGAAGGGCAGCACGTTTTGTAGTACAGCGGAATAGGGGAGAGGGTGTCACAGAAATGATACAGAATTTGGGGTGGACTTCATTAAAACAAAGGCGTTTTTCGCTATGGCGGAATCGTCTCACGAAATTTCAATCAGCAGCTTTGTCCTTCCAATGCGAAAACATTTTGTTGAAGCCGACCTAAATAGTTAGAAACGATCACCATAATAAAATAAGGGAAATCGGAAATTAGAGCTCGCATGGAAAGATTTAGGTGTTTGTTTCTTCCGCGTGCTGTACTACATTTTAATAATAGAGAATTGCGAAGGTGGTTCAAAGAACCTTCCACCAGACACTTATATGTGCTTTGCAGAGTATCCGTGCAGATGTAGATGTCGATGTAGACGTAGATTGGCTAAAAGCCTGGTAATCTGACGGGCCAGCTGACATCCTTTGATACCCAGAAGGTACGTGTTCGTGCAGCAACATGCAGTCATACATTGTCTCGCTCAAAAATAGCGTCTGGGTTGTCGTGCAGAAAGGGTATGGCTACGGATAGCAGGAAGTCATTCACGTGGGTCACATTGGTCACAGTGCCCTGGATACGCACCAACTGGGATCTGAATTTGTAACCCGATGGCACCCCACACCACAAGTCCTTGTGTTGGCGTTGTATGTCTTGAGCGAGACAGTCACTGTGATGCCGTTCCTCTTGCCTGCAGTAAACCAAAATACGGCCATCATTTTCAAACAAACATAACTTGTATTCGTCCGAAAACACTATTTGATGTGATTTCTGTTTTCCATATGCCATTACCACCTAGTATGTTTCCGCACATTCGTCAAAGGTAGGCGGAGAAGTGGACGACGCCCACAGTAACCCATGCCGTAATTAACGGCGACGGAGTGTCACCCCTGGTAGTGTATGATATGTTCCACTGTTCCACTGTTACGCCAGAGTTGAGGTAGACGCAGATCTGTCCTGCTATGCCATTCGGATGAGGTATCGATCATCTCGGAGTTGGTTTGTGTGATGCGACCTAACCAATCTGGTCGTGTTGTACGGCATTTCGCGAACCATTCTCCACATACCCGTTGCACGGCCGAAACACTTCTTCCTACACGAGCAACCGTTACCTGTATGGATGCATCACATTTTCTCACGCCAGTAATGCCCCCTCTTTCAAACTCACTGATTAGACGGTACGGTTCGCGCATACGTCTGCGAGGCATCCTGCAAGTCTGTTCAAGTGGCACTGATCCATTGTCTTCGGTTTATAGAGACAACGACAGCTGCAGGCATATTTTACCAGTAGTTGGTGTTGCGCCGTGATATCGATGTTCACCTTGAACTATGAGGCTGACGCGTTTCAAACTCTAATCATTACTGCGGAATATACTAATGTACACGTCCTGTGAATATAAACGTTCTGTCTCTAGCCGTTAAAGGTATTCTGCTCTACTTTTTTTACGTGAGTGTAGGTCTACCAATATCATCTTCAGCATACTTCTGTAGTATCAGAATGTTCTACTCTCCTCTTGCTGTAACTGTTTGTGGTCCATGTGTCACAATCGTACATGGCTACAAACCAGAAGTTACTTAAAGAAGAGTTTTCTTTACACTTAAATATACACTCCTGGAAATTGAAATAAGAACACCGTGAATTCATTGTCCCAGGAAGGGGAAACTTTATTGACACATTCCTGTGGTCAGATACATCACATGATCACACTGACAGAACCACAGGCACATAGACACAGGCAACAGAGCATGCACAATGTCGGCACTAGTATAGTGTATATCCACCTTTCGCAGCAATGCAGGCTGCTATTCTCCCATGGAGACGATCGTAGAGATGCTGGATGTAGTCCTGTGGAACGGCTTGCCATGCCATTTCCACCTGGCGCCTCAGTTGGACCAGCGTTCGTGCTGGACGTGCAGACCGCGTGAGACGACGCTTCATCCAGTCCCAAACATGCTCAATGGGGGACAGATCCGGAGATCTTGCTGGCCAGGGTAGTTGACTTACACCTTCTAGAGCACGTTGGGTGGCACGGGATACATGCGGACGTGCATTGTCCTGTTGGAACAGCAAGTTCCCTTGCCGGTCTAGGTATGGTAGAACGATGGGTTCGATGACGGTTTGGATGTACCGTGCACTATTCAGTGTCCCCTCGACGATCACCAGTGGTGTACGGCCAGTGTAGGAGATCACTCCCCACACCACGATGCCGGGTGTTGGCCCTGTGTGCCTCGGTCGTATGCAGTCCTGATTGTGGTGCTCACCTGCACGGCGCCAAACACGCATACGACCATCATTGGCACCAAGGCAGAAGCGACTCTCATCGCTGAAGACGACACGTCTCCATTCGTCCCTCCATTCACGCCTGTCGCGACACCACTGGAGGCGGGCTGCACGATGTTGGGGCGTGAGCGGAAGACGGCCTAACGGTGTGCGGGACCGTACCCCAGCTTCATGGAGACGGTTGCGAATGGTCCTCGCCGATACCCCAGGAGCAACAGTGTCCCTAATTTGCTGGGAGGTGGCGCTGCGGTCCCCTACGGCACTGCGTAGGATCCTACGGTCTTGGCGTGCATCCGTGCGTCGCTGCGGTCCGGTCCCAGGTCGACGGGCACGTGCACCTTCCGCCGACCACTGGCGACAACATCGATGTACTGTGGAGACCTCACGCCCCACGTGTTGAGCAATTCGGCGGTAAGTCCACCCGGCCTCCCGCATGCCCACTATACGCCCTCGCTCAAAGTCCGTCAACTGCACATACGGTTCACGTCCACGCTGTCGCGGCATGCTACCAGTGTTAAAGACTGCGATGGAGCTCCGTATGCCACGGCAAACTGGCTGACACTGACGGCAGCGGTGCACAAATGCTGCGCAGCTAGCGCCATTCGACGGCCAACACCGCGGTTCCTGGTGTGTCCGCTGTGCCGTGCATGTGATCATTGCTTGTACAGCCCTCTCGCAGTGTCCGGAGCAAGTATGGTGGGTCTGACACACCGGTGTCAATGTGTTCTTTTTTCCATTTCCAGGAGTGTATATTCGATGTTAAGTAATTTATCTTTTTCGGAAACGCATCTCTTTCCACTGTCAGTATGCGCTATATATCCTCCCTATTTCGGTTGTCATCACGTGGCTGCCCAAGTAGCAAAACACGTCGATTTCTTTTAACATTTCGTTTCCAAAGATAGTTCTATCAGCATCACCTAATTTAATTCGACAACATACCATTACCTTTGTTTTACTCTTGTAGATGTTCGTTTTACAATCTCTTTTCAAGACACTAACCATTTCGTTCAACAGATCCTCTGGTCCTTCACCGACAGTCACAGTCTCACAATTGTCGTCGGCCAAAAGTAAGTTTTTATTTTTTCACCATGAACTATAATTCACTCTCCACATTTGTCCTCGGTTTTCTTTACTGTCTGCTCAGTGCACAGATCGAGCAACATCGGGGACAGGCTGCAACACTATCTCCCTCCACTGCGAACAACGGCTCCCCTTCCACGCCTTCCTAGTCTTATAACTGCAGTATGGTTTCCTTGACAAACATAAGCAACATACCGCTCCCTCTATTATTTCTGCTACGTTCTTAATTTCGTAGAATGTATTGCAGTCAAAAAAATCAAAGCTTGAATTTACGAACTGTATTAAAGCAGTTTTCCCTTTCTTCAGTCTGTCTTCTAAGTCAAGTCGTTGGGCAAGTATTGCACACCTGTTCTCAGATTTCCCCGGAATCCAGACTGATCTTCCCGGAGTTCAGCTTCTTCTGCATACTGTTTGTGCCCGTATTTTCCTACCGTGACTAGGTTCGATGATATTCACTCCTGTCAGGGCCTCACTTCTTCCGAATAGACTATCTTTCAACGGCTCATATACAGTATTTTGTACTCTAGGTGCAACAGATTTGCCATCGCTGTTTCCTCAATAGTTTGAAACACTGTCGTCTACAACTGTGCCCTTGTTTTGTTTTTTCTCTTTCAATGCTGTGTCAAATTTTCCTTGCAGTATTCTTCTCCCAGTTCACCTTCATCTACTTCCACTTCACTGTGTATAATATTAAGTGCTTTCTCTTATAAAGAGTGGAATACGCGAAGAAGTGGGAAACGGAAGTACTACGAAATGACGAGATACACTTGTAGTTTTCTAAGGCTATAGATACAGCAATAAGAAATAGCGCAATAGGCAGTAGAGGTGAAGAGGAATGGACATCTCTAAAGAGGGCCATCACAGAAGCTGAAAGGGAAAACATAGGTACATAGAAGGTAACTGCGAAGAAACCATGGGTAACAGGAGAAATACTTCAGTTGATTAATGAAAGGAGGAAGTGCAAAAATTTTCCGGGAAACTCAGGAATTCAGAAATACAAGACGCTGAAGAATTAAGTAAATAGAATAGTACAGGGGAGCTAAGATGAAATGGGCGCATGAAAAATGTGAAGGTATCGAAATAGAATGATTATCGGAACGGCAGACTCAGCATACAGGACTGACAAAACAACCTTCGTGACGCTAAAAGGAAGAGTGGTAAAATTAAGAGTGCAACGGAAATTCGACTGTTCAATTTAGAGGATAGATGGAAACATTACACTGAAAGTCTGTATGATGGAGAAGATTTGTCTGATGTGAATGAACCAGACACAGGAGTCGATTTAGAAGAGGTAGGAGATCCAGTATTAGAATCAGAATTTAAAAGAACTTTGGAGTACTTAATATCAAATAAGGCAGAAGGGATAGATGAAATTCCATAACAGTTTATAGAATCATTGAGGGAGAAAACGATTATTCACGTTGGCGTGTAGAATGTATGAATCTGGCGACATATTATCTGACTTTAGGAAAAGTACCATCCACACAGTTCCGAAGACTGCAAGAGCTGACAAGTGGGAGAGTTATCGCACAATCAGCTTAACAGCTCATGTATCTAAGTTTCTGACAAGATTAATATACAGAAGAATGGAAAAGAATATTGCGGATGTGCTAGTTGACGATCAGTTTGACTTTAGGAAAAATAAAGGCACGAGAGAGACAATTCCGACGTTGCGGCTGATAATGGAAGCAAGACTAACGAAAACTAAATGACTCGTTGGTAGGATTTTTCGACCCGGAAAAAGCGTTCGACAATGCAAAACGGTGCAACATGTTCCAAATTCTGAGAGAAATAGGGGTAGGCTATAGGGAGAGATGGATGATATACAATATGTACAAGAGCCAAGCGGGACTAATGAAAGTGGACGACCAAAAACGAAGTGCTCGGTTTGAACGGGTGTAAGATAGGGATATAGTCTTTCGCCCCTATTGTTCAATCTTTACATCGAAGCCGGCCGGAGTGGCAGAGTGGTTCTAGGCACTACAGTCTGGAACCGCGCGACCGCTACGGTCGCAGGTTCAAATCCAGCCACGGGCATGGGTGTGTGTGATGTCCTTAGGTTAGTTAGGTTTAAATAGTTCTAAGTCCTATAGTGTTCAGAGCCGTTTGAACCATTTTTACATCGAAGAAGCAATGATGGAAATAAAAGAAAATTTCAAAAATGAAATTAAAAGTCGAGGTGAAAGAATATCAATGGTACGATTCGCTGATGACATTGCTATCGTGTGCGAAAGTGAAGAAGAATTGCATGATCTGCTGAATGGAATACACATTGTAATGAGTACAGAATATGGATTGAGAGTGTATAGAAGAAAGACGGAAGTAATGAGAAGTAGCAGAAATGAGAACATCGACAAATTTAACATATGGATTGATGGTCACGAAATAGATGAAGTTAAGGAATTTTGCTACCTAGGCAGCAAAAACCCAAAGACATACGGAGCAACGAGGACATCAAAAGCAGACTAGCACTGGCAAAAATGTCATTCTTGGGCAAGAGAAGTCTACTAGTATCACAAATAGGCCTTAGTTTCAGGAAGATATTTCTGGGACTCTTTGTATGATAGTGAAACATGGACTGTGGGAAAACGGGAACAGAAGAGAATAGAAACATTTTAAACGTGATGCTACAGACGGATGTCGAAAATTAGGTGGACTGATAAGGTAAGGAATGAGGAGCTTCTGTGCAGAATCGGATAGGAAAGGAATATGTGGAAAACATTGACAATGAGAAGGGACAGGATGATAGGATATCTGTTAAGACATCAGGGAATGACCTCCATGGTACTATAGGGAGCTGTAGAGAGCAAAAACTGTAGAGGAAGACAGACTGGAATACATCTAGCAGATAATGGAGGATATAGGTTCCAAGCGCTACCCTGAGACGAACGGGGTTGGCACAGGAGAGGAGTTTGTGGCAAGCCGCATCAAACCATTCAGAAGACTGTTGACTATAGATCCCCTACGTATTCATTCCACCTTTCTACCTTACCTTCTTTGCTTAGTATGTGCTGTACTGATATCTTAAAAATCACACATTTGTTTCTCTTATCTCAAAAGTGGTCTTTGCTTTTCTGAGAAACATCTTCATCTACATCTACATCTACATCTACATCTATATCTACATACACACTCCACAAGCCACTGTACGATGCATGGCGGTGGGTACCCCGTACCACTACCAGCCATTCCCTGTCCTGTTCTATTGGCAAATGGAGCGAGGGAGAGTGACCGTCTATATGTCTTGCAAGAATCCTAATTTCTTTTATGGGTATTTTCCTGATCCTTACGCGAAATGTACGTCGTCAGCAGCGGAGCCGTTCTGCAGTCAGCCTGAAATGCCGGTTCTCTAAATTTTCTCAATAAATACTCGCGATAAGAACGTCGCCATTCCTCCATGGAATCCGATTTGCGTTCACGAACCATCTCTGTAATACCTGCGTGCCGATCGAACCTACCGGTAATAAATCAAGCTGCACGCCTTTGGACTGCTTCGATGTCTTCCTTTAATCCAACATGCTGAGATCCCACACTCTAGAACAGGTCGCGTCAGTCTTTCCCCCAAGTGATACATGCATCTTCCGACTTGTATTTCTCGTTTAAGCATTCTTGGGCTACCATTTGGCACTTCCTATCAATCTCATGTTTTTAAACGTCGGTATTCCATTTTTCCTGCTTCAGTTCCTACATTTTTATACTTTCTCCTTCCTTCATTTTGATTCAGTACCCCATGTATCATGCAAGGTTTTCCACTGGTCGCAGTGCTGATGCCTATTTGATTATCTACTCTTTTCCTATCTCATATCTCAACGATACCCTTTCGTCTTCTATTTTATTTGTTTCCTTGTTTCGGTCAATCTTTGCTTACTGCTGCTTTGGATTCAGCAACATTTGGTTATCTCAATTTATCCCGCTCTCAGCTCCTTACGTTCTTTAGTTTTAATCTCTAGTTCATAACCAACTCATCATGGTCAGTGTACACCTGTTCCCAGAAATGTTTTCAGCTTGAAATCAAGTTTCGCCGTCTTTCATAATCGTTACGTTATCTATCTGAAACCTTCTAGTGTGGTCTCGTCTACATATAAAATCTAATTTTATGATTCTTAAATAAAGCGTTAGGAATTATTAAATTACGTCCTGTTGTATATTTTGCTAGGCGGCTTACTGTTTCTTACATTTCCCGTAGTTCTTGTTCTACTACTATACTTCCATCACATCCATTTCCTGCTACCGAATTCAAGTCCCTCATTGGATCTCAAGTTTCACCTCCATGTACAGTCTCGATAATGTCTTTTGTCTCGTCATACATTCTTTCAGTCTCATCGTAATCTGCGTTGATAGTAGACATACACTGAAGAGCCAAAGAAACTGGTGCACCTGCCTAATATCGTGTCGGGCCCCCACGAGCACGCAGAAATGCCGCGAAGCGACGTGGCATGGACTCGACTAATGTCTCAGGTAGTTCTGGAGGGACTTGACACCATGAATCCTGTACAGCTGTCCATAAATGCGTATGAGTGCGAGGGGGTTGAGAACTCTTCTTAACAGAACGTTGCGTGCTCAATGATGTTCATGTCTGGGGGGGGGGGGGGGGGGTTTGGTGGCTAGCGCAAGTGCGTAAACTCAGAAGAGAGCCCCTGGAGCCACTCTATAGCAATTCTGGATGTGTGGGGTGTCGCATTTGCCCGCAGGAATTGCCCAAGTCCGTCGGAATGCATGGTTCACATGAGTGGATGCATATGAACGGAAAGGATGCTTACGTATGTGTCACCTGTCAGAGTAGTATCTCTACGTATCAGGTGTCCCATATCACTTCAGCTGCACGCGCCCCACACCATTACAAATCCTCCACCAGCTTGAATAGTTCTCTGCTGACTTGCGGGATCCATGGATTCATGGGCTCTTCTCCATTCCCGTACACGACCATCCGCTCTATACAACTTGAAACAACACTCGACTGACAGGCAAAGTGTTTCCACTCATCAGCAGTTCAATGTCGATGTTGACGGGGCCAGGAGAGGCGTAAAGCTTCGTATCGCGCAGACGTCAAGGGTACACGAGTGGACCTTCGGATCCAAAAGCCAATATCTATGATGTTTCTTTTAATGGTTCCCAAACTGACACTTGTTGATGGCCCTGCACTTAAATCTGCAGCAATTTGCGGAAGGCTTGCACTTCTACGATGTTGAACTATTCTCTGCAGTCGTCGTTGCTCCCGTTCTTGTAGGATCTTTTTCCCGCTGCAGCTGTGTCGGAGATTTTATGTTTTACCAGGTTCCTGATATTTACGGTACACTCGTGAAATGGTCGTACGGGAAAATCCCACTTCATCGTTACTTCGGAGATGCTGTGTCCCATCGCTCGTGGGGCGACTCGAACTCCCCATTCAAACTCACTGAAATCCTGATTACCTCCCACTTCAACAGCAGTAACTGACCTAACAACGGCGCCAGACACTTGTCTTCTATAGATGTTGCTGACCGCAGCGCCGTATTCTGCCCGTATCTCTGTATTTGAATAGGCTTGCCTGTACCAGTTTCTTTGGCGCTTCAGTATATAATCTGTAATACTTTACTATATATTGGCCTCGAATCTACCTGGGTTTTGATAAAGGTGTTCACCGTGTGTTTATAGAAGTTTACTTTCATACGGGTTTCCTTACCAGTCATTAGGCATATTCTCGTATAAACCTTACTTGATTTTGTGTTGCTCATCCTGCACTGGCCTGTCCTCGGGCGGAGACTCCTCAGGAGTATGTCGTCTTTAGGAGATACGAAACTGACCCTCTAAGAATCGGAGCGTGGAGTGCTGGAATCGTTAATCGGGAAGACAGGTAAGACAATTAAAGAGGAGATATATTAGTTTCACTTAGATGCAGTGGGAGTGAGTGTAGTGCCACGAAGAACAGGACTTCTAGTCAGATCATTACACGGTTATCTACACCAAATTAAATGGGGGTAAAGCAGGAGTAGCGTAAACAGTGAATAAGAAAATAAGGTTGCCAGTAAGCTTATTTCAACAGTATAGTTAAAGCATTATGGTTGCCAAGATAGACATAAAGCCAACACCGAACACGTTAGCACAAATTAATGCTTACTAGCTCGACAGATGATGAAGAAACTGAAAGCATGGACAGTGAGATAAAAGAGATTATCAGGCTGTTAAGAGAGACAGTGATAGTGGTGTGGAGTGGACAATAAGAAAACAGAGGGAAAGATAATAGGACTATGTGGACAGAAACAAAATGGAAGAGGAGGGTGTCTGGCAGCAATATGCATTGAGAAAAATTTAATCATTGCAAATTCCTCGGTTAAAAATCTTAAGAGAAGTTCGTGCCATGCAGAAAGACCTAGCAAGAAAGTAAATTATCAAATAGGTAACTTAGTGGGAAGGATGAGTGTTCTAAACTAGAGTTTGAATTACAAAACATTTCCAGACGCAGATGCGGTCTCTGGCCATAAGGCAGTTAAGGAGAGGAGGAATATCGACAAGCTGAACGAACGAGAGGTTGTTTAGACTTTTTAAGAGGTCATTGGGCAACCATTGACTGAAGTTGGGGTAGGGGAAATAATAGAAGACGAATTTGTAGGCTTGGGAGATGAGATAGTGATGCGAGCAAAGAATCAAATAGGCAATAATTCAGTACCCAGAAGCATTTGGATAGCACACGAGAGTTTCAGTCAAAGCGAAGAAACAAGAAAATATAAATATGCAATAAATAAATAACGCAAAAGTGGATACAAATGTCTGAAAATGAGGTGACAGAAAGTGGTAACTGGGAAAACAGGAACTTTTAGATACAGAATGTAATGCTGTAGAACGATGCACGACTAAAAGGAAGATAGATGTAGCCTTGGACAAATTAACGAGACTTTTGAGAAAAAACCAACTCCTTTATGAATATTAAGCATTTAGCCTGTACTAAGCAAAGAATGGAAGAATGACAAATAGCATTGTAATTATATAAACTGAAGCGCCAAAGAAACTGGCTTAGCCATGTGTAGTTATATATACACTCCTGGAAATGGAAAAAAGAACACATTGACACCGGTGTGTCAGACCCACCATACTTGCTCCGGACACTGCGAGAGGGCTGTACAAGCAATGATCACACGCACGGCACAGCGGACACACCAGGAACCGCGGTGTTGGCCGTCGAATGGCGCTAGCTGCGCAGCATTTGTGCACCGCTGCCGTCAGTGTCAGCCAGTTTGCCATGGCATACGGAGCTCCATCTCAGTCTTCAACACTGGTAGCATGCCGCGACAGCGTGGACGTGAACCGTATGTGCAGTTGACGGACTTTGAGCGAGGGCGTATAGTGGGCATGCGGGAGGCCGGGTGGACGTACCGCCGAATTGCTCAACACGTGGGGCGTGAGGTCTCCACAGTACATCGATGTTGTCGCCAGTGGTCGGCGGAAGGTGCACGTGCCCGTCGACCTGGGACCGGACCGCAGCGACGCACGGATGCACGCCAAGACCGTAGGATCCTACGCAGTGCCGTAGGGGACCGCAGCGCCACTTCCCAGCAAATTAGGGACACTGTTGCTCCTGGGGTATCGGCGAGGACCATTCGCAACCGTCTCCATGAAGCTGGGGTACGGTCCCGCACGCCGTTAGGCCGTCTTCCGCTCACGCCCCAACATCGTGCAGCCCGCCTCCAGTGGTGTCGCGAAAGGCGTGAATGGAGGGACGAATGGAGACGTGTCGTCTTCAGCGATGAGAGTCTCTTCTGCCTTGGTGCCAATGATGGTCGTATGCGTGTTTGGCGCCGTGCAGGTGAGCGCCACAATCAGGACTGCATACGACCGAGGCACACAGGGCCAACACCCGGCATCATGGTGTGGGGAGCGATCTCCTACACTGGCCGTACACCACTGGTGATCGTCGAGGGGACACTGAATAGTGCGCGGTACATCCAAACCGTCATCGAACCCATCGTTCTACCATTCCTAGACCGGCAAGGGAACTTGCTGTTCCAACAGGACAATGCACGTCCGCATGTATCCCGTGCCACCCAACGTGCTCTAGAAGGTGTAAGTCAACTACCCTGGCCAGCAAGATCTCCGGATCTGTCCCCCATTGAGCATGTTTGGGACTGGATGAAGCGTCGTCTCACGCGGTCTGCACGTCCAGCACGAACGCTGGTCCAACTGAGGCGCCAGGTGGAAACGGCATGGCAAGCCGTTCCACAGGACTACATCCAGCATCTCTACGATCGTCTCCATGGGAGAATAGCAGCCTGCATTGCTGCGAAAGGTGGATATACACTGTACTAGTGCCGACATTGTGCAGGCTCTGTTGCCTGTGTCTATGTGCCTGTGGTTCTGTCAGTGCGATCATGTGATGTATCTGACCCCAGGAATGTGTCAATAAAGTTTCCCCTTCCTGGGACAATGAATTCACGGTGTTCTTATTTCAATTTCCAGGAGTGTAGATGTGCAAACCGGCGCATCGGTTGGCAAAGCATATATAAGACAAGCGTCTGGCGCAGTTGTTAAATCGGTTACTGATGCTACAACAGCAGGTTATAGACATTTAACTGAGTTTGAACGTGGTGTTATAGTCGGCCCAGGTAAGATGGAACACATCGTCTCTGAGGTATTGATTAAGTGGAGATTTTCCTGTACTTCCATGAGTGTACCGTGAGTATCAGGAATCCGGTAAAACATCGAATCTCCGACATAGCTGGGGTCCGAAAATATTTTACAAGAACGGGACGACGCCTGAAGAGAATCGTTCAACGTGACAGAAGTGCTGCCCTTCTGCATATGGCTGCAGATTTCAATGCTGGGCCATCAACTAGTGTCAACATGTGAACCATTCAACGAAACACCTTCGATATGGTCTACCGGAGCCGAAGGTACACTCTTGTACCCTTTAATGACTGCACGGCACAAAGCTTTACTCCTCTCCGAGGCCTATCAACACCGACAAGTCCAGGAAGAGTTTCCTAACAACTTAACCCTTAGATGGTTCGGCTGCGGCTACCCGACTCACCAAGCGGAAAGAAAAATGCCAACACTTGTCAAATTGGATGACACCACAAGAATCCATGCCGCCTGGACACATGGAGAAGTGGGTCGTCTGGAAGTTCTTGAACAGATTACATAGCGAAGTCGCATGATCGAGGGACAATCTCCTTAAATGGAACTTCCAGCTGCCAACTGCCAACACAACAATGTGCAAATGCTGTCAATTGCACACAACCCGGCATCTCTTCAAATGTAACTCATGCCCAACCAGCTGCAACATTAAAAGACCCAACGTCTGCAGCGCCCAGTGCTGTCAAAGTTGCCCAATTCTGGGTGAATATTGTACAGTTTTCTTTGCATGTATTCTATATGTGTTCATTTTAGTGTACCTCTGACACGAATGAAGAAGACTGAACACCTACATTGGACAATTGATGACTGGAAAGATGTTGTCATGTCAGACGAGTCTCGATTCAAGTTACATCGAGCGGATGGATATATACGTGTATGGAGATAACCTCATGAATCCAGTGACACTGCAATTCAGCAGGGGACTATTCAAGCTGGCGAAGGCTCAGTAATGGTGTGGGGCGGGTGCAGTTCGAGTGATATGGGACCCCTGATACGTCTAGATACGACTCTGACAGGTGATACGTAGGAAAACATTCTGTCTGATCACCAGCATCCATTCGTGTCCATTGTGTGTTCCGATGGACTTGTACAATTCCAGCAGGACAATGCGACTCCCCACACATCCAGAATTGCTAGAGAGTGGCTCCAGGAACGTTCTTTTGAATTTAAACTCTTCCGCTGGCCACCAAACTCCCCAGACATGAACATTATTAAGCATATCTGGATGCCTGGGAACGTGTAGTTCAGAAGACACCCCTTCGCACTCTTACGGATTTGTGGACATACCTGCAGAATTCTTGGTGTCAGTTCTCTCTAGCACTACTTCAGACATTATTCAAGTCCATGCCACATCGTGATGCGGCACTCCTACCTGCTCACGGGGGCCCTACACGATATTAGGCAGTTGTACCAGTTTCTTTGGCTCTTCAGTATATATATTACTCTTCCGCTATTTTTAGGCAAATATTAAATAACGTGTGTACCAAAACTGTTTATAATTGCTGCTGACTTTCCTAAGTTGTGCTCTTCTGTCACCCCATTACCCTCGCCGTCAGCTGTGGATGTGCTAGGGATGTCTCAGGGTTACAGTAAGTTTTTAGAGACACCAAGTGTGGTGTCTTGCCCTCTCGTCGCATAGGACGCCTACGGGATGCAGCGTTCTCGGAATGCTATACAACAATTTCAAACAAAAAACATTAGTAGTTTTATTTCCAAGAAAGCAAATTGACAATATTTAACATTTACTACATTAAATGTCGCTAGCAAGAGGCGACATGAAAACAACGCAGTTATTGCTAGACACCAAGTCGAAGGAACCACTTGATACGGATCTGTACAGCGGAGCACCAATCACGTTGGAGACTCGGGTTGATCTTGTGCGGCCAGGGCTAGCATGAGCTCCGTTTATATGTAGCTGTTGCTGGTGACGCGCCTGGCACGCGCCATCCGATACAGCTCACCATTGGCCTCCGTTTCTTCACTGCCTTCTCTGGTCTTTCGTTTCGCTTCTTCGTTCCGGCGTTTGTGGTTACGCCAGAACACCAAGTGATATGTGTGCCTAACCTGACACAAATCTGATTCTTCATCGATGACACAAACTGCCCTCCCTGCATTTGTTCGGCTGAGAAGTTGCTGCACGTGACAGCAAACGATTAAATGTTTTTCTTGATTACCTATAATGCTGATAACTGTTGCTGTGGTCTAGATTTCCTTTGTAAGCCTGAGTGCCTTTTAAAATCGAAAAAAGCTTCGCGATTTAACTTTGCGTCTCGACTGACGACTGGAACTCGGCTCATTGATGATGGCAAGATAGCAACGTCATCAACGGCAAACAAAGGACCAGAGCCACCTCTGTCATGTACTGTTGTTGCTATAGCTTCGCCATTCTGCAGCTCGGAACTTCCACAGTCTATGACAGAATGTGATAGCTGTAACAAGTCCCATCTGCGAATAAAATTATGGCTAAATTCTGTTAGAACGACAATTCAAAGCGCTGTTTTCTGCCGTTGATAGTTATTACTGCAACAGATCATCCTATCAGCTGGACATATTACCCATTTACGATATTCATCACCACTGCTTTCATATCACGGGACATCGTCTTCTCTAGCTGACGACGACACGCATCTGACATAATACAAGAGGAGGAAGAACAATCCAGAGCTAATAGAGAGCATCATGACTGATACAGGGATTAGTGATCACAATATCGTTGCAGCTAGGCTCAAAACCGTTTCTTCCAAATCCACCAGAAACCAACGCAAATTTTTTTTTAAAAAAAGCGGATAAATTGCCACTATAAGCCTTCCTAAGAGACAATCTCCATTCCTTCCGAACTGACTATGCAAATGTAGACGAGATGTGGCTCAAATTCAAAGATATTGTAGCAACAGCAATTGAGAGATTCATACCTCATAAACTGGTAAGAGATGGAACTGATCCCCCATGGCACACAACACAGGTCCGAACGTTGTTGCAGAGGCGACGGAAAAAGCCTGCGAAGTTCAGAAGAACGCGAAATCCCGAAGATTGGCTAAAATTTACAGACGCGCGAAATTTGGCACGGACTTCAATGCGAGATGCCTTTAATAGGTTCCACAACGAAACATTGTCTAGAAATTTGGTAGAAAATCCGAAGAAATTCTGGTCGTATGTAAAGTACACAAGCGGCGACACGCAGTCAATACCTTCGCTGCGCAGTGCCGATGGTACTGTTACCGACGACCGAGCCGCTAAAGCGGAGTTATTGAACGCAGTTTTCCGCAATTCCTTCACCAGGGAAGACGAATGGAATATTCCAGAATTTGAAACACGAACAGCTGCTAGCATGAGTTTCTTACAAGTAGATACCTTAGGGGTCGCGAAGCAACTCATATCGCTTGATATGGGCAAGTCTTCAGGTCCAGATTGTATGCTGATTAGGTCCCTTTCAGATTACGCTGATACAATAGCTGCCTACTTAGCAATCATATACAACCGCTGGCTCACCAATAGATCTGTACCTACAGATTGAGAAATTGCTCAGGTCGCACCAGTGTTTAAGAAGGGTAGTAGGAGTAATCCATCGAACTACAGACCTATATCATTGACGTCGGTTTGCAGTAGGGTTTTGGAGCATATACTGTATTCAAACATTATGAATCACCTCGAAGGGAACGATCTATTGATACGCAATCAGCATGGCTTCAGAAAACATCGTTCTTGTGCAACGCAGCTAGCTCTTTATTCGCACGAAGTAATGGCCGCTACCGACAGGGGATCTCAAGATGATTACGTATTTCTAGATTTCCGGAAAGCTTTTGACACCGTTCCTCACAAGCGACTTCTAATCAATCTGCGGGCGTATGGGGTATCGTCTCAGTTGTGCGGCTGAATTCGTGATTTCCTGTCAGGAAGGTCGCAGTTCGTAGTAATAGACGGAAAATCATCGAGTAAAACAGAAGTGATATCAGGTGTCCCCCAGGGAAGCGTCCTGGGACCTCTGCTGTTCCTGATCTACACTCCGGGAAATGGAAAAAAGAACACATTAACACCGGTGTGTCAGACCCACCATACTTGCTCCGGACACTGCGAGAGGGCTGTACAAGCAATGATCACACGCATGGCACAGCGGACACACCAGGAACCGCGGTGTTGGCCGTCGAATGGCGCTAGCTGCGCAGCATTTGTGCACCGCCGCCGTCATTGTCAGCCAGTTTGCCGTGGCATACGGAGCTCCATCGCAGTCTTTAACAATGGTAGCATGCCGCGACAGTGTGGACGTGAACCATATGTGCAGCTGACGGACTTTGAGCGAGGGCGTGTAGTGGGCATGCGGGAGGCCGGGTGTACGTACCGCCGAATTGCTCAACACGTGGGGCGTGAGGTCTCCACAGTACATCGATGTTGTCGCCAGTGGTCGGCGGAAGGTGCACGTGCCCGTCGACCTGGGACCGGACCGCAGCGACGCACGGATGCACGCCAAGACTGTAGGATCCTACGCAGTGCCGTAGGGGACCACACTGCCACTTCCCAGCAAATTAGGGACACTGTTGCTCCTGGGGTATAGGCGAGGACCATTCGCTACCGTCTCCATGAAGCTGGGCTACGGTCCCGCACACCGTTAGGCCGTCTTCCGCTCACGCCCCAACATCGTGCAGCGCGCCTCCAGTGGTGTCGCGACAGGCGTGAATGGAGGGACGAATGGAGACGTGTCGTCTTCAACGATGAGAGTCGCTTCTGCCTTGGCGCCAATGATGGTCGTATGCGTGTTTGGCGCCGTGCAGGTGAGCGCCACAATCAGGACTGCATACGACCGAGGCACACAGGGCCAACACCTGGCATCATGGTGTGGGGAGCGATCTCCTACACTGGCCGTACACCACTGGTGATCGTCGAGGGGACACTGAATAGTGCACGGTACATCCAAACCGTCATCGAACCCATCGTTCTACCATTCCTAGACCGGCAAGGGAACTTGCTGTTCCAACAGGACAATGCACGTCCGCATGTATCCCGTGCCACGCAACGTGCTCTAGAAGGTGTAAGTCAACTACCCTGGCCAGCAAGATCTCCGGATCTGTCCCCCATTGAGCATGTTTGGGACTGGATGAAGCGTCGTCTCACGCGGTCTGCACGTCCAGCACGAACGCTGGTCCAACTGAGGCGCCAGGTGGAAATGGCATGGCAAGCCGTTCCACAGGACTACATCCAGCATCTCTACGATCGTCTCCATGGGAGAATAGCAGCCTGCATTGCTGCGAAAGGTGGATATACACTGTACTAGTGCCGACATTGTGCATGCTCTGTTGCCTGTGTCTATGTGCCTGTGGTTCTGTCAGTGTGATCATGTGATGTATCTGACCCCAGGAATGTGTCAATAAAGTTTCCCCTTCCTGGGACAATGAATTCACGGTGTTCTTATTTCAATTTCCAGGAGTGTATATAAATTACCTGTGTGACAATCTGAGCAGTTCTCTTAGGTTGTTCGCAGATGATGCTGTAATTTACCGTCTAGTAAGGTCATCCGAAGACCAATATCGGTTGCAAAGCGATTTATAAAAGATTGCTGTATGGTGTGGCATGTGGCAGTTGACGCTAAATAACGAAAAGTGTGAGGTGATCCACATGAGTTCGAAAAGAAATCCGTTGGAATTCGATTACTCGACAAATAGTACAATTCTCAAGGCTATCAATTCAACTAAGTACCCGGGTGTAAAAATTACGAACAACTTCAGTTCGAAAGACCACATAGATAATATTGTAGGGAAGGCGAGCGAAAGGTTGCGTTTCATTGGCAGGACACTTAGAAGATGCAACAAGTCCATTAAAGAGACAGCTTACACTACACTCGTTCGTCCTCTGTTAGAATATTGCTGCGCGGTGTGGGATCCTTTCCAGGTGGGATTGACGGAGGACATCGAAAGGCTGCAAAAAGGGGCAGCTCGTTTTGTATTATCACGTAATAGGGGAGAGAGTGTGGCAGATATGATACGCGAGTTGGGATGGAATTCTTTAAAGCAAAGACGATTTTCGTCGTGGCGAGATCTATTTACGAAATTTCCGTCACCAACTTTCTCTTCCGAATGCGAAAACATTTTTCTGGGGCCAACCTACATAGGTAGGAATGATCATCAAAATAAAATAAGAGAAATCAGAGCTCGAACAGAAAGGTTTAGGTGTTCGTTTTTCCCGCGCGCTGTTCGGGAGTGGAATGGTAGGGAGATAGTATGATTGTGGTTCGATGAACCCTCTGCCAAGCACTTAAATGTGAATTGCAGAGTAATCATGTGGATGTAAATGTAGAAGTAATGCGTTGACAGGGTGGCCGTAGTTGATGACGCTGTGAGTTCTCTTGTTTACTGCCGTTCATACAGCGTTTCCATCTGTGCCGACCTCACTTCCATAAACCGTCGCCAGTGACAAGGCCAGAGGCCACTGCCTCTGTAATGTGACGTGGAGCGCTTGCGGCGTGATGGAGAGCAGCCTTGTCCAGGGTACGACGATGGGCTTCATCTCACAAATCAACTGTTATCTCCTGCGGTTGACTGGCGTGGATAAAAGAAACTGTGTGATGGCTGACGTCTGGCAGCGCAGTGGTTGTCAAAAACTTGTCTTCCTTCTTTGAGGTAATGCACAAGTATCAAGCCGGACTACGTCTACGTCTACTTGATTACTCTGCTACCCACAATAAAGTGCCTGTCATTAATACATATCAGGAACAACAGAGGCATGTAATACTTCCTAGGGGAACGCCGGATTCTACATCTGTTTTACTCGATGAATTTCCGTCTATTACTACGATCAGCAAAAACACAAAGTCTTGTGCCAATCAAATGTTTGTCCTTCTGTGACACGTTGTACTTGGCAGCGGAATTACACTGACGCGCCAAAGAAATTGGTATTCGCATGCGTATTCAAACACAGATATATGTACATAGGCAAAATACGGCGTTGCGGTCGTCATCGCCTATATAAGAGAACAAGTGTCTGGCGCAGTTGTTAGATCGGTTACTGCTGCTACAATGGCAGGTTATCAAGATCTCTGTGAGTTTGAAACTGGTGTTATAGTCACCGCACTAGCGGTGGGATACTGCATATCTGAGGTAGCCTCCTGAATCCGTGGATCCTGCATGTCAGCAAGGGACTGCTCAAGTTAGTAGAGGCTCTGTAATAATGTGGGCATGTGCAGTTGGAGTGATATGGAACCCCTGATACGTCTAGATACGAGTCCGACAGGTGACACGTAGGTAAGTATTCTGTCTGATCACCTGCATCGATTCATGTCCATTGTGCATTCTGACGAACTTGGGCAATATCAGCAGAGAAATGCGAGACCCCACACGACCAGAATAGCTACAGAGTGGCTCCAGAAACACTCTTCTGAGTTTAAATACTTCCGTTGGCCACCAAACTCTCCAAACATGAATATTATTGAGCATATCTGGGATGTCTTGTGACGAACTCTTACCGATTTACGTGCAGCCCTGCAGGATTAATAGTGTCACTTCCCTTCAGCACTACTGCAGCACTTCTGCGTGGTTGCAGGGCTCTACACGGTATTAGCCAGGGGTGTACCAGTTTCTCTAGCTCTTCAGTGCAGTTGCTCAATTGTCGTTTCACGGCTGCGGCGTAAGTCTGATTTGACCATATCGATTTTTATTCGCGCATTCAGGTGTTGGCGGAGATCGATGCTAAAGACTGGTACGTCTCTTCCTCAACGTCCTCTGTCACCTCCTGAAGTATGAGATCGACATTCGTGGCTGGTATGCCTCGATCGTTGGGTTTGACATCTCTGGCTGCCGTACACTGCTATATCTCGTGTCTCATTACTTGCCGTATGAGAATGGTGAGGCCGTGCTGATCTTTCACAGCTGCCATTGGGATCACAGTTGGCTATCGTTTATACCTTTTCGCCCTATTCTTTTCTGTTGCATTTCTTCGATTGCCTGACATCACTTGACGAATTCCTCTGGCTTGTAACATCCTTTACCACAAGATTTCGTCCGGACTTCTACGACCCCGTTCATCAAATATGAGACCTGATCGCCTTCTGTCATGTTAGGATCCACAATATGCATACTGCCGAATCATTCTGTATTTAGGACTGCACCGTTTCCCCATGACGATGGGCGCTGTTCTTAACTTCTTGTCCATGAAGAGTAATTGATATCGATTCTCACCAACCGTGTTCTTCAGTTGGGCCTTGAATTTGTCCCAGCTATTGTTCTCGAAGCTTGCTCAGGAGTGGCTTCCAAGTAAAGGTACACATTTGTCAAACACTTGGCGAACAGCTCGGATCCTTTCACACAATTCGTCAGGTGCTCAACAACGCTTCCAGAAAATTACCACCAAATGAATCAAAACAATTTTTTGTCATTATTTTTATAGTAACACGTCTAATGAGTACCAACATGATCAGATGTATCTAAATTCACTATTCCACAATTCAATTTTTGCTGGTTTATTTGGTAATTCATCAATCATATATACATGATGAGGGTGTTAGATAATGGACTGTTAAGTTTTTCAATCAACCCTTCGAAATTTTTTTTGCTTTCTTTAGTCCATCACCAACTTTTTTCTCCATTGCTTCATTATGTCTTTTCTTTTATTCTAATTCTTTGTCATCTTTCTTCTTGATTAATACTGCATTTGCATTTGCTGCAGATCCCCCATTGAGTGAACCAATAGTTGCTAGATATGGTAATACAGCTAATAATAATGGAAGAAATCCACCCTCATGTTGTGTTAATCCTTTTTGTTCTTTCTGTTTAGTTAGATATTGAATTTTTTTTCACAACAGGAATTGGTAATTTAACAATTAAATTTCCACCAACTTGAATTTTATTGATTTCGATTTAGTCTTGCCACTAGGTAGCAAAGTATAATTGATCGCAAAGTTATTCATTTATATAGATTAAAAATTTAAAGAAAAAATTTATTAGATTACAAACTTATACAGATGCTTTTATAGATTAAAATTTTATAAAGATTTTTATAATACCCAAACATTTTCATCAAGATTGCGTCCCATTCCTAATTTTCGTTTTCCTTACATTATTCCTCTAACTGCTGTTGCTGCAACTTTTTCTCCAAATGAAGCATCACTTGCATACATTCTTTCTTTTGCAGCTAATTGAAGTTGTTTATCTGCTTCATGTCTTTTTCCTAACTCTTTATGATCACAATATGCAATGTCATGTTGTTTACAAGCTTCATCTAATGGATTTATTCCTTCATCTCCTCTAGCTAATCATTCTTCGAATTTCATTCCTGGACCACAAAATTGCTAATCAGAAATACGCTTTTCTAATACTAATTGTTTAATCAAAATGTTTACTAACCTTATTCCATATTTATCACTTTTCAAAAATGTGTGAGGAAGACTATTCAAAAATATAATCAGATATGGAATTCATTTTGGATTGTCGATTATGAAACCACTAACTTTGTTATCCGTGCTATGCTAACTTAATCATTGTGATAATTTTTATTTCAAGCTAGTTCATCTGCATGAATAACTGCTAATCCATTAATTAATTCTCGAACATGATTCATCTAAACATATTCAACTGGTTTTTCCGTATATTTTTTAACTAAAGCTTCACCTTTCTTCACAGGTGAGCTAAAATCTGAATCATCTATAGTTGGTCTTCTTCAGTTTGGAAAATAGTCATCAACAATTGGTTTTATCAAATATTTATATGTACTACCTCAACCTGATTTTATTTTCTTTGAATTATTATCAGAATACAATGCTCCCAAATTGTATAATATATCTGTATAATTTGATAAATCTACACCATCGAACTCTTCATTCTTGTCATCCATAGTAATTTGTTTTTCAGTTAAAAGCCTCATTAATCCATCTGTTACTTCATATGTCTTTTCACCAATTTTTAATTTATCTCCATTCAATTCAACAGGTTTTAATCCAAAAACTTTATCTTCACTATGATTATCATATTTTAAAATTCTTTCACTAACATTTATCTTTTTAGCTTCAGTTTGATGATTGCTGGATCGTGTGTGAGATTCTTTCTCTTCTTGCTATTTATTCAGTAGATCCTGAATTTCTGATTCACTTAATGTGTAATTATACTTGGCAGGAATATCATCAGACCAATCATGTATTTCTTTAATTGGTGTTATATTTCCAAAATCTGTTATATTTTGATGATATGGAATAATCTGTTTTTCAGCTTCCCTATTTTCTTCAATTGCTTTTAAAACACTATCACCTAAACCTTCAAGTTTTTGTTTTACTTTTTCAATAGCATCAATAACAGGTTGATCTTCTTCTTTACATTTTTCATATTTAGTTGTTGGTTGTTTTCTCCAAAAGTTGAACTGCTCCTTTAATTCTTCAGCTTTCTTTATTCATTGTAGTTTGCAAACATTTATTAAGGAAGAAAAAACATTAATTATGTTAATGTTTAATGTTTTTGTTCAATGTTTATGTTTAAAGTTTATGCCATTAAGAAATGTTTACATTTAAAGCTTTGTTTAGTGTTTAAGTTGTTAAGAAATCATGTATTTTATTCCTGAATTTGCCTTCATTTGGTTTTCTAGTCATGTCTATTGTAAAGAATCCAAACTCATCATCACAACATTTGTTACATAGTTCTTTAAACTTATGAAACTTTAAATCTCCATCAAACTCATGGTAAATATGATTTAAATTTATATCATCTTGTCTAAAGATATATATAAAATGGTTGGCTTTACTCAAATAATGCACAATTGTACATGAATTTTAGTATTATTGGCAATGATGGTACTGAATATCCAACTTATGATGGAAAATCAAGCATGAAGTTAATTGATAATCATGTAGCAACATTGTTTCACTTCATAACGATAAAGAATGGAAATAATATTTTATCTAGAATTGAACATCCTTTATTTCCTCAACTATTTTATTACATCTGACTTCATCTGTTGCTGATAAAATAAGCTTAGAGGGACATACTCTTAACACAGGAAAAATAAATAGTAAGAGACATGAAGTACTTTATCCATTGACAATGCATGGTGGATTTTTTAAAGATTACATAGAAATTATATCGTAAGGAGATTTCACTGTAAGTTTTGCATGTAGTTCAACTTCTGGAGATGCAATTCTTCGATGGTCTGATAAAAATGATGCAGGAATTGAAATAAAAGATACTCTTCCAAAAGAAGGTAAAATTGTTGTAGAATCTATGGAGATTCGTGTTCCTGTTGTTAAATATGAACGAAATTACGAACCTGAACAACGAGAAAAATATTCTGAAAAATCCAAAAATTCTGATCTTTTTTTATGAACTTCAAACTGGCAAGAAGAGCTTTGGACTTGATATCACAAATTACTATAAGTCAACAGAATTTGATGTGCCATATTCCGTATTTGTTGCATTTCAGACAAATCATAAAAATAATCAATTAGTTGACTTGTCATTATTTGATCATGTTAAACTACAGAATCCATATTTGAAAAATATTCGAAACAAAATTTTTCCAAAGGAAATGTGGAATATTAATCCACCAAATAATTTTCTCAGTGCATACGATGCATGGCTTGATGTTAAACGAATTACTTTATTAAAATCAGATTTTGATATTAACGTATTTCGTTTCATAACGAATTATCCGATTTATGTATCAATATGACTGGTAGAAAGAATCTTGTAGCTACACAGAAAATTACTATGAAACCTGGTGCCACTTTAAATGATAAAATTCCGAATGATACACTTGCTTATGCAGCTATGAATGGTAAGAAGAATCTTACATACAATGCACAACATTGATTACTTACTGAAAGTTTTTAATTATGTAAATGAATGAAAAAGTTATAGAAGTGTTAACTTCTTGCTTACATTTCCTTTCAAAATGTTTTCGTAAAGTAAAAAACTGAATTTTTTAACTATAATTTAGCTTTGTTAACTAATTCATTTTACTTATTTTCTTACGATCATGTAGTGAAATGAGTCATTAAATTTATTTTGTTATGATCATGTTGTAAATGAAGTAATGAATTTAAATCGGTTGGTTATCGAGGATAATGAGGTACTTAGCTAAAATCGATTGAGTTGTTGAAAAAACGTGGTATTGTTTCCTCATGACGATAAAAGAGGCATTTGCGAGGATGGGGTGGGAACCCTCCCATACTCACACTTTTTACTTGTAGCGAAAGTAGAGTAGAGAGAATGAGTGTGTGAATGAGGTGAGGGGGTTTAGTGTGTGTGTGTGTGTGTGTGTGTGTGTGTGTGTGTGTGTGTGTGTGTGTGTGTGTGTGCGTTTGTGTATCTGTGTAAAATACGTATACCTACGAATGTGTAAATACATATTTTTCTTTCTTTAGTACAACTGTTTTGGTTGGCCGCTTTAGAGCCACCCAGTGAATTATTATTCTTAAAGTATTTCAGCTGTCTGTGGTGGAAAATGTCTAGAGCCACCCAATTAAAAGAACATTTAGAGCTGTTCAGTTAAGTTGGACCCATCCGATCAAATGTTGATGTTATTGAAGTATTTCAGTGATAAATGTATATTTCAAAGAACTTGGCTCGTTAAATTGGAGCCACTCAATTAATTAATTATTTAAAGGAAGATATTTAGAGAGATAGTTAAGTAGGAGAACATCAATTCACAGAGTAACTATGTTCAATATAGTCTGTTCAGATGGAATTTCTTTGGTAATAGTATTTAGCGTGTAAGTTGGTCAATACCTCTGCTTTAGTTTTAAGTTTGGGTCTAAAAGGAATCCGTTTCAGGAATCTCTAACATGTATTGGATTCTAGTAATAATAATACGTTAAGAGTATTGCTGCATTGAACTGAAAATGTATCTCAAGAACTATATACAGTGTGGTCAGAAAATGTTTGAAACGCTTGTAGGGATGTTGCAGGGCAGATTGTGCTGATATATGAATGTTACGAAAAAAATTCGATTCCTTGCGCCGTTTCCGGGTTATTTGGCATTGAAGTTAGCCAATCAGATCGTCACGCGGGTAAATTCAAGTTTCAGTTACCGAGTCAAAGCACTCGTTGGGCAACACCGTCCCTGGCATGCCGCTTGAGTGTGAGCGCGCGACACCCCGATTGGCTAAATTCTATGCTTAATAACTCGGAAACGGTGCAACGGATGGAATTTTTTTCTTAACATTTATGCCTCAGTACAACCTGCCCTGTAACATCCCTACAAGCATTGCACACATATTCTGACCACCCTGTATATACTGCACATAATGAACTAAATTGTAATCTCAAGAACTAAACTGAAATGGAGAAAGGATAAAAAATTCGTTACCCTGCATCATTGTTCTTATTTAACAAACCCTAATCATTATGTTTTTGTTAAAAAATATATATGTTTGAACATTTTCCAGTTACATCTGCATTGCACCGCGCAAGTATACGAGACTTGGCACATTTAACGCACTCATATTCAGAGACTTCCCTGCAGGCGAATGGTGAGGAATGTGAAAGCGCAGCTATTAACAGCACAGGTACTGCTACTCACTCCCGGTGACAGCGCACAAAGGCTGTGGTAAGTGGGTCAGACAGTTCCAGTGGAATGCGTGTATAGTATAAAGGATAAACTTACTTGCTAAGGACGTAGGTGACCAAAAGAAAAAAGTATACAAGGATTGTTAGGGAATAAAATTTATTTATTTCTCATCCAACTTAAAAGTAATTTTACATTTTCATTAGCAGATACAGTAGCACTTTTTTGATACATGTTCTTCAGTCGATGGATGGATGGACAGCTGTAGAATTCCTGGTCTTGGATAGAAGCAAATTTAAAGATTCAACGTATCCAGGAGATCTTGTCCTTCCCCTTCACGTAGACGATGGTGTCCATGTGATCGAATAATTTAAGCGCAGTCACCATCTCCTTACAGGGTATGCCAGAATCAACCCAGTGAATTCCATGGTCGACATGTGTTAACCAGTTTGTTCTCTTCCTTGCCTTATCACACCTCACTATCTTGGAGGTGCAATGTCTGCGGTGAATGTCTCTTTTATTCCAGAATTCTCTGTGTACACTGCAACCTTTAAATACGAACTGTCTACGCTCACCGTCATAGAAACCCTGAGTGTCCGCAATGATGATCAGACCGTGACACGCCATCATGAAATGCTCTAGACACAGAGCAGTACCTATTCATTTATACAGCTCGCTGCACTACACCTGTGAGCGGACAGTAATTGATAGAATATGCGGCAAGGTGCTCTGGGAAATTTGTCGATGATTCAAATTCAAATCGCACATCTATAGGTCTAAACTTAATTATCTCATTCTTTTTCGAGTAGTCTATTACTATGATCAGTGAAAGCTCTTTGTACTTACGTGGACCGAGTAGACACCCTCCTCTCAGTCCTTCAGGAGTTTCATAGTAAGAAGCAGGAAACCTTGCACATGTCATATGCTAGACTACATACATTTTGATTCCACTGCCAATGTAGATTGCCATATGGGTAGAATTCTAAATTAAGGTAGACTTTGGTGTTAGTTAACTTGCAGTTGTCGAACAAGGTCGATTCATTTGCTATATTGACCCTTCTGAAACGCAAGTATGATGAATCTAGGTGCCTTTAAATGGCTGGAGATTTTAATTGCCCATGTATGTCTGTTCGCAGTCGGTAGCACTGGGTACTCGAAAATGTCAGTGACAGAAATGTACATGAATTCAAGACTTTTAAAAGCTTCAAACGCTCCTCGTCTGATACACTGATGCGAAGCATTTTCCACGTTATCTCGCTGATGGTGACCATATTCTCCTCTAGAGCTACTAGAACGTATGAGTTATTGCCTGTCGCACTCCGCACCAAAATGAGTTCCTGTTTAGGGTTCATAATAATCTGTCTCATGTCTTCAAAGTACCCCGCAAGTATTTTCAGAAGTATGCAGGCTGTAAATCACATGTACTCAGAAACTGTTCTACCCTCAGGATCGTCTATGGACCATCCTGCATTTTCTAAACTATGCAAATCTGCTGGTGATGCCAAGACATATGTTTTAAGGTTGACGTTATGCTGACATTGCGTGTGTGGTCGATCTGAGACCCACAGCGTACCTTTTGGAACGGGAATGCTAAAGCGTTACGTGTCAGCTTGGATCCCACTGTATTGCCGCCGTCGATTTTCTTGAATGACCCCTGAAACTCGTATATATAAGCGTGAGTGCATCTTGGTGCTGGATAACAATCCTGATTTCATCGTTCTTGTTAAACGTGGTTGAGGCGTAGGGTTTATGAGAGAAGTAATCATGGCGTATAATTCTCTCATCATACTCTACCGGACTGGATATATTGAGTGAGGACGTCATTGCACGATTTCAGGCAAACTGATTTAAGAAGCTCGTAGTTCGCAACTGTTATCACTTTGCTATTTGGTAACGAAGTGGCCTGCTGTGGATTACGTGCACTTCTTTTATACCGTACGCCCATCCTGCCTTAGATTTAATCGTACTATGATTTCCTCACCACGAAAGTCGACAAGTTAATTATTCTGGTCCACAATACGCAGCTCCAAATAGTCCAGTGTCTGAGCTGTCACTGGAAGGTATATTGCATTGGCAGGGGTTTCAACAATCTTATACCCCGTTGCAAATGAGGGGAATAATCCGTAAAGAGTGTGAATCAGACTATTGTTGAGATAGGAGTTCGTTGCAATGTTACGCTCGACACGGATTGTGCTGACTGGGAGTATGCCCATTGTCAGACCTGACTTGTAAAATTTGCTTGGATCCTTCTTCAAAATCTGTCATTTTGTGAAACCTAGCAGGCGTCCTATTGAACCTTTCTTGTTAAAGTCAATCGTTGCATTTACAGTCCTTATTTCATATTTAAATGTATTGATGTTTGCTCATAGTTCAGTACCTTTACCGGACTGTTTTAAGACTTCGTTTAAATCGTCGATATTGTATGCACCCGGTTTTATGTCCACAATATCTCTTTCACCATTAATATCCAGATGGAGTTTATTGTTAGTATCTGTGATATTTGGGATGCTGTTGTGCGTCTCCAGTCCAATCGGGCAATACTCCATTCACCAACTCTCAAATCAATTGGCGGGAAGTTATCTACACGAAAAACAGATGATCGTTCTTTTAACGTCAAAGTGTACGACATTGCATCTAAACCTCTACTGATGAGTGAATGTTTAAATCTCCTCCTTATATAGCATGCTTCTTCTTCTTCTTCTTCTTCTTCTTTGTGAACGTCAAGAGAAATATGATGCATAGATGTCCACAGAGGTGTGTATTAAAGTCCTGATAGCGTCGATAATTGTAAAGCACACGTCTTCTGTGAGTGAAGTTTCGTTGTAATTCTTCTGTTGGCTGCAGGTCACCAAATGAGTCGAAATAGTAGACGGTATCCGCATTGTTCATAACATATAACGCGCAGTAGGTGCCGGGGCCTCCAGCAACATCCAGATTCACAATACCGCATTCACCAGTTGTCCACAGAGTCTTCGGTACTGTATACCGCATAAACACACCACGGAATCTCGGTATCTTTAATTTGTCTCTAAAAGACTCAAGATCTCTCTTTGTCAGGGGTTGATCTGGTAGGACTGCTACTGGGCTTTTTTTTTTTATTTTGTGAATAGACCAAGCACTTTCCTATACAGTTCCAAGTATAGTCCCTTTCCGATGGATGTGGCCTACGTCATGCGGTTATGTCTTCTTGCCTCTTCTAACTGTGCTTGGGAGTTTTGCGCGTTCTTGACCGTTCGAGCAATAGCTGTAGCACCACCAGCGATGGAATCTACTACCGAGAGCGTGGAGAGGGCCTGGATGAGAAATGGAATAAAACCGCCAGATGTCTTGGGTAATGGTAGAACTCTAGGTGTTTTAACCGATCCTTTTCTTCATCTTCATCTTCTTCTTCTTCTTCTTCTTCTTCTTCTTCTACTTCTTCCCACACCTTTCTGCTTCAGTACATTTTTAGCTGCATACCCGGGGTTCAAGCAGCCCTTCTTGTTCTTATTCTTGTTTAGTGCAGAACGTGCAGTAATCATAACTCGCTTGAAATTCATTACTCCTAAACCGAACTTAATTTTTCCACACATGGTTTTATCAACTGCAAATTCGGCGTTGCGTTGACCTACATCAGTATCCTTTCTTCTCCGTATCACCTTAGCCTTATCAGCTAAAATCCTATCTGCAATCTGACGACTTGATAGATCTTTATTTGCAGTTATGCAATGTCGTATTCCATACACGCTTTGTCGAGCAGATTAACTCCCTTATCACCTCGCACCAAGCGTTTCTATAGCTTTGTCCCAAGATCATAGGAGTTATAAGCAGGGATGTGTAACCCCACCGGCAGCTTGCCTAGAATACCACCACCTCCTCTAATGCATCTCCTAGCATGCATGTTATGCTACTGTGATTGTTGTGGACTATTCACACCCATTATATAGAAAATCGTCGGTATCAATCCAGCGGTTTTGTGTAGCAGGAAAACCAAGCCATTTGACTAGTGCTTTATTTCCTCGATGTCTTATGACTCTCTTCACGAGAAAAACATTCGGTTCTGAGCTTTTCTGCAACTCCTCGTTGTAGAAGCAGCGTGCAATTTCTTCATCTTTATTTTCCTTCAATATATAAGTTCTAGGATTCGTTCGCTGCACCTTTGAAACTGTAAATATCTCAGTTGACCAGTTCGGTAGGTATGATTTCTCAAATGCCGTCTTGTTTCGAGATACGCACCAGATCACCTACATTACATTTCTGTTTGCGTATATCCAGCATCTTAATGCGATGGTACACCGTATCCATGAGCCAATTATCACGAACGTCGATTGGTCTCATTTTTATTGTACTATGTTTGGTTCGATTACACTGAGCATTTATTTCTGGGAGAATATCTGTCCATTTGTATGAGCCGCGTAGATTAAAACGCATCCACATTCGATCTTTCATCTGTTCAGGCGCTCCACGATACTTACTTTCAGGTGAGTGAATGTCCATTAGTGATGTATTCCATACCGCTGTATCACGGTCTTGAAGTACCTATTGTAGAACTCCCCACCGTGATCGGTTTGGAGGTTGTCTGGGAATCGATTCGTTCCTGTCTGTAGCAAACGCTCAAAAACATCCGCAACATTTCTACCGGTTTTTGTTTTGACAAGTAATGAACAGAAAATTTGGAGTATGTATCAATAACTAATAAAATATATTCGAATCCATATCCCCTCATATCTACAAGATCAGCTTGCCACAAGTCATCCAACCCTTTAATCATAACTTGCCTGTGAGGGTATGTTTTGCGTGCTGGTTTGTGCAGTTCTCAAACTACTGTCTCCATACTCATTCAATGATTCCTCTCTCTCTAATCTCCGAGATTATTGAAACTACCTCATTCTAATGAGGTGTATTACCTGCAGCAGCTGATGCCGTGAGCAGCCGTAGTCGATCTATTAGTTCGTTGGGGTCGTCATAATATATATACTGAGGGATTCGATTGTTCACTGCTTTATGCTCAATGTCAACACCATCACCGCTGCTACTGTTGTTGTTTCCACCTTCAATTGTTGGTTTTATAATGGTTTAATATTTCTTGTTGCTCAGGCTTTTCGTGATCTTGGGTACACCAGTTATGTACAGTATTTCGAGGTATGTTTCCCTATTATTAACTCAATAATTTATAGGAATTTTGGTAGGTCTTAGGAAAATAAGATTCATTAAGCCGGGTGTTCTCTCAAACCGCCTATCACCAATCTGTTTTGTGTCTTCACTTACAGTTATAGGATGCATACCCAAAATGTACGGTCTTCCCCTGCTAACACCAAATGTTCAATCTATCTGGCCTGGGATGTGATGAATAATGAATTCATCAATGGCAACACCCTCGTTATCGTGTGTATTGTTTTTGCTGAGAGGTGTCGTAGAATTTCAGTAACCGGCTTAAACGTCTCTCTTAGTGTTTGCTGTCGATTAATACGCCCTAACCACGAACTGCTTTACGCGCCTTTCTGCTTCATTGACATCTCGGTGTATGCTAATCAGACATCTCCGCAGCGTGAGGATTTATATATCCTGTCATTTTCTTCCCCCTCTTACTATGATCCTGATAGGCCTTCTTAACAACAAGGATGACTACATCTATTTTCCCCTCAGTAGCCTCGACCTTTTCTGCTAACTCGGTTACTTTCTTACTGAGTTGATTAAGTAGCTCATTTGAAGCATTCACCAATCTCAAAAGAGTCTGGTAACACGTCTGTAGTTCCCTGCGCATACCTGCAACTTTATGCGCAATAGCCTGAATTTTCGCATCCATGTACAGGAGAATGTTGTGTCTGTGTACACCCATCCTCTCGGGTTCAGAGGTAGACATTCGCGCGAATTTGTTCATGGTGTAGCGTAGACTCATGTACTAACCTCTCTTACCGTGCTATATATGCAAAAAGTCTTGGAAGTTTCGTCTGTTCAGTTTTCTTGTTTTATCAGTAACGAGAAACCCATACTGTGAATGATTCCAGCAATCTGCACATATCATTAGAAAATGATTGAACGACATGTCCGTTCCAACATGTGCCTGGTAAATGTGTTTTAAATTCAGGTTGTCTTGTTTGAAGGCTATAATGAGGTTTGCGTTATCGCTAACCATCTGTTTGGGGATTCTGGAATATGTTTCACTTAGATAAAATACATCAGCACCCATATGACAACCGAGACAGAAATATTTTCGAATTTCGTCTTGGCTTTCCACAGCAACATCGTCAAATATGAAGACGGCGTTTGGCTTTGCTTTTCCAGGTGGAGCGGTATCACCACTTTCACTGAATACTGTGTATGTAACACCATCTACATCGCGCAATATCTCCTGCAATAACTGATACTTGCGTTGAAATAGTGTTTTTGAGAATACACCAACATGTTCAAATCGGACGCCATCAACATGTGTTAGCATAGTCATGAGGACATTAGTCTTCCCACAATTGGATGGACGTACAATAATTGCTCGTATAGAATCAGGAAGGAGAATTCCGTTCATCTTGTTCTTCTTCTTAAGGTTTTCACTTTTGCATCTTCTCAGGACCAGTCACCGACAATAAAGTTCTTGTGGCGAGGGTGCATACTGTGTTTGGTACTGGCGTGCAATAGGCTTTTATATGATAAATAATACGTGTGTGTAGCCACTATAGCGCAGTCACCTTACCAATTGAGCTACAACGGCTACACGATAGAATGAACTGCAATTGGTATATTTCAAGGGAAGAGTGTTTACGTACATTAACGGACATAAACGTTTACTAACGTGCATTAACGTTTCTGACTTTTTGTCTAGAGAAATAAAAACACAAACACAAATTTAAGATTATAAATATATTTATTTATTCACCATTTATTCACCATTTATTCACCATCGAAGAAATCACTTGATTCTGTTTTAATCGGTGCAGCAGCAGTGCAGTATTTGGAAAATAGCTGATTCTTGTATCCCTCAAAATCAGCACGTATATCTTGTAAAGTTATCGGCGCATTGCAATATTCTGGTATTCCATCAGTAATTTTTCAACACCTATTTGAGGAATAGCACAAGACTTCGGCACTGCACTTATACAGGTACTAAAACAACGATATATATCTTCTGTGTGAATGCTACATGTGCGAAGCCAGTTAATGATGTCACTGTATACAGCTTGAACATATGGCCGCCATCTATTTAGTCCCTCTATCGTACTGGTAACCACCATTTCTAGACTGAACAAGTTACCAACAGTAGAGTGATGCATAAAAATACTCTGACCCTCACCACTTTTAATTCTTACTGTAGGATCGTCATACGTTGATAGAATACTCACAGTTAGACTACCACAATATATGTCCTGGTAGGAGTGGGATGGATTGTATTCGGTAGTCATATGCTTCTTGATGTATGTTTTTATGCTACAGAGCTCATCCCACTCATAGTCTGAAATCCGCACTTTAATATTTTTCGTCACATGTTCGAGCATTAATGCAATTGACAGACTACTCTTGTGAAACTTCAACTCCTGCATGAAGACATTTTGAACAATTAACTGTTAACACATAGCATGAGGCGAATAGTAAAGATTGCGGTGCACTGGGGGTCGGTATCTTGTCATCCACAACATCCACAGCAGCGCGGTTGGCCACCTGGCCTTGCACTGACGGTTGTACATCTCTTGTGCGATGATCAATGGATGGTATGTACAAAGGAATCCAGACCTGTGAAGCCCCCTCAAGTGCAATCCCTGTCACTGAAATTAGCACCTCGCTATCCTGCTCCAGCACGCTGAGAAGCTGCACTACTGGATCCTGTGTAAAAGAGTACGAGGCCACCACGTGTGCGGACCCCAACAGATTGGAGCCTGCTGATGCTGAAGTCACTGGTACAGGTCCTGACATGCTGGAACCAACTGCTGTCGTCACGGGTGCAGTTACCAGGACAAGAAGAGTATTCATAAGCATCATATGCTGCTGCTACAGAAATAATAACAATAATAAAAATAATAATATTGCGAAATAGATACTTACTTTTCTACTGATTATTTCTCCTATTCTGCTGCTGTTGGGGTGACTGACACTTCATCTTGACTGACTGATGAGAACACAGATCGAGCAGTTGCTGAGTTCTCCTTATGCACCATCCACCTCATCACCATCATCATGATTCCGTGTTCCTATTGGCTGAATCGCATGATCACATGACCTATCGAAGTGCCCTCTAGTGGCGAGCTCGTGAACTAGCTCACTTCTTCGGGCTGTTGGATTGGACGCAGTCATCTATTGTGAACTGGGAGCTTATATGTTGGCTTTAGAAAAGGCAGACAGTTCCAAGAGTAGCAGATGGTTCCACGAGTTAGGTAATGCATCTTTGAAGCATCTCAATGCAAAACATTTATGTCCAGGAACCGTATTCTTCCTCTTTATATGTTCGAGCATTAATGCTCGCTTCCATTCTAAATGTTGGAAGCTATGGGGGCAGTCCTCTGCTCTATGCTTACAAACAACATAGCTGTTAAACTCGTCCTGGTCTAACGATAATAACTCATCGATAGAACACATTTGACACGACCACGAGCGTGAGCATGAGCAGTTGCTCTTCAGTGGTATAGACCACATATACAAATATGCTTACACAGAAGCAAATTGACATCAACAGCACGTCTCTTCCGTTTTGGCAGAGTGAATGCTTCATGATGAATATCTCAGCAGTATGTGCATGAACATGAGCATGTGCTGGTTATGAGATGCATCCTGGCTCCATCCCTCTGCATTGACACAATCTGCTGAACTGAATTACTGTGCTTATTACTCCTAGACTCCTCCATTATCATACTCTTACATACCTCGGGGAGTGGAATGGGGTTATACTACTCCTTCGAATGTGTACATGCAATGCAGCTATTGAAAGCTGCTCTATCCTTCACATTCATCTTGATGATCGAACACATGACAAGGGTTTCACAACGACACCTCAGCAAAGACACACGTGCACCACCAATTCTGGTCATCTGAGTGGAGAAAAAAAAATTGCAGCCATCTTGGAGAATGGTACACTACTGGCCATTAAAATTGCTACACCAAGAAGAAATGCAGATGATCAACGGGTATTCATTGGACAAATATATATATACTAGAACTGACATGTGATTACATTTTCACACAATATTGGGAGCGTAGATCCTGGGAAATCGGTACCCAGAACGACCACCTCTGGCTGTAATAACGACCTTGATACGCCTCGGCATTGAGTCAAACCGAGCTTGGATGCCTTTTACAGGTACAGCTGTCCATGCAGCTTCAACACGATACCACAGTTCATCAAGAGTAGTGACTGGCGTATTGTGATGAACCAGTTGCTCGGCCACCGTTGACCAGGCGTTTCCAGTTGGTGAGAGATCTCGAGAATGTGCTGGCCAGGGCAGCACTCTCACATTTTCTGTATCCAGAAAGGCCCGTACAGTACCTGCAACATGCGGTCATGCATTATCCTGCTGAAATGTAGGGTTTCGCAGGGTTCAAATGAAGGGTAGAGCCACGGTTCATAATACATCTGAAATGTAGAATCCACTGTTCAAATTGCCATCAATGTGAAAAACAGATGACCAAGATGTGTAACCAATGGCACCCGATACCATCACGCTGGGTGATATGTCAGTATGGCGACGATGAGTACACGCTTCCAATTTGTTTTCACCACGATGTCGCCAAACATGGATGTGACCATAATGATGCTGTGAACACAACCTAGATTCATCCGGAAAAATGACGTTTTGCCATTTGTGCATCCAGGTTCGTCGTTGAGTACACCACCACAGGCGCTCCTGTCTGTGATGCAGCATCAAGGGTAACCGCAGCCATGGTCTCTGAGCTCATAGTCCATGCTGCTGCAAACGTTGTCGAACTGTTCGGACAGATGGTTGTTGTCTTGCAAACGTCCCCATCTGTTGACTCAGTGATCGAGACATGGCTGCATGATCGGTTACAGCCATGTGGACAAGATGCCTGTCATTTCGACTGCTAGTGATACGAGGCCATTGGGATGCAGCACGGCATTCCATATTACCATCCTGAACCCACCAATTCCATATTCTGTTGACAGTAATTGGATCTCGACCAACGCGAGCAGCAATGTCGCGATACAATAAACCACAATCGTGATAGACTATAATCTGACCTTTATCGAAGTCGGAAACGTGATGGTACACATTTCTCCTCCTTACACGAGGCATCACAATTTCGTTGCACCAGGCAATGTCGGTCAACTGCTGTTTGTGTATGAGTAATTGGTTCCTCATATCAGTACATTGTAGGTGTCGCCACCGGTGCCAACCTTGTGTGAATGCTCTGAAAAGCTAATCATTTGCATATCACAGCAGCTCTTCCGCTCTGTTAAATATCGCGTCTGCAGCACGTCATCTTTGTGGTGTAGCAATTTTAATGGCCAGTAGTGTACTTCCATCATCAGCTGACATCACAGTAGCATTACCCTGTTGGAATTTGAACTTCCCACCATTTCTCTGGGGGAGTGGAGGGAATGGGGTGTGGCAATTTCCCACCAAAAGCCGCCATCTTGGATAAGGGCACTCATGTCATCAGCTGATGTCATGGCCCCCATCTTGGATAACGTCATCGTCATCATCTTGGATACATCTTGCAACAATGCAAAATATGCCAGAAATACCATTGCTCCAATACTGTAGGTGCACCCTTGTACACTTTCGACATTCTGATTGCCTTTGGGCAGTGTATGGTTCTTGGTACAAGCGTGCTGCCTCCCGTGCTTTGCCATTAGCCCTGTCATACACAAAATGCATTTTCCCATACTACTTAATACAGTAATGTTCCACATTGTCATCAACCCTCTTAGAACACAGATGATGCTCCACAAACCAATGATGTGAGTGGCACTCAGGTTGAATACTGTAATGTCATAGCCATTGTTTTTAAATAGGGAAATTGGCTGTATTTTGGCAATGAAATAAATCCACAGGCGACCTGTGATAATTTGTGGCGGACCAGGACTTGAACCCACATTTCCCACTTTATGCGAATTGTCGCCGTAGCCGATCAGCTATTCGGGCTTGTAGACCCAAATTTCCATCCTGTCATACACTACTGACGTAGTGCCTCCTGTCTACTACAAACATTACTTGTCACATCTTGATGGTGTCAGGTGGCGCAGTGGTTAGCACACTGGACTCACATTTGGGAGGACGATTGTTCAAACCCGTCTCCGGCCATTCTGATTTAGGTTTTCTGAGCTTTCCCTAAACCGTTTTGGGCAAATGCTAGGACGGTTCAGTTCAAGTGGCACAGCCTATTTCCCTCCCCATACTTCCCTAATCCGAGTTTGTGCTTCGTCTCTAATGACCTCGTTGTCGATGGGACATTAAAAACTATTCTCCTCCTCCACATCACATGTTGCTGAATTCCTGCAAGTGTTCAGAGGAGAAAGTGCTGTTCTTTTGGACATGCCAGAAAGAACAGGCGCCATACATACTGTATACAAAACAATACATATAAAAATTCGTTAGTATTTTCGTTGATATATTTATATTTATCACTTTTATAAGTTTCTTGCATAATAATTATGAAAATGAAGGCTTGCTCATTCGAAACATGTTAGTTTTTATACTTTGACTTGTGATAGATGGTTTAGCCTACATTTTAACACTCATGATAAAAACCATGACCTCATGTCCATCAAGGATAAGATCGAAGTAAAGGGAAGCAAAGTTGAACTGAATATATTAAGGCAGTAACTATAAACTGGAACACACACTGTTATAAATATATCTCCCAATTTTATTACGTGCTTATGCTTATAGTTTAATGAGCGAGAAAGAGCTTCGAATGCTTTGAAAACGGCCTTATGACTCGCAGGCGCGATATTTAGCGAGATTGCAGCGCTGTGTATCAGACCCGCGGCCTGTTGCTGAAGCAGGATTTAATTCAGAGAAGAGAGCCCTGTGGAGCGCACGCCCCAGTCTATCCACCACCCCCTGGCAGCCACTGTATACGGCCTGCAGTAGGGGATTCCCAACCCCTGGCGGCCACTGTGCGCAGTGTGCGGGAGGGGATTCCCCATTCCCTGGTAGCCTGCAATAACGATGGGTTGGGGGGGGGGGGGGACTAAGCAGCTGGATGCGGCACAAGCACTCCTCCCGCTGCCTTTCAATGGCTCTTCCTTCAATGCGTTTCCTTTCCTCCTCAGACTGCACTTGAGAGACGGAAGTGGCCAGTTCTGGCAATCGCTGCACCACCCAGTTACTGCGGGATGGGCACAATGCTGCTTTTACGCGAATCTCGCCTTTTCAGAGATTAAATTTTCTGCTCTGAGCGGAGGAGGAAGTACATCACGGAACAGAAGCAATTTTCTTAATCTGTGTTCCATAGGTAATAAAAATACGGAGAGAAATTTATATAATTCTGATGGGAACTGAAACAATTTCCTTAATCTGTTTTCCATAGGTAATGAAAATAAGGAGAGGCATTTATATAATTCTGAGTGCTAGGGTAAAATATCACCTAATATGTACATACACAGTTATGTGAAAACTGATAAAGGAACGAATAAACAAATACAGAAATTTTATTCACTCATTATCATAAATGCACTTGGAATCCATGGGTGCGGATTTACGTCACTGGGTGCTTACAAAAACTAACATTGGCAAGTAGACACTCCCATGAGACATGGCTCTACTGCCGTGTAACTTCAGCAACAGTCCTAACTGTTACTTTAGTTGAGCGAGGAACAGGGTCCGCAAGTTTCTGGAAGTACTCCATACCCGGCTGGAGCCCGTCGTTGTGCTATAGTCCTACAGTGGGAAGGATATTTCGCGGACACTAATTGGTACTTCTCACCCGCTGTATCAAATACTCAGAGACGTTGGTTTACTTTTGTGCATCGTTTGAATGTTATCATAATTTTAGCTGTTGTTGCTTATTGGCACTGTAATACACCTCGTTAGGTCGAAGAAATCATGGCGTTAAGATATAATGATATTTGCTAGCTGACGGGAAATACTGCAAGGCCTGCAGCGGGACAGAAAATGACTCTCACTGAAATGAAAATGTGATATGTTGGATTAAAGCTGCCGTTGTAATGGATTCTGTGCATGCTGCACTTCCGTTTTACGTTGTGCTGCGATTAATGCAGGGGCATAATTCGCTGTTGGCTAGCAAAAACTTGGGTGATGTGCGAACGTGTGCACTGGCAGTACAATTCGATGAAATATATCGCAGTGCACAGCAAAAATTCGGACTTAAATGTAAGTCATTCAGACTGCAGGTTCCAAAATAAATAATGTAATTAATCATGCAATAGTGCACAAATACAGTGTAGTCATCACTTCACCGAACTTACTCTTACAACAGATATGAATAGCTGAAACGTATAAGGAGATCATGGAAATGTTCGTTGACACAGGATAGGTATGTGTAATAAACACAATGTCATAATGTGCTGAAACTAGACTATGGTGATTGTTAGCAACTGACTTAGGAGTACTACAAATGATATCTTACTTGTAAGGCAGTGTAACAGACTAGATATTGATTCATTTGTTTTTACAAGGGAAAAGAGTATGAGAGCTTTGTTCAAACTGTAAAATACTGCTACCGGGCATCAATTCCGAGAGGGTGTAGGCTAATGTATCTACAGGGCGTGACACATGAAACAGCTGCTCTGCTGGACGAATATTACCAACTATATGAAGAAAATCCTTATAGCGAGGAAAATTATCTGGGTGCAGAGAATACACTCTCCTCAATCTCTGAGGCGAAGGGAGAACAGTGGATTAAACTGATGACAGAGTGTGAGATGAGCAGAAGCAGCCAAAAGGTCTGGAGATAGTTACGACGTCTCAATAACGATTTCTCTCTATCAAATACACATACAAATTTGAAGACATACTAGATTGTATACCTGATCTTGAAAAATAATAAACGTGACCGTACCAGTAAAATCGGGAGACGAACCCTGGAAAGGGAGCCCGAGGAAGACGGCAACTTTCTGTCTCGACCTTTCAGTCTGAACGACCTCGACTCGGCTCTAAACAAGTGCAAAGTCGGAAAAGCGGCAGATCAAGAACTTTGGTCCAGGCGCAAAGTGCTGGCTTCTTGAACTAATGAACAACTGTATCAAGAGCTGCAAGATACCTAAACCCTGGAGTAAAGTAAAAATCGTAGCTTGACATAACTGAGGGAAAGACTCGGATTATCCAAAAAGCTATAGGCCTATCTCCCTTCTATGCCACCTGTATGAGGTGTTGGAAAGACTGGTCGTACCAAGAGCAACGAATACGATAGAACCATTACTGATCCCCCAACAAGCAGGTTTCAGACAAGGGAAGAGCTGCACAGCACTGGTGTTGAAGCTGACACAGCATATAGAGAACGGCTTCAAAAGGCGGCATGTCACAGGAACTGGGTTTATAGATCTCTCAGCAGCCTACAACACTGTCAATCATAGACTCTCGCTGCTGAAGTTATACAACCTCACCAAGGATTATCAACTGACCTGTACGATTAGAAATCTACTGCAGAATCGAAGATATTTTATGGAATATCAAGGACAAAGAAGCAGATAGAGGCAGCAGGAAAACGGCTTACCACAGGGCAGTGTGCTGGCACCCACTGTGTTTATTATATACACTTACAACCAGCCGTTACCAGAAGGAACACAAAGCTTCATATATGCAGATGACTGTGTCATCACAGCTCAAGGATATGGCTTTGAGAGTGTGTAGTAGAATCTCATTGACGCTTTTAAAAAATTGTGTGTGTATTACAGTGACAATCAGCTGAAACCATACCCATCTAAAACCCAGACCTCCGCTTTCCACCTTAGAAACAAACACGGTAGCAGAACTTTACAGATAAATACGGAAGAAACATCTCTAGAACATTTCAAGACACCAAAATACCTCGGGGTCACTGGGACTGTGCTCTCACATACAAGGAGCACTGCTTAAAAAGAAACCAAAAAGTGGTTGCTAGGAACAATGCTGTTTGGAAGCTGACAGGAACAACATAGGGAGCACAGCCAAATACAGTGCGGACATCCGCATTACCCTGTCCAACTCTGCAGCTGAGTATGCTTGCCCAGTATCGTGCACATCCATACATACCAAGAAAGTTGATGTTGCTCTGAACCACCCACGGAAAAACTGCACTGCTTATCCTGCATAGACCCTCCGGACACCCGAAGGGATAGAGCAGCACAAAATGAAAAGGAAAAGGATCTCTTGTCGCAGGCCACACAAAGAAGCAGTCCACATGAAAATCACTTAATCATTCCTGTGTCACAAGATCGAAGAGCAACCTGAAGAGGTGGGGCTTCCAGGTGAACTGTCTCAAGTGTGACTATGGAGCTGCCATGCACATTACCTACAACTGTGTGCACTAAGGAACATCTTCTGAATCCTACGCAAAGTGCACTGGCATCCATTGGATAGTTAAAGTAACCAATGTTTGTTAATATAATCTCTCTCTCTCTCCCCCTCCCTCTCTCTCTCTCTCCCTCTCTCTCACTCTCTCTCATATATATATATATATATATATATATATATATATATATATATATATATATATATACGAGAGATTATATTATAATTTAAACCAGGCTTATATATATATATATATATATATATATATATATATATATATATATATATAAGCCTGGTTTAAATTATAAACTGTAATGTATGTAGTAAATTAATGTGGTTACATATGCAATAATGTTTTAGTTTGATTTTGACACGAAATAATAATAATAATAAAAATAATAACACGAAAAAGGACGAACGAAACTAGAGCAAAGATGCATCGATGAAAATTAATGTCTTCCATCACCTCCTTGAATTGCTAAAACAATGGTTTCATTATCTAAGAGTACCCATTCGAAGTGCTATTAAGGGGGTTGTTTCTAATAGTGCTTACATTATGACAAATACAATAGATTATAAGAAATGTGTTATTCAGCAAATATTTGATGCTCAGAGGTCTTTTATTTTTTATTTAGTTGCACAACACAATGTTTTTCAATTATTCAGGCAGTTAAAGATTAACTTCATGCCTGTTTAACAAATTTTCAACAGAGATTTCTCCTCTAGAACCCTCAAAATATATTTTTTTTTTTCATTCCATGTACCTTGCACAAATGGTTAGCGTTGTTCGTGTCTTTCATGTGGTAGGGTCATGGTGTGTTACTCACAGACTGACTTCATCCTCGTCACCTTGTACAGTGAGTAACGTTCTGTACTTTGATTTATTTATTTATTTATTTACACGTCAAGTTCCGTAGGACCAAATTGAGAAGCAAATCTCCAAGCTCATGGAACGTGTCAGTATATGAAATTACAACATAAAAGTAATAACACATAAAAATAAAATGCTTATGAACCCGAAAAAGTCAATCCATAAGTTTAAGTAAACGCAATTAAGAATACAAGAAAAATCAGCTTAATTTTTCAAGTAACTCATCGATAGGATAGGAGTGACCCATGAGGAAACTCTTCAGTTTCGATTGAAAACTCGTGGATCACTGCTAAGATTTTTTAATTCGAGTTGTAGCTTATTGAAAATGGATGCAGCAGTATACTGCACACCTTTCTGCACAGGAGTTAAGGTAGTCCAATTCAAATACAGATTTGACTTCTGCCGAGTATTAACTGAGCGAAAGGGAACTGCTTATTCTTGGGAATAAGCTAATACTGCTAACAAGATATGACAGTAAGGAATATAGATATTGAGAGGCTAATGTCGAAGTACCCAGACTCGTGAACAGGGGTCGACAAGAGATTCGTCATCTTACACCACTTATTGCCCGAACCGCCCGTTTCTGAGACAAAAATATCCTTTTAGAATGGGAAGAGTTACTCCAAAATATAATACCGTACGACATAAGCGAATGAAAATAAGCAAAGTAGTCTAATTTTCGTGTGGAACGATCATTCACTTCAGATACCTTTCGAATATTAAAAATTGCAGCATTAGGTCTTTGAACAAGATCCTGAACGTGGGCTTTCCACTACGGTTTACTATCTATCTGAACACCCAGAAATTAAACTGTTCAGTTTCACTAATCATACGCCCATTCTGTGAAATTAAAACATCAGGTTTTGTCGATTTGTGTGTTAAAAATTGTAAAAACTGAGTCTTACTGTGATTTAGCGTTAGTTTATTTTCTACAAGCCATGAACTTATGTAATGAACTGCACAATTTGAAACCGAGCCAATGTTGCACACAACATCCTTTACTACCAAGCTAGTGTCATCAGCAAACAGAAGTATTTTAGAGTTACTCGTAACACTAAAGGACATGTCATTTATATAAATGAGGAACAGGAGTGGCTCGAACACTAATCCCTTGGGACCCCCCCTTTGACATCGTGAATAATGGTGGATATCAGGATCACACATACGTTGTGGGAGATGATGAATGCGGGATTTGGTACCAAAGAAATGACACATGCGACATCACTTGGCTTTGTTACGTTCCATCTTGCTAGCTATCCTTTGGATTGAAGGTCATGATGTTACATAATCTGTGAGTTCTACATACATGGACATGACCAAATGCACAAGGTGCTTCTTTATTTTAAATGTTTTATTTATGACAAACCTTTATATTATGTGCTACATTTTATCTACCTGACGACTTGGCGTGAAATCCAACTCAAAATGAATACATTCTGTAACCTAAATTGCTGAAGACCTGAAGATGACAACTGTCTGTCGAAACAGGATGTTTTTAAATAAATCAATATTTATACGATCTTGGATTTCGAAAGATTTTACGAAGTAAAACAGATCTGTTTTTCTAATTTTTCCGCATGAAAATATTCAATTGATTATATACATAATGGTCTCACTGGTTACGAATGATCTTGTTCGGTCTAGATGAGAATTTTTATAATGCTTTAGTATGTGCAATGTGAACGTGCTTGATATATTTCATTATAGCGTATGATTCAAAATTTCAGTCTGTAATGTTTTTGTGCCAAGTAAAGCCACCGACAATCAAAAGTAACGCCGCACCACGCAGAGGGATTAGCAAAAGGTCAGTACACAGCTGCCTACTGCTCGACAGCGGTGTGGAATTATCTTGTCGGTGCTCGTGACTGACTTATTTGAAAGGATGTGACACCTCATACAGAATCCAGCTTTCACCACTTCTACAGGACGCCACAAGTAACTGGCAAGCCGCCAACTATATCACAAGATAAGCGCTTTGCAGATCCAGTGCATATGCCAAAATCAGTTTTTCGTCCATAATAACAAGTTCTGATAGCGTATTACTAAAACGGTACCGTCGAAGTTTACACGTGCGTTACTGTCCCGTCACCTATCGTTTTCAGTAACATACTGGTTCTTTAAAGTTGTACCTCAACGTACCACAGATTATTGTTGTACCTTTCACAGTTGATGCTCTCAGTTTTCCTGCATGGATTCCAAGATTTTATGACCTAATATTTTAGGCACTCAATTTACAAATTATTTATATACGTATCTTTTGGTAAGAATGTTTTCTGCTGTTTATAAAATATTGATATCTATAGTAATTTCTCAGATTCCTCCAAATGAACCTTGCCTGATTCATCTAATATTGTTTCAGGGAAGTACTATATTTACTCAGAATAGGACAACATGGTCTATCACAGGCCAATATTCACACTGTGTATAGAGTGTCATATTAACACAAAACAAATTGTAATGAAAGAAATGAACGTAGTAAAACAAACACTCGAAGCTGAGAGGAATCTGTAGTTACGTGTATAGCTCATGAGGTATCAGTGCGCACTACTCTTTGAAAGCTTGCTTAATCTCTTATCCTAATATTTACATCGCTTTGATATGACTAGCACTCACAATATTCTACACTTGTAGTCATTACCGAGGTCAGAACACCTCCCACTTTACCTTGAGCCTAAGTTAGTGGTCCTACAAGTTACTATTCTTATGTCTACTATTAATCTATTTATATACAAATGGGTAGATATTTCAATAGCCAAGGGAGCATTGCGTCTGTCAGAGTGTTTCTTCTCCAGCTTAATGTTAGGAAACAATTAATATGTTCAACTATATATCTGTTTTTATGCCTCTTTTTGGCATCTCCTTTCCTGGTGAGTCTAAGCTCATGAAAATATCACGGCTTAACTGGTTACAAACAGCCTTTGAAGTTAAACATAAACATAAATTCACATATAACAATTAAGACTCATTACTTACGAAAATACATCTTTAAATTAGGAAGGAAATATTATTTTATAACATTTATGTTAAGTCTGAAGATCGCTCCTTGGATGTGTTATTCATGCAGTCCTGTAACCTCTACATCTACATGTACATCTACATCTAGCATATAGAAGTTGCCACTTAAAAGTCTTCTTGTGCAGAAGATATGAAATGGGGTGTGTTTCTAAAAGAATACAGTCTCCAACTTGGTAAGTCTGTATTTGGGGTAATTTCCTACCATAGTGTAACTTACGTATAAGTGTGCCTGTTGTATGAAGGTAAATAATAGTTTCCTTACCTTTCTCTCCCAGGAACATTCTTCCCTGCGTAGTTTGGGCAGTAGATCTGTCAGTTCACTCTTCTCGCTGGTTATACCTACCAAATCAGTTGGAGTAAATTCTGTGCTATACAAAGGATGTCCTATTGAAGAAGCTCGACCGATTCTTTTTGATTTTTGTTGGCTCTATACATATGTCCCAATGAATCTATTGAACTCTCTAAAACACCTTAGCACAAACTTACTTATCGATGAAAGAATGTGATTAATACCTGTTTAATGATGTCTTCTTATAGGAAAGATTACCATGTATGATAAGTGAAGTTAGATGTATTGTCAAATGACAGTGTGATAAGTTTACCAACTGTAGGCTTGTTATTGTATACCATCTGCTTGATGATAGGAGATACTGCAATTGACTTTGTAGTGTATAACTTAACATTCTAAGTGAATGTATCATATGAGAGAGCAACACACTCAACTTCACCCCTTGCAGTTGGGAGAGGACCAGCATTGCCCAAGCAGACCATTTCAGATGGTTGTGATTGTACTGGGTGATCAAAAAGTCAGTATAAATTTGAAAACTGAATAAATCACGGAATAATGTAGATAGAGAGGTAAAAATTTACACACATGCTTGGAATGACATGGGGTTTTATTAGAACGAAAAAAACACAAAAGTTCAAAAAATGTGCGACAGGTGGTGCTTCATCTGATCAGAATAGCAATAATTAGCATAACAAAGTAAGACAAAGCAAAGTTGATGTTCTTTACAGGAAATACTCAATATGTCCACCATCGTTCCTCAACAATAGCTGTAGTCGAAGAATAATGTTGTGAACAGCACTGTAAAGCATGTCCAGAGTTATGGTGAGGCATTGGCGTCGGATATTGTCTTTCAGCATCCCTAGAGATGTTGGTCGATCACGATACACTTACGACTTCAGGTAATCCCAAAGCCAATAATCGCACGGACAGAGGTCTGGGGACCTGGGAGGCCAAGCGTGACGAAAGTGGCGGCTGAGCACACGATCATCACCAAACGACGCGCGCAGATCTTTCACGCGTCTAGCAATATGGGGTGGAGCACCATCCTGCATAAACATCGAACGGTCCAGCAGGTGTTTATCAGCCAGGCTGGGGATGATGTGATTATGTAACACATCGGCGTATCTCTCACCCGTCACGGTAGCAGTTACAAAACCAGAACCACGCATTTACTCGAAGAAAAAAGGCCCGATAACGATAGATGTGGTAAATCTAACCCATACCGTGACTTTCTCGTCGTGCAATGGAGTTTCAGCGACAGTTCTAGGATTTTTGGTAGCCCAAATTCTGTAGTCATGGACATTGACAGACCCTCGGAGCGTGAAATGAGCTTCGTCGGTCCACAACACGTTACTCAAATAATCGTCATCTTCCGCCATCTTTTGAAACGCCCTCACCGCAAATGCCCTCCGCTTCACTAAATCGCCAGGTAACAGTTCATGATGCCGATGGATTTAGCACGGATAGCATCGGAGGGTACGCCTCAGTGCCAACCAAACAGTGCCGGTGCGATGTGCGACTACACGAGCGATGACTATCCAGTGCATAGACGAACCCGCTACAGTCTCCACTTCTTGCTGAACTGTCTCAGCAGCATTACGCCTTGTGCATGGTCGGTCACTACGGGGTCTATCATCTAACTTCGAAATCATTCTCGCCACAGCTGCATTTGTCAATGGACCTTTACCCGTTCGAATCCCGCCGGGCGGAATTTGCCGAGCGGTCTAGGGCGCTGCAGTCATGGACTGAGAGGCTGGTTCCGGCGGAGGTTCGAGTCCTCCCTCGGGCATGGGTGTGTGTGTTTGTCCTTAGGATAATTTAGGCTAAGTAGTGTGTAAGCTTAGGGACTGATGACCTTAGCAGTCAAGTCCCATAAGATTTCACACACATTTGAACATTTCGTTCGAATCCCCTTCCTATGGCGATGGGATCGTAACGCTGACCTCGCACATTCCCCATTCTGATAATAGAGCTTCACTAAAAGCGCCTTTTAAGGTAACGTCAACATCCTGCGACTGCTGTCGCATCTGATTCTCTCTCTCATTACAGCTCCTTTTATACACGATTGTCATGCGCAGTCACTGTTGTTTTGATGTCCAGCGCCTTCTGTCGGACATTTTGTGAACTTTTTTGGTTCTAATAAAACCCCATGTCATTCAAAGCATGTGTGTCAATTTTTACCTCTCTATCTACATTATTCAGTGGTTTATTAAGTTTTCAAATTTATACTGACTTTTTGATGGAATGTATCTCTGTGTGACCTGATTTATTAGTACGTATCGATTTTTGATAAACAAGACAATAGTTGCAATGTTTGCTTTCTCATGTTCGGAAAATAATGGTACAAGTTAATTTTCTGTACACTGCTTCATAATGACACCAGCGTTGTGTATATACTATTGTAGACTATGGCCAGCTCCTCCTTCTCCGTTTGGAAGTAATTCCCTCTGCGAGAGGGTCTTGCATGAGAAAGCAATCAGCTGTTTTTATCCACCTGGAGATTTGTGGGACAGTGCGCTACAAATTGCATACAGCAATGCAATAGCAAAAGTATTAGGCTTTTCTTTGGATCGAAGGTAGTAAGGCAAGGAACAGTGCGCAAACAATGTTTTAGCCTGAATAAAGCTATCAGACAAGCGTCAGACCAAACAAATTTCAAGCCATTCTCACACAGCTAACTGAGAAGTGGTGAGACCTCCGATGCATTTGTTAAGAATTTGTTATAGAAGTTTACCTTGCAAAGGAGCGACTGCAGCTGCATCAAGTTCCGATGGGTGGGCACTTCATCGGTCACTGTGACGTTGTCATCAAGTAGTTTAGTACCCTCCCCATGTAAGAGATGCCCTAAATACTTGTCACTGTGTGAAAGAAACGTTCATTTCTCCAGTTCAAAATACACGCCACTGTCTTCCACCCACTGAAACACCACCTGTACGTTTTGCAAACGTTATTCCTGGCTCACACCAGTGACAGTTAAATCTTCCACATAAGTTACACAGTTTGGGAGATGGCGATCTTACTGCTCAATAAAACGTTGAAAAATTCCTGGTGCTGACGCAACACCGAAACGTAAACTGGCAAAACTTGTAGAGGCCAAACGGAGTGTTAATAACGAGCAACTGCTGTCACTCATTATCAAGGGACAAATGAAGACAGGTGTTTCGCACTTCAGTCTTAGAAAAGTGGTCTCATATGCCAGCTTCGCCACTCACTCCTCGGTGATAAGGATTGGGTAAACCTCCATCTCACTCTGAGCAATAATTGTGGATTTAAAATCGTTGCACAGCCGAATTGCCTCGATTGATTTTTAACCACAACTAATGGCGTTTGCCACTGACCCGATGCTATGAGCGAAATAACTCATAAGTACTGGAGCCTGTCTAATTCAGCTTGAACGACATCTCTCACGGCAAATGGAGGGGTAGAGCAAGGCAAAACGTCGAAACATAGGCGTCGCGGATCGCTTAAGCTCAAAGTGGGCAACAAAATTTCTTTCTTTACCCAATGTTGGCAGAAACAACTGCTTATGAGACTCCAAAAGCGAGTCAGGATCGTGGAAAGTCATACCTGGAGATACTAAATAAACGTGACCAACAACTTGGAAATCAAATGCAGAATCGACCAATGGCACAGGAAACCACTGTTCTGGTAGCTGCTGGGATCGGGGGGGCTACGCAGCTCGAGATACGTAGCCACATTGATCCATGAGGATGCAGCCCCAGTGTCAAACTGAAACTCAACGGAGTGTCTCCAAATAGATAGTTGCAGGACAGCGTTATGAGCCGCCGACCTGATGTGTCAGTTTGGCTCCGAAAGCAAGTTGGTAGACAAGTGGACCACATTGTGAACAGGACGCTATGGACCAAAAAGAGCAGCAGTGTGGCCTAAGTGCCTGCATTTGAAACAAAATTTATTCAAACACCGACAGTGCCACCCGTTATTCTGTGTGTGTTATTTATCTAAATAAAATATCTTGCTGTTGGCAAGAGATCTGCTAGGAGAAGGAGATTTTCAGATAGTTTTACTATTGGTGTTTGTAATAGATATGACCAACTGTCAGAGTCTAGTGGAGAGGAATCTCTAGTAGCTGTAGATGTAGGAAGTATGCAGCAGACCTCAGCAGTTACGGTGGCTAGGACAGTTGCAAAGTCTATGAGAAAGAAGAAGGTTCTGCTGTTAGGTAGTTCTCATGGTAGAGGTGTAGGCCAGCAGTTGCAGGAAGTTTTGGGGAATGAGTACCAGGTCACCAGCATTGTGAAGCCTAATGCAGGATTGGCTCAGGTGACTTTTAACATAGGGGGGTTATGTAGGGATTTTACTAAAGAGGATCAGGTAGTGATTGTGGGTGGGGCTGGTAATAGTATTGATAGGGATGGGGAGTATGACATAGATGGTGACCTGGAAAAGATAGCCACTCAGACTGGCAACACGAATGTGCATTTCGTGGAACTGTTTCAGCGTCACGATCGGCCTCATCTTAATACAGCCGTCAGGCGTAATAACATGAGACTTGGGGGTGCGCTGATGACGGAAGGCATGAGTCACATTTCAGTGGTGTCGGTGGAGTCTATCAGTAGGACGGGTTTCACTAGACATGGCCTGCACCTCAACAGGTATGGGAAGGGGAGGTTGGCAAAACTTATAGGTGAGAGCATAGGTGGGGGTGGTGGGATCACTCATGGGAAAATTCCGGTAGTTGTGGGTGTTAGAGCTGTACCTTTTTTAGATTGAAGTCAGCTGATAGGTATTCCTGCTTAAGGGAAGTCTCTCTAACAAAGAAACCACTTTCTACAAAGCTTGGGTATCCGATTAATGAGGAAATTAGTATATTTCATCAAAATATACAAGGTATTAGAGATAAAGTAAGTGAACTGCTTATAGATGTTGACTCTGAAATTATTGGTATATCTGAACACTTCTTAAATAAGGAGATAATTCAGAGGCTTCCTTTACCAGGATACAGGTTGGCTGGCAGCTTTTCTAGGAGCTCTTTGCGGTGTGGGGGAGTAGCCATGTATGTGAAAAACGGTATCCCATTTGAGTCAATTGATGTTTCAAAGTACTGCACTGAAAAGGTGTTTGAATGTTGTGCAGGTGTGATTAAATTTAGTGGAGCTAAACTTCTTACTGTTGTTATTTATAGATCCCCAGACTCCGATTTCACAACATTTTTGCTAAAGCTAGAGGAGGTTCTTGGTTCACTTTATAGGAAATACAAAAAGTTAGTTGTATGTGGTGACTTCAATATTAATTGTATAAGTGACTGTGCAAGGAAAAGGATGCTGGTAGACCTCCTTAATTCATATAATCTTATGCAAACCGTATTCTTTCCAACGAGAGTGCAAGGGAACAGTAGAACAACAATAGACAATATTTTTGTTCATTCGTCATTGTTAGAAGGGCATTCTGTTAGCAAAAAGGTGAATGGCCTTTCAGATCATGATGCACAAATTTTAAGTCTAAAAGATTTTTGTGCTGCAACACATGTTAAATATAGTTACCAACTTTTTAGGAAAGCTGATCCAGTTGCTGTACAGACTTTTGTAAACCTTATCAAGGAACAAGAGTGGCAAGATGTTTATAGTGCTGATACAGTAGACGATAAATATAATGCTTTCCTCAAGACTTTTCTCGTGCTCTTTGAAAGTTGCTTTCCGTTAGAACGTTCAAAACAGGGTACTAGTACAAACAGGCAGCCTGGGTGGCTGACTAAAGGGATAAGAATATCTTGTAGAACAAAGTGGCAATTATATCAAAACGTTAGAAACAGTCAAAATCTAAATGCAGCAGCCCATTACAAACAGTATTGTAAGGTGCTTAAAAAAGTTATTAGGAAGGCAAAAAGTATGTGGTATGCAGATAGAATAGCTAAGTCTCAGGATAAAAGTAAAACCATATGGTCAGTCGTAAAGGAAGTGGCTGGTCTGCAGAGACAGGTCGAGAATATAGAATCAGTGCGTAGTGGGGATGTCCGTGTTACTGATAAGTCGCATATATGTACAGTACTTAATAATCACTTTCTGAATATAGCAGGTGAACTAAATAGAAACCTAGTCCCAACAGGGAATCATATAGCGCTCTTAGAAAAAAGTGTTCCGAGACTGTTACCTGAAATGCTCCTCCATGATACTGACAAGAGGGAGATTGAGTTAATAATTAAATCACTAAAGACCAAGAACTCTCATGGATATGACGGGGTATCTAGCAGAGTACTGAAGTATTGTTCCACGTATGTTAGCTCAGTACTTAGCCATATCTGTAACTTTTCCTTTAGGAGTGGTCGGTTTCCTGACCGATTAAAGTACTCGGTAGTGAAGCCACTTTATAAAAAGGGAGACAGGGATAATGTTGACAATTATAGACCTATTTCTATGCCATCGGTGTTTGCTAAAGTTATCGAGAGGGTTGTATATACAAGGTTACTGCAGCATTTAAATTCACATAATTTGCTGTCAAATGTATAGTTTGGTTTTAGAAATGGCTTAACAACTGAAAATGCTATAGTCTCTTTTCTCTGTGAGGTATTGGACGGATTAAATAAAAGGTTGCGAACGTTAGGTGTTTTCTTTGATTTAACGAAGGCTTTTGACTGTGTTGACCACAAAATATTACTGCAGAAGTTGGAACATTATGGAGTAAGGGGAGTAGCTTACAATTGGTTCGCCTCCTACTTTAAGAACAGAAAGCAGAAGGTAATCCTCCGCAATATTGAGAGTGGTAATGATGTTCAGTCCCAATGGGCCACTGTTAAATGGGGCGTTCCCCAAGGGTCGGTGCTGGGGCCACTGCTGTTCCTTATTTATGTAAATGATATGCCTTCTAGTATTACAGGTGATTCAAAAATATTTCTGTTTGCTGATGACACCACCTTGGTAGTGAAGGATCTTGTGTGTAATATTGAAACATTATCAAATAATGTAGTTCATGATATAAGTTCGTGGCTTGTGGAAAATAATTTGATGCTAAATCACAGTAAGACTCAGTTTTTACAGTTTCTAACCCACAATTCAACAAGAACTGACATTTTAATCAGACAGAATGGGCATGTTATAAGCGAGACGGAACAGTTCAAGTTCCTAGGCGTACGGATAGATAGTAAGCTGTTGTGGAAAGCCCATGTTCAGGATCTTGTTCAGAAACTAAATGCCGCTTTATTTACCATTAGAACAGTATCTGAAATAAGTGACATTTCAACACGAAAAGTAGTATACTTCGCATATTTTCATACGCTTATGTCATATGGTATTATTTTTTGGGGTAATTCTTCTGATTCAAAAAGGGTATTTTTGGCTCAAAAACGGGCTGTTCGAGCTATGTATGGTGTAAGTTCGAAAACCTCTTGTCGACCCCTTTTCAATAGTCTGGGAATTTTGACATTGCCCTCACAGTATGTATTTTCTTTAATGTCGTTTGTTGTTAGCAATATTAGCTTATTCCCAAGAGTTAGCAGCTTTCACTCAGTTAATATTAGGCAGAAATCAAATCTGCATGTGGAATGCACTTCCTTGACTCTTGTGCAGAAAGGAGTGCAGTATTCTGCTGCATCCATTTTCAATAAGCTACCACAAGAACTCAAAAATTTTAGCAGTAGCCCAAACACTTTTAAGTCTAAACTGAAGAGTTTCCTCATGGCTCACTCCTTCTATTCTGTCGAGGAGCTCCTGGATGAGATAAAAAAAAATTAAGCAAATTCTAGTGTTACATTCTTGATTTTCTTTATTTAAACTAACGACTTGTCGCCTGAATATGTTTCTTATATTTCATTTTATCTGTTTCTACAATCGTGTTATAATTTCATGTATTGACTCGTTCCATGACCATGGAGACTTCTCCTAAATGTGGTCCCACGGAACAATAAATAAATAAATAAATAAATAAGTCTCCTTCTCCCTACCACACGTGGTATCTTGTAAGGTATGTCTCCACCATTGGTCTCCGTACCTCCCCTTTGCAGATTTGGGCCAAGATTAGTCAACTCTATGGCTATCGGACCCCCATCAGCGTCTCTGAGCTTTCACTGAATGGTCCAGTCTGTGCTGAATCCGACATCATTGCAAACCGTTTAGCAGAGCATTTTGCTCAGAGTTCTGCTTCTGCGAATTGCCTGCTGGCCTTCCGCTCCCTGAAAGAGTGGTTGGATCGTCGGAGCATTTCATGTCACACGCGCCACCCTGAATTGTACAATGTTCCATTCAGTGAGTGGGAATTCCAAAGTGCCATAGCTGCTTCCCCAGATACAGCTCGCACACCATATCGCATCACCTGTCAGATGCTCAAACGCCTCTCGGTGGACGGCCAGCGGCGCCTCCTAGACCTTTACAACCATATCTGGGTTGAGGGTGAGTTCCCGTCACAATGGCGGGAAACCATCGTAATCCCCATACTGAAACCTGGCAAAAATCTTACGGATGTGAACAGCTACTGCCCCATTAGCCTCACCAACGTTCTTTGCATGTTGCTCGAACGCATGGTGATCCTGCGGTTGAGTTGGCTCCTTGAGCCTCAGGACCTCCTGGCTCTGTTCCAGGGCGGTTTTCGTCAAGGACGCTCCTCCATCGACAACTTGGTGTACCTGGAGTCTGCCATTCGGTCAGCCTTTTCCCAGTGAGAACACCTCATCGCCGTCTTTTTCGATCTCATGAAGGCCTACGATACCACTTGGTGACACCACATTCTCCCTACTCTGCAAGAGTGGGGTCTTCAGGGACCATTCCCGATTTTTATACAAAACTTTTTATCCTACTGCACTTTCCGAGTTTGCTTTGGTGCTTCCCATAGTGCACCCCATCCACAAGAGAATGTGGTCCCGCAGGGCTCTGTCCTGAGAGTCCCACTTTTTCTAATTGTCATCAATGGACTTGTGCTTGCAGTAGGATCGTCAGTCTCTCCCCTCCTCTATGCTGGTGATTTTGGTATTTCTTTCTGGTCCTGCTCTACTGTTGTAGCTGAACGCCCTCTGCAGGGAGCTATATGGAAGGTGCAGTCATGGGCCCCAATCACGGCTTCCGGTTTTCGGCCGCCAAAACTTGTGTGATGCACTTCTGTCACCGTCGTACTGTCCATCCCCATCCCGAACTTTACCTCGATGACCAACTACTAGATGTAGTGCAGACTTATCGCTTCCTGGGACTGGTCTTCGATGCCCACTTCAGTTGGCTTCCCCATATTCGTCAGCTTAAAGACAAGTGCTGGCGGCATCTCAATCTACTTCGATGCCTAAGCCACACCGACTGGGGTAGTGATCGTCATACATTACTGCGGCTGTACCAAGCCATTGTACAGTCCCGTGTTGATTACGGAAGCGTGATGTATGGTTCAGCCGCCCCTTCTGTACTGTTGTCTACTAGACCCCCTCCACCACTGTGGAGTTCACCTCGCTATGGGAGCCTTTTGATCTAGCCCCATGAACAACCTCCTTGTAGAAGCGAGCATTCTTCCATTGCGGCTCCGGCGGCAACTATTGCTCGCAAACTATACTGCACACATCCATAGTTGACCTTGCCATCTAAATTACTGTCTTCCACGCCAACACGGTGGTCCATATCCCGCCTGCAATGGCGGCCCAGATTTGGGAATCCCCTTGCTGTCCCTGTCCGGTCACTTCTTCATGACCTTGACGCTTCCCCCCTACCACCTTTCCTGTAGACTCGTTTCCCTACACCTCTATGGTCAATACCTTGGCTGCAGCTTTGGCTGGACCTATTGGTTGGCCCCAATGGCTCAATCCCACCTGAGGTCCTCCGCCGAAATTTTCTCTCAGTAATTGGCGAGTATGGGGGCTCAGACATCAACTACATTGATGGCTCACTGGTCGACAGTCTTGCTGGCTTTGCTTATGCCCACATTGACGATTCATAACAACGCTCCTTGCTGGTTGGCTACAGCGTATCCCGTGTAGAGCCGGTTGCCATCTATCGCGCTCTTGACCATATCCGCTCCTGCTCTGGTGAGTCCTATGTCATTTGTGGTGACTTCTTTAGCAGTCTACAAGCCCTCAACCAGTGCTTCCCTAGGCATCCATTGGTATTGTTAATCCAGGTGTCTCTGTATGCCCTCTACAGGAGTGGACGCTCAGTGAACTTCATTTGGACCCCATGCCATGTTGGGATACCGGGCAATGAACATCTTGACCACCTGGCCCAACAGGCCACCAGTCAACCATCTCAGGACATTGGCCTCCCGGTGACCGATTTGCAAGCAGTCTTCCGCTGCAAAGTTTTCGCGATTTGGAACACTGAATTGCGCAACCTGACCACACAAAACAAACTCCGAACTATCAAGGAGACGACGAATGTGTGGCGGTCATCCATGCAAGGCACTCGCAGGGAATCAGTTGTCCTTTGTCGGCTACGCATTGTCCACACCTGTATGATGCACAGCTATTTACTGCGCCGTGAGGACCCGCCTCTATGTCGCTGCAGGTCGGCTTTGACGGTGGTCCACATTTTTTTGGCATGTCCCCTTTTAATTGTGGTCAGTCAGACGTTTGCGCTGCCTGATACGCTCCCTGCCCTTTTAACAGATGACACTGCCATGACAGACTTAGTTTTGCGTTTTATTCGGGTAGGGGGCTTTTATCACTTCATCTATGTGTTTGTCGTTTTCTTGTGTTGAGTCTGGCCTTTGGCCTCCGATTTTAGACTGAGTTTCTTAATGTGTTTCTAGGTGGTCGGCTTTTCCTTTTTTGTCTCTGTGGTCGGTCAACCACTGTCACACTCTGTGTGATTTTAATTCCTTTTGTCTGGTCTCTATCTGAGTCTTTCTTGTCCTGTGTCGTCTCTTGTCATCTCCATTGTTCGTTTTTATTCTTTGTGGGTGTTTGAAGTTTTTGGATAAAGGGACCGATGGCCCTAACAGTCTGGTCCCTTCGATCCAACAAACCAACATGAAGACAGTGCCTGATCTTGCTAGATTCTCTTTGCCAGGGAATAACTTGTTGTGTGAACGTGGTCCGCTAGGTGGTGTGTGCCAGTCAGCGAAGAGGTTTTTGGATTAGCAACGGCAGTAGGAAGGTGGCGAGTCGGTTTGGTGCTGAGAACGCAGTGTCGGAAAAGTCTTGTCTGGACCTGAAGTGATAGTGTGCCCTCGTTGGTGTTGAGTGCTGTTTGCCTGAAAATAACCACCTCTTTTGGATTCAAGTACTCGGATTGTACTGGTGTTTGTAAAAGTGTTGGCAGTGAACGGCGTCTACACTTTGGACACTGTATTCATTGTCCAGAAAAGAATGCCAGTCAAAGGAAAGCTGGAAGATCTGTAAGGCCTTCACTGCACTGTCGCTGAACCCTGGTTGCTTTTATGGACGAGTACTTGTTCACTCCATGTGAAGCTAGGTAGTTCTGCTATTCAATAGCTGGCGATCTGTGAAGGTTGTCATTGAGTCTGACCTTCTGGGCGCCATTTGTGTAGTGTGTATGTGTGGGGCTGGTGGCAAGTGCTTTATGTTTCAGATTTTATCATGCCAAATTAATGACGTAGTGCCAAGAAGGCTGTGCAGGACTGTAGTGTGTAATATAATATGATGCAACCTTACGACTTTTTAAACCCACTGAGGTGATCGTGGATGAATTCTAATGTAGCAGATCAACCTTTGAGATAAGTAATCGCCGTTTCTAACTGAACAGCTTGTATCTCCTTATTTGGCGTTTATCTGAAGGCGCTCTGCACCTAAGCTGGTTTGAAATTGTCTGGCAGTTTCGTACAATACTTGGGTAAGTCTTAATTGTGTAACTGGGAAGTCTAAACGCTGTAATTTTCTATTGTTACACTGCTTTTTTATGATGATTGTTCTGAAATGTGAATTGATTGTTAGTTTATCATTATAGAGATTGTTTAAGGTTTTATTTTTTGCATTTTAAAGATAGGTTTGAGGATTTAAATTTTAATGTAAATTAGTCACCTTTTTTGAGTTGAAACTTTCAGCTGATGTTTTTGTAACTGCCTTGAGCTTAAATTTAACATCATTGTATCACCGTTATTTGCCATCAATATTGTATCACAGTTAATATTTAATCAATGATATTGTAAAGTTACCTTAAAAGAACATATGTTTTTAGCAAATGTTGAGTAGGAATTTCTTGTTAACAAATTTGTTTTAAAGTCATGTCTGAATTAATATTAGCCCAACACATTACCCCTTTCTACAACTGCTGCCATACCATTCACAGCATACGACTTATACTAAATGTTATCCCTTTATTCTGTTTCAATGCCCCATCTGGGCGGGCTGGCAGCAGCATATGCGCTGCTCTTCAGGCGAAAGAGAGTAATTATACAAAGAAGATATTTAAAAGTAATAGAATGGAGAAAATGTGGCGTACATAGATATAAAAATGGGGAAGAGTATGGAAGAGAACAGACAAAAAGGGGGGCGACTGTAGAATGGAGATAAAAACAGAAAAAAGTAGTGCACACAAGAAATCACATACTGGGACAATTAAAGGATACAAAGGGAAGTATGATCAGAGCATAAGAGTATCGATGGACGGCGTAGCACATAACAATCACTGACAGTAACACTAGGTACAAGACCAACACACTATTAAAATCACAGCTCTTGATGCACAGGAGAACTGCACCAAACACAGCACACTGGTTACGATAAGCATACTGAGATGATCTGCCAGGGGCATAGAAACGAGGGAGTAGGGAATAAGGTAGGGAGAGAAGGAGAGGAAGTGAGAAAGGAAGAAGGGTGGGAGGGTAGGAGAGGAGGGAGATAGGTGGGTGAGGGCATGCCGGAGAGGGCAGGGGGGGAAGGACATGGGAGTGAAGCAGTCGAGGAGGGGTTGCAAGGGCTCGGGAGGGAAGAGGGAAAATCCGCTTTGGGAGAAGGAGGGGAGAGGAAAAGGGGGCCTTGGGGAGGGGGGCAACAATACCATGTTACAGTTGGAAGGAAGAGTAGAGGTCACGGCGAAGTTCAACACCCGGGAGGGGGAGGTGCTGTAAATTGCCCTGATGAAGGAGATGGAGGGTGTGGACGTGGAGAGAGAGGGATATATTGATAGAAATGTGACAACGGGCGGGGGGGGGGGGGGGGGAGAGGAAGGCGGAGCCGAAAGGGTGGGGGGGGGGGGTTATCAGGCCTGCGACCCAGTGTAATGGATGTGGAAATGTTGGAGGATAAGGAGGAGGTGTTGGAAGGGGATGGGGTCATACAGAACTCATGTGGGGGAAGGAAGATGGATATGGTATGCAAGGCAGAGCACATGGCGTTCGAGGATCTGGAGGGCCCTATAAAAGGGGGAGGGGGGCTGAGATCCAGGCTACGCTGGCATAACATAGGATAGGACAATGAGGGATTTGTAGGTGTGGAGGATGGTGGAAGGATGCAATACCCATGTCTGGCCAGACAGGAGTTTCAGAAGGCAGAAGCGAAAATGGGCTTTCTGCGAGATGGTAAGGAGATGAGGGGTCCATGTGAGTTGACGGTCGAGGGTACGCTCAAAATGTGCAGTCAACGCTTTACACAACTCATCAGATTTCAACGAAGCAGGGTCTATGTAAGGAAGGGGCAACTGCTTCAAACTATAAAGAAAGTAATTCGAAGAGAGGAGAAGTGAACTCACATCTACAGGGTCAGCAACATTTCTTACCTTCAGTAGAGCAAGAAGTTTCTCACGTAGTTCTCTCACTGCTCTGTACTTACGTCAGAAGGTCCGAAAGCCGGACGGAAGTACGGATCGGCAACACCTTTTAATCTGCTCGCTCACGAGATGCCAGCACCTGCAGAAATTCAGCATGTTGTTGCAGTAGTTCCAGCTGCTGCTGCTGCTACTGCTGCAGTGGCAGCTATTGTCGTCATAAATCCATATACCCCCCTACAGGTCCAGGGATTGAAATAGGCCCAAGGTATTCCTGCCTGTCGTAAGGGGCGACTAAAGGAGTATCACACATTTCGGCCTGTATGTGATGGTCCCCTGTAAGGTTTGACCTCCATTTTTCCTATTTCTACAGAAGTGCAGGCCATATGGGGAAGTACGCCTTATGTGGTGCATGAGTTATCCATACTGCTCTTACATTGGATCTCCTGAACGTCTTGTCATGGCTTTGCATCTCCACCTGCAATTCAACTATCTGGGCGAAAGCACTCTCTGGGGTATGTCATCTTCTTCTGTCGTCTCCTGTCCTCTTTCGTCCCCAAGACAATACTGGATTTCTCTGCACCTAATATCCAGCACAGTAGCTAGCCCATTGTGGTCATGTACCCATTTGGTGGTAGCTTCCTGACAACACTGGGATCACACTGCTGATGCCTGAGCTGTAAACTCACCACATATGCCATGGAGTAGATGCATGTCATCCTGGGGCATCCGGACTCTCAGTAATGGCCATCACGCCAGGTGGCCTTGCTGTGGCTGGGTAGCACCTGTGGGGAGGGCCCCTGATGGGACTGGGTCGCATCAAGGCAGATGACCCGCAATGAAACGGTCTAAGTCACATTTTGCTGGGGACGAAATGGCCCCAGCAGTCTGTAAGAAAGGATACATTCATTACAACACTGACAGGTATGACCCTAAATCGTTCCCCTCCCTAGCAACACCTTGGGAGGAACATAGGGCTTCAGAGCGACAGGATCCTTATTCGCTACGTTACTTGGTGCAGCAGGACTGATAGATACTCCTTGATGGAAATGGAGACACTGTTTTTTGTTGAGCACCTGGAAGATAACTTTGGGGAAGTGACAGCGCTATCCAAAATGCACTGTGGGTCGGTTGTGATTCAGATGTCTTCCCCAACCCAGACCCAGGTGTTACTCACCTGTGACAAGCTGGATGATATCTGTGTTACAGTCACTCCTCACAAAAGCTTCAATATGGTCCAGGGAATTATTTTTCTTAGCGACCTACTGTTACCGTCTGATGACGAACTAGATGGCAATTTAGAACTGCGGGGTGTTTATTTCGTTTGGCTCGTTTACAAGAGACCCAAAGACAATAGGGTTGCCACCAGTGCTTCATCTTGGCCATTGAGGGTAATTCATTACCTGAAAAGGTCAAGGTTATGGTCTACTGGTGTGACGTCAAACCCTATGTCCCTCCCCTTATGTGATGCTTGAAATTTTGGAAATTCGGGAACATGTCCTTCTGGTGCCCTTCCAGTGCCACATGTAGAGACTGCGGCCATTTGCTGCAACTGAATACTCCCACCTATGTGAACTGTGGACAGCATCACTCCCCCTACTCGCCGAACTACCTGGTACTCCAAAAGGAGCGCAAAACCCTGGACAGGCTATCTTACCATGAGGCTAACCTAAAATATGTACTACTAAACCCTGTTCCCATGCTATCTTCATATGTTGCCGCCATGACTGCGTCACAATCGATGACGCAGTTATGTCCCTCCTCTAAGGTGGCTCTAGTGGGCCCTCAGGCCTGCCCATTCTCGTCCCCCATCCAGTTGGCTTGGGGCACATCCTCCTCTGTTGCTCCCAGAGCTCCAGAGCTTCTACTTTGGCAGCACCTCCCCCCAAAATGCTGGGGACATCTGTCCCCTCCCCAGCTAGAGAAGCAATGAACTCCTCTGGCTCCTCTTATGCAGAAGGGGTACCTTGAGACTCTACCTTCCACAGTCTCCACCCCCTCCCCCTCCCGGTGGCCCAGTGGACACCAGTCAGTGGTTGGAGGAGCCACTGACTTGGTTGAAGGGCTTCAAGGTCGTCCACTGTAACTGAAGCTACTTCTGAGAAGCCCTCCCAGCGAGCCCTCAAGGCGTGGCGAGAGGGCAAAACTTCAAAGAAGAAGTCCACTAATAAACAGGAGCCTCCAGTGCCCCCTACACTTGCGCTCCCCCACAGATCTGCATCTGAGGACGTGGTGGAGATTCTGGCGTCCCCTGAGGATCTAGGTCTCGCTGATGCCTCGCCTGCAATGGTACAGGATGCCAACGCTCAAACAGTGGCGACACGTGATGCTGAGGCCTAATTTGCCTCCTTGGTCACTCCATGCCACCCCAGACGACACAAAGCGTCGTTCTCCAGTGGAACTGTGGCGGTTTTTTCTCCCCCCTGGCTGATTTATGTCAACTCTTAAGCAGTAGACTTGCCTTTTTCATTGCTCTTCAAGAGACCTCGTTTCCCGCCATACAGACCCCCACCCTTCGTGGCTACTGGGGGTACTACAAAAACCGTCCTGCCTGTGACAGACTGTCAGATCGAGTGTGTAATTTTGTCCTCACCTCTGTCTGTAGCGAAATTGTGCCCCTTCAAACACCTTTGGAAGCGAAATTAGAATTATATTAATACTGTCAGCTGCGCACTGGCGTTGATATCGATCAATGGGGTCAGCTGAAAATGTGTGTCGTGACCAGGACTCGAACATGGGATCTCCTGCTTACATGGCAGACGCTCTATTCATCTGAGCCACTGAGGTCACAGATGATAGTGCGACTGCAGGGACTATGTCACACACGCCTCCCGTGAGACTCACATTCTCACCTTGTATGTCCACACACTACATTCGTAGTGTCCCACCCCAACACACTTACTACTCGTGGAAGACATTCTTCCAAGTCCCGTAAGAGTTTGGGGAAAATGTGTGCATCCGAACAGAAGAAGAAGGTCATGGCCGGTTTCGCCAGAACTATATATTTATATGCATATGATATCTGTTCTTTCGGACATGTCTGGACATCTCGTAGGTTGGCCCTCCATCGACATAAGCGCCACCCCTACCTGGAGAACCTTATTGCCTTCAAATGGCTCCAAGCACAGGTTCGCCTCCTCATAAAACGAAGGAGGAACGCTATGTCCCCACCATTGGAACAGGAACCTCCCCATCCCAGGTTTGGACAAAAGCTTCGCCGACTTTATGGCTATCAGAACCCAGCAGGTGTACCTGGAATTTCCAAAAATGGAGCTGTATACGCCGATCCCGACATAATTGGAGAGTGTCTTGCTGAGCATTATGTTCGCATCTCTGCATCGGAGAATTACCATCCCCCCTTTCGTCTCCTCAAACAGAGGGAGGAACGACAACATCACTCTTTTGCTCTATTCCACCCTGAGCCTTATAACGCTCCCTTCAGTGAGTGGGAATTCCTCAGTAACCTTGCCAATTGTTCTGACATATCCCCTGGCCCAGATCGCATCAATTTGCAAATGGTGAAACATCTGTCAGCAGATTCCCAACGCCGCCTCCTTGCTATCTTCAACCACATTTGGAGCGATGGCGACTTTCCATTGCAGTGGTGGGAAAGTGTCATCATTCCAGTGCTAAAGTCCGGGAATAACCCACTACATGTCGACAGCTATCGTCCCATCAGCCTGACCACCGTTCTGTGCAAGCAGCTTGAACATACGGTGAGCCGGCGGTTGTGTTGGCTCCTTGAGCGTTGGGACCTTCTGGCTCTGGCCCAGGGCGGTTTTCGCCAAGGACAACTTGGTGTACCTGGAGTCTGCCATTCGATCTTCCTTTTCCGGCGACAACACCTCATTGCCGCCTTTTTCGATTTCACAAGGCCTACGATACCACTTGGTAACACCACATCCTCGCTACTCTGCATGAGTGGGGTCTCAAGGGCCCACGCCCTATTTTTATACAGAACTTTTTATCACACCGCACTTTCAGAGTTCGTATTGGTGCTTCTCATAGTGCACCCCACATACAAGAGAAGTGGTCCCGCACGGATCTGTCCTGAGTGTCCCACTCCTTTAAATGCTGTCAATGGTCTCGCACTAGCAGTAGGATCGTCAGTATCTCCTATCGTATACACTGACTATTTTTGTATTTCATTCTCCTCTTCTTGTACTGTTGCAGCTGAACGACATCTGCAGGGAGCTATACGGAAGGGGCATTCATGCACCGTCACTCACGGCTTTCAGTTTTCGGCCACCAAAATTTGCGTGATGCACTTTTGTCGTAGTTGTACTGTCCACCCCTATCCAGAACTTTATCTCCATGACAAACTACTAGATGTAGTGGATACTTACCACTGTCTTAGACTCTTCTTCGACGCCCACTAAAGTTGGCTTTCCCATCTTCGTCAGCTTATGGACAAGTGCTGGCGGCACCTTAATCTTATTAGATGCCTGAACCACACCGACTAGGGTGCTGATAATCGTACGTTGCAGCTGTACCAAGCCCTCGTACAGTACCCTACTGATTATGGCAGCGTGGTATATGGTTCAGCAGCCTCCTCTACACTGAGTCTACTAGACCCTATCCACCACTGTGGAGTTAACCTCGCAAGGGGTGCCTTCCGAGCGAGCCCCGTGAGCAGGCTACTTGTAGAAGCTGCCGTTCCTCCATTGCGGCTCCGGCGGCAGCTATTGCTCGCAATTTATACCACCCACATACATAGTTCGCCTCACCATCCAAATTACCATCTTCTTATCCCCAACACGGCGGTCCATCTCCTGCAACGGCGGCCTAGAACTGGGCTTCTCTTCAACGTCTGTATCCAGTCACTTCTTCATGAAATTGGCGCTTTCCCCTTACCACCTTTCCTGCAGGCCCACTTCCTTACAGCTCTATAGTCCTTTCCTTGGCCACAGCTTTGGCTGGACCTATTGCAAGGCCCCAAAGACTCAGTTCCACTTGAGGCCCTCCATTGGCATTTTATCTCTCTTCTTGGCCGGTTTGTGGGCTCAGAAGTCATCAACACCGACGGATCACTGGTATACGGTCTTTTTGGCGATGCTTATCCTAATGTTGACCAAACTGAACAACTCTCCTTGCTGGATGGCAGCAGTATTTCCACTGCAGAGATGGTTTCCATCTGTCACGCTCTTGATCACATCTGCTCCTGTTCTGGTGAGTCCTTCCTCATTTGTAGTGACTTCTTAAGCAGCCTACAAGCTCTCGACCAGTGCTTCCCTAAACATCCCTTGGTTCTGTTAATCTAGAAGTCTCCTTATGCCCTCTGCACCAGTGGACGCTCGGTGACCTTCAGTTGGACCCCTGGCCATGTCAGGATACCAGGCAATGAGCTTGCTAACCCCCTGGCCAAACACGCCACCAGTAAACCATCTCTGGACAGTGGCCTATTAGAGACCGATTTCGACCAGTTTTCTGCCGCAAAGTTTTCGCCATCTGGGATACTGAATGGCGCATTCTGAGTACACCAAACAAACTGTGTACTATCAAGGAGACGACGAATGTGTGGCGGTTATCCATGCAAGCCACTCACAGGGAATCTGTTGTCCTTTGCTGGGTCCACATTGACTATATGTGGCTAACACATGGCTACCTTCTCTGTCCACAAGGACCCACCTTGGTGTCACCGTGGCTCCCTTCTGACTGTCGTGCACATCTCGCTTGACTGCCCCATATTAGCTGCTCTGCGGCGGATGTTTAACCTTCCCATTACCCCACCTTTGGTGTTGGGCGATAATGCCACAACGGCAGATTTAGTTTTACGTTTTATTCGTGAAGTGGGTTTTATTGTACCATCTAAGGGTGGGCGTCTGGCCTTCTCTCTGGGGTCTCCATCCTCCATCCATTTTAACTCTGTCACCTTTTCTTTGCATTTGTCTGTCTTTGTGTTTGTCTTTTCTCTACATGTGTTCATCTCGCCTTGTCTTTTTGGGGTGGACATTATAATGTGTTGCAGACTGTCCGTCTGGTCCTCTTTTGTTCTTGTGATCAGCCAGTGCAGACCATCTGTTCAATGGTTATAATACAATCTTTTACTTTTCCTTATGGTTTTTGTTTTTCCCGTATTTTGTTTATACCATTCGTTTTCTTTTTAGATGTGGCTCCGCATTCATTTTCCCCCGTTTCCTTTTCCAAACGTACTTTAGGAGTTGTTTTACCCTGAGCCTTATTTGCGTGTGGAACAAGGGACTGATGACCCTGTAGTTTGGTACCTTTATCCCTCAAATCACCCAACCAACCAAATCCATAAAGCCATCGTCTCTGACGATGCAACCCTATCGATACGCGCATGAATCTGACTCGTCGCCACTTTACTAACCCTTATGACGTCAACTTGTTAACAACGGGAATCACAAGGGGAATTACAAGGTCCAAAGAGGAGGAACCAATCGACGTAATCAACAGATCATAGGAGAAGATATTCCCCTAAAAACCATAACGTCTAAGAGACAGAATATCCACGCATCAAGCTAGTAAGCTAATAAACAACAAATGGCCACCTTAGCTTGGCTCCACGGAAACCAATGGGTCTACCCACAACGCACATCGCACCTGCATCAAGCCGGCCAGAGTGGCCGTATGCTTCTAGGCGCTGGAGCCGAGCGACCGCTCCGGTCGCAGGTTCGAATACTGCCTCGGGCATGGATGTGTGTGATGTCCTTAGGTTAGTTAGGTTTAATTAGCTCTAATTTCTAGGCGACTGATGACCTCAGAAGTTAAGTCGCATAGTGCTCAGAGCCATTTGAACCATTAGAGCCTGCATCAAGCACATCAGTTGGTATATGTCCTAGCAAGGTATACGAGTGTACAAAAACCTTTACCATTTCCTTGATTTCCACATGACAAACTGATTGGTTACTAAACAATCCTGATATCACTAACATCATTGTGACGTAGCATCTTAATAGTATTTCCGATATTATTTCCAGACAATTCCAAGATCAGCCTTTGAAGGCTTAATTTTTCCGTGTCTTCCTTGTTGACCCATAGTCTGAGTGTCGTAACTCATCTGCCCCTTTAATTAACTTTACAGTGTCGAGTCCGTCAGTCTCTTTCAGCAGGACAAGTATGTCAAGTGTGTACCGGCGGCTCCTGCATCTCATGTCTGTTATAAGTTTCTTGTGTTTAGTCTTGTACATTTCTCACAGGTGAATTCTGTTGATGTTGTTGTTACTATTTTTCCAGTTATCGAGGTAATTTAGCTACTGGTGTTGAGAGGGAACAGTTTGTTCCATCTCATTACAATTAGTTTTTTGTTGCATTATATTGAATATACTTTCAACATTTTTTTTAGTTTAAATAGTGTGATACCTCGAGTGAAGAAGTGGACTACCTGTTTATTCAATTCAACTCATAATGACTTAAATGCACTTCCTTTCCCTAATCCCGCTGCGTTGCCTTGGGTTGATTAAGTTTGGGGTTTGTATTAAGAGTTCGTCTGCTGGTAGTGCCAAGGCAGATGTGTGGTCACGCTGTAGGTCGGTTAGTGCCAACCTAAGCCTGGAGTAAAGACAGAGATGATGCACTTGTTTGTCAGGGGGGTAGTCCGGGGTTGGTAACGGGTCCCTCTCCATTCCACGTAAGGGAACGGCCGTTGAGAGCCGCCACGATAGTCAATCTTGGGGTAGCGGCTGAACTGAGTGGACGAGTTCGAGGGCGATCTCCGTCCTTGCCGCCAATTTCACCGTGGGATGAGGTATTATGTTTTACACTGTTAATAATCCGCTCTTTTTCACGATTGAAATAGTTAGCGTGTCGTTACAGCTATTCATTCATTTTTTGAGAAATGTTGCCTTTACAATTAAAGTTTTCAGTTAGGGATTCTTTTTCAGAGGCGAGCATGGGGCTCGCGTTATCCATTTATAGTGCTGCCTTCAGCACACGAGAGCAGCAATAGCCCTAAAAAAATCGTATAGTTTCACTTTTAGAAGCAGCGTTTCTTGCAGTGTTAAAGTGACCTGGGGCATCACTCCGCCTAATTAACACTTGGTCGTAACGGCTGATGAGTAATTTGGATCACCATTCCGTGTGAAACCTGGTAGAAGATGCGTCTGTGACATTCTTAAGGTTCAAAGCGTGTGACGTAAAATTTTTCTAGGCTATCTCATAAATTTTGTTCACGGTTCCTTTTTAGGCCCGTTTGCAAGCAGCACGTCCTAACTACTATGATAAAGAATAAGTTGAGCGTTTGAATGATCGTATAGTATGGAAAGCAAGAACGAACAAAGGTGTGGGTACAAAACAACTACACTTCTGGCCATTAAAATTGCTAAACCATGAAGATGTCGTGCTATGGACGCGAAATTTAACCGACAGGAGGAAGATGCTGTGATATGCAAATGATTATCTTTTCAGACCATTCACACAAGGTTGGCTCCGGTGGCGACACCTACAATGTGCTGAAATTAGGAAAGTTTCCAATCGATTTCTCATACACAAACCGCGGTTGACGGGCGCTGCCTGGTGAAACGTTGTTGTGATGCCTCGTGTAAGGAGGAGAAATGCGTACCATCACGTTTCCGACTTTGATAAAGGTCGGATTGTAGCCTATCGCAATTGCGGTTTATCGTATCGCGACTTGCTGCTCACGTGGGTCGAGATCCCATGTCTGTTAGCAGAATATGGAATCGGTGGGTTCAGGAGGGTGATACGGAACGACAACCATCTGCACGAACAGTTCGACGACGTTCGCAGCAGCATGACTATCAGCTTGGAGACCATGGCTGCGGTTACCCTCGACGCTGAATCACAGCCAGGAGCGCCTACGATGGTGTACTCTGTTTTGGTTGGCAGGAGAGCCAACACCGTTTTACTAGAGGAGGCCGAAAAGCACGCGTTTTAGCTCACGCAGACTGGCGTGAGGTCTGGAACAGGACTCGGAAATTAGAATTTAGAAATACGGACGTAGCTGGTGGATTACTTAACTTTAATCAGTTAATGAAGAACGTCGGTCTTGATGGTACATGAATCAATATCGATTAACTGATAATGGCGCCTTGCTAGGTCGTAGTAAATGACATAGCTGAAGGCTATGTTAAACTATCGTCTCGGCAAATGAGAGCGTATTTTGTCGGTGAACCATCGCTAGCAAAGTCGGTTGTACAACTGGGGCGAGTGCTAGGACGTCTCTCTAGACCTTTCGTGTGGCGGCGCTTGGTCTGCAATCACTGATAGTGGCGACACGCGGGTCCGACGTATACTAACGGACCGCGGCCGATTTAAAAGCTACCACCTAGCAAGTGTGGTGTCTGGCGGTGACACCACATACTAAACGACGAACCTGGGTGCACGAATGGCAAAACGGCCTTTTTGAGGATGAATTCAGGTTCTGTTTACAGCATCATGATGGTCGCATCCGTGTTTGGCGACATCACGGTGAACGCACATTGGAAGCGTGTATTGGTCGTCGCCATACTGGCGTATCACCTGGTATGGTGGTATGGGGTGCCACTGGTTACACGTCTCGGTCACCTGTTGTTCGCATTGACGGCACTGTGAACAGTGGACGTTACATTTCAGATGTTTTACGACCCGTGGCTCTACCCTTGATTCGATCTCTGCAAAACCCTACATTTCAACAGGATAATGCACGACCGCATGTTGCAGGTCCTATACGGGCCTTTCTGGATACACAAGCACATTCTCCAGATCTCTCACCAACTGAAAACGTCTGGTCAATGGTGGCGTAGTAACAGGCTCGTCACAATACGCCAGTTACTACTCTTGATGAACTGTGGTATCGTATTGAAGCTGCATGGGCAGCTGTACCTGTGCAAGGCATCCTAGGTCTGTTTGACTCAATGCCCCGGCGTATCAAGGCCGTTATTACGGCCAGAGGTGGTTGTTCTGGGTTCTGATTTCTCAGGGTCTATGCACCCAAATTGCGTAAAAATGTAATCACATGTCAGTTCTAGTATACTATGTTTGTCCAATGAATACCCGTTTATCATCTGCATTTCTTCTTGGTGTACCAATTTTAATGGCCAGTAGTGTAGCTGTTGGTATCGGTCACACGCGTGGTGCCGAATTGCACTACCAGCGATCTACTAGTTCGTTCTTGGAAATTAGTTATGGTGAGGATGCTCACATGTGCTGTTAGTTGATTATTTGCGTGTGCCGTATTTCACAGGATGTTTTATTTTTTAAGAATTTGCTTTCTTTTGTGAATATGGGAGATGTTATTGTCTGCTTTGTACCCCCGTTTTTCCGCCAAAGAGAATTTTTGTTATTCGGTCCTAGTAGTATTCTTGGATGGGAATTTCGATCGCTGTCCCAGCAGATGGACCACAACGGCAGCAACGTAGTCCCGTCCTCTTTCCCAGTGCTTAAGTAGAAACGAGATGCCTGTTAGTATAAGCACCTTCAGTGCGAGGCAGAAGTTATTTGACTTGACTTTTTTTGCTGCAGTTATTAAATTTGTAAGGTTTTGGGGAATATGGATAATGAATGTCATATTAAGTTTGTAAAGTTTCTGGGAATCTAGACAATAAATGTCCTATAAACTTGATATCATTGTTTTTGTGGTCATTATGAACCCCATTCCTGTGTCGAGAGCAATGTCATGAATTTAATAATCATTACAAACCCCAGTCCTGCGTAGAGAGCAATATTACCCACAAAGTGGTGTCCTTATAGATCAAGATGGAGCGTGACCTTTGCTGACTTGCCCACTTGGTTATTTGAGCCCTTCTCCGTTTTATCAGCTGGGCAATATTAACATAATAATCATCAGATCGTTTAACTAAACGTCGGGCCGGCCCCTTATATTCAATCATTCCGAGCAATGTATCAAGCGGGCAAGCATGTGTCAATGACGCGACTTGGCCAAACACACGCGTCCGGCACACTCTAGCATAGATAGAAGGAAACAGATGAAGAGAGATACAAAAAGGTAACGAAACATAACTAAACAGAAGGAACCTTTCAGTGTGTATCATTTGCGTAATAACCTGAAGAGTATTGAAATGTCACTTCGTTTCCATTTATTACTCATTGGCGGGCCACCATCTATTTGCCGCGAATTTCGCACGTGACACGATTCCGACTGTGGCACGTAATGTACCCAGTTGTCTCTTGGGCCACTCTGGAGGAGCTATGGCGTCGACGACGCAAAGATTGTACAGCACCATTGTTGTAATGACTGTTTGCCCTCGAATCCTCTTATGTGAGGTCAAGAGAATCCAAGACCAGCATCAGTTTTCGGTCCTTTGATTTGTTTAACCCATATATTCAGGACAATATAGCCTTCAAAATTCTGATTACGGCTCGGTTAGAAATCGGGTCGTCGCGGAACCTGGCCTGGTTTATATGCCATTCGAAGTACATACGGAGGCTGCCTTGTTTGCTGTTGAAGGGCTATAGACTAGATGACTCTTTCCAAATTCTCTTATGCACACAGCTAGACCAATAATTTGTTACAACTACCCGCTCAAACTGAGCATAAACTTGGCAGTTCTCAGCTGTTGCAGTAGCCCAAGGCGCTTCCCCCCTGCATGCAGTACACTGTATTTGCTGCTGGTTAGTTCGCGACCAGGGCAGCACATTTCTAAAACCTTTATCAGTGGAACAGGACGTCTTCTTTTTTCCAGGAATGAATACTTGAAACTGCCTGTGCTTGCTGGCTTCCGTCCAGTAGGACAGATGACAGTTGTGGCGATGCACCCCTTTCGTACATGTGGTCGGCGACTATGATTCAGCTCATCCCCGTACTCTTGTGTACAAGCCATGCACTAGTATTTCCGTCTGCTCTAGCCAACGTAGACGACGCACTGTTTACACATTATTTGACCTTGGCTTGCCCTTGTTGCATTTCTTTGACTTGTGACGTGATTTTGTCTCGCAATTGTAGGAAATCTCTATCTGTTATACTCTTCACCTGTTTAATTTCTGAATTAAAAATCTCGCCTAGATTACTTCCTTGTGACTATTGCACATCTACGGACTGCCGAACTACGCGTAGCAATTCAGAAACTAAACGTTCGTTTGTTTTTTTTCAAACTCATTCTTGCTGGAACACCTCTCAGAATAATCTTGGTCAGTCTCCTAGTCGTGCATCTAATTGGAGTTTATGGTTAGCCTGTTGTTCGGTAGTGAATTTTTCTATTTCTACTTTAAGATTTAATTTACGTACAGATCCTTCAATATTTTTAAGCTTTCAGACGATCGATTCCTTTCGTCAGGTAAATTTCTGCTTGCATCTTTCAGTGTACCTACTTCAGCACTCATTTCATTTTGTCAGATGAACATCTTATTTTCTTGCAGTGACACGTTTGCTACCTCAGTCGCGAGGATATTATTCTGTAATGTTAATTCTGATATGCAGGTAGTCAATTCCACTATTTGTGTAGAAATTTCATTTCGAAACTCATTACGCTTCCCCTGGTAATTTAGTGGACACTTCATCAAATTTAGCTGATATATCAGCAGACAACTTAGAAGAAATCTATGTGGACATTTCATTACGTATGGTGGTCATTTCATCTTTAGTACACATTTCATCGTATAAAGAAGATGCATCATTACTTAAGGTTAACCTATTATTACTATTAGTGGACATATTAGTCGGTATTTCATTTATCTTCTGTAATACTACGTATAACACACTATCTGAATCAGGTGCCTTACCAGGTGTTGGAGTAACCACAACATTAATTATAGAATTAACCTTAGTATTATCGGTGTTGCCTTCAGTTAGCGACTTATCTTCCAGTGCTGAATCGTTGTACCAACCTTGCCTAAGTAGTCAAAGTCATTCTCGTCAGCAACGGAATCAATATTATGCTGTGCTCCGGGATCCATGGCTGGTAATTTTACTGTCTTTCCCTTAAGCATTTAATATTATTGATTATTTCGTGTTTTCAGTATAGTGGAATTAATTGAATTTAGTCTCCAAATAATTAGTTTCAGTGGGCAAGAATGTTCTCGCAATACAAGATGCATAAGCTGAAGCAGTGGAACATCGTCGTGCCGTTAGGCGCTCCCACAACATGAATTCCCCCATCTTACACAACAGGTTGCGTGCTGTAGCTAACCACTTGGAAATGAAATTATTAATTCGTCATGATAAGCAACCGAATGAGCACTGACTGCACTGTCACCACTCTGTACGTAAGATATTGTAATAGAGTGTATTATCCTTACCTGATCTGACACGATGAGCGCTGTCATCTACTTTTCTTATTTCGATATTATAACTGATCTGGTTTGGCTCCAATATATGTTTTATCCTTCCATTTCCTTCCGTTTTGTGCTCGTTTGTCATTTCTATCATGACTTTCCTCTAACAGTATTCATTGGATATATTGTAACCTCGGTCTTCCCCAACAGTTTTTATCCAATGTATACATCTGCCTCGGGTAGTGTGGAAGTTTTTCCTTAACATCTTAACAAGTTGCTACAATCCTGCCCCTCCGTCTTGACAGTGTTTCCCACATGCTCCTATCCTTACCAATTCTGCGGGAAATCTCCTTACTTCTTGTCTCATCATTCCATCTATAGCACCAAATTTGAAACGTTTCGGCATACTTCCTTTCCAGTTATCCCAGAGTCCTTGATTCACTTCCACCCAATGCAGCGCTCCAAACGTGCGTTTTCAGCAGATCCTGCCATAAAATAAGACCGATGTTTGAAAGTATTAGATCTATATTCACCAGGAATATCTACTTTTCCTGTGTTAATCAGCTACTTACGTCCTCGTTCTTCCGTCTGTCATTCTTTCTTTTGCATCTAATGTAAGACAGTTCGTTCCTTTTCACGTACTTCTTTGTCTCCAACTTTGATTTTAAGTTTATTGCTAAGCTCCTTTCCCATGTCCTCCCCCCTCCCCCACCCTCACCCCAGCTGAGTAGTCAGTGCGTCTGACTGCCATGTTGCGGACCTGGGCTGAGTTCGATTCCCGGCCGCTTGGGGTCTGGGTGTTGTGTTGTCCCTCATCATCGTTTCAACGTCGTCGACGAGCAAGTCCACCATTCTCGTGTCAACTGAAAACCCTTGCAACTCAGAAGCCAAAATCCCCCTGTTGGTGATTCCCGACCATAAAGGCCATATGATGATTCCATTTCATTTCCATTTCTGTGGCAACAAGGTGGGAGATTTAACGGGACATTCCATGTGTGATAAGGTGCATGGAAGCAGTAACTTTGAAGACTGTGTGTAACTTTGACTAAGTGTAACTTTGAAGACAGGAGTGTCCTCAGCATACTCATCGTGCAGATGTAGAGCAAACGGTACACTTGGTCACGCTATCAGTTCATGATTTCTGTAACCCGAACGAGTAGACCTCGAGGTACGAAAAACACAGTCAAAACGTCTCAGAACCAGAACTGGCCTGATTTCACTTTCTGCACACTGATTCATAAGCAGCTCACTAAACCATCAGTGCACCCCGGCGTACTTAATCATTTTGTAAGACTCCGAATTTCGACTGTTCGAAACACGCTACCCACCCTTGATCAGCAGCTGTCGTGTTTCTGTGTTATTTGGCGCACTGTGGACGGGCGGCGCTATCTAATGCAGTGAGCAACCGCTAGTTGCGAGATATCCAACCCCACACGTCCGTATCACGCAGGTCCCTATGCAATGTTCGCTTGGCAATTGGCTGAGTTTGTCTCCATTCACTGAGAGCAGGGATTCCTGTCATGTGTGCAGCGAACATTCAGTGACAATTTGAAACAAACACACATTTTCCTTGTAGTTTAGGGTACTTTTACTGCTGTTGTTACGTCGTGTACATGACCACGACTCGTACACCATTCTGTCTGGACACCTTGGATAGTCTGCGTTCACACACAAACAGACCATTTTATTCACGGAGTAGTCATGGGCACTTCCAAATTCGATACTGCCCTTCTGCCACTCAGTCAGGTCTCCCCATCCACCCCTCTTTGTGCGTAACTTCCGTACAGACGACTGGAGCCACAAACACCGCTTAAGTGCCACTGCTTACGTCAGTTCTAGTGTGTCATATAACCGTCTGTACCAGTTCTACAGCTACCGAAGCGTTGCAAAGTGATAAGCGCGTCTTTTTAAGGAAGAAGTGGGGGACTAATATTTTGTTTACTATACTCTTCTGTATCTGCCTCTATCAGTATTTTCTGTACGCATAAAATATTCACAAGTATGCATCAATGTATATATGTCTTTCCTTGTAGCTTGTTCAAATACAATGATAAGCTGACCACTAGGATAATATTCACGAAAAATTTTCCATATTGCTTCTGGACAATCTTTTTGATTAGATAAATGTTAATCTAATTTCAGCAACATTGATTTAGCTTTCCTAATGTACTTAATTTTAATATTGTTTGCCATTCTTCTTTAAAATGATTCCTCTTTCGACTTATTTTGGTGTCTTCAACCTTTTACTCTCTTGTACCAAACATTTTATCTCTCTCAGACGACCACACCAAGGATTTCCTATAATCAGTTTTGTGTATTCTAACCTTTGTCCCTCACCAGCAATTTTCTGTGTGCTGGTCATGTCAGCCACAAGTTAACCTAAGGCTCTTGGACGTCATGCTCACCCATCATATCTTCTTGTAAGGGTTTTCCAGAGACTTATCTTCTCTTGTAGTCCGTTCAGTTCTCAATTTCTTATTATTAATTAAGAAGCACCACACTTCAGAAGCTTTCAGTTTCTACATCTCTACATTTACAGCAGTCCATGTTCCATATGATGGTGCATTCCAGACATTTTTTTTTCACACACTACTTTCAACATTTCGCAGCAGTAAGTCAGTTTAGTGCAAGAAAGGTTTCTTTAACTGCATAAATATAGAGGGGTCGGTGGCCATTGTTCCTCAGCGATGCAGGATCATGAAGCATCAGTACATGATGAGTGCCTGTCAGGTGCCAGGGCTAGTAATGAGACATCATTAGCGGTTCCTTAGCTTGGTTTTCAACTGAAACCCAGCAGCAGCGAGGACAACAGAGATGGCACCCATGACTTGAAGGTGCTGACACCTCCGTCGCAGCAGTCCCAAGGCTGACAGTGAGGTCTCAGCGTCTAACGCAGCAAGAGCGGCGTCACACTCTCAGGTGTAGAATAGAGGGTCCAAAGCTGTTTTACAGAGGAAGACCGCACTGCAGTTCCTTCTCTAAATCCTCGCACAAACGAAAAAATGGCTGACATCGAAGTAAGTGTCCATGGAATAGAAAAGCAATTGGAATCACTCAACAGAGGAAAGTCCACTGGACCTGACGGGATACCAATTCGATTCTACACAGAGTACGCGAAAGAACTTGCCCCCCTTCTAACAGCCGTGTACCGCAAGTCTCTAGAGGAACGGAAGGTTCCAAATGATTGGAAAAGAGCAAAGATAGTCCCAGTCTTCAATAAGGGTCGTCGAGCAGTTCCGCAAAACTATAGACCTATATCTCTGACGTCGATCTGTTGTAGAATTTTAGAACACGTTTTTTGCTCGAGTATCATGTCCTTTTTGGAAGCCCAGAATCTACTCTGCAGGAATCAACATGGATTCCGAAAACAGCGATCGTGTGAGATCCAACTCGCTTTATTTGTTCATGAGACCCAGAAAATATTAGATACAGGCCCCCAGGTAGATGCTATATTCATTGACTTCCGGAAGGCGTTCGATACAATTCCGCACTGTCGCCTGATAAACAAAGTAAGACCCTACGGAATATTAGACCAGCTGTGTGGCTGGATTGAAGAGTTTTTAGCAAACAGAACACAGCATGTTGTTATCAATGGACAGACGTCTACAGACATTAAAGTAACCTCTGGCGTGCCACAGGGGAGTGTTATGGGACCATTGCTTTTCACAATATATATAAATGACCTAGTAGATAGTGTCGGAAGTTCCATGCGGCTTTTCGCGGATGATGCAGTAGTATACAGAGAGGTTGCAGCATTAGAAAATTGTAGCGAAATGCAGGAAGATCTGCAGCGGATAGGCACTTGGTGCAGGGAGTGGCAACTGACCCTTAACATAGACAAATGTAATGTATTGGGAATACATAGAAAGAAGGATCCTTTATTGTATGATTATATGATAGCGGAACAAACACTGGTAGCAGTTACTTCTGTAAAATTTCTGGGAGTATGCGTGCGGAACGATTTGAAGTGGAATGATCATATAAAATTAATTGTTGGTTGGTTGGTTGGTTTAAAGATTAAAGGGACCAAACTGCAATTAATTGTTGGTAAGGCGGGTACCAGGTTGAGATTCATTGGGAGAGTCCTTAGAAAATGTAGTCCATCAACAAAGGAGGTGGCTTACAAAACACTCGTTCGACCTATACTTGAGTATTGTTCATCAGTGTGGGTTAAGTACCAGATAGGGTTGACGGAGGAGATAGAGAAGATCCAAAGAAGAGCGGCGCGTTTCGTCACAGGGTTATTTGGTAACCGTCATAGCGTTACGGAGATGTTTAGCAAACTCAAGTGGCAGACTCTGCAAGAGAGGCGCTCGGCATCGCGGTGTAGCTTGCTGTCCAGGTTTCGAGAGGGTGCGTTTCTGGATGAGGTATCGAATATACTGCTTCCCCCTACTTATACCTCCCGAGGAGATCACGGATGTAAAATTAGAGAGATTGGAGTGCGCACGGAGGCTTTCAGACAGTCGTTTTTCCCGTCAGTTCCCGTCAGTTTGACACCCATACGCGACTGGAACAGAAAAGGGAGGTAATGACAGTGGCACGTAAAGTGCCCTCCGCCACACACCGTTGAGTGGGTTGCGGAGTATAAATGTAGATGTAGATGTTGATGAACAAGCCTCCAGCATATCTGCATAGGATGGCGGTGAAGGTGTGGAGTTATGTCATGGCCTCTCCATCAGAGGATGTCTGTGAACGCCAGTGTCTGCTGCCATATGCCAGTTGGGGGGCAGCACCAGCTAGCCTGCCTCCCTGGTACACCGTCAGTTTGACAGTGTGTCAGTTTGACACCCAGTGAACCAGCGGTAGATAACCTTAAAGCTGCACATCAATGAAGTTGCGGTTGGCAGCTCACTATGACAGTTTAGGACGGATGCAGTCTCAGAGGGAGTATGCAGCATATCATACGTCCTGCCTCGAAGCTAGCTCACTGAACCTGGGATAGAAAACGTCTCGGGAGCAGCTATCAGTCAGAGGCAACGTTGTTATTCCTTGGCAAGGATGGCTGAATGCAACCTGGTTTTCTGGGGTAGGCAGCATTCTTCATTGCTGCTTGGTGTCTACATTGTGGTAGTCAACTCTTCAGCTTGGCGCAGTATGCAATGTCAGTGTGGTGAAAGGCGTTCTTGTGTAATATTTACGTGTTGTTATAGCACCTTGCAGTACGGCTAGAATGTCGTTATGTTCCTTCACAGTCAAATCATATTGCTAAATTGGCGAATCAGATATCTCACCTGAGCAATGTGTGGGAAAGGCCTCAGTTGTGTCCCATGATATTTGCAGTCTCGACACTCATGTCTGTTTAACATTCCAGAGGCTACTCTGTGCTTGGTGCTTCAGGCATTCTTGATTTGGCTTGGTGATGGCTGGGAAAACTAAAATGTTTTCAGTTCACCCAGTTTATCTCTCTGTAGCACAACACTCCCCTTCCCTAAAACATTTAGTACTGAATTTTTCTCAGTTTGGTTCTGAAATAATCTCGTTACATACATGTTACATAGACTGTACCATTTTTAATGTTTAGATGTTTGTAAACACTGATTCACGAAGACCTTGTTTTGTTTCTTAATTCTATGTTGTCTCTGAGGACTCCTCATATACTATTATAAATTCGTAATTTTATTAAGTTACACTTTCTGTTCCTTAATTACACTCATAAACCACCCGATATGTGTCTGATGTACTGGTAACTCAGGGGATAGGCGAAGTTGCGTTTAAAGCAAAAGCAGAGTACACAAACTGCTACTATAAACGTGGCAGTTCTGGTAGTTGTAATACTTACAGTTGTGATGTTGAATGATTATTTGCCTGGATATTGCTAGATGTACTAGAACACCTGCGTATATTATTCACGCGCGTGCCTGCGAGGTAGAGTCACTTTCCAACAGTATAATTAATCTAACTCACATAGATTTTACGCTCTGGTACCGAAATGTCTCCTGTTTATTACCCTTGCCGGCTGCGCGGTGAAACTGAGCTACAGCGGCACAAATTTATCCATTGGCCACCAAAGTTTACAGTTTAGCATTTTCCGTCGATACTTGTAAGAATATTAGTGCGAAGAAAAACACATTCGCAGGGGTATTGGAGAGGCAGTATAAATATATTGGTCTCTACATTACTGGCATATTTTCCGGGAAATCGGTGATCTTCAATAAGAACTTTCGTTTTTGCTATTTTCAGTAATCTGTGGCCTAGCACAGTGCAAGAGGAAATGTTTATTTCTTGTTGTTGAACCTGAAGAATAGCTAAGCTTCCAGGTCGACTGCAAATGTTATGCGGCACTGCCGGTCGTCGCTGCTCCTATCATACACCGAGGTGGCAGAAGTCACGGGATAGAGACATACACGTATAAAGACGGCGGTAGTATCGTGTACACAATGCATAAGAGGGCAGTGCATTGCCGGAGCTATCGTTTATACTCCATGTGAAAATGTGTCCGGCTGCACGACGGGAATTGACGGACACTGAACGCGGAATGGTAGTTGGAGCTTAACGCATGGGACATTCCATTTCGTGAATCGTTAGGGAATTCAATATTCAGAGATCCACAGTGTCAAGAGCTTGGCGAGAATACCAAAGTTCAGGCATTACCTCTCACAACAGAAAACGCAGCGGCCAACGGCCTTCACATAACGACCGAGAGTAGCGGCCATTGCGTAGAGTTGTAAGTGCTAACAGAGAAGCAACACTACCAGAACTATTCGCAGAAATCAATGTGGGACGTACGACCAACATATCCGTTCCAACGGCACAGCGAAATCTGGAGTCAATAGGCTAAGATAGCAGACGGCCGACACGAGTATGTTTGCAGACAACACGACGTCGCCTATAGCACTTCTTCTGGGTTTGTGGCCATATCGGTTGGTAAGGGTTCAGTTGCTGCGCAGATCCCACGAAGTCATGGACCAAGGCATTGTGGAAGTTGGTGAATGCTCCACAGTGATTTGGCCTGTTTTTATATGGAACTGACTGGGTCCTCTGCTATGTTCGTTTATTTGTGCCTCTTGCAGCAGCGGCCGGTCTTCCTGAGAGTTCAGATAACTGCAGATGCCGGAAATGCTTGTCATTAGGAGCTCCAATGTTAGGCGGGTGATGGAGCTCCTTAGGGGATTGGCAGGCAAGGACGGGAAGAAAGACAATGTGCACTCCGTGTGCATACGGTGGGAGTCATCCAAGATGTGGAAAGGGTCCTTCCGGATGCCATGAAGGGTACAGGGTGCAGGTGGTGACTCATCTCAGTACTAATGACGAGTGTCGCTATGGATCGAAAGAGATTCTCTCTGGTTTCTGGCGGATATCTGAGTTAGTGAAGACTTCCAGTCTTTCCAGCGAGATGAAGACAGAGCTCACCATCTGTAGCATCGTCGACAGGACCAATTGCGGACATTTGGTACAGAGCCGAGTGGAGGGTCTGAATCAGAAGCCCAGACGGTTCTGCGACTGTGTAGGCTGCAGATTCCTCGACTTGCGCCATAGGGTGGTGACATTTCGGATTCCGCTAAATAGGTCAGGTGTCGACTACACACAGGAGGCGACTACATAGGTAGCAGGGGCTGTGTGGCGTGGATTGGGCAGTTTTTTAGGTTAGACAGTCTCGGGAAAGATCAAACAGGGCTCCAGTCTCAAAGGGTACAGGGCAAAGACACGACGAGAATCGACCAAGCAACAGTCGGTATTGTAGTTGTAAATTGTCGTTGGAAAATTACCAGAGCTTCAAGTGCTGATAGAAAGAAGTGAAACTGAAATCGTTATATGAACAGAAAGCTGGCTAAAGCCGGAGATAAATTCTGCCGAATTTTTGACAGAGGCGCAAACCGTGTTCAGAAAGGATAGATTTAATAAAGTAGGTGGTGGTGTGTTTGTGTCTGTTGGTAGTAGTTTATCTTGTAGTGAAGTTAAAATAGATATTTCCTGCGATTTACTATGGGTAGAGTTTATACTCAACAGCCGTACCAAAATAATAATTAGCTTCTTCTACCGACCTCCCTACTCAGATGATATAATAGCCGAACGGTTCTAAGAAAACTTGAATCTCATTACGAATAAGTACCCCACTCATACAGTTATAAGTGGTGGGGACTTCAAGTTACCCTCGATTTGTTGGCGAAAATACACGTTCAAAGCTGGTGGTAGACAGAAATATCTTCCGAAATTGTACTAAATGGTTTCTCTGAGAATTGCATTGAACAGTTAGTTCATGAGCCCACACGAATTGTAAATGGTTGAGAAAACACACTTGGCCTCTTAGCCACAAATAATCCTGATCTAATAGAGAGATTAGTGAACAAAAGATCATTGTAGCGAGGCTCAAAACCATATCAACCAAAACTACTAAACATAAACGTGAAATATATCTATTTAAAACAGCAGATAAAAATTCGCTTGATGCCTTCCTGAGAGTCTCCATTCCTTCCAAGCTATTTATGTATGAGTAGACCAGATAGGGCTCAATTTCAAAGATACAGTATCGACAGCAATAGATAGATTCATACGGCACAAGTTAATAAGAGACGGGACTGTTCCACTATGGTACACAAAGGAGGTCAGAACACTGTTACAGAAGCAACGAGAAAAGCGTGCCACATTCAGAGGAAGGCAAAATCCCCAAGACTGGCTAAGTTTCACTGAAGCTCGAAATTTAGTGCGGACGTCAATGCGAGATGCTTTTAATAGGTTCCACAATCTAACATTGTCTCAAAATATGGTAGAAAACCCAAAGAGATTCTGATCGTATGTGAAGTACACCAGTGGCAAAAAACAGTCAATACCGCCACTGCGCGATAGCGATGGAAATGTTACCGATTATGGTGCCCCTAAGGGGGAGTTACTAAATACAGTCTTCCGTAATTCCTTCACGAAATAAGACGAAGTAAATATTCCAGAATTCGAAATCAGAACAGCTGTTAGTATGAGTGACATAAAAGTAGATACCTTAGGTGTTGCGAAACAACTCAAATCACTTAAGAAAGGCAAGTCTTCCGGTCCAGATGGTATACCACCAAGGCTCCTTTCGGAGTATGCAGACACAATAGCGCCTTTCTTAGGAATCATATACAACCGCTCACTTGACGAAAGGTCTGTTCCTAAGGACTGGAAAGTAGCACAGGTCACACCAATATTCAAGAAAGGAAATAGGGGTAACCAATTTAATTACAGACCCATGTCACTGACCTCAATTTGCAGTAGGATTTTGGAGCATATACTGTACTCGAACATTATGAATCACCTTGAGGAAATTGACTTATTGACACATAACGAACACGGATTCAGAAAATATCGTTCTTGTGCAACACAGCTGTCTCTTTATTCCCGGCCGGTCGGGGTGGCCGAGCGGTTCTAGGGGCTACAGTCTGGAACCGCGCGACCGCTACGGTCGCAGGTTCGAATCCTGCCTCGGGCATGGTTGTGTGTGATGTCCTTAGGTTAGTTAGGTTTAAGTAGTTCTAAGTTCTAGGGGGTTGATGACCTCAGAAGTTGAGTCCCATAGTGCTCAGAGCCATTTGAACCATTCTTTATTCCCATGAAGTAATGAGTACCGTCGACAAGGGATCTCAGACCGATTCCATATTCCTAGATTTCCAGAAGGCTTTTGATATCGTTCCTCACAAGCGACTATTAATCAAATTGCGTGCATACAGAGTATCATCTCAGTTGTGTGACTGGGTTTGTGATTTCCTCTGAGAGAGGTCACAGTTCGTAGTGATAGACGGTAAATCATCTGGTAAAACAGAAGTGATATCTGGCGTTCCGCATGGTAGTGTCATAGGCCCTCTGCTGTTCCTGATTTACATAAATAATCTATGTGATAATCTGAGCAGCCCCCTTAGATTGTTTGTAGGTGACGCTGAAATTTACCGTCAACGAAATCATCAGACGATCAATTCCAATTACAAAATGATCTAGAGAGTATTTCTGTATGGTGCGAAAAGTGGCAATTTTAACTAAACAAAGATCATCCGCATGGGTACTAAAAGAAATCCCATAAATTTAGGGTATACGATAAATCGTACAAATCTAAGGGCTGTCAATTCGACCAAATACCTAGGAATTACAATTGCGAGCAACTTAAATCGGAAAGACCACATAGATAATATTGTGGGGAAGGCGAAACAAAGACTGCGCTTTGTTGGCAGGACACTTAGAAGATGCGACAAACCCACTAAAGAGACAGCCCACATTACACATGCCCGTCCTCTGCTGGAATATTGCTTGCGATGTGGGATCCTTACCAGGTAGGATCGACGGAGGGCATCGAAAAAGTGAAAGAACTGCAGCTCGTTTCGTGTTATCGCGCAATAAGTTTGAGAGTGTCACTGACAAGACACGCGAGTTGCAGTGGCACTCACTGAAACAAAGGCGGTTTTCTTTGCAGCGAGATCTATTTAGGAAATTTCAATCACCAACTTTGTCTTCCGAATTCGAAAATATTTTGTTGACACCCACATACGTAGGGAGAAATGACCCTCATAACAAAATAAGAGAAATCGGAGCTCGAACGGAAAGGTTTAGATGATCCTTTTTCCCAAGCGCCATTCGAGAGTGTAATGGTAGAGAAGTAGTGTGAACATGGTTCTATGAACCCCCTGCCAGGCACTTAAGTGGGAAATGCAGTGTAACCATGTATATGTAGATGTAGATGTAGACCATTTGCATCCATTCATGCACTTCACGTTACCAACCGACGATGGAATTTTTATGCATGACAATGCGACATGTGACAGGGCTACAATAGCAGACAACCTTGTCTACAGGGCAAGTACAACTATGAATGGTTATCTTGGGTATTAACAAAACCGCTTGAGCATCATTTGGTGCTTTATTATTGAATCAGGACTGGTTTTGTGGCACTAAAATCCACTTGCGCGAGCGTCCACAAGCAAGATGTCTACTTTCCTGACGTCAGTATGACAGCACGCGGCTGCGTCTCCTGTTCGATATTCCGTATAGATCGGAGAAGCGGTAAGTGTGGTTTTCGATTTCTGCTTTTCCGTCAATAGCTACTTACTTGACGGGTTTGGTCCAGGTAGAACATCCCTCCAATCTATGGCAGACACTTATTAGTTTTACATTCTGGCCCAAAATTCTTCATTTATTTTCACTTTACCAATGGATCATTATGGTGCGATATGTTTAGGACCCATCCACCATACTAGAATCCAGGTGTTTTAATCTCTGACATAACGCCCTTTATCGGTGTTTTTCTCTGACAGACAACGAATGCTGGGTACAAAGTTCTGAGTTTTTCAGCTCTAATGTTTTAGTTATGTGAGTACTAACATATTAATATTCCCATATACAAGATTTTAATAGTTTTTAAATATTTAAATATTTAATTCTTCAGGTAATTTAGCATTCCAGTGTATGTCTCAGAGCCGGCCGAAGTGGCCGCGCGGTTCTGGCGCTGCAGTCTGGAACCGCGAGACCGCTACGGTCGCAGGTTCGAATCCTGCCTCGGGCATGGATGTGTGTGATGTCCTTAGGTTAGTTAGGTTTAACTAGTTCTAAGTTCTAGGGGACTAATGACCTCAGCAGTTGAGTCCCATAGTGCTCAGAGCCATTTGAACCATTTTTGTATGTCTCAGAATTGTTGTTCCTTCTATCCAGAAGGAACAACAATTGTTATACAGATGTCCACCTAAAGATGCAACTTTTCGTGCCGCGAAACCGGTAGTGATTCAACAGTAAAGGACTAAATTCGACTGAAGCGACTTGTTAATGCGCAGACAGGCTACAGTTGTTCGTAACTAGTTCGAAGAATAGTCACGACAAATCGAGCGAATGATTTGCCACCCATATCTCCCGACATGAATCCCATCGAACATTTATGGGATTTAATCGAAAGGTCGGTTGGTGCACAAAATCTTGCGTCGGCTACACTTTCACACTTATGGAAGGCTATAGAGGCAGCATAGCTCAATATTTCTGCAAGAAACTTCCAAGGACATAGTGAGTGCATGCTTTACGCCGGGCAAAAGGAGGTACAGCACTATATCAGAATGTATCCCATGACTTTTGTCACCTCAGTCTATATAGTGCTTTTGCAGCCGTGTCATGTGCCGGCAGCGCCACCTGGTTTCTTTCAATTTTGCGTCGGTGTTCATAGCTTCATACACATAAGATATTTTTGCGACTGAAACCGTAGGTTTATCTAGACCCTATCTCACCATAACCTAATTCAGCACATTAATGAATTTTACCATCAAACTGGGGGGGATGATTTATGATCCAGAAGTCTGTTGTATAATCTGTCCTTATATATAGAATGTTAATGGGTCTTCAGTGTATATTCTCGGTAGTTAAATGCTTCGCGTTGGAAACAAGACATCAACTCGGAGACGGCTGTGTGGCTGTATTGAATACTATTCTTCGCAAGACTGTTGTTGGCGGATGGAAGTAGCCACCAACACTTTTAAGGAATTTTATGTTACTGCCATAAGCGGTTTCGGCTCTCACACCCATAATCAGGGGACTACACTTGCTTTGTTGCAGTATTAGATTTGTCAGTGGCGTGTCAGCTGCTCCTGAACTGCATAATAATATTTTAACACTTAGTGCCACTTTGAGGGTTTGTGAATGCTTGAATAACAGACTAATTTTTAATTGGGCGGACACGGGCAGAACTCAAAGTCAAGGTGTTGCCAGGTTCTTTATGGAGAGTTTCGAACAACGAGCGATGTCGACAGCTGTGATGTCGTTCGAAGAGCGAGATGCCAAGGAGAGGTTGGTACCGTGCGACAGGAGCGCAAGTAAGCGTAGTCACTGCCAGAAACAACAACGACTGAGAAACAATGGCACAGACACGTGCAGAATTGTTTCCGTGAACCACCTCATCACCTAGCTTGCTTACATCCAGCGCAGTGCCCCTCACCCCCTGCCACTAATCAACGCCGTAGGCGACAGCATTCTGCCCACAACGAGCCAGCAGTATGTCAGTTGTATAAAGATTCATAGTCAACTGTACTTTGTGAGAAGTGACTACTACCTTCGTATTCTGTATGGAGCGATATTTAATGTCCAGTGACAGTAATAAATTCTCATAACATTCCTTGTGGACAGGGATTATAACAAAGTTAAATATTTCGTCTCGTTCATGTTGCAGTAAAGTGATCTAGTATTTTTCGTGTTACAGCATCATCTCTGCTCCTGCAGAAGTAAAGAGAACACACCGAATATTATTTAGTCCGGAAAAACAGCAGCAAATCACAGAGCAGTTAAGTGGTGCCGCTATGTGAATGGCACTTGTGTAACCTTAACTGAATTTTCCGTCGGTAATTGGCAGAACAAGATAACAGTATTAAAAGAGAAAAATTTCCTGCTGTTCCGTAAAATTCCATTTGTTTGGTCGCAAATCGGCTTTCGGCTTCTCATGCCATCGTCAGCTGAAAACTGAATGTCGCAAATACAGATAAAATGTGATGAGTGACTTACACAGGTATTATTTGTACAGAAAGCCCATAAATGACAAGGAGAACTTTACAGTAATTAAATTAATTAAAAAAGAGGATAAACAAAGATTTTTAATGTGGAGATGCATTTAACAAATGATAAGAAGTAATTTTTACACTTTGAATTTAGTAATCGTAACCCGCCGCGCGGGATTAGCCGAGCGGTCTGGGGCGCTGCAGTCATGGACTGGGCGGCTGGTCCCGGCGGAGGTTCGAGTCCTCCCTCGGGCATGGGTGTGTGTGTTCGTCCTTAGGATAATTTAGGTTAAGTAGTGTGTAAGCTTAGGGACTGATGACCTTAACAGTTAAATCCCACAAGATTTAACACACATTTTTCAATTGTAACCCAAAAGTAATTTAACAAATGCTAGAATAGATACTGATTGTGATCTTTTAATACTAACCTGGCATTCTGTGTCATGTGTTTGTCGATTTCCTATTTTTCCAGTGAGGCTATCATTTGCTTTTCTTTACAGAAGACGAAATTTCATATTCTACATCATATAAGTGGTTTTCCGCTATCAGATAAACAGAAAAGATCGAATGTTTTCTCCTTAATCGCCAGATTCTCTCTTGTTCACGAAGCGTAATTGTCATAGCTCAGCATGACTGAAAATGTACTCTTTTTCTCACTACTTGGAAGGGATTTCGTATACACTACTGTTGCTCATGGCAACTAGGGGAAAGGTATAGCCATTGGTGAAAACGATTTGTTTTATGGTGTGTAGTTCTGTTTGAAAGACTGATCTAGATAATAGAACAGCCATGAGGCGATGCGCTATCGAACGGAAAGGTGCATGTCACTGACTGTTTGAGCTTCCAGGGATTACCGTATCAGTAGCTATATTTTTTCTATAAATACTAAATACATGTTTTGTTGTACTAATATCTATATCAAAATTCAAGAAATTTATAGACGAGAGCCTTCTTTTTCCATTTTAAACTGAATTTTAATTCTGTTGTGAGTTAAACACTGTTATAAGGTATCTAATTGTCTAGTGGTGCCGGTCCACAAACAGAGCACCTCGTCGACGTATCAGAGTCAGTACTTCATTTTAAAATTCAGTGACTCTTTCTGTAAGAAAATGTGTTCGAAATTGTCCGTGAAAATTTCAAATACTATAGGACTAAGAGATGAACCCATATCTAGACCATCAGACTGGCTATAACATGTGTTTTGAAATTTGAAGTAATTATGTTTTACACACATTTGAGTAGCATCGATTGTGTCATGTAATTCTACAGGATTTACTTTGGATTGTGTAAAAATTCTGATAATAAGTTTATAGATTTTCACGAGCAGGAACATTCATAAATAAGCTAGTTATGTCGGACGATATTAGTTCAAAACTGGGTGGGATTTGCATACCTTTAATTTTGTCAAAAAGAGCCATGGATTTTCTAACGCGAAATTTAGATTCGAAACTGCTCCTTCGCTAGTAGAGAACAAGGAGTAGTGGCGGAGGAGACTACTGGTGACACTGGAACACCATGCAATTATTTGAGGACGCTCATAATCCATGGTGATCATATTAACTAGCATACGGCTGTTGCTTTCAGATGTAACAGTTTTACATAAACAGAAGGTGGTTTCTGTGGTGTCACCGCCAGACACCACACTTGCTAGGTGGTAGATTAAATCGGCCGCGGTCCATTTAGTACATGTCGGACCCGCGTGTCGCCACTGTGTGATCGCAGACCTAGCGCCACCACAAGGCAGGTCTCGTGATACGAACAAGCACTCGTCCCAGTTGTACGACGAGATTGCTAGCGACAATACGGACGAAGCCTTCCTCTCATTTGCCGAGAGACAGTTAGAATAGCCTTCTGCTAAGTCCATGGCTACGACCTAGCAAGGCGCCATTAGCCTTACCTACTTTGAGAGTTATAGTATAAATGTCTCAAGAAGAACGCTGTATTCATCACATAATAAAAGTTAAGTATAAAGCAGCTACGTACTTTTCTTGCTACCATTCAATAGTTATCCTGTTCCAGAATTGACGCCAGTCGGCGTGTGTGTACGATTGCCTTTCTTCCGGCTACCTCCAGTGGCGTAACAGTCTTGTTACGTCACTACAGATTGGCGACGAGTAGAAAGGTTTTTTCTGATTGCTCTGATTTATTTGTGTCATGGCTTCGCCACAATCTCCAGATGTACTGTCCGAATTTTATCGCTTGCAGAATCAGCAGACGCAAGCGTTATTGGATGCTCTTGGACAGCTCGTCCAGGGTCAACGTGCGCTGCACACCGATGCGGCCGCCGCCGCTTCATCGCTACTGCAGCCACGACATGCTGTTGCACCTCAATTCCGACCCTTTGATGCAACCCACGAGTCATGGCAAGAGTGGTCCCGTCAATTCGCCTTCCACCTCGCCGCCTACAGAATTCAAGGTAATGAGCGGCAGCCGTTTTTGCTTTCTTGTGTCGGTGTGTCCACATACCGTGTGATAGTGAAATTGTTTCCCCGACGTGACGTAGCAACTCTGTCCTACGAGGAAATTTTGTCTGCTTTAGATGCCTATTTCAAAGAAACAGTTAATGTGGTTGCAAAGCGGTATACGTTTTTTCGTACAAAACGTACGGCCGGTCAAACTAATAGGGAGTGGGTAGCAACATTGCAAGGACTTACTAGGGACTGTGCCTTTGACTGTGACTGTGGCCTTTCTTATTCAGATAAAATGGTGCGTGATGCAATTGCACAGAACGTTTCTGATGTTCGCATACGGGAGCAAATTTTGAAACTAGTTAATCCCTCCCTTCAACAAGTGATAGACATATTGGATAGACAGGACACACTTGACTGTGCTCAGGTATCTTCTGAAACTTCGCCAGCTGTGTGTAACATTAACCGGCCCGCCGGGCGCGCTCGCGCTACGCGGCCCGGTCAACTGCCCTCGCGTACGTCCGCACAGCTGCCGCCGCGCTCTAAGCCACGTGTGCCGTGCCAGCCCACAAATGCAGTGAAATCATGCCCGCGGTGTGCTACTAGACATTCGCGTGAACATTGCCCGTCACGCCAAGCTATTTGCTTTTTCTGTAATAGGAAAGGACATGTTCAAAGTGTTTGCCAGAAAAAGCTCCGATCCGACAATCACAATCATTCCAGGCCCTTTGCTTCGCGCCGGAATCGAACCAAGGACACTCAGGCTCGTGGACCTTCGCCCATGGACATTCATGTCGTTAATTCCGCTTCGTCCAGTGACACTTTCTCTAACAGTGACTGTGATCGTCCCACAAAAAGAGTGCGTCGACGTCGCCGGAAATCACGTCAATTAGCAAGTGATTCTGTACCAGTGTCTGTTCAAATTGCCCAAAACAGTCGCTCTTGTCGTCAGCAGGACAATAAACTTTTTGTAGATTTGGACTTTAATGGCAAGGTCATACCATTCCAGCTCAATACCAGAGCTGCAGTTTCATTGCTCAATCACGACACGTACAAACAACTGGGCAAACCCCCGTTGCGTGCCGCAAATGTTAAGCTAACCACATATTCAGGACAGAAAATTCCTGTGTTAGGACAGTGCAGCCTTCTTGCATCATACAAGGGACAAACAAAACTTGTGTCATTTTACGTTCTTCTTTCTTCTACTGCAGTGAACTTGTTTGGATGCGATTTATTTCAGTTGTTTAACATGTCTATTGTAAATCAGGTCCTATCAGTGAATCAGACTGTGCCTTCAGACAGTGTTTCTCGTCTATGTGATGAATTTGCAGACATTTTTGCACCGGGCTTAGGTTGCGCTAAAAACTATGACGCACATTTGGAACTGACAGTAAACGCGCAACCGCAATTTTTCAGAGCGCGCAATGTGCCTCACGCATTGCGTCAGGAGGTCGCAAGAACATTGAACAATGTAGAATCACAAGGTGCGAGTGAATGTGCGCAATGCCTCTTCTCTTTCAGCTCCGCTTCATCGCGTACGCCGTACAGGTGTTCCGTTCGTCTGGACGACGGCATGCGAACGCGCCTTTCGCCAGTTGAAATCGGCGTTGCTTTCTAATACTTGCCTTACGCCATTCGATCCCCAGAAACCCCTTTTGTTGATGGTAGACGCATCGGATTTCGGGATCGGTGCTGTCCTTGCGCACAAAGTTGGCTCCCATGATCGCCCTATTGCCTTTGCGTCCAAATTGCTCTCGTCTGCGCAAAGAAATTATTCACAGATAGAGAAAGAAGCTTTGGCTCTCGTATTTGGTGTTACTAAGTTCCATGATTTCTTGTATGGTCGTCACTTTACCATCATCACAGACCACAAACCTTTGACATCGCTTTTTCATCCGACCAAGCCTGTACCTCCGCGTACAGCGCAGAAATTCATTTGCTGGTCTATTTTCCTCTCGCAGTACCGCTACGATATCTTGTATCGGTCCACTGCTAAGCACGGAAACGCTGATGCGTTGTCCCGTTTGCCTGTTGCTGAGGATAAAGCATTCGATTCTTCCGAACTTGCTTGCATGTTCATTGATTCGGAAACCGATGAAGTGGTCGAATCGTTTCCGATTGATTTTCGTAGTGTAGCTACAGCCACAGCTGCTGACCCTGTCCTTGCTACTGTTTTACGTTTTGTTGCTACGCAATGGCCTTTGTCAAAGTCTCGGATCGAGGATCCGTTGGTTCGCCGATTTTTTGCTCACAAGGAGAGACTTTTTGTTCGACATGGTGTTTTGTTGTTGCGTTCTGAGAATGATCAGTCCCGAGTCGTGGTCCCACGTACGTTACAGTCCTCTGTCTTACGTCTTCTCCACCAAGGACATTGGGGTATAGTGCGAACGAAACAACTTGATCGTCAGCACTGTACTTGGTTCGGAATAGATGCTGCGATTACGAATATGTGTTCTTCTTGCCCGGCGTGTGCCAAACACCAATCCGCACCGCCGCGGAAAGTCTTTGCATGGCCAAAAGCCACTTCCCCTTGGCAACGCTTGCACATTGATTTTGCTGGTCCATTCTGGAATGCTCGATGGTTGGTTCTGGTCGATGCCTTCAGTAATTTTCCTTTTGTTGTCCGGATGTCTTCCACGACGTCCTCCGCCACCATCCAAGCGTTGTCTGCTATCTTTTGCATTGACGGTCTTCCGCAGACTATTGTTTCCGATAATGGCCACAATTCATGTCCGCAGAATTTCAGTCATTCTGCCAGGCCAATGGTATTCAACATCTGACGTCCGCGCCGTTTTCGCCTCAGTCAAACGGTGCCGCTGAACGATTGGTCCGGACTTTCAAGTCGCAGATGTTGAAATTGAAAGAGTCGCATTCTCGGGAGGACGCATTGTTGCTCTTTTTCTCTTCGTATCGCTCTCAGCCCCGAGATGGTCGCTCGCCGGCTGAGTTGCTCCACGGTCGTCCTCATCGCACCTTGATGTCTTTGCTGCATCCGCCGCATCAGGTTCCTGTGCAGCGGCAGACTCCTGCTTTTGCTCCAGGCGACGTTGTATTTTATCGCAACTATCGAGGTTCACGGCGTTGGCTCGCAGGGCGCATTCTTCGCTGCCTCGGCCGCGCGATGTATTTGGTTTTGGGGGCCTCTGGTGAGGTGCGTCGGCATCTCAATCAGCTGCGCCTCTGTCGTCGCACGGGTTCTGCCGCTCCCCGTCTGCTTTCAGCGACGGTGCCGTCCGGTCAGGGCCCTGGGGACCCATCTACTGGCTCGCCTCATCCCCAGGTGTTACCGACGTTGCCTTCCATTTTGCCCCATGGCGACGCGCCGCCGCAGCAGCCGCCGCCGCCGCCGCCGCCGCCGCCGCCGCCTGTTCTCCCGCCGGCGCCGCCCGCATTCGACGCTTCGCTGCAGCCGCCAAGCGCCTCCCTGGGTCACGCGCCGCCGATCGCTTCCCGTGACCAGCTGTCCTCCGCCGTGGAACTCTTGCCCGCTCCGGACCACATGCCGTCATCGCGCAATGGAGGTCGCCCCTTCGGCCCCTCCTGTCTCTTTACGGGCGCATACCCCGCATGTTGACGTGCACCCTGGACTAGGTTTTCAGGCGTTTCCTAGCTCCCCTCGGACCGAACGGCCGGGTGCAGGTGGCACAGCCTCGCCTGTTGTTAGGCTCCCCACCTCATCGCATACGTCAACATGGGGTCCTCCCCACGGCGGGCGGAAGCCTTATCTCACGACCGTTCGCCGATTTGCGGGGGAGGAATGTGGTGTCACCGCCAGACACCACACTTGCTAGGTGGTAGATTAAATCGGCCGCGGTCCATTTAGTACATGTCGGACCCGCGTGTCGCCACTGTGTGATCGCAGACCTAGCGCCACCACAAGGCAGGTCTCGTGATACGAACAAGCACTCGTCCCAGTTGTACGACGAGATTGCTAGCGACAATACGGACGAAGCCTTCCTCTCATTTGCCAAGAGACAGTTAGAATAGCCTTCTGCTAAGTCCATGGCTACGACCTAACAAGGCGCCATTAGCCTTACCTACTTTGAGAGTTATAGTATAAATGTCTCAAGAAGAACGCTGTATTCATCACATAATAAAAGTTAAGTATAAAGCAGCTACGTACTTTTCTTGCTACCATTCAATAGTTATCCTGTTCCAGAATTGACGCCAGTCGGCGTGTGTGTACGAATGCCTTTCTTCCGGCTACCTCCAGTGGCGTAACAGTCTTGTTACGTCACTACAGTTTCTGTTTGTTCACTGAAAGCTGCAAACGGATCTGTTTGTAGATGTCGTAAGTCGGAAGTATCAAGGAACAAGTTCCCTATTCTAAATTAATCAACTTTGTTCAAAAGAACTACACTACTGGCTATTAAAATTGATACACCAAGAAGAAATTGCAGATGATAAACGGGTATTTATAAGACAAATAAATTATACTCGAACTGATATGTTATTACATTTTCACGCAATTTGGGTGCATAGATCGTAAGAAATCTGTATCCAGAACCACCACCTCTGGCCGTAATAACGGCTTTGATACGCCGGTGCATTGAGTCAAACAGAGCTTGGATGGCGTGTACCGGTACAGTTGCCCATGCAGCTTCAACATGATACTACATTTCATCAACAACAGTGACTTGCCTATTGTGACGAGCCAGTTACTCGGCCACCATTTACCACACGTTTTCAGTTGCTGAGAGATCTGGAGAATGTGCTGGCCAGGGCAGCAGTCGAACATTTTCTGTATCCAGAAAGGCCCGTACAGGACCTGCAACATGCGGTCGTGCATTATCCTGCTGAAATGTAGGGTTTCACAGAGATCGCATGAAGGGTAGAGCCAAGGGTCGTAACACATCTGAAATGTAACGTCCACTGATCAGAGTGCTGTCAATGCGAACAACAGGTGACCGAGACGTGTAACCAATGGCACCCGATACCATCACGCCAGGTTATACGCCAGTATGGCGAAGACCAATACTCGCTTCCAATGTGCGTTCACCGCTATGTCGCCATACACGGAAGCGACCATCATGATGCTGTAAACAAAACCACGATTCATCCGAAAAAATGACCTTTTGCCATTCGTGCACCCAGGTTCGTCGTTGGGTACACCATCGCAGGTGCTCCTGTCTGTGATGCAGCGTCGACGGTAACTGCAGCCATGGTCTCCGAGCTGATATTCCACGCTGCTGCAAACATTGTAGAAATGTTCGTGCAGATGGTTGTTGTCTTCCAAACGTCCCAATCTGTTGACTCATGGATCGAGACGTGGCTACACGATCCGTTACAGCCATAAGGATAAGATGCCTGTCATTTCGACTGTTAGTGATACGATGCTGTTGGGATCCAGCACGGCGTTCCGTATTTCCCTCTTTAACACACCGATTCCATATTCTGCTAACAGTCATTGGATCTCGACCAACGCGAGCAGCAATGTCGCGATACGATAAACCGCAATCGCGATAGCCTACAATCCGACCTTTATCAAAGTCGGAAACGTGATGGTACGCATTTCTCCTTCTGACACGAGACATCACAACAACGTCTCACCAGGCAGCGCCGGTCAACTGCGGTTTGTGTATGAGAAATCGGTTGGAAACTTTCCTCATGTCAGCACGATGTAGGTGTCGCCACCGGCGCCAACGTTGTGTGAATGCTCTGAAAAGCTAATCATTTGCATATCACAGCATCTTCTTCCTGTCGGTTAAATTTCGCGTCTGTAGCCCGTCATCTTCGTGGTGTAGCAATTTTAATGGCCAGTAGTGTACATTATTTGATTTAAGGCTGGCTCAAATGGCTCTGAGCACTATGAGACTTCTGCGGTCATCAGTCCCCTGAAACTTAGAACTACTTAAACCTAACTAACCTAAGGACATCACACACATCCATGCCTGAGGCAGGATTCGAACCTGCGACCGTAGCGGTCACGCGGTTCCAGACTGTAGCGCCTAGAACCGCTCGGCCACTCCGGCCGGCTTTTGATTTATGGGTCTTGGTAGCAGTGACGTTGTTGGAGGTTATTGTCTTCTTGAACTTGCTTAATGTATTGATTTCTTTGTATGAGAGTTCATCACTAACAGCAGCAGTAGTTTTTAAATCAGGGGCTACCAAATGTTTCGTAGAAACATCGTCACCTAATAGGAGCAGAAAATGTCCTCTTAGCATTTCAAGCTGTTTTTCATATATTGTGCATGTGGGGCATATTTAATACGTTTGTTGAACACTTTGAGCTCATCCATTGCAGTTGTGTAGTATGGAGACACATTGAAGAGAATTTCGATGTCTTCTTGTCATAGTCAAGTTGCTGACTAGCAGTTCAGTCCGGTGCGAAATAATGGAAGAAATACTCTTTATCTCTTCATGACAGTTCCTTGCGTGTGGCCCATGCACAATGTGCTGGCACTCTCTTCGAGCAGATTCAGTAAACACGGGGAAAGTCATTGGCGGAATAAACTCCGGGAAGCAGCCTTTTGTCAGGGCCACAGCACATGGAAATAACGTTAGGGAGAAAGCAGTGTAGACCGGCAGGAGACGCGAAAGAGGCTGAAGTGCGATGTAAACATGCAGGGGGTAAACTGTGCCGGCCGCGCCCCATGGGGCGGCACAGGGAGGGTGGGTACGTGTCTGCCGTCACAGCCGCGCTGCCAGCCCGCGGCAAAAGAGGCAGCGCGGCCGACGTCTGCTTCTGCGAGGCGGAGGGCGGTAACACTGTAGGCTCTGAAGGAAACTGAAGTATCCGCCAGGTTACAACACAGAACTACGCCCCCAATGTCTGTTAGTGTACTAGCTCTTCACGTCTCGATGTCAAATCATGGGCGAAGACATACAGCGTAAGCATTCGCAAGACAGGGTACTAATCAGTAAACTGCCTTCTGGATTTTTGAGTGTTGATATGATAGAACTGCTGATGTCACGGTAACTTGTACCCACGACGAGGGTATCCGGCTACGGTAGTTGGAACATCAGTGTTTTTATCAAATCTTGAAGTGACCAAAAGCCCAGAAGAATACTGTAAGAAAATAGATTACCTGAATAAATTAGGTTACTGGAGAAAATGAATAACAATTAAATAAATTCGTTCGGTCGCATAATTTTTATGCGCATTATGAAATGGGAAACTTATCCACTAGCTGCTTTACAATTCACACCTCCAGATGAGGAACTATAGACACGTGCAAATAGTTTTTAAAACGTGTTTTCTTTGCTATTTTATGTTTTAATGTCCTCCCATTATGTAATAACTAGATGAGGACCCAGCGTTGCTCTGTTATGTATTTATTTCAGTTCTATTAACCCATATCTTCTTTGCCCTTCTCTTCGTCAATCTCCAGTCTCCTCTCCCCCTAACTTCTTTTGCCACCTCTCTTTGTCCAACTCCTCCACCCATCATTGTCCAACTCTTTCCGTACATCTCTCTCTGTCCATCTGCTACTTTCCCCTCTCTCTGTCCATTTGCTCCTCCCCATTCTCTCTGTCCATTTGCCCCTACTCCCTCTGCGCATTCCTCCATACCCATCCCACTCTGAGTCCATCTCCTACTGCCCACCTCCTCCTCACTCCCTTTATATCCTCCTTCCTATCTCAGTCCATCTCCTCATCCCTCCCTCTCCCCATCATTTCCGCCCCTTTCGCTCTTCTGTCGATCTCCTCCTCCCCCTACCTCTGTCCATACCTTCCTCTTCCCTTTCTCTGTCCATTTACCCCCCCACTCAACGTGTCCACTCCTCCTCCCTCACATCTGTGTCCGTATAGTCCTTTCTCATCTCACTCTCCTTTTGTCCATCTCTCCCTCCCCTTCGCTCCATACTTTATCACCCCCTCCCCAGGAGATCGTTGCTCGTTCTAACTCACACAGTACATAATGATATGTGATCCACGATTGGTCGAAATCGATCCACAGTTTTATGGAGAGTTTATTGTCCTCCGCTTTGCTCGCAAACGCGTGTGCCACATGTATTTAAGATATTTGTAGACATATTTCACCTGTATCTGTAGCGAATTTCATCCTGCAGTTTCGATTTACGCAGCTCAGTGCTCATGATGTCATATCTCCCGATACATGTGTCCTACAACGACATAATTTTGCAAGTAAGTTCACTGCTACATTTTTATACTGTCTGGAAAATGTCTCGCCTATACAATTAATTGTGAACACGTAATACATTAAAACGTCGTGAACGATGTGGCAGTTTTCAGACTTCTCTGTGATTATGCCATCGTATCTCTTGAACTGTATGTCGTACAATGATATAATTTTACATGTACATTCACTGGTATATGTGAATAGTGTCTGAAGAATTAGTCTTGATTACATTTAGAAGTAGTAAATTAAAACGTCATGCCTGAACCTGTGGTCTCACTGGATCAGAAAGGAAAATGCAGTAAGCGATAAACGTTTTTCCTCTCCTCAATTTGTGGGGGTTATCAGCGACAAAAAGTTTCATAAATGTTTTAAATTGTGTATAAAGTATCCTGAAGGTCACTGACTACTCTTATTCTTAACTTGTAGATGAATAAAGTCTGCGAATTCGCGCTTCTTGGGCTACACTAGTTCTTGACACCTACTCTCGCGCATGTGATAGGTAGGTGCTTCTGGCCATCACAGCGATTCTCTCCAGTCAGTAGGTCCTACGTGTACGAAGTTTTGTTCAAAACGTTAAAGTGGTTTAGGAGGACTTGTGGAACATACATACATGCATATATATGTATATCCATTTTTATAATATTTATGGATACTGTAATGGTTATGTAAGTGTAATTCTAACGTTTCCTCAGGTAAACAGTGTAACAGATTATGTTAACAGACTTAAACGAATGATTGCTGTAAGAGAGGCCTCCATACCTACTACAGTTGTGCATAAATTCATAGGATAATAAAGATAAGGCACGGTTTTTCAAAGAAGCCGAAATAATATCAGTTCCACAATAATGCTGACGAATATAACATAGGAATAACTTTAGACTGTAGAATAACAAAATTATCTGTATACTACACGAAAGCTACATAAGAGAATTTCAAGGGAGATTTTCCACGAAACAACATTTTCGAAATATTTCAACTATTTAAAAGTATACTGGTACAGAGAACAAGTGAATTCATTTCCTCATCGTTTATTGTTCGAAGCTCTTAGTTCCGGTGGAGACCGTTGACGAGAAATTCGTTCCACAAATCGCACAGCGAGAAGAAAGGCATATCGTTTATCTTCCTCGTTTTCACTTAATTGTTCTATCATTCCCTTCCATGACGGGCTAGTTTAGATCTGTAACACAATATTGCATCCACAGAAAATTTCTAACGTATGTTTCAAAACAAAAACTGAAAATGATAAACTCTGCAGATCAGTTCCTTCGTGATTTTTGGCATAAGTTCCAGTGGATCATTCGTGCCACGTCATTGTAGGTCTTTTTGTAATCAGTCTCAGCGATGTTTTTGCAGTGCCTCAAATGTGATCAACTCTTTCCTCTGCTTCCATGGAGACTCTGCACTTCGTTTTCTGCTGGTCTCTATGTTTTACCTTTGATGGGATTAGTTTCCTATTTGGGGTTGCCTCTGTTAGCCAAGACGAAGTCTTTCCTTTATTGCCGGCCGTGGTGGCCAAGCGGTTAAAGGCGCTACAGTCTGGAACCGCGCGGCCGCTACGGTCGCAGGTTCGAATCCTGCCTCGGGCATGGATGTGTGTGATGTCCTTAGGTTAGTTAGGTTTAAGTAGTTCTAAGCTCTAGGGGACTGATGACCTTAGAAGTTAAGTCCCATAGTGCTCAGAGCCTTTCCTTTATTTATTTTCTCTTCAATCTTGTCCAAAAACTTTCCATACATTGCTTCCTTGCGCAGGCTCTCAATCCGACATTTGAGTACAACTTTCAGGTGTTGATCCTTGATTGCTGTACGCTGAGAAGCTTTCTGTTGCCGACTTCAATCTCACCCGATTCTTTGTGGTATTTCCCATGGCCTGCCAATGGGTACTTATCTTCTTCCACTGTCTGCTTTACTTAAAAGAGTCCTATAACGCTTCCTTCTATGGGCAAGTAGAGTTTGACGATGTCTCTGCGAGGGCGGAGTTCATGTTGAATTGTCAGGAGTTATTATGTTTTCTTGTCCAAATTATCCAGCTGTAGTTGTGTCCATGTCCTAGTCAGATATACTGTATCTACAGATAGGTATGGCCCAGGTATTGTTTACCTTGACGCACTGTCGTTCTTCAGTTGGTTTTTCAAGATGTCCTGATCTTTTCAGTGTCCTCGTTGCTAACCATCACCTTTTGCAAGTCTATACTTGATAATGTGCAACTGCAAAATGCCTAGAAACTTGTACGCTACTCGCTGGTGACACAAGGTGTGTTGTCTATTTGGCATTTCGGTGCCTTGACAGTAAGAGGTTTGTCCTTCTTTAGTAGCAATGTGGCACATATCTGTAAGCCGAATTCTTTGCTGAGTCATTTCTGAAGATTCAGTCTGTGTTAGTCATAGACTGAATTTCAGTTTCAGATCTCCCAAAAAGCTTTAGATCATCCACGTACAGCAGGTGGGATATTTTCTGATAAATATTATTATTATTGATATTATTACCTTTGCAATGGTGAGTAGATTTCAAAGTGAGTTGTGTGGCGAGTAGATGCAGGTCATCAAAAGTTCGTTCGAATAGCGTATAAGGAGTGTGTAAGGTGGAGTTTTGAGGGAAGCGCTGTAACACGTGCTGCACAGGACGAGGCTTAGTAATCAGAAATGAATCGTGTGCGTTGTTGGTGTCAGATTTGCAGGAGATATAGAAAATCGGAAATGAGTTTTTATTTTGAGAGAGTACAGGAGAGAAATTAATCAACTGATACGCGTTCGAGTAGTGTGTGTTAAACATGTACGATTTGCGAAGCAGAATGCACGGTGTTCCAAGTTGCAGGAGACTAAGATCAAATTCCATACAGGACCAAAATACAGGGGCTATTACGACCAGGTAGCAGAGGTCACGCCGAAATTACATAAAATTCTGACAAAACACGCCAGAGTCTATATAGGTTTTCAGTCCTTAACTGTGAAAACCTTTGCACAAGTCCCAACGGTTACAAGTGCTGTGACCTTGGACACGCCACAATGCAGTGCAAAGACACAGAGATTACATGTGCCAACTGCCGGGAGAAAGGGCACAGAAAATTGGAGTTCTACAACATATCCACTGGGTTATTGGCGATGGTTGATTATGAAGGATCACAAATGGTAGATGGTGTGCTAATTGAGGTCGTAAGAAATGTATACAGCCTTTTCAGATCTCTAGTGTTACCCTCCCCTGTAGAAATGCTGTCTGAGATTTGGAATCAAGTCTTTCCATTCAACCACAGACCTGCGTTGGATCCTATGTGGATGATACAGCAACTAGTGAATAATATTCGTGGCACTCTCATATTTCGATACGAGTCACCCCTTTGGAACCTGTCTGTTACAGTAAAATTCCAACGTGTCTTTTTATGCAGTCCCTATGACTCATCGTTATGCTGTACCATCCAACAGAAAAATTACGAACTTTGAAAGCTAACTTCATCCAATAGAGAATTTGATAACATTTTTACCGCATCTCTGTCCTCCCATACATCAGAAACAAATAGCGTCTTTGTGTTAGCATAGAGTATATGTGGCGATCCTATTAAATATACAGGTATTGATCCACTGCACAGACCAGTGTAGTGTCAACGCTTTAGTGTAGGAGGAGGTAGGTGACTGTACATCACAGACTATACTGTCAGTCCCAAGAGACGCTCCCTGTGTTGTTGTTTGAAACACTTTTTTTCTGCTTTTACACGCTTTGTGCACTGTCATAAATTTTGTTTTTACTGCCATGACTTCGGGGTCTGTGTCAGGTTCTAAACTGACATTAACACGATCTGATCCATTGCCTCCGACTGAATACTAGGTGTTGCACGGTGTAAATAATGTAGTTGTTGCTGTTGCTACCATGACACACACACACACACACACACACACATATATATATATATATATATATATATATATATATATATATATATATATATATATATATATATATATATATATATATATACCAGATGATTTTAAATAAAAGACAGTCACAACAGATGGAAACTGGAAGAGTTTAACGGCATTGTGGAGCGTTTCCAACCTACTGTCTGAAGGTGATTGACGGCCTCTACATTCAAACTCATCTGTCACTATGACAGGGTAGCTGATGGCTCTGTGTTCCGATTCCATCGATTCCTCATATTGCACACGTGTATGCAATCACTGTTTCAGTGCTAGCTATCCCCAGAAGGTGGTGACATTTCTAGACCTCGACCATAGTGTGTTATTTACGATCTTACTCCATGTGGCTGGGAGTCACAGGGCATTCTCGCATTCTTAGGATAAAGTTGGAGAATGAGTGACCTCCTCGTACTGTTTTTGATCAACCTGCCCTGCAGCACCGTTACCAATTTAATATGCAGCTGACCGAAAGTAGACAACTACATTCAGCGTCTTGTGAATGAATGGAGCTTGCTGCACCCACCAAAGTGTACAAGATGTTTAAAGATGCGTGTATGTCGAGGAGGTTAGCACATGCTCAAATGTGTGTGATTTCCTAAGGGACCAAGCTGCTTAGGTCATCGGTACCTAGACTTACACACTACTTAAACTAACTTGTGCTACGAACAACACCCACACCCATGCCTGAGGGAGGACTCGAACCTCTGGTGGGAGGGGCCGCGTAGTCCGTGTCGGTGGAAAAGACACCGTTGATGTACTGTAATAACAACCATCACAGTTGATAGTGCACAAAATTTTAGCAATTTTACAGTAATTTCAACAGTTACCAAAGATGCTCCAGCATGCTTCCCAGTTTCGGTATCGTCACTAAACCGGATCCTTCTCTACTTTGCGAGTGTAGACAGATGACTGTGCGGTACGTCCATTCATTGTTAATTCTCGAACATATACATCATAAGAGTGATCTATATATGTCATCGATACGGACACACAGGAACAGACTACACTAAGGCACGAATTACACGAACCGTATAACACAAATACTGGCACCTTTCCCTTTGTGCATGAGGAAGTTGCGGTAGCGATAAGAGAGCTAAAAAATAAGAAAGCACCTTGACCGGACAGGATCCATGCAGAAATGCTTAAAAGGCTACCACCACAAATCACCCTATACTTAACGGAACTACTAAATGACGCCTTACGGCTGGGCCGACTACCGACAATCTGGAAAACCTCAAATGCAGTTATCATACGAAAGTCAGCAGACAGCGATACATGAGACCCAAAATCATATAGACCTATTTGTCTAATAAACACTATGGCAAAAGTCCAAGAGAGACTACTGTGTGACCGCTTGCATGCTCACAGACCTCTACTTGGGCTCAGCCCACACCAATATGGATTCAGAAAAGGCGAAAGCACTTATGACGCAATTAAGAGAGCTCTCGAAATTACACAAAATACAGACAACAAAGATTACTTGTCAGTTATGATTGACATCGCAGGGGCATTTGACAGCCTGTGGTGGCCAGCACTGTTCCTGAGATTAGGCCACATGGAAGTACCCGCAGCCCTATACAGTAGTCTACTAGACTACTGCAGGGGTAGAATAGTGGAATGGCGTGTGGGTAACCGGAAGGTAATAAGAAAAATTACCAAAGGTCGTCCCTAGGGTTCGATCTTTGGACCCATCTTCTGGGACATAATTATTGAACTCTCCCTGCAACTGCCGGATGGGGACGATAGGGCAGAAGGAGTTGTCGCATATGCAGATGACCTACTTGTGGTCTTTACAGCAAATACAAGAGCAGAGCTAGAGGAGAAGGCGAGTAGTATGCTGCAAACAATAACACAGTGATGTGACACAAACAAGCTCAAGATAGCGGGCAACAAAACAACATACACACTTTTGAAAGGCCAATTAAGAAGTAACTCATCAGTAAAAATAGGGGACAGCAACATAAAAAGAACTAAAGTAACTCGCTACTTAAGAGTACACATAGATGAAAAACTGAACTTCCATGAACATAGTAGAATAATAACAGACAAGGCAGAAAAAATAATACACTACACAAAATCAGGACAATACAAAATCCCTCTGTCAGTCACACGAACCTACTACTGCGCACTCTTCGGATCAGTACTAAGCTTTGCGGCCAGTACATGGGCGCAGAGGCTCAACCTCGTCACAAACAGAACAGCTGTTAGGCGACGACAGAGAAGCGTCCTATTGCGACTATCTGGAGCTTTCAGCACGACATCGGTCGAAGCACTGAGTGCTGTGCTTGGAATCTTCCCGATCGATATTAAAATCTGGTATCGGGCTGCTCTGTACTGGTTAAAACTAGGTAAAGTAGACCAAGTTAATGTAATAACAGGTTCACAGCTGAATAACAAGTGGGACCTCAGAAAATGGAAAATTGACACATGTCAGGAAGAATGGGCCACAAGTGATACAGGACAGAGAGTACACACATTTCTTCCGAATATAACGGAAAGATTAAGAATGAAACATGCCGACCCTAGCCGCGGCATGGTGCATTTCTTGACTGGGCACTGACCTTACCACCACGCACTTGAATCGCGTGAGTCTAAGAGACACATCTAGATGTAAATGCGGAGGTATGGGAACCCCCAAACACACAATCCTATTCTGTGGGAAATATAGACAACACAGGAACACACCTGTTATGCAACACCTACAAACTGAACGACACATATACAACGCAATCAGAACACCAGAATTATGGAACGAACTAAATGTACCAACAGAAATAATTTTAGACGAATGCCACAAAGAATACAGGTGTGAGAGGCCGTACAGATGACAAACCTATATGCAGCATCTAGGCAGACAACATAGTGTGGAGGATGAAAACTAAGACAGAGCAAAAGACCCGAATGAAATACCCTAGATCTAACATAAGTATAGCTATAATAACAGATAATACTAGATTAGATCCATATCTGCACATAGATGTAAATAGCGTCGGCGCACCATCGCAGTTGCCACAGGCAAACATGGCAGTTTAAACCTGTAAATAGTGTAATTAGTTTAGTAATAGCGGTAGTAATTAGCTCAGTTGCAGCTCTAGTATAGCGTAGATCTTCTTAGTCTAAGGGTTAAATGAAAAGACACTGGAGCCTGAGGATCAATGCCTTGATGTTTATGTGGTGTCACCGCCAGATACCACACTTGCTAGGTGGTAGCTTAAATCGGCCGCGGTCCATTTAGTACATGTCGGACCCGCGTGTCGCCACTGTGTGATCGCAGACCGAGCGCCACCACAAGGCAAGTCTCAAGATACGGAATAGGACTCGCCCCAGTTGTACGACGGCTTTGCTAGCGACTACACTGACGAAGCCTTTCTCTCATTTGCCGATAGATAGTTAGAATAGCCTTCAGCTAAGTCCATGGCTACGACCTAGCAAGGCGCCATTAGCCTTGCATAGTTTGATAGTTATCGTATGAAATGTCTCATCAAGAACGATGTATACAACAAGGATTAAAAGTTAAGTATTCGAGGAGCTGCATACTTTTCTTATTAGCATTCACTACTCATCCTGTTCCAGAATTCACGCCCGTCTGCGTTAGATAGCGTGCATTTCGGCCTCCTCTATTTACAAGGTGTTGGCACATTTGCCAACACATCATTGGCGACGAGGAAAAGAGGATTTCGCGTTCGTATTGCTCTAATTTACTTGTCATGGCTTCGCCAGATGTACTGTCCGAATTTTATCGCTTGCAGAATCAGCAGACGCAGGCATTATTGGATGCCCTTGGACAGCTCGTCCAGGGTCAACGTGCACTGCACAACGATGCGGCAGCCGCCGCTTCACCGCTACCGCAGCCACAACTCGCAGTTGCACTGCCTTTTAGGCCGTTTGACCTAACGCAAGAGACATGGACCGAGTGGTCACGCCAGTTTGGATTTCATCTCGCCGCCTACAGAATTCAAGGTAACGAGTGGCAGCCTCACTTATTGTCTTGTGTCGGCGTGCAAACATACCGTGTGATAGTGAAATTGTTTCCCCGACGCGACGTAGCAACTCTGTCCTACGAAGAAATTTTGTCGGCATTGGACGCCTATTTCAAAGAAACAGTTAATGTAGTTGCAAAAAGGTATACGTTCTTTCGTACAAAACGTACAGCCGGTCAAACTAATAGGGAGTGGGTTGCAACATTGCAAGGCCTTGCAAGGGATTGTGCATTTGAGTGTAAATGTGGACTCCCTTATTCAGATACAAGGGTACGTGATGCAATAGCATAGAACGTTTCTGATGTTCGCATACGGGAACAGATTTTGAAACTAGTCAATCCCTCCCTTCAACAAGTGATAGACATATTGGATAGGCAAGACACACTTGACTTTGCTCAGGAATCATTTGAAACTTCGCCAGCCGTGTGTAACATTAACCGGCCCGCCGGGCGCGATGCGCGGCCCGGTAAACTGCCGTCGCGCACGTCTGCGCAGCTGCCGCCAAGCTCTAAACCAGGTGTGCCACGCCAGCATACAAATGCAGTGAAATCATGCCCGCGGTGTGCTACTAGACATTCGCATGACAATTGCCTGTCACGCCAAGCTATTTGCTTTTTCTGTCATAGGAAAGGACATGTTCAAAGTGTTTGCCAGAAAAAGCTCCGATCAGACGATCATAATCATTCCAGGACTTTTGCTTCGCGCCGGAATCGAACCAAGGACACTCCGGCTCGTGAACCTTCGCCCATGGACATTCATGTAGTTAATTCCACTTCGTCCAGTGCCACTGTCTCTAGCAGTGACTGTGTTCGTCCCGCAAAAAGTGTGCGTCGATGTCGCCGGAAATCACGTCAATTAGCAAGTGATTCTGTACCAGTGTCTGTTCAAATTGCACAAAACAGTCGCTCTTGTCGTCAGCAGGACAATAAACGTTTTGTAGATTTGGACTTTAATGGCAAGGTCATACCATTCCAGCTCGATACCGGAGCTGCAGTTTCACTGCTCAATCACGACACGTACAAACAACTGGGCAAACCTCCGTTGCGTGCCGCAAATGTTAAGCTAACTACATATTCAGGACAGAAAATTCCTGTGTTAGGACAGTGCAGCTTTGTTGCAACATACAAGGGACAAACAAAACTTGTGTCATTTTACGTTCTTCGTTCTTCTACTGCAGTGAACTAGTTGGGTTTAGATTTATTTCAGTTGTTTAACATGTCTATAGTAAATCAGATCCTATCAGTGAGTCAGACTGGGCCTTCAGACAGTGTTTCTCGTCTGTGTGAAGAATTTGCAGACATTTTTGCACCGGGCCTTGGTTGCGCTAAGAACTATGAAGCACATTTGGAACTGAAGGTCAACGCGCAACCGAAATTTTTCAGAGCGCGCAATGTTCCTCATGCATTGCGTGGTGAGGTCGCAAGAACTTTAAACGATTTAGAATCGCAGGGTGTAATTGAACGTGTGCAAGCTTCTCTCTGGGCCTCACCCTTAGTAATTTTGCCAAAACCTTCCAGAAAACTGAGACTTTGTGTGGACTTCAAGGCAACAGAGAATTCACAACTCGTGGTTGCAACTTTTCCCTTACCCCGCCCAGAAGATCTTTTTGATAAACTGTGCCCGGGTAAATACTTTTCCAAGTTGGACCTAGCGGATGCGTACTTGCAAATCCCAGTGGACGCCGAATCCCAGCGCGTCTTGGTGGTTAACTCGCATCTTGCTTTGTACCGCTTCAAAAGACTGCCATTCGGGTGTGCATCCACCCCTGCATTGTTTCAGCAATATTTACAAACTGTTTGTGCGTCGGTCCCTACTGCTGCGAACTATCTGGACGATATTGTGATCTCCGGAAAGACAGCCGACGAGCATTTAGCACACCTACGAACTTTATTTCAGGTATTGCGACAAAATTGTCTTCGCTTGCGGAAGGACAAATGTGTGTTTTTTTCTCGTGACTTACCATATCTGGGACATGTCATAAATGCACAAGGCATACATCCCAGTCCAGAGCACCTCCGTGCCATACAAGAATTGCCTTCGCCACAGACTGTGATGCAGCTACAGAGTGTGTTGGGTAAAATTAACTACTATCATCGCTTTCTGCGCAATGCCTCTTCCATTTCAGCTCCGCTTCATCGCGTACGCCATAAGGTGTTCCGTTCGTCTGGACGACGGAATGCGAACGCGCCTTTCGCCAGTTGAAATCGGCGTTGCTTTCTAATACTTGCCTTACGCCATTCGATCTCCAGAGACCCCTTTTGTTGATGGTAGATGCATCGGATTTCGGGATCGGTGCTGTGCTTGCGCACAAAGTTGGCTCCCATGATCGCCCTATTGCCTTTGCGTCAAAATTGCTCTCGTTTGCGCAAAGAAATTCTTCGCAGATAGAGAAAGAAGCTTTGGCTCTCGTGTTTGGTGTTACTAAGTTCCATGATTTCTTGTATGGTCGTCACTTTACCATCATCACAGACCACAAACCTTTGACGTCCCTTTTTCATCCGAACAAGCCTGTACCTCCGCGTACAGCGCAGAAATTCATTCGCTGGTCTATTTTCCTCTCGCAGTACCGCTACGATATCTTGTATCGGTCCACTGCTAAGCACGGAAACGCCGATGCGTTGTCCTGTTTGCCTGTTGCTGAGGATAAAGCATTCGATTCTTCCGAACTAGCTTGCATGTTCATTGATTCGGAAACCGATGAAGTGGTCGAATCGTTTCCGATTGATTTTCGTCGTGTAGCTACAGCCACAGCTGCTGACCAGGTCCTTGCTACCGTTTTGCTATTTGTTGCTACGCAATGGCCTTTGTCAAAGTCTCGGATCGAGGATCCGTTGGTTCGCCGATTTTTTGCTCAGAAAGAGAGACTTTTTGTTCGACATGGTGTTTTGTTGTTGCGTTCTGATAATGATCAGTCCAGAGTCGTGGTCCCACGTTCGTTACAGTCCTCTGTCTTACGGCTTCTTCACCAAGGACATTGGGGTATAGTGCGAATGAAACAACTTGCTCGTCAGCACTGTACTTGGTTCGTAATCGATGCTGCGATTACGAATATGTGTTCTTCTTGCATGGTGTGTGCCGAACAACAATCCGCACCGCCGCGGAAAGTCTTTGCATGGCCAAAAGCCACATCCCCTTGGCAACGCTTGCACATAGATTTTGCTGGTCCATTCTGGAATGCTCGATGGTTGGTTCTGGTCGATGCCTTCAGTAATTTTCCTTTTGTTGTCCGGATGTCTTCCACGACGTCCTCCGCCACCATCCAAGCGTTGTCTGCTATCTTTTGCATTGACGGTCTTCCGCAGACTATTGTTTCCGATAATGGCCCACAATTCATGTCCGCAGAATTTCAGTCATTCTGCCAGGCCAATGGTATTCAACATCTGACGTCCGCGCCGTTTTCGCCTCAGTCAAACGGTGCCGCTGAACGATTGGTCCGGACTTTCAAGTCGCAGATGTTGAAATTGAAAGAGTCGCATTCTCGGGAGGACGCATTGTTGCTCTTTTTCTCTTCGTATCGCTCTCAGCCCCGAGATGGTCGCTCGCCGGCTGAGTTGCTCCACGGTCGTCCTCATCGCACCTTGATGTCTTTGCTGCATCCGCCGCATCAGGCTCCTGTGCAGCGGCAGACTCCTGCTTTTGCTCCAGGCGACGTTGTATTTTATCGCAACTATCGAGGTTCACGGCGTTGGCTCGCAGGGCGCATTCTTCGCTGCCTCGGCCGCGCGATGTATTTGGTTTTGGGGGCCTCTGGTGAGGTGCGTCGGCATCTCAATCAGCTGCGCCTCTGTCGTCGCACGGGTTCTGCCGCTCCCCGTCTGCTTTCAGCGACGGTGCCGTCCGGTCAGCGCCCTGGGGACCCATCTACTGGCTCCTGGCTCGCCTCATCCCCAGGTGTTACCGAAGATGCCTTCCATTTTGCCCCATGGCGCCGCGCCGCTGCCGCCTCCGCCGCCGCCGCCTGTTCTCCCGCCGGCGCCGCCCGTATTCGACGCTTCGCTGCAGCCGCCAAGCGCCTCCCTGGATCAAGCGCCGCCGATCGCTTCCCGTGACCAGCTGTCCTCCGCCATGGACCTCTTGCCCGCTCCGGACCACATGACGTCATCGCGCGTCGGGTACCCCGACGCAATGGAGGTCGACCCTTCGGCCCCTCCTGTCTCTTTACGGGCGCATACACCGCATGTTGACGTGCACCCTGGACTAGGTTTTCAGGCGTTTCCTAGATCCCCTCGGACCGAATGGCTTGGTGCGGGTGGCACAGCCTCGCCTGTTGTTAGGCTCCCCACCTCATCGCATACGTCAACATGGGGTCCTCCCCACGGCTGGCGGAAGCCTTATAACACGACCGTTCGCCGATTTGCGGGGGAGGAATGTGGTGTCACCGCCAGACACCACACTTGCTAGGTGGTAGCTTAAATCGGCCGCGGTCCATTTAGTACATGTTGGACCCGCGTGTCGCCACTGTGTGATCGCTGACCGAGCGCCACCACAAGGCAGGTCTCGAGATACGGAATAGGACTCGCCCCAGTTGTACGACGACTTTGCTAGCGACTACACTGACGAAGCCTTTCTCTCATTTGCCGAGAGACAGTTACAATAGCCTTCAGCTAAGTCCATGGCTACGACCTAGCAAGGCGCCATTAGCCTTATATAGTTTGATAGTTATCGTATGAAATGTCTCATCAAGAACGATGTATACAACAAGGATTAAAAATTAAGTATTCGAGGAGCTGCATACTTTTCTTATTAGCATTCACTACTTATCCTGTCCCAGAATTCACGCCCGTCTGCGGTTGGATAGCGTGCATTTCGGCCTCCTCTATCTACAAGGTGTTGGCACATTTGCCAACACATCAGTTTAATTCCAAGGCTTTCATCCTCAGTACCCCACGGTGGTGGGACTACAAACTTCTTCCTTTCCTGTCTTCTTTCCTCTTATTCATTGTTAACTATTTAATTGTATTTCTTTTTCAAAAAAGTTTCAAATACCCTCTTAAACGTTTGTTAAATGGTTTAGGGGCAAGCTGCCAAAAAGAAAGAGAACACAGAAAAACAAAGCAAACAAAAGAAAAGAAAATCAAAATAATAAAAGATAAAAACAAAATAAGAACAACTAAGATCCGCCTCCATGTGGCGGGACACGGGCAACGGTACGACCGGATGCGGGAACTGGTGTGGAGGTTCAAGCCACAACAGGGCCTGTACACCGATTACAGCGGCTAAGTGGTTAAGAAAGACACACCGTAAGCAAATAGGTGGTGGGTCGTAAAAGCAGCTACAGACTTTAATTTTGCGGTGACAGCTACAAAAATGGTTCAAATGGCTCTGAGCACTATGGGACTCAACATCTGTGGTCATCAGTCCCCTAGGACTTAGAACTACTTAAGCCTAACCAACCCTAAGGACATCACACACATCCATGCCCGAGGCAGGATTCGAACCTGCGACCGTAGCAGTCCCGCGGTTCCGGACTGAGCGCCTAGAACCGCTAGACCACCGCGGCCGGCAGGTGACAGCTACAAAGGAAGGTAGGTTAATGTCTGTCACTCCCTTAGACTGAGAGGTAGCTGGGGAGGGACCAAAACCTCTGATAGGACAAACTGGTTGAAAAAAAACTAGGCGCGGCGGAATGAGTTTCCAACAGCATTAGTTTCTGCTTCTCGTAGTATTTTGTGGTTTTGATGGTCTGTCGGGTAGAACCATAGACTGTGGCAGTTGAGGTCGTGGGTTCAATCCGGGTGGGGCCACGATTTTCCCTGTTTCTAGTCCCTCCAGGATGGCCACAGGTGAACTCAGCACGCTATCAAACTGAGTACCGGCGATCCTTCTCGGGGGTAAATGGCGACAGGGGTATTGGTCTTGCCACGCTCCCCTCCAACCGCCGCGGTGAACCGAAGGCTGCACTCAACATGCAGGCAAGCCGGAAGCCCGTTCACGGGTTGAGCGTCGCAGACCTTACTCTCCGTCTCGTGGTATTTTGTTGTCTCATGTGTTTTCTGACTATTTAAGTTTAATGCTTTGTGAATTACATTCGTGAGAATTTTCTGTCGCCGGCCGCGGTGGTCTCGCGGTTCTAGGCGCGCAGTCCGGAAGCGTGCGACTGCTACGGTCGCAGGTTCGAATCCTGCCTCGGGCATGGATGTGTGTGATGTCCTTAGGTTAGTTAGGTTTAAGTAGTTCTAAGTTCTAGGGGACTGATGACCACAGCAGTTGAGTCGCATAGTGCTCAGAGCCATTTGAATTTTCCGTCTTCTCGCGTTGTGCTTTAACGGGACACTTCAAAGATAGGAGACTAACGGATGTTCAAATCGTGCGTCATTTTCTAAAGTCGTCATTATTGCTTTGGATTTGCTGTTTCATTTAAACTTTGAATGTATTGTTGCAAATATCAAGCGAGTCTTGTAATTTTTCTGGCTCTCTCATACTATGGTTTTTCAGCCATTAACAGATTTTTTATATATTTTCTTTAATGCATTCAGTAGCTGTTGTGAACGAAAGCGCTATCTTTGATTACTCTGATCGATAATTTTCTGTTTGAAAACAACTGTAGGATTCCTTTCATAGCAACTTAATTTCTGTCGATCACGTCTTGTGGTACGTATTGTCCTCTCTTAATTCTGAAATAATGATTTTATTTGTCAGAGAATACTATTTCTAGATTGTTCTGAAGATCTCAGTTTTCAGCTTTCTTTCTTTTTATGAATATAGCATAGTCGGTACACGATCCCTCCTAAAGCCATTATGTTCCTCTTCTTTTTAGGATAGAACTGTTTTCCTCAATCTCCTCTTTAAAACCATTTCCACCCCAAGGAAGTGATTTCCAAACTTCTGTCTAACCTCCCCCCATTTTTGAGAGAGAGAGAGAGAGAGAGAGAGAGGTTGGGGCTAAAACTATTTTTCTGATCATAAGATACCTAGCATCCATTTTGAATAACAGAAGGTACTCTGTATAGCACGTTAATCTTAAATTTTCGTATAATCCCTTAACAGAGCTCGAGAACCAGTCTAAAAAAACACACACTTGCTACCTTAGTGTTATTGGCTCAGAAATATGTTTTCAGTTCCTCACTCTTAAGGAACGACGATTCAGAAAAGTTTTTGGCAGCCAATCTTCTTAAATTTCATTGGGTTTCAGCTGCCAGAGAATGTCCACAGAGTAGTACTAATTTGTTGCTATGTGCGCTAAAATGTGTGTGTACATTGGTAAGGCACCAAAAGAGGTGGAGCTTAAAAGTGAAGAGAGCTATATAGCTGGGTTAGACGACAGCAGTGCTAGACTCAGAGAGGCACGCTAGTGGTCGATCAGTCGTTGCTTCTCTGCAGCAGATATCAGGGGAGGACCTCGGAGTATGCAGGAGACGCAACCCGTCCGCCAGCGGCGCGTCGAAGGCTTGTCGCACTCCCCCTCGGCTACATTCCACGGCTTTACCTATCTTCCCGCGGGTTCGGTAATCGTTAGGCTCAAGGAAACACTTCACACCTCGCGAACGCACGGCGGTCGATGCAGCTGACCTACATAAGCATACCACCACAAGCTGCGCCGATGGTTGCGCACTTGAACGATTAGGTCGTAACATACCGAGAATGTTCCAAGCTATTACTTTCGCAGCTGGCGTCCAAGGATGACCTTACATGATTATACTATTAAAATCTTAGCGTGATTTTAATATGTGTCTATTAATTTTACGTTTATAACGGGTACACTGGTGTTGCTGATATTGCCAAAGCGCAATATCGCTTTCGTGCGCACAGAATACCGGTAATTTACCGGCTGAAACAGATGTGATAAATGTGCGACTTGATTGCTCAATAATACAGCGAATACAAATAAATGAGATGTATTTTAGGTGGATGGCGTGTAGAGGAGCGGTACTGATTTTTGTGGTGTCCATTTTAGCATTTGTTGAGTTTGAGTCCAGTCGTTCACTACGGGAATAAAGACGTACTTTGTAGCAAAAGTGGTCATAATTTCCACGGAAAACAAACCAGAAGAGCAGCTGTACACCTAAATCATCCTCAGCCCACTACTTTCCGATAAATATGCTTTAAGCGTCACTGTCTTCATCCACATCGAATACTATATTCTCTCAATGACTAAAAAATTGGCCAGGTGCGAGTCCTACTCACTGAGGGCTCCGTGCAAACTTAATTGTTTATATGTGTAGTTCATACATCTTGGGAATCGAGGATCCGACCGATTTCTGCCCGTTTTCGATATAGATGCTGGCACGATATCGGTACGGGATGTTCCAAGACTGTATCAAAATCTCTACAGTAGTTCCTCAGACTAGCCTGGACATAGAAAAAGAAGTCAGCAGAGGAATTCAGTGTGTATACGTAGATGTAGAAGATTTAATAAAATATTTTTATTTTTACTTACATTTTATGTTTGCAAGCAATTATGCTTTTGACGGAGGAAGAATTCAATGTTCATTCTAATGACAAAGAAGAGAATTTTATGTGGTATAACAATTGAGTTTTGTTTACTTTGCTTGTTCTGTGAAACGATGGTTTCTACCAAATTTCATCATTCTACTCAACGGGAAGTACCCTATGCGTTTTAATGAGCGAGTTTGCAAGTTTCAAAATATGTGACATAAACTTAACAGTCGGATGTACGGACAACAAAGCGATTCTGGCGAAAATTACTTTTCTCTACATAATATGTTATAATTTCAGTCCCTTATATTCATGGGACCTGAAACAAAAAATAGTATCCCATCACTAAAATATAAAAAAAAAATGGTTCAAATGGCTCTGACCACTATGCGACTCAACTGCTGAGGTCATCAGTCGCCTAGAACTTAGAACTAATTAAACCTAAGTGAAAAAAAAGTGTTCTAGTGTTTTTGTTAAGTGGAAAACCTGTTGGCATTGACATAATGGAGTATAGGTCGTGAAGGCTTTTTCGGTGTGGCCTTTTCGGTAGTGATGCATTTCCTATGTTCTGGCAATTAGTAGTTTTAGTGTATTGTGAACGTTTCGTTACATTTTCAGTTTGTGTGATTTTGTGTATTTTCGTGGGCACAACTATTCTTCCCTTCCTCTAAACCTGTCAAGTCATATCGGGAAGAGCGCCTTTTTAGTCTCTTTGTGGCATCGTGTTTTACACTGTCTGTCACTACAAGAGAATACTGGGGTAACCTTCCTGCCCTACCTTCAAAACTCAACGACTCTTGGTGGTTGCCAGTTACTAGTCCATGTGAACAGCGAAGAATGCTAGTCTCTACGCTAAAGCTAAACAAAGTAAAATTAAACTACCAAGTGTGTCTATACACCGATGAGCCTAAATGCTGTGACAACATACTGCCACGACGCTGAAAGCCTCCTGGCGTGGAATTTAGTTGTAGCTGTAAAGAAAGTATCTCCGCATTAGCTTTTAGCGTAGATTTATAAAAAAAATTCCTACCAGTGTTAGTGTTGTAGCGTGTAAGTTAAAAGATTTTTGCATTGGAAAAGCAGAGCCAATTTGTACCTCAGGCATACTACATTATACCTCAAAAACCACATTGTACCTCAAGAACTATATTGTACTTGCGCGAACTGAATAAACCAAGAAAAAAAATTTGTCCACGTAAGTCTTTGTTGTCATTATTTACAAAACCCCTATCCCCTATTGCATTATGTATATAAAGACCGTGCATGTCTCAAATGACATTACATATGCTCAAGATGTTTGCTATTAAGGAGGTGAAGTATAAGATGGAAGATAGAAAGATATATTTAATGATTGCATGGGATTTCGCCCATCGTGCTGCACGTATAAGTTTTTGGGAACAGGCGGCGCGTGATCGTGTCTGCTTCCAAAGACATGTAGCAAACATGGTTGAAATTATATCTCCTGTGCTTCACCAAAGCCACAGACAAAGGATCTGGAGAAAGCTACGTGGTATCTAAGTAGGAGCTAGATAGAAAGAAAGAAAATGTGAGGTAGAAAATTCATTTACTTTCATTAATCCAACTTAAAAGTAATTTTAAATTTTCATAAGCAGACACAACACTACTTTCACACATCTTCTTCTTCTTCTTCTCGAGGTTATGGATATCAGGGCACCTATAGGATTCCAGGTCTTGAATAAATGCAAACTTGAAGATTCGCTGCATCCATGCGATCTTCTCCTTGCCTTTGACGTAGATGATGGTCTCAGGATGATCGAATATTGGAAGTGACGTCATAATTTCTTTGTGAGGTGTACCAGGATCGTCCCAGTGGAGTCCATGACAGAAACGTAATAGTCACTTTGCACTTCCCCTTGCTGTAACGCACTTCACCTCCTTGAAAGGTTTCGGCGATGCGACGCTTGCTGCGAATGTTTCTATTATTCCATGACTTTGTGTGAAGGCTATTGTAGCAAATTCTTTAATTATGAATCGCTTGCGTTAGTTGTAATAGAACCCTTGAACGTCAGCTACGATCCTTACACCCTGGGGTAACATAGTGAACTGTGCTGGAGCTAGCAGAGCATCTATTAATTTATACAACTGGCTATACAACACCGGTGAGTGGACAGTAGTTAACAACACGATCATGGAGAACTAGAGCATACGCTGCAGTGTGATCTGGGAAGTCTGTTGAAGATTCTAATTCAATCCATATATCTACCGGTCATCATTTAGTTATCTCATTCTGTTTTGAGTAGTGAATCTTGATTGTTGGTGCCAGCTTCTTTAAATTCTATGGACTGAGTACACATCCCTCATTTTCAAATCCTTCATAGTAAGATGCACGGAATCTCGCATACATGTCAAATGCTAGACTGTATGCATTGCTGTCCCATTGTAGATGTAAATTCCCGTATGGATAGTATTCCGAATTCAAGTAGACTCTGGCGTTAGTTAGCTTGCAGTGGTCAAATTCACTTTAGTCTTCTGATACATTCCCTCGCCTTTGAGTTTGAAATGCTAGTGTGATGAATCGAGGTGCCTCCAATTTTTAATTGGCTCAAATGGCTCTGAGCATTAGGGGACTCAACATCTGAGGTCATCAGTCCCCTAGAACTTAGAACTACTTAAACCTAACTAACCTAAGGACATCACATACATCCATGCCCGAGGCAGGATTCGAACTTGCCACTGTAACGGTCGCGCGGTTCGGGACTAATGAGCCTAGAACCGCTCAGCCACAGCAGCCGGCAATTCGTTGCATGTCCTCAGAGTAACCCATAAGCATTTTTAGTGGCACGCTAGCAGTAAATCGTCTGTATCCGACATCAGATGAGTCTATGAACCACCCCGCATTTTCCAAGGTGTTCCAATCGGTGATTGAGGCTGAAACGTATGTCTTAAGGCTTGATGCTTGCCCGACAATGCGTGTGCGGTCGATTGCTATTCCATTAAGTTCATAACGGATCTCTTGAAACTGGAATGCTGGAGCATTACGTGTCAGCTTCGAGAGTGTTACTGCAGCGCCATCAGGTTTGTTAAATGTGCAGTCCAGATGTAAGAAGCTCTTGCAATGTAGTGTTGAATAACAATCCTAATTTCCTCATTTTTGTTAAATGTGGTTGAAATGTAGAGCTTATGTGAGTGGAATTCATGACGTATAATTCGATCATCATAGTCGACTGACTGCGTTACGTTGATTGACGTCTTCGCACGGTTTGAGAGCAATTGAAATGAGGGCCTCGTAATTAAGGTTTGTTATCACCTTGCGCTTCTTTGGCACACTGACTGTGAGCTCTGTGCGCTAGCTTTATAGCTTACCCTCACCTTGTCTTCGATGCAGACGTACAATGATTTTTTCACCCTGAGAGTCAACAAGTCGATTATTTTGATCCACAATACGTAGCACCAGGTAGTCCAACGATTGAACTGTTACCGGGAGGTATATTGCATTTGTGGGGGTCTGAACTATCTTATACCCAGTTCCAAGTGTAGGGAATAACCAGTAAATAGAGTGAATCAACTTATCGTTGAGATATGAGTTTGTAGCTATATCACACTCAACGTGGATTGTGCTGACTGGTAGTACGTCCACAGCCTGATCTGACGCTTAAAATTCACTGGAATCCTTCACCAAAACTCGGTCTTTCGCAAAACCTAGCAGTGAACCTATTGAATCTTTCTGTCTAAAGTCGATCGTCGCATTCTCTGTTCGTATTTCAGATCGAAGCGTATTGATGTTTGTGCGTAGTTCAGTTCTTTTTCCACAGTGTTTTGAGACTTAGTTTAAATCATCAATGTCGTAGGCACCAACGTGTACTTCTAGAATCTTCTTCTGACAGTCAGTTTCCAGACGCAGTTTATTGTTGGCCTTTTTGATATTTGGGATACTGTTATACGTCTCCAGAGCAATCAGCGCAATACTCCAGTCACCAGGACTTAAATTGATCGGCGGAAAATAAATTTCACGTAATACAGACGCTCGTTCTTTTAACGTCAGAGTGTACGGCATCGCATCTAAACCTGAACTGATGGGGGAGGGAGGGGGGCGACGTTCGATGATGGTTCTTACATACATCAACCTTTATGGATGCTGAGCATGCACGTATCTTTGGTGTAGTTTTACATGCTGTTTCATCAAGGATGTGAGGAGAAACACGATGTAGAGATGTCCACACCAGTATGTGTTAAAGCCCTGGTATCGCTGAAAATTGTAGAAGACTCGTCTTTTGCTGGTGAGGTATCGTTACAATTCTTCAGGTGGCTGTAAATCTCCAAATGAATCAAAATAGTATACTGTATTTGCACTTTTCTTGACAAATGAGACACAGTGGGTTCCTGGACCGCCTGCAACATCTAAATTCACAATTCCGCATTCATTAGTTCGCCATATTGTCTTCGGTAATGTATCTCGCATAAAGACACCACGGAATCCTGTAATGTGGACTTTTTAACAACCTTAAGGAGATCTTTATTCGTGAGCGCTCGATCAGGTAGAATAGCTAACGGGCTTTTTCTTATTTATGAAGAGGCCCAGTCCTTTCTTGTATGGTTTCAAGTATAGACCCTTTCCAATGGCTGCAGCTTCCATGTCACGATTATGCCTTCTTGGGTCCTCTAGCTGTGATTGGCCGTTTTGAGCATTCTTGACTGTTTTCGCTATAGATGCAGCCCCTCCTGTGTGTGAACCTACTGCTGATACAGCTGCAAGAACTGGAACGAGGATCGGAATAATTCCACCTGATGTCTTGAGTAAAGGTAGAACGCAAGTTGGTTCAATTGTACCCTTCTTCTTCTTCTTGTTTTTCTTCTTCTTACTCCTCACTGCATGCTTAGCTGCACACATCGAGGTGAGAATGCAGCTGATTTCTTCTTCTTCTTCCCCAGAGCAGACCGCGCTGCTTTCATAATTCGTTTGAAATTCATCACTCTTAAGCCTAACTTAATTTTTCAATGCATAGTTTTATCAATAACGAATGCAGCCACGCGTTGACCTATACCACTATCTTTTATTCGTCTTATTTCCTTGGCTCTAATCAGTTTTTGTCTGCGATATGACGTGCTGGGAGATGTTTATATGCGGCATAGGCAAGGTCGTGCTCCAGGCAGACTTCGTCGAGTAGGTTAATACCTCTATCGCCACGTGCCAAGCGTATCTGAAGCATTGTTCCTGGTCCACAGAAGCTATATCCCGGAATGTGTTTCTCAACTGGTAATTTGTCGAGAATACCACCTCCATCTCCTATTGTGGCGTGTCTCCTATCATGCATTTTACGCCACTGAGGTGACTGTCTACGGATCCTTTTATATACTAATTCGTCAGCGTCAGTCCAGCTGTTTTCTGATGAAGGAAATCCCAACGATTTAACTAGCGCTGTATTCCCATGACGTCTTATTACGCGTTCGATGAGGAATACATTTGGTACAGAGGTCTTCTGCAATTCTTCTCTGTAAAAGCATCCTGCAGTTTCTTCACCCTTGCTATCCTTTAAGATATAAGTTTGGGGATTCGTTCTCTGCACTTTGGATACTGTGAATATTTCAGCTGACCAGTTTGGTAAGTACAATTTCTCAAATGCAGTCTTGTGGTATGAAATATGTACTAAGTCACCTACATTGAACCTTTGTTTGCGTGGTTCCATCATTTTAATGCGGAAATATACCGATTCCATAAGAGAATTGTCACAAACATCAATCGGTCTCATTTTTATTGCACTATGTTTGGTTCGATTATACCGTCCTATTATCTGCGGTAGTACATCCGTCCACTTATACGACCCACGAAGATTAAATCGCTTCCTCATTTGAGCTTTCATTGATCTGTTCAGACGCTCCGAAATACTCGTTTTCCGGTGGGTAAACGTTGCGTAGTGATGTATTCCGTACCGCTCCATCACAGTCTTGAAATGTTAATTGTAAAACTGTCCGCCATGATCGGGTCGAAGGTTGTCCGGACATCGAGTTGTTCCTGTTTTCAGCAAACGCTCGAATACCGCAGCAACATCTCTCCCTGTCTTTGTTTCCACAGGTAATGGCCATGTGAATTTAGAGTGTATATCAATGACCATTAAAATATACTTTAAACCTTTATTCTCACGGTTGTACAGACCCATACTCAAAAGATCCCCCTGCCGTAAGTCATCCAGTTCTTTACTCACCACATGTCTGCTAGCGTATCTTCAGTGTGCTGATTTGTCCAGCTCCTGAACTACTGTTTCCATACTTGTTCTTATTATTATTTGATGATTCCTCTTCCTCTATGTACTTCAATTATTGAGACAACCTCATTCGAATGTGCTGTATTACCCGCTGCAGCTGAAGCCATCAACAGCCGAAGTCTATCTACTATTTCATCTGTCTCATCGTAATATCTGTACTGGGGGACCGGGTTTGCCTGGTCACTCGTTTGTGTTGAAAGTCAGGACATTCACCAAAGCTTTGATGTTGCTCATTCAGTAAAGGTTATAAATGCTAGTGTATTTAGAGTTTTGTGGGCTCTTCAGTGTTCTGTCTGCATTCCTACGAGGGTTGGAACTTAAATAGCGGCATTCACGAACGATACAAACGAGTTACATGTTTTCACTTGTTACTGTCCTTCAAAGTAGTCACCAGCGTTGTGTAGAACCCGTTGCCAGCGATGTGGAAGGCCTAGTATACCGTTTGCAGAGCCTGTTCTGTTGATGGTGCGAATGTAGCGGTCTACTGCCTGTCGAATCTCTGGAACAGTTCTGAAGCGAACTCCACGAAGTGGTTCCTTCATCTTGAGAATCCTATCACAGTCACAAGGACTTAAGTCCAGGGAGTATGGTGGATGGTACAGTACTTCCCAGTCCCATTGACCGAACAGAGCAGCCACCTAACTAACCTAAGGACATCACACACATCCATGCCCGAGGCAGGATTCCAACCTGCGACCATAGCGGTCGCGCGGTTCCAGACTGTAGCGCCTCGAACCGCTCAGCCACTCCGGCCTGCCCGCCATCTTCGATTACGGTACTCGCGCATCAGCTGACGTCATAGCCGCCATCTTGGATGACGTCAGTGGGGTGACACAGCCCTTGTTCTACTACTCACGTTTTCCGTCATTTTCCCAAAGATATCATGAGTAAAGATGTAAGTAGGGTGTTTAGGTTTTTATGTTGGTAACTCCACGTAACGCTCTGTATGAAAATCACTGGCTGTGCTGTGTGCAGTCTGAGGCTGGTCGGCATTGTTGCAATAGTCGCTATTGTAGCGTGGGGCAGTTGACTGTTAACAGCGCGTAGCGTTGCGCAGTTGGAGGTGAGCCGCAGCGAGTCGAGCAGCGGAGTGCGTGCCGACTCCTCCAACTGCGCAACGCTACGCGCTGTTAACAGCCAACTGCCCCACGCTACAATAGCGACTATTGCAACAATGCCGACCAGCCTCAGACTGCACACAGCACAGCCAGTGATTTTCATACAGAGCGCTACTTGGCGTTACCAACATAAAAACCTAAACCGCCTACTTACAAAGAGTCGAGTGGGCAAGGCATTTCGAGATTGGACCTTGGATCAATAGATGTGTGCTTTTTTTCAGATGCACTACGTTTCTTGTTGCACCAGGTCGTTGGCCGTGTATGGATATGCCATTACCAGGGCGAACTTTTGTTTGAAATATGCACTGCACTATAGATATCGGCCAGTGAGGACGCTATTATGCTATGGTGGCACTCAGCTCGCCTTCCGTGCTATCGATGAGGGACAGTATAGGCAGTATTATGCTGGACTTTCACAGGACCTGTGGAAGTAATCGACTGTGCCACAACAGCTGTGGGCTACATGAACATTATTGTGGACTAGCTGCATCTCTTCATGCTTGATATGTTCCCCGACAGCGATAGCATTTTCTAGATAGGTAACTGTCCCTGTCACGAGATCAGGATGGTGCTACAGTGGTTTCAGGAGCATGGAATGTACTGAAGATGTCTTGTGATCGACCTGAAAACGTTAGGGTGCTACGCCGTATCAATCATTTTGCGTAGGAAATGGTTCTGCAGTTTGTTCAGTTATAACTCTCGCCAGAAAGATTCACGATTGTATTTTTACAGGTCCACAGTGGCAGTGATAGTAATGGACTGACAGATAACGACGAAAATAAGCTCCAACCTAATTAAGACAGGAATCACGTATGCCATTACGGCGACGACGGTAATGATCCTTCCAACGCACACGCACACCAAGTTCGAACGCTTAAACGGAATCGGCGAGATGCCGTGAGTAATGAGGCTAGTACGCAATTGCACTACATCGGTAGTGTGTGGTATAAGTTGAGAATTTGAGTGTGTCGGGCCGTGTGATAGGGTAGTCCGCGAGGTTCTGATGACCACTGTGTCTGGGTGGCGCACTGGTAAGCGAATCTGCCTGCTAAGCAGGAGACTTAAGTTCAGTTCGAATATGACACCAGTACAAGTTTAATACTTTCCCCATTGATATAGATCAATGCCTAGTGGCAGCTAACGTCTATAATTTCTTTGTATCTTAAATTAATACTGGCTCCAGGACTAGAATGGTTTCCGTTCTTTAGGACATGTCCGGAAGAACAGACACCTCATATTCTAGGTTGCTGTACACAACATGTAACAGACAAGACTGTGAAATGAAGAATCCAAACTGAGATCATTAACTAGAGGGAGGCATTTTAGTCAAATGTTATTGATAGTTTGGATTCTTAACAACTGCGCCTTCTGCAAAACACCGTTTCAATCTTCTTCTAGATACCTTTGAGTTATCTTCAGTGGGCCTCGTTTTACTTCCATAAAAGGAAATTGCCTTACAAAGTTTGTAGGTGTTTTTCCAAGTTAGGGCTACAAACGATAATGTGAAGTTTCGTATTCCTTTCGCAAAAATACGTTAAATTTCAAAATGTAATAGTGCCGGATGGCTTGTTTTTATGAATTTTTCAAATCAGACAGCAAGTAATAATAAAGGAATTATTTTTAGTACTTTTTCCAGGATAACGGTTGTGCCAGTTCTGAACTCATTTTTTCGTCGTATTTTACATATTTCGTGTTTTTCCTTTGTTGGCTGTTTGTTCCACCTATCGCACTTCATTCTCTTCTTCTATGATACATTTTCATGTAAATAAACAACATTTAGCGAAAAACGTATGCCGCCACACTCAACGCATGATGGAATGTTGTTGTTGCTGCTCTTTTCCATGGCGATCATTTTAAATGTATGGTGCTAGTTTACGTCATGCATCCGCTGGTGTAATTTATGTGATTTACGGATGTGTGTACCCGCACACGTACATTTCTGTACACGCAAGTGATAATGTATTCATGTCCGCAGATGTGCGTCTTTGTGTGAGATAGAGAGAAGGGGGTGGGGGCCGTGAGAGAGATTGGGAGGGAGAGGAGCTGAGAAGCAAGTGCTCTGGGCAAGTCTGCCTCCGTAGCGGAGTGGTGAGCGCAGCTAGATGCCATGTGGCTGAACCGAATTCGATTCCCGGTGGTGTCATCGATTTCTTCCTTGGTGGAAGGGTTTCTACGGGGTGGACTCGGCCTCGTGAGATCAACTGAAAAGCTCCTCTACCGATTAGTAGCGGTTACAAGCCGAAGAAACCCGCCAATGACTTGGAGAGCGAGTTGTGCTCACCACAAGCCTCTTAATACCGCGTTCAGTCATCCCGTTGGCAGAGGATGACATCGCGGAACTTCACCTGCCTTTCACCTGCTGTTTGATAGCAGAGGATTTGTGATACAGACTACCCTCGTCCAAATGTTCAAAGAATTCAAATGTGTGTGAAATCTTATGGAACTTAACTGCTAGGGTCATCAGACCCTAAGCTTACACACTACTTAACCTAAATTATCCTAAGGACAGACACACGCACCCATGCCCGAAGGAGCACTCGAACCTCCGTCGGGACTAGCCGCACAATCCATTACTGCAGCGCCTTGGATCGCTCGGCTGATCCCGCGCAGCTACCCTCGTCCACGCACCGTACTGTGGCTTGCAGAACGTGTATGTAGACGTAGTTGTTGACAGAGTTGCTTTTCTTTCGGGAAGTGACTTTGTGCAGTTCATTAAGTTTTGCGAATGACGTTTTGAGCATACTGTTGCGTATTTGTTCGAAACTGTTATTTCCTTGTGTTACCGCTTTTGTATGTGGCGATTATCCTGCACTGTAAATGTTTCAAGACAGAACTACTGCTTTTGTCTCGTCGTTTGCGTCTACGATATAATATTCAAAAGTGCGTTGTGCACTATCACTTTTAAGGTTCTGCTGTGTTCAGAATATCTATTTTCAAAATGCATTTTTAGTCTATGTAAACGGAACGTATCAACACAGATCGGCTGATAGATGTGGGCCTTGATCGTCGTTTCTGTGAAGAAATTAGTGTCGAGGTTTTGGGAGTAGTTGCAGCGTACTTACAAGTTCTTGAACGGCTACAGTGGGAGAAATTGTACGCATTCTAAGTTTCGTAATAGAGCAGTAATATTTAATTTTCAACAAGGGTACCAATGCGCTCAGCCGTCAGTGGCCTACTTGCCAACGTATTTTCGCACTCTATTGAAAACGAAATATTCAACGAAATTATGCATCCAAAATAATAGTAGCATATAGTTTGATACCACATTGCTCAGTACATCATTTGTTTAGTTGTTGAAACAGTTAATGAAATAAAACAACTATAGGGTGACACAAACACATTCCGCCTTAAAATCAAATTCGCCATTCAGACAGAAAGTAATTGATACTTTATTTATAAGCATCAACATACACAGAATAAACCACATGCATAATATTGGATTATACAGAGAAGCCAAAGATAAACATACTACAAACATTCATTTTTTGCAGGAACCAAAAAAGACTCGCTGGAGATGCCAAATAGGCATCGAGAACTGTTTGGGAAGAAGGAACAGAAAATTCTTCTTCTTGTGAAGAGGGCGATATTTTTAGTAACCCTAATGCAAATGTCATGCACCAAAAAGAAACGTCAACAGGACCTTGAAAACCAGAGCATGTACCGTCTAAAACCTAATTACTAGATTGAAGTATATGAGAAGAGGGAAAGAAATAGTTCTTTATGAAATTAAAATACAGGAGAATTAGTGGGTCATCAACGCTGCTGGTGCAACTTCTTAGTGTGGGTTGCCTCCATCAGAAGGCAGGTATGCACTCAGGGGGGAACCTATTGTTTTCCTTTGATTGACAGGTCATTACCCAATTGCTCTCCTTTGATTGACAGGTCCTTAATATATTGTTCTGCTAAAAGGATCGTTTCCTTTGATTGACAGGTCCTTAGCATATTGTTCCCCCCTCCCCAACCCACCGCATCATACTGCCATTCCCCCCCCCCCCCCCCTCTCAGGAAAACTCCAACCCACCACCCCAGCACCCTTGCTGCTACAAGTACACTTTCAGGTGTTATTGGAATATCTCCTCTCGCTCTTATCAATTTCATTGACTAATTAATTAAATTGATCAATTAATTAACCCCTCCCCTTCTGGTAAACCCCCTCCCCCCTCCTGGAAATTGGTGGGAAAAAGACTCAGTTAATCAGTCATTTGGAGGGAAATTGATTGCAGTGTATGGAATACTGTTTAAAAAATTTATATAATGTATGGAATATTGTTTACATACACAGTTAAGTGAGTCAAGGCAGTGTATGGAATATATGAAAATTGGTGGCTCTGTGGAGGAGAGGAAGGATCGCATAACAGGAAATTCAAGGGTATATTGTTCATTTATAAAAAATTCAGTTTGTGGGTGTTAGATTTCTCTTGCTCATAATTTCTGTTGTTTGGAAAGATGTACGTCTTATAAGAAGTAATTACATGGGGCAAACATGTTATATAACCTAATGTTTGCCACAGCAATCTGGGTGTCTTAACCTAATTTTCAGTCCTATGTCGGCACTTAACCTATTGTTCTGTTAAGTGATTTTCCACGTCACCTCCATCCCCTTAAACTATTGTTCCAGCTTTGATACCAAATTAAGTAATTAGTGATGTCCTCCCACCATTTTCTGGTACATTTTTTAAATTTCACACACTTTTGAACGCCATTTCAGGCGCACTCTGCTTTGTCACCCACTCCCACCCTATGAAAATATTGTACCATGTTGATAAAAAACATTTATGTAAATTAATTACGCTAATTACCCTAGTTTTCTGCATTTAACCTGCTGCTCTGCTACATGTCACCCACCCAACCACACCCTCTCCTTAACTATTGTACCGCTAACACCACGTTGATATAAAAAAAATTTTATACAAATTAATTATGCAAATTAATTAAATCGATATCCTTCACATGTATGTGGTACTTTTTTTTATTCTCAGCATCATAGTGGTGGGGGATATCGATGGAATATAGTTTTAGCAAATGATCGCTAGTAAAAAAAAACACATCCCGCCACCCGACGCCAACATAGCTGACTCCATAATCACTGCCAGGAGTCAGGAAGCACCAGCGGCTCCCGAAAAGTAACGATGCTGTCGTCAGATGCTGAATCACGTGCAGGTGACTGTTCGGGTATGCGAGCATGAGGCAGTAGCATCCCTTTCATACATGACACCTGAGAAATACCTATCAAAACACATATCTACCTAGCGACCGTTGCTGGCGCGATGACGCATGGCTTTCACTCCTGTGCGTCCAGTGAGATGGCTACCTAGTGGCTCACTCACGCAGATGCAGCGAAAAGGTTGTCAGTGTTACACTAATGTCACATGTCTATGTAAATGACAGCTAAGACTCGCTCTGGAATCCCTATTGAAATCTGCTACAATGATTCCCAGAATACCACAGGTTGCATTCTTCCTAACGATCCTAATGGGACAGCCCATCCATTACATATCAGTCCTTTCCCGGAAATTGTAAAGTGCTACAGAAATAGTTAACGGTCGCTGTAATAGGAGCTTTTGTGATGTCTCAGCTTGTCTGTATGGAAATTCTTGTCCAAACAGGATTTGTATACGAAAATAGCCTAGTATAGCACTGAATGCATTCTTACTGATAGTCGTAATGGGACAGCCTATCCGTCAGGTCTCTTATTGAACTTACTCGTCAAGCTGCTGTTGCTGGCAGAGTGGGAGTACCGTCCGCCATTTTTTTCTGGAGACGAGACTTTCAGCGGCACAACTATCTTGTACAGATCGCCATATTCCACTGGCACCCCGCAAAAGTTGTCTACAGATCGTCAAATACATCCCATACACTCACCGTGGCGCAGTGCAGCGCTAATTGAGGTAAGTGCTGCCGTAAACGTGGCTGCAGCCGCAGAAGCACGTGTCGGCTAGAGAGAGGCCAGCTGGCTGTGGATGACCCCACCTCCAGGAGGACCTGAGTGATAGGAGTACGAACGCTATCAATACTCCCAGCACAAAAATTCGTGCCGGCCGGAGTGGCCGTGCGGTTCTAGGCGCTACAGTCTGGAACCGAGCAACCGCTACGGTCGCAGGTTCGAATCCTTTCTGGGGCATGGATGTGTGTGATGTCCTTAGGTTAGTTAGGTTTCATTGGTTCTAAGTTCTAGGCGACTGATGACCTCAGAAGTTAAGTCGCATAGTGCTCAGAGCCCTATGAACCATTTGAACAAACATTCGTCGGATTGAAGCCGCAAGCCAACTTGTCATAAACCAGAATCATTGTCGGACTCTGTGAACTGGTGTAAAAAGGATGGGCAAGCCCCATCTTGGAACAAAGGCGTCCGCTGTGATGCTGTTCCCAGCACCGCCCTCCTTGCTTTCTGCTGTGCTTTCTATGGCCTTCTCCCGACTCACGAGAATATTAGAAAGCAGGCACATATTAACAGTGTAGCTACAATTAAATATTAGGACTGTTGCCGCCGTCTGACACCAAGCAATGTACTGGAAACGTCTCCTCTTGACGACTGTGGTTCTGGAATGAAACTCAATACCTATAGCGCACATAAGTTTCCACATAAAAAAAACTTCCACTCCCCTTACAGCTATCGATGTGCTGAATCTGTACCTCCCTCACGATAGGGCACTCCGTAGTGACTACCTGACACTCATACATATACCGCGAAGATTGTTGTGCAAAGGCTGAGATGGTCCCTCTCGGCACAAAGGCATCACTGTTTCTGACCCCGACCTGCTTGGGTGCTTGCTTTCTACAACCATCTCCAGACTGTGGGATTACGAGACCACATGTATTTTCACATGGTTCGCGGGAATATTATACCATTTACGCAATACCTCTCGTTATCACGCACATAACAATATCGCTTGCATAGCACTCGGACACCCAGACTTTGCCTGCTCCTTGGAACACTCAGAGGAGTCATTTTGCCCCTACTATTTAAAAAAAGTTTTCTGAACTATTATTTCAAAATTTTAAGTATTTATTGTACGTTAATGTTTACAAGGTTTATAGCCATTTCAGATACAGGGTTGTGAATAAAAAGAGCAGACACAAATTATGTTATTTATTGTTGTATAAACAAATTCCGCTGAACCTGGTAACATCCAAAGAAGTATAAGCAAGTGGCAGGATTTTCTTGGTTCTAAATTCATAAAAAATTGAATTTTTCATGTGTACAGAATTTTGAGCTACTTCATTGTTTTACACAACTTGAAACAGTACAGTTGTTTCTGCTCTATAAGCAGCAGGTTTCGCTGTTCGCTCGCACCGGGAAATAGAAACAGAGGCGGCTCCGCAGCCAATTTTATTACACGACACGGCCGACCGCGGGTGCAGCAGAACCCATGTGGACGGGTGGAAAGAAACGTGTCAGGCTTCACAATACGTATTTATATGTGTCCTGTATTATGGATTTCTTGTACGTGGATGTGAATCTGCACATGAACTTTCCTAATCCTCCTCACACCTTTCCGTAAAGCGTGGCCAAATCTTTGTTGGGAAGTAGTTCTGTAGTATAGTAGTGCCAACCTTACACCTGGCTAGGGGATCAGAGAGACAGCACAGGCAGGTAAAAGTCAAAGACTTTCCAGTGTCACAAGATTTGGGGTGGAGAGGTCGGTCACGGCCAAGTGATTCGACCACCCCCTCCACCGGGGCCCAGGTAGACCACCGGGTGCCCGCCATATTCTAGAGGTGTTACAGAAGACGGGTAAATGAGCAGACGAGCCCTCAGTGCGTCTGTCTCAATGTTCACTCATGGAGGAGAGGTATTTGAATATTTGTACTAATTCTTTTATTTCCAGCTTCCGATTGTGTAAGGTAATGAATGTGCTCGTTGAATTCCGGAAATTTGACCCCCTGTGTCAAAGTATCTGGTCCTCATTTTGCCCGTTATCCTCATCACATAGTGAATGTCCTATGTAAAATATTGGGAGACTTTGGTGGTATACATTTGGACAACGCAATTCCGTCTTACCCGTAGAAATGTGCGTGCAGGTTAGTATATAATATACCCGAGCTATAAGTTGTAAAATTGTAATATCTGTAAACTGAAACAATTGCTGCTATCGCTGTAAAGTCGAGTGATAATGTTTAAAATAATTAGGTAATCAACTGTCATCAATCTTTAACATACCTTAAAAATCACAAAGAAGTCAAGTTAAGGGAATTTATTTAAAATAAAAGCTATAGAATGCAGGGACCCACACATCAGCGTGTGAGCCCTCCAGCCCCTTGCCTAGTATCGTACAGAAAGGACACGCTCCCTAGGTAGCGCTCTCAAGCTCCTCTCCCGAGTTATCCGTTGCGCAATTTTGATTCAGGGCTTGACGTCATCAACTTTCATCTGGCGTCCCTAGGCAAGGAGGTAAGACGGTAAACTTTCACCTGGCGAATCCTGCCAGGATAGATTATTTAATCGCCGAATCCTAGGCACTTCTGTAAAACAGCCAGATAAAATAATAATCCCTCTTCTTTCAGGAATTCGTGTAGATTAGCATAATTAATCATTTTATTTTCAGGAACTGTTCTATGTTGCTTTGTTGAAGATTGACCAGCGTTGATTTGCTCATACTCAGCGTTGTCCGAAACGAGTGTGTAGAGATTTTCAATACTGTTGATTTCTATTTGTCATTGATTTTGTGAAATTTGTAGGGGAGATATTGGAGAGGTAGAGAAAGTTTTGGTTGCTAATTTTTGTGGTTGCTATAGGGTAATGAGCGTAATAGCTAGGTCACGGGCAAAGAGTAACGCGAACATGGAGGCAGAAAATTTAGTCGAGTTATGTGATGTAGGCGAACAGGAAGTGGCCGCCAATGGCGACTTTCCCACCCTGAGCGCAGGTCGTTGTCCCAACGCTGGCAGCGATCCGGTTTGTGCTGGGGAGGGAGGACAATGGCCTCAGAGGGGTCGGTCGAGTTTACCGTTAGGCGAAGCCGCTGCCGAAGAGCGCGAGACAGGGGGACGCGCCTCGCCAGGCTCTGAAGCAACAAATCGTGATGTTCCAAGTGAGGCTCATGTCAGTGAGGTGCCAGCTTGGATGAGCGTTCTTATGAAAGAAATAGGACAGAGGTTTGAAGAGATAGATAAGAAGTCTAGCCAGAGGTTTGAAGAAATAGGACAGAGGTTTGAAGAGATAGGCAAGGGGTTTGACGATTTGAGGGAAGAACCTAATAGGCAATTTCAGGAACAAAAAAATATAATAGATACACTACAAGAGAGGGTCGAGGGGAATGAAAGACAGTTAACGAAAGATTCGAGGCAGTGAACGAACGCATAGAAGGCGTGATTGCAGAGGGCGTTGTAACGACGACTAGTGTCGAAAAGAAAATTAACGAATTTGGTAAGTGACTAGATGCGCTACAGGCGCATAATGTAGTAAAAGATAGTGAGGAAGTACAGTCGTTAATGACTTTCCGTCAGGCACAAGAAGATATCAATCGCCAGAACAGGGAGGCGATAGCGAAACTGGTGAGAGATGAGACAGCACAGCGAAATGAAGAGGCAAATTCGATGAATGCCGATGATTCAATGGGCGCGCATAGGCGACGCCGCACTGAATCACAGGAGATAAAAGAATTGGAGGAGCGTCTTTGCGAAATAAGAGAGCCAGCAGCAGGCCCAACCGTGGGAGCCCGTTCACGAGAAGTCGATCAAGATGAGGAGGAATGCCGCAGGCACTTTGTGTCAGTACTAAATTATTCGGTATATCCTGACTCGAATAATCCACAACACCCGCGTGTGTGATTGGGGCAATTTCAGGATACGTTGCCGACTTCGTGGGGATAATCAGTTAGATTTGTCCATAGATTATGGTGAGATGAGGGAAGTTCTTTTGGAAGAACCGGAGGAGTTTTCGGGATTTAAATTACCAATTGTCAGCGTGGATATAAATGACGTAATAATTCCTTGTATCTTGGACTCAGGGAGTCAAGCGTCTGTTATAAGGGAAGACATATTTAATTGTTGTGGTTGAGATGTGAAATGGGCGACGTTGCCACTACAGCGTACGAAGGTGCGAGGTCCTGTGCCTGGGAAAAGCACGAAGTGAAAAAGCAAAGTCAAGTTGAGTGTGTCTACAAAGAGAAAACTATTATTGTTGTGTTCTTGGTTTTAGAAAGAATGACGGCTGAGGCCATATTAGGGATTGATTTTCTCGGCCGGTACCAAGCCACCTTGGTACGTGCAATGTGGATTTGCTACCATAAAAATTGGTGACGAAGAAATTAGGATGGAATTCGATGACGCTATAAAGGTAGACGCGCATATAGTCGAGTCTCTTAAGCTGTCAGTGGACACAGGACATTTGGGCCAAGGCAATGCGAGGATCAGACTAGAAACGCAGGATAGCAAAGAATCAGATGCGATAGATTTGAAGTCTGTAATGAAGGAGACACCGCCCCCCCCCCCCCCCCATGAACCATGGACCTTGCCGTTGGTGGGGAGGCTTGCGTGCCTCAGCGATACAGATAGCCGTACCGTAGGTGCAACCACAACGGAGGGATATCTGTTGAGAGGCCAGACAAACGTGTGGTTCCTGAAGAGGGGCAGCAGCCTTTTCAGTAGTTGCAAGGGCAACAGTCTGGATGATTGACTGATCTGGGCTTGTAACAATAACCAAAACGGCCTTGCTGTGCTGGTACTGCGAACGGCTGAAAGCAAGGGGAAACTACAGCCGTAATTTTTCCTGAGGGCATGCAGCTTTACTGTATGATTAAATGATGATGGCGTCCTCTTGGGTAAAATATTCCGAAGGTAAAATAGTCCCCCATTCGGATCTCCGGGAGGGGACTACTCAAGAGGATGTCGTTATCAGGAGAAAGAAAACTGGCGTTCTACGGATCGGAGCGTGGAATGTCAGATCCCTTAATCGGGGAGGTAGGTTAGAAAATTTAAAAAGGGAAATGGATAAGTTGAAGTTGGATATAGTGGGAATTAGTGAAGTTCGGTGGCAGGAGGAACAAGACTTCTGGTCAGGTGACTACAGGATTATAAACACAAAATGAAATAGGGGTAATGCAGGAGTAGTTTTAATAATGAATGGGAAAATAGGAATGCGGGTAAGCTACTACAAACAGCATAGTAAACGCATTATTGTGGCCAAGATAGATACGAAGCCCACACCTACTACAGTAGTACAAGTTTATATGCCAACTAGCTCTGCAGATGACGAAGAAATTGAAGAAATGTATGACGAAATAAAAGAAATTATTCAGATTGTGAAGGGAGACGAAAATTTAATAGTCATGGGTGACTGGAGTTCGAGTGTAGGAAAAGGGAGAGAAGGAAACATAGTAGGTGAATATGGATTGGGGCTAAGAAATGAAAGACGAAGCCGCCTGGTAGAATTTTGCACAGAGCACAACATAATCATAACTAACACCTTGTTTAAGAATCATGAGAGAAGGTTGTATACATGGAAGAACCCTGGAGATACTAAAAGGTATCAGATAAATTATATAATGGTAAGACAGAGATTTAGGAACCAGGTTTTAAATTGTAAGACATTTCCAGGGGCAGATGTGGACACTGACCACAATCTATTGGTTATGACCTGTAGATTAAAACTGAAGAAACTGCAAAATGGTGGGAATTTAAGGAGATGGGACCTGGATAAACTGAAAGAACCAGAGATTGTACAGAGTTTCAGGGAGATCATAAGGGAACAATTGACAGGAATGGGGGAAAGAAATACAGTGGAAAAAGAATGGGTAGCTTTGAGGGATGAAATAGCGAAGGCAGCAGAAGATCAAGTAGGTAAAAAGACGAGGGCTAGTAGAAATACTTGGGTAACAGAATAAATATTGAATTTAATTGCTGAAAGGAGAAAATATAAAAATGCAGTAAATGAAGCAGGCAAAAAGGAATACAAACGTCTCAAAAATGAGATCGACAGGAAGTGCAAAATGGCTAAGCAGGGATGGCTAGAGGACAAATGTAAGGATGTAGAGGCCTATCTCACTAGGGGTAAGGTAGATACTGCCTACAGGAAAATTAGAGAGACCTTTGGAGATCAGAGAACGACTTCCATTAATATCAAGAGCTCAGATGGAAACCCAGCTCTAAGCAAAGAAGGGAAAGCAGAAAGGTGGAAGGAGTATATAGAGGGTCTATACAAGTGCGATGTACTTCAGGACAATATTATGGAAATGGAAGAGGATGTAGATGAAAATGAAATGGGAGATATGATACTGCGTGAAGAGTTTGACGGAGCACTGAAAGACCTGAGTCGAAACAAGGCCCCCGGAGTAGACAACATTCCATTGGAACTACTGACGGCCTTAGGAGAGCCAGTCCTGACAAAACTCTACCATCTGGTGAGCAAGATGTATCAAACAGATGAAATACCCTCAGACTTCAAGAAGAATATAATAATTCCAATCCCAACGAAGGCAGGTGTTGACAGATGTGAAAATTACCGAACTATCAGTTTAATAAGTCACAGCTGCAAAATACTAACACGAATTCTTTACAGACGAATGGAAAAACTAGTAGAAGCCAACCTCGGAGAAAATCAGTTTGGATTCCGTAGAAACACTGGAACACGTGAGGCAATACTGACCTTACGATTTATCTTAGAAGAAAGATTAAGGAAAGGCAAACAAACGTTTCTAGCATTTGTATACTTAGAGAAAGCTTTTGACAATGTTGACTGGAATACTCTCTTTCAAATTGTAAAGGTGGCAGGGGTAAAATACAGGGAGCGAAAGGCTATTTACAATTTGTACAGAAACCAGATGGCAGTTATAAGAGTCGAGGGACATGAAAGGGAAGCAGTGGTTGGGAAGGGAGTAAGACAGGGTTGTAGCCTCTCCCCGATGTTGTTAAATCTGTATAGTGAGCAAGCAGTAAAGGAAACAAAAGAAAAATTCGGAGTAGGTATTAAAATTCATGGAGAAGAAATAAAAACTTTGAGGTTTGCCGATGACATTGTAATTCTGTCAGAGACAGCAAAGGACTTGGAAGAGCAGTTGAATGGAATGGACAGTGTCTTGAAAGGAGGATATAAGATGAACATCAACAAAAGCAAAACAAGGATAATGGAATGTAGTCTAATTAAGTCGGGTGATGCTGAGGGAATTAGATTAGGAAATGAGACACTTAAAGTAGTAAAGGAGTTTTGCTATTTGGGGAGCAAAATAACTGATGATGGTCGAAGTAGAGAGGATATAAAATGTAGGCTGGCAATGGCAAGGAAAGCGTTTCTGAAGAAGAGAAATTTGTTAACATCCAGTATTGATTTAAGTGTCAGGAAGTCATTTCTGAAAGTATTCGTTTGGAGTGTAGCCATGTATGGAAGTGAAACATGGACGATAAATAGTTCGGACAAGAAGAGAATAGAAGCTTTCGAAATGTGGTGCTACCGAAGAATGCTGAAGATTAGATGGGTAGATCACATAACTAATGAGGAAGTACTGAATAGGATTGGGGACAAGAGAAGTTTGTGGCACAACTTGACCAGAAGAAGGGATCGGTTGGTAGGACATGTTCTGAGGCATCAAGGGATCACCAATTTAGTATTGGAGGGCAGCGTGGAGGGTAAAAATCGTAGAGGGAGACCAAGAGATGAATACACTAAGCAGATTCAGAAGGATATAGGTTGCAGTAGGTACTGGGAGATGAAAAAGCTTGCACTGGATAGAGTAGCATGGAGAGCTGCATCAAACCAGTCTCAGGACTGAAGACCACAACAATGAAGGCGAAAGTGGGTCACATTAAAGATGATGGGATCCGTAACAAGGAACAAAGGAACGCCCATGTGTTTTTGGGACACACTGGCACTATAAGAGGTTTTACCTACAAGTTCGGGGTTAAACCCCATAAACCATTTTTCGTACGACCGTGGGTCGTGCCGCTTCCGCATAGAGAGAAAGTGTCACGTGAGATACAGTCAATGTTACAACAAGGAGTTATAGAACCGGGTGTTAGTTCCTATAACAGCCCGATTTTATGTATCCCCAAGAGGAATGGCTCAGTAAGGCTAGTCCTTGATTCACGCCAAATGAATACTATCATCGACACTGAAACGGATAGGCCTGACACACTTGATGAGCTGTTGCAGAAGTTTCATGACGTTGAAAGGTCTCTGTTGGATTCCTTTCATGTTAATTTCTTAAGTCTGTTGTCATTTACGGCATAAATTCCTCTTCTAAATTTACTGTGGTGTTTCGGACTATCTGGGAGGAGACTGAGCAGTGAAACATGTTACTTGTACGCCTAAACAAGAACGATCTGTCACACTACTACACTTTAAAACACAGTTTATATGTAATTCATGTCACACAGTCTCATACGGAACCTACATCCGCTTTCTTTTATATACTGTATATGATAAGATACTGTCATCCCCCTTCCCTTCTGTGTGAGAGGATGAATGAGCAAATGTATTTCTAGTTGCATGCTTGAGGGTAGCAGACAAGGCTGCCTGCTAGAGAACAGTTGGTCCAACGTCGGAACAGGTAGCTACGCTTTCTAAAAGCAAAGAGGTTTCTATTCTTAGTATGGTCCTGGCCGTCCGTTGTCATGTTGGTATAGGAAGCTGCCCCTCTGGCCACTTCCGTTTGTATTTGGGAAGCACGCTCGGTAGGAGCGCAGGTCAGTCTGTCCGTGGCGAGCGTCTCAAGTGGTAAGATCTCCGGCTAAGCACGTGTCTGCTAAGTCCGTAGGACAATGGATTTCTTAAGTTCAGCCTAACTGAAAATTAAATCACTTTTATTTCAGGTTTAGCTCTAAAATATCTAATGTTATCTTAAATTGTAGCGCAGTGTAATTCTCGTGTGAAGTTCAGATTATTTTCCGGTAGTTGCTTTGTCACTACTTTGTGAGTAAAGTGGAACCACGTGTTGATCAGTAACTGTTTGACCCATCAGGTTAATAGTAAGACGTTAGTAACCAGTTCGGGGTTTTTCTTTTGTAAATTGCTTTTCGATCTAATTTATTTTAATTATCAAAATTATTGTGAAGTTATACGCTTTGTGTAAACCAAGTTGACCACGTGAAGCATGTGGTGTAATCATCAAAGTAGCCCTCAGCTATTCTTTTTGGGAAGATTTCACAGAGAGTTGGTATGAATTTAGTATACCAGTGTGTGGTAATTACATGACGGACAGGATTGTGTTACGAACGTAATTTCTTTGGGTGAAAACTGAATCTGTTGGTTGTGGTTAATTTCCTCTTGCTTAAGTTTCAACGTTCTTCGTGTGTTAATTTATGAATGCAGTGTTGTATGCAGTCTCCCAATCTTGGCTCCATATTTTATGTGTTCCGTAAGATTACAATCTCACATTTTCACAGTCCTAAATAAGGCACCAGCTCAGTTATAACTCACGTTTAATATGCTGAAATTTCAATGATGAATCTTAAAATAAATTTCCAAATATAAACTGATTTCTTTCTTTTTATTTAAATTCTCCTTTTCTATATATATATATATATATATATATATATATATATATATATATATATATATATATATTACCGGTTGTTGTATGACTATTAAAAGATTATAATCAATGTTAGTCTGATTGGGAATTTGGTAAACCTAGACTAGTTACCTGGTGAAACAGTTGCGCAGTAATGCACGGTTAACTTCCCCAGACAGCTCACAGCTTTTAACCCGCTTTTATTGTCCATCAGTACCGCTTTCATCATAACAAATTAAAGTAACAACATTACAACGTATCCGTTCTCAGATCCCTTGACATGAAATCGAGTTACTGGCAAGTGGAGTTGGACGAATCCTGCAGAAAATATACGGCATTCTTATGGTGTAGGTGATGTTATGTTTACCGGAAACTCCCATTCGGACTCAATGTGTCTTCCGCCGCATTTATCCGGGCGTTAGGTACAGTGTTTCCCTAGTCGTTGCGGCGTAGGATTACACTTTACGTGGACGACATACTCATCGCGGAGAAGACGTGGTACGACCATAATGACGTCCTGAATGAAGTTTTACAGGCTTTGGGACGATGTGGGGTGACAATAAATTTACAGGAATCTGAATTAGGATGACGAGAGATCAAGTTTCTTGGGCACATAGTAACCACTGACGGGATTCGCCCAGACCCGGAAAAACTCCAGGCAATCAAAGAGTATCCAGTCCCTAAGAGTAAGAGACAGTTGCGGGCGTAGCTTGGGACCATTAAGTTCTATAAAAGATTTATCAAAATTAAAGGAATCTCGACACCGTGTTTGTGTGCCCTGACGGGACAGTGGAGTGATGCTGCGCAACGGGAATTTGAAAGTTTAAAAGATGCTTTGATGTCATCTCCTCTGCTTGTACATCCGTATTTGTCCAAACCCTTTTGTATGGCGACGGATAGCTCCCGGGCGGGTTTAGGTGTAGTTCTATTCCAGGAGTGGGAAGAGAACGCTAGTGTGGTGCCAAAGCCCGTTGCCTTCGCGAGCCGTGTGCTCAATAAGGCGGAGCAAAACTACGCCGTGACTGAACTAGAGGCGTTAGCGATGGTCTGGGGGTTTCACAAATTCAGGTATTACTTGTTTGGCCGTGTCACAAAGGTATATACCGACCATAAGACTCTACAATTCCTGATAAAAGCAAAACTTACTAACCAGCGATTGATTAGATGGCGCTATTTCTGCAGGAATTTAAATTTGAGGTCTACTACGAGCTTGGCACACAGAACATAGTGGCAGATGCACTATCTCGAGGTCCGATTACACTCACAGTACAGAGGGACACTGATCCTAACGAAAATGTATACGACCTGTTTTACATGAAAGGTGTGCCGTTTGAAAGGTACGTAGGCGATGCTTTGTCTAGAATAGGTAGGGAATAAGACAAGGACGAGAACTGGCGGGTGATCAAGGCGAAGTTGAGTGACCCGGCCGAAGATCGGCTTCGACATTTTTACCTGGTAAGAGGCGGCGTCTTGCTCTATCGAAAGAATCCGAACCAGCATCAGTGGTTAGTGTGCATACCGGATGAGCTGGTCAACAAGTTAATTTGGTATTGCCACTTGAGTTATGGGCATTTCGGAGCGCGCAAGTATAGTGGGAAGTTGGGAGAGTCGGTATACTTTATTAGTATGGAGCAGAGGGCAGGGAGGGTGCTCCGTACTTGTAATGTATGTCAGAGGGCCAAATTCTCTACTGTATCCTGTCGTGCCCCACTGTTCCCCGCCGGCCGCGGTGGTCTAGCGGTTCAGGCGCTCAGTCCGGAACCGCGCGACTGCTACGGTCGCAGGTTCGAATCCTGCCTCGGGCATGGATGTGTGTGATGTCCTTAGGTTAGTTAGGTTTACGTAGTTCTAAGTTCTAGGGGACTGATGACCGCAGATGTTAAGTCCCATAGTGCTCAGAACCCGTTGAACCCCCCCCCCCCCCCCAGCTGTTCCCATAGTTCCCGCGCGCCTCCGAGAATTCGCAGCGACAGACCGGTTCAGGCCGTTGCCTCGCACTATGAACGGATTTCAATATGTGTTCGTTGCTGTGGAGTTGGTTTCGAAGTATGTAAGATTCGTTCCTTTGAAAAAGGCCACAGCGAGAACCGTAACGGCGGCGTTCATTAACGGTTTTGTGCGAAACGTTGGAGTGGTCGAGAAAGTCATCGCAGATAACGGGCCGCAGTATAGGTCGAAGTTGTGGCAGGACACCATGAGGAGGTACGAGATTAAGACCGTCTTTATATCAAAGTACCACCCGGCGTCGAATCCTGGGGAGGATTATAAAAGAATTAGGCAAGCTTTGTAGGATATACTGTAGCCGACGGCACAAGACATAGGATATGATTCTGGGCGATTTCCAAGATGTTATCAACGAGATTCCTCATGGGAGCACGGGGATGTGTCCACTGCTGGTCTTGAAGGATAGAGCACCTTCGGATAGAATAAGAGAGCTGGTAATTTTTCCACCCACTGGCAAGGAGAAGCATCGAGCGATTGGCAACGCTGCGCTCAGAATGATTCAAAGGGAAGCGCTGAGCCGCCAAAGGAGGCAGAAAGGGAATGTACGGCGTCTGACGTTGAAACCTTGTGACAAGGTTCTTGTAAAAGGACATCGATTATCCTAGAGACACAAGTTTCTAGCTAGCAAATTCCTTAATGTCTATGTTGGACCATACCGCGTTAAGAGGAAGGTTCATGAGAACAGCTATGAGATAGAGACTCTGAGATCTAGGAAGAGTCGCGGATTACACCATATATCTAATTTAAAACTTTTCCGTGAATAATTATCCTGGTGGAAGTAGCCCCTTGTTTTTCATGGATGACGTATTGAATATGTTTATGTTAAGAATTTTCATGTAGACTGTTTATGTAGTTATTGACAGTAGGGACTGATCTTTTAGATGTGCGGGGACGAGTAAGGTCATACTCGAAGGTTTCTGGTTAATATGTACAAGAATGAAGTTAAGTTTGGTGTAGGAGTTAGCGCGAATATTGCGCATTTGTTCGTAATTTATGTCTAATAATTTGATGTGTTTCAGGAGATAAGGATGTGGCGCTAGAAAGAGCGCTGATTTGTGGGCCATGGGGGCTTGGGGTTTAATTCTTGAAGTTTCCAGAGAGAGAGTATCAGAGGTAGTACCCGCAAGGACTAGGAGAAGCCATGAAAGCAAATGGATGCGTGACTCAGTCGATGGAAAGCAGTGAGGAGGCTGCGGAGATTTGTACGTCATTCCAAGATGAACAGGGAGTACTTAAGATGATGTTACCTGTAATGTTTTATTAATATAGATTCTTTGGAGTGTCCTGAAATTTGAAACCATGTGGTGTACATGTTGATGTAAGTGAATTTCTTTTGTTAGCAGGTTCTCACGTCATTTTGTAGGTGGTACCAATTTAGTACAAGTAAATAGAGATTAAAGAATGACAACCAGGCAATGTTTGGTAAGGTGGAAGGAAGTCGTGTTTTCAGATCGAATGGCAAGAAGCAGTGAAAGAATGATTTAGACGCAGTTCGAAAAAAAAGGGGGCGAAAGGAGAAGTATTTAATGACTGACAGTTGTGTTGCCAGTAGCAATGGATGTAATGTTGTACTATTTTGGTGTGTTGTGTTCTGAGGGGTTAGAACAGATTTCTCATGTTTTGTAATTTGATTTCATTGGTAGGGGGTTACTCTTCTTGTAAATCTTGGTGTAAGGATTGGAAGTAGTTAGTGGAATAATTTAACCAAGCAGCCTAATTTCTTTCATGATTGTAAACAAAATGTGGAAACGGTATCAATGTAGTGATTTGCGGTTGCGGTGTAGGATGAGGGACAACCACAATCCCATTCCATTCCTATGAAACTTCAATACCTTCTTCAGTTGATGACTCAGTCATCAACCCTGATCAGGCGAACGTGTGTTTAGAAATAGGCCTAGATAACTTAAGTCTAACTGGCACCTCAATTTAATTGTAAAAGTTGTGAGGTAAGTCGGTGTATGTCAAATTGTTGTAAATAGGTTTAGATTTAATATCTGTTTAGGCTCTAACTGGTACCTCAATTTTATTGTAAACTTATGAGGTGGTCCACAGTACTGCAGTTGTAGTTTGTAACAGATTTTTTTTAAAAGTCTGGATATTATTGTTTTTGTCACCTCCAATTGTATAAAATCAGGGTCGATATAAATTTTGTAATAGGAATACTTTTAATTTTACTGTAAATAAATCCCTGTGGATAAGTTGTGATGAACAATGAGAAAGTTGTTACAAAAATGTGTTTGTCTGTGTGCAAGTCGCTCCGAGTGGTGAAGCGGACGGAGAGTGGCTAGGGCTGCTTGGAGAGGAAGAGACATAACTGGACTACCTACCTGGAGCTGGAGCGTGACTCGCTGCCTCCTGGCCCTGTCTCTGTCGCATTATCCCACCACCTGGCGGGACGGAGACGGCGAAGCGATCAGCTGAGGGCCGCTACGAGCCCTCCTCGCGTGAAAGGGAAAGTTGCAGGGGGGAGCCTCTGCTGACGTCACTCACCCCAGCTGAGCCTACGGCCAGTCTCAGGAGGCCACGCCGCGCTAACCGACAGCTGCGTCATCAGACACGCCTCACAGCAGGCATCACAGTGGTAGCCGCTGCTGACGTCACTCGCCCCAGATGAGCGGGCTGGCCACCTCCGTAGCCACGGCGCGCCAGTCAACAGCTGTGTCATCAGACAGACCCACACGGCAAGCATCGGCGGACCCCGCTCGCCTTAAGTTGGGTAACCCCTGAGGTGAAGCAGCGGACTATGACGCTGAAGCACCTATATGCAGTGGGGAATGACGACCGGATCACTGTCACCCTGGTCTCCGGTAGCCCTCGCTGTCATCATTATAGTTGTCGTCGAGACATTATGGGACTGATGAATGATGAACTGTTTCAAACTGCTCTGTCGTGAAGAAGGAGAGAAAGGAACTGTTTACGAGATATGATTGCAGCCAAGACTAAGGTACCTACGAACTATTATTTACTCTGTGGATCGCTAAGTAGGCATAAAGTAAAGGAGGACTGAGACAGGCGCCATTGTGAATGGTTCGACAAAGGAAGAAATGATCTCTCAGGCAATACGATTGTGATGACCAAGTGTAAAAGTACAGCATGATGAACTCGCCTAGTTTATCGGTGATCCATAGCTCTGGTCATAGTAATATTGAAAGTTTACTGACAAAGGTTAACTGAGGAGTTTTGTTCAGAGATAATCTGGTTGGTGATAGGCACAGGTGATGAACAGATGTAAGAGGAGTGGGCCATGCTGTTATGTCGTGTTTCGCGAGGTACATGATCACATTAACAGACGGCATACGGAGTCACCGGAATTTGGATGTGAAGTTAGGTTGTCCTCCAAGTGTCTTTGGAAGAATGCCCTCCCCATCGCCCCTAGGCTGTGGTACATTGTCGATTGGCGTGTGACGATATGAAAGTAGGCAAAGTGCATTTTGTGTTTGTTTATTTTCAGGTCCATCGATTTTTGTAACAACTTTTCTCTGTTCTAACGTTTGCCACTATTTTGTACGTTTGTTTTAGTGCTGTGTGGCACAGTGTTCTGTTTGGATAATTTATGTTTATGATAGTTCACTTGAAGTTATTTGTTGACGTTTTTTATCATGTTCATTGGGAATCTGTCAACAGGTTAGGTTAGTGGTTCTTTAATTTTATTATATAGCTGAAGTATGTGCCTTTTGTTGTTGTTTCTGTACTATGCACAGTGTTTTTATATTGCAGATAACTTTAGTGTCATTTTCTTTGTGTATCTAGGTTATGAACTTAGTTGTGACGTGCACAATGTGGGCGTTGTCCCATATAGTTTAGGGGCTTTTGTCTATGTTTGTGTAATAAGGTAACATTTAATTTTAGTATCAAATAACTTGGGTTCTTATAATTGTCATCGTTTCTTGATGTTCCTTTATGTGAATTAGAATAGTTCTATTGTAATTTGTTGATGTGTGTCCGCACACGTCCATGTTGGTAAGGATTTAATGAACATAATTTTATTGCAAGGTGTTCTTCTATTTCGTGATGTTTGTGATATTACCTGAAAAAAAAAAATTTGTCTCCATTATAGAAGTACAATTTTCACGAATAACTTGATATTTCACATGAATTATTTAGTTTTGCACTTACATCATAGCTAGATACATAAATTTAGTTGTCTTTAAGGTGTGTTTGAGAAATCCTTTGACAATTGATTGCTAAGACACGGACGTCTTGAAACGGGCGCCCACAGAATTTTATGCCTAATTTATTTGTTAATTTTGCACTTTTCACTCAGATTTTTAAGTGTATGTCCGCATCATTTGTTTTTGCAAATGACATTTCTTTGGCTCATCTTAATGTAAATTCTTCCATTACTTATTTTAACATTATTGGATTTGTTTGTTGATCTTGCACTTTCACTTAGAATTTTACATGCAGCACCATCTGATTTTGTAAATGACAGTTCTGTGGTTCATTTTAACTTAAATTTACATCACGAAATGAATGATTTTGAATGGTCATCACTTGTTTGCCTAGGAGGTTAATTTAGACATTTCCCAAGTTATTCACTTGCTATGTCGTTTAAATGCCATCGCCTTATGCCAAGTGGCCGCATAATTGATCCGCTCATAGCGGGAATATTCATTCATGCCAGAGAGCAGGACATTGCAATTTTTTATCCTTTTCTATGCACAAACTACTGTTTGCAATTGTTTCCATTTTTCTGTTACGTAAGCATAGAACATAAGATTGGTAAAAGAAATGAACCAGAATTGTCCTTCCATGAGAAGAACATTCCGGATCATTTCTTTCCATCTACGCATGGGGTGATGAAACGGCACAGTAGTTTCCGCTCTATAAGCAGCAGGTTTCGCTGCTCGCTCGCACCGGGAAGTAGAAACAGAGGCGGCTCCGCAGCCAATTTTATTACACGACGCGGCCGACCGCGGGTGCAACAGAACCCATGTGGACGGGTGGAAAGAAAAGTGTCAGGCTTCATAATACGTATTTGTATGTGTCGTGTATTATGCATTTCTTGTACGTGTATGTGAATCTGCACATCAACTTTCCTAATCCTACTCACACCTTTCCGTAAAGCGTGGCCAAATCTTTGTTGGGAAGTAGTTCTGTAGAATAGTAGTGTCAATCTTACTCCTGGCTAGGGGATCAGAGAGACAGCACAGGCAGGTAAAAGTCAAAGATTTGGAGTGAAGATGTTGGTCACGGCCATGTGGTTCGACAAACCCCTCCACCGGGGCCCAGGAAGGTCTCCGGGTGCCCGCCATATTCTAGGGGTGTTACAGAAGATGGTTAAGTGAGCAGACGTGCCCTCAGTGCGTCTGTCTCAATGTTCACTCATGGAAGAGAGGTATTTGAATATTTGCACTAATTCTTTTATTTCCAGCTTTGGATTGTGTAAGGTAATGAATGTGCTCGTTTCATTCCGGAAATTTGACCCCCTGTGTTAAAGTATCTGGTCCAGAGTTTGCCCGTTATCCTCCTCGCATAGTGAATGTCCTACGTAAAATATTTGGAAACTTTGGTGGTATACATTTGGCCAACGCAATTCCGTCTTACCCCTAGAAATGTGCGTGCAGGTTAGTATATAATATACCCGAGCTATAAGTTGTAAAATTGTAATATCTGTAAACTGAAACAATTGCTGCTATCGCTGTAAAGTTGTTAGTAGGCTGTTTAGGTTTTTTTATTGGTAACGCCACCTCTGTATAAAAATCACTGGCTGTGCTGTGTGCAGTCTGTGTCTAGTTTGCATTGTTGTCTGCCATTGTAGTGTTGGGCAGCGGCAGCTGGATGTGAACAGCGCGTAGCATTGTGCAGTTGGAGGTGAGCCGCCAGCAGTGGTGGATGTGGAGAGAGAGATGGCGGAGTTTTGAAATTTGTCATGAACTGCTATATATATTATGACTATTAAGGTAAATACATTGTTTGCTCTCTATTAATATCTTTCATTTGCTAACTATCCCTATCAGTAGTTAGTGCCTTCCGTAGTTTGAATCTTTTATTTAGCTGGCAGTAGTGGCGCTCGCTGTATTGCAGTAGTTCGAGTAATGAAGATTTTTGTGAGGTAAGTGATTTCTCAAAGGCATAGTTTAATGTTACTCAGGGCCATTCTTTTGCAGGGATCTTTGATAGTCAGATTGCATTGCGCTAAAAATATTGTGTGTCAGTTTAAGCACAGTCATGTATAATTGTTCAAAGGGGACGTTTCATATGGCGACCCTGCCAGGATACGTCACTGGAATCTTCTGATTTTTTTTTCTTGTAGTTTGTGTAATTAGTGTGGCTATTGTTTATTGGTAGCGTGTAATTGTAGAGAGAATCTCCTTTGTATTGCAGCCTTTCATTGTTGTACAGTAAAACAGTTGTGGAATGCATGTGGATTTGCACCAAGTATGTCGCAGCTGCACTTGCAATTAACGAGATATTAATTTCAGTGCTATGTTAATGTGTTCTCTTATTGTTGCTCTTCAAATTGTGTTTTTCTGTGTTATCGTGTGAAATATTGTGACAATAATGGCGTGTGAAAAACGTAATACTAGGCTCCAAAGTAAACTGAGAAATGACAGTGAAGATGAAAGCAGTGTGTTAGCGCCACCGAGTAATGAAGATTTTTGTGAGGTAAGTGATTTCTCAAAGGCATAGTTTAATGTTACTCAGGGCCATTCTTTTGCAGGGATCTTTGATAGTCAGATTGCGTTGCGCTAAAAATATTGTGTGTCAGTTTAAGCACAGTCATGTATAATTGTTCAAAGGGGACGTTTCAAAGTCGAGTGATTATGTTTAAAATAAATAGGTAATCAACTGTCATCAATCTTTAACATACCTTAAAAATCACAAAGAAGTCAAGTTAAAGGAATTTATTTAAAATAAAAGCTATAGAATGTAGGGACCCACACATCAGCGTGTGAGCCCTCCAGCCCCTTGCCTAGTATCGTACAGAAAGGACACGCTCCCTAGGTAGCGCTCTCAAGCTCCTCTCCCCAGTTATCCGTTGTGCAATTTTGATTCAGGGCTTGACGACATCAACTTTCATCTGGCGTCCCTAGGCAAGGCGGTAAGACGGTAAACTTTCAAACTGACACATTTGTATCCGGTTTCCTTTGTACATTTTCCACAAAAACCATCTTCTTACAAATAGTGCACTTGGAAATAGTTTTATTACATTTGCAGGGTTTGAGAATTTGATATTTACGGCTCTTCTGTGAAATTTCGTATTCATCTTCAGTTTCATTCTTTTCATACTTGTCTGTGGTCATACAAGAAAAGTGACTTTTCACACACTCATAGCGCAACTCGTCTGCAAGCTACTGAATAAATTGTCTTCTTGTGGTCTTGTTCCCAGTACCAGCCCTAAATACTACATGTGCATTTATTCCTGCTATGTGAAGAATATTGTAGGAGGAGTGCACTGGCCATCTTCTTGAGGAAGCCTTGACTGAATACTGCTTCGCCATTTTCTCTACTATGTCAACCCCAAATTTTGTTTTGTTGTAATAACATACAGTGTGTGGAGTTTTTTTCTAGTTTTATTTATGGTAACAACAGGACGAAGGGAAGACATTACTAGCACATTTTTTGCTTTCTTTCCTTGGTGGACTGTCAAGGAAATATCGTGTTTTAATACTTTTGTGGAATACAGAGGACTCTTCAAGGACTTCAGAGCATGTGGTATTCCTCTTCTTGCTCTATTTACTGTTCTTACAATGGAGGTTGATTTTTCAATCAATTTCTTCGCTAGTTTGAGTGACGTGAAGTAATTGTCGGTAGGGACATATCTGCCTTTGCCAGAAATGGTTCTATATGACGCATGATTACATAATCTGAAAACCCTTCGTCTTGGGATAGTGCATTTTCCTTACCAAGATAAGGGAAACCACTGAGTATATACTTGCTTTCAACATCTACAGTTAACCAGTATTTTTGCCCATACTTGTCATGCTTTAAAGCCGTGAACTGTGTCGACGTGCACCTAGTTTTACTTGGCAAGAGCTACTCGTCTATTGTTATGTCACTTCCAGGTTTTTAACTCTCTGCAGTTTTCTATGAATTTGTTCCTGGCAGCAGAAACCAATGCAAACTTATCATTCTGTAATCGTACAGAGCGTGTAGGCTTCTCGTCGAACCTCAGGAATCTCGAAATCTCACAAAATATTTCGTCTCACGATTTCTACACAAAATGGTAGGCCCTAGGAATCTGACCATAAGTTGTGAAGCTCTGTACCTCCGCAGCCACTCACACCACGAGCATAAATAATTACAATAAATGCTTCTAGTTCTTCCGTGGTCACTGACCAGCTGTCATGTGCTAGTACTTTTTGTGCCTTTGTTACAGTACATTTCAAGATATGTGTGATCATATAATTGTCTATGAACAAGTGCCATGCACTTGATACAGGTTCATCTCTTACATTTCTTTTCGCATGTGGTGTAAGTGCAGGAGATTCTCTCAAAACACTGTGATTAGGAAGATGCCGCTCTTGTGAATTAGGCACTTCTTCTATCCACACTGTTCCATCAGGAGCAAATTCTTTATGTCTTTCATCAGACGATGAAAAAGCAGTCACTTTTTCTACACTCCGAGGAACAGGATTATCTCCTCACCTGTTACATGATTCTTCTCGAGCTACTGAGCACGAATAATAGAACAAATATAAGAAAGCCACCACAAAATTTAAATTAAGCACAGTAACGTTATATGTAGATAGCAATAAGATGATTATAAATTACCAGCAATAATAATAATATCCTTACTAGTCTGTAAACTTCCATTAACTGTAGCTGAAGAATCAGAACACTAGTATTAGATGATTAATCAACTCTCAATGCCTGCGGTAAAAACTCGCTCTCCGAATAGTCTGAAAAAGTTAGCCACCATCTGAATCACACTGCATAACGCTCTGTAACTCTGCAAGAATCTCTTCATCTCGTAAATACTCTTCCTGATTCATTTCAATCTTCAGGTCACAATCACCTTTTAAAGGACTGATTCTTACAACGGACTGACGAAAAATGGTGACCGAGTCCATTGTCGTCATTTTATACGCCAACAATATGAATAAAAGTAGATTATTGCATTACAGGGTAAAGTAGCTGAGGCTTGAGGATGCATGCGATAAATGTATGGCATAAAGATACAAAAAATTACAGCTATTTTCCAAAGGGGTCAATATGACCCCTCTGAGCGTTAAAGGTAAAACTGGGAAAAAGTGTTAATCGAGTAAGTGAAATGCATTGTTTTTTAATAAAATTTAAGTGCATGCCAAATAAATAAATGTCACGAAAGTAAATGTCGCTTGAATTATTCTTCAAGTTGTAGCTAGCACTTCAAAACCGAAAAGGGTCATTTTGACCACTCTGGGTGTTCGAGTGATAGCAGTATCTCTTGCACAGTATAATTCCAAAGATATAACTGGAAATTATTTCTCTAGAAAGCCGAAACTTTAGCGAGGTGCAGCGTTCCATAATCAATAACTAGAAACTTACCCTGTCTGCAAACACCTTTACATGGGAACTCCAAAAAAATAGATGAAATTGACATTTCACCTCGCGATTACCCCGGTGATGTAACAGATTCCAAATCATCTTTACAATTTACAAATTTAACTAAGGACTTTCTCATGCCTAGAAACCCAGCAAACGTGTCTTATACCTCTGTTTCACGAGCTAGATGCACACACCTCAATCGATGTTCTCTCAACTAAATAAAAGTAGGAAATGTGCAGAAGCAGTCAAATGGAAAATTTCCTTGGGAGGGAATAATGGTCAAGCGCAAACATACATCCATAGTGAATATTCTCAAATTTCCACGCGATCACGAAAGTAGTCTAACACATACTGAGTATTAGTTCACTATCCAGCTGTCTAGAGGACGACACAGTTATGTCAAGCGCAAACATACATCCATAGTGAATATTCTCAAATTTCCACGCGATCACGAAAGTAGTCTAACACATACTGAGTATTAGTTCACTATCCAGCTGTCTAGAGGACGACACAGTTATGTCAGCTGCATTCCTGCATCCCAACAGATCTTTCCATTCGGACAGCTGCTGCTGTTAGCCGGAAACGTAAATCATTACAGCCACAGGACACCGCCAACTCGTGCCACGCACCCTGGTCAGAATCGTCTAGGAAACCAGCAACGTATATACTTGATTGGTATACTTACAATTAAATATTACGATTACGGTCTCAATTGCATGACATTCGACAATGAGCGAAGTATCGGAAACACACCCTGCTGACGGTTGTGGCTCTGGAAATAGAAATATCTGTGCCATTCGTATGACTTGAGATACTCTTACAAGTTAGAAAGAAAAGGCTTGCATTCCCCTTCCTTTCGCAGTATTTCACGTCATATCCATACCTTCATTGCGACTGGACACAGTCTTTTTTTTTCACATATTGGAACACACACACATACTCTATTAGCCTGATGCTCAGGATGATTCTATCACGCGTCCCCTACTCGTAAGTATAATACTTCGCCATTAACTGATTACTGGCGATAAGAAACAATACTGAGCGAAAATCAGCGATGAGTGTACATGCCTCATAAGTTTTTCCTGCGAATGGTGCCACTGTGTCTTAGAAAGAGAGGCGTAATCGTCTTACAAACCGCCAGCTGTTAAAAACTCGATCTCAACGACCATATTACCATCACATTCGGTCTTGGTTCTGCATGTGTACACAAGTATCGCTAACGATATCCGTGTTAAAACCTACACAAGCCTTATAAATCGAAGTATGGCATTACCTCCGAATGAAGTGGTTTTTCCAGACAAATACTGCGACACTAAATATAGATAGTCATCGCTGGAGTGTACATTATCAGGAACGCATTATGAAGCAGACATCTGCAACTCCGTCATGAAGCCGCTAGATATTTCTCCAGTATTTGTAATGCATTCTGACTCGATGCCATGCCAGAGGTTCTACAACATATCCACTGGGTTATAGGCGATGGTTGATTATGAAGGATCATAAATAGTAGATGGTGTGCTGATTGAGGTCGTAAGAAATGTACACAGCCTTTTCAGATCTCTAGTGTTACCCTCTCCTGTAGAAATGCTGTCTGAGATTTGGAATCAAGTCTTTCCATTCAACCACAGACCTGCGTTGGATCCTATGTGGATGATACAGCAACTAGTGAATCATATTCTTGGCACTCTCATATTTCGATACGAGTCACCCCTTTGGAACCTGTCTGTTACAGTAAAATTCCAACGTGTCTTTTTATGCAGTCCCTATGACTCATCGTTATGCTGTACCATCCAACAGAAAAATTACGAACTTTGAAAGCTAACTTCATCTAATAGAGAAATTGATAACATTTTTACCGCATCTCTGTCCTCCCATACATCAGAAACAAATAGCGTCTTTGTGTTAGCATAGAGTATATGTGGCGATCCTATTAAATATACAGGTATTGATCCACTGCACAGACCAGTGTAGTGTCAGCGCCTTAATGTAGGAGGAGGTAGATGACTGTACATCACAGACTATACTGTCAGTAACAAGAGAAGCTCCCTGTGTTGTTGTTAGAAACACTTTTTTTCTGCTTTTACACGCTTTGTGCACTGTCATACATTTTGTTTTTACTGCCATGACTTCGACGTCTGTGTCAGGTTCTAAACTGACATTAACACGATCTGATCCATTGCCTCCGACGGAATACTAGGTGTTGCCCGGTGTAAATCATGTAGTTGTTGCTGTTGCTACCATGACACACACACACACACACACACACACACACACACACACATATATATATATATATATATATATATATATATATATATATATGGAAACTGGAAGAGTTTAACGGCATTGTGGAGCGTTTCGAGCCTACTGTCTGAAGGTGATTAACGGCCTCTACATTCAAACTCATCTGTCACTATGACAGGATAGCTGATGGCTCTGTGTTCCGTTTCGATCGATTCCTCATATTGCACACGTGTATGCAATCACTGTGTCAGTGCTAGCTATCCCCAGAAGGTGGTGGAAAAGACACCGTTGATGTACTGTAATAAAAAGCATCACAGTTGATAGTGCACAAAATTTTAGCAATTTTACAGTAATTTCAACACTTACCAAAGATGCTCCAGCATGCTTCCCAGTTTCAGTATCGTCACTAAAGCGCATCCTTCTCTACTTTGCGAGTGAAGACAGATGACTGTGCAGTACGTCCATTCATTGTTAATTCTCGAACATATACATCATAAGAGTGATCTATATATTTCTAGACCTCGACCATAGTGTGTTATTTACGATCTTACTCCATGTGGATGGGAGTTACAGGGCATTCTCGCATTCTTAGGATAAAGTTAGAGAATGAATGACCTCCTCGTACTGTTTTTGATCAACCTGCCCTGCAGCACCGTTACCAATTTAATCTACAGCTGACCGGAAGTAGATCACTGCATTCAGCGTCTTGTGATTGAATGGAGCTTGCTGCACCCACCAAAGTGCACAAGATGTCTAAAGATACGTGTATGTCGAGGAGGTTAGCACATGCTCAAATGTGTGTGATTTCCTAAGGGACCAAGCTTCTTAGGTCATCGGTACCTAGACTTACACACTACTTAAACTAACTTACGTTACGAAGAACACCCACACCCACGCCTGAGGGAGGACTCGAACCTCTAGCGGGAGGGGCCGCGCAGTCCGTGGAGGAGGTTAGCACCACTTATCGGTGTATAATAGTAGATATGAAAGTGTTCTGATGTAATAGCAGATGGTTAAGAAGAATAAGAAGTGGGTGGTTTTAAGCATGATGGAGCTCCAGACAGATGGAGTTTGAAGCATTTTCATGTAAATCAACTACGCTATCAACTATAAAGTATTGTTCTAGTATCTGGGATTAGCACTGGGAAAGTATTCGTAAGAGAGAACATAAACACGCGCACTCTTAAGGCTACACAGTTCTGCACCTAAAAAAGGTTGCAATGTTTGATCGATTCAGTTTCCGACCTATTATGGAATATAACGCTGTTGATATTCAAGTATAAAAAATATATTTCCAGTGCATGACATATATCGTTCTTGCATATTTAAACTATGGAACAAACTGTAAAATGAAGATACTACTTCCTTAAAATATCGATTCTGTGTTATACATGCGCAATGTATCTTTTCATAAATGTATAGCGTCGCATGTTCACAACCGATCACCGTTCAGAAATTATACTATGCTCGCATCAGTCCTTTATAAAAGGATCGTTAGTAACGGATAATACCTCTCTCAAGGAAATAGATAAACACATAGCGGAGGCGTTTGACATGTGAAATTACAAGTCACGCCGCCACCAACTCTGTAAACAGGACATCTGTATAGCATATGTATACACAGGGATTTCAGTGCCTTACAAACACCTGTCGCTAACTTAGAATCACATTAGTTATGAAACTGAACACTCGCTTTTACGCCCAAGATGCCGCAGGGGGAATGAGTGCGCCGCATAAATCTTCATTCGTCTAGAGGTTCAAATGGTTCAAATGGTTCTGAGCAGTATGCGACTTAACTTCTGAGGTCATCAGTCGCCTAGAACTTAGAACTAATTAAACCTAACTAACCTAAGGACATCACACACATCCATGCCCGAGGAGGATTCGAACCTGCGACCGTAGCGGTCTCTCGGTTCCAGACTGTAGCGCCTAGAACCGCACGGCCACTCCGACCGGCGCATTCTTCTAGAGGAATGTGTCGAAACAGGATGGAAGTCCACTAATGACCGTGAGGTTTTCTGTTAATGATCGCAAGTAGACAGTGCTCTAACTCACATACAGAACACATGGTTGCCTACAAGTCGAACGTTAGCTATGTCACACGACTGATGCATCGTGACAGAACAACAGTAAAATGGCCAAATGACCTGCAGCAACATCTCCCTCTCTAGAAAGCATCATCAGTCTGCCATTAAATCGTACCTCGTTACAGCTCCATCTCAGAGGATCACTCTGTTCACACTCTGTTATCCATTAACGCAGATGCATGTAAGTTTAGTGGCAGATGGTTCTGTGTTTTCCTGGAAAGCGTCAAATACAGTAGTCAGCACGCGTGTATCACTTTTACCTCAATAGACACACAGTAGCATGCAGCCTCAACGGAAAAAAGTGACTCCTTCCTTTGTTCCCGGTGCTTCCATGTCAACGTTTTCTCGAATTCCTATTGCTGTCGCAGATATTTCAAAAGGCTTCGCAGACGGGATAAGTTTATAGTTACTGTGTGGATTACAGAACGCAGCACCTCGCTACAGTTTCGAGTTCTTAGAGAAATAAATTCTAATCTATATCTTCGGAATTATACTGCATAAGCGATTCTGCTACGCAAGCGATATTGCTATGTGCTTGATATCTAGAAGTATTGCGTAAATGGTATAACATTCTAGCAAACCATGTGAAAATACATGTGGTCTTGTAGTCCCACAGTCTGCAGATGGGTGTCGAAAGCAAAAGGCAAGCAGGTCAGGGCCAGAAACAGTGATGCCTTTGTGCCGAGAGGAACCAACCCAGCCTTTGTACCACAGGCTTCGCGGTATATGTACAAGTGTTTGTGTGGTCACTATTGTGTGTCCTATCGTGAGGGAGGTATAGATTCAGCACATCGATAGCTGTCAGAAGAATGAAAGATTGTTTTTTTACATGGAAAATTATGTGAGCTATAGATATTGAGATTCACTCCATAACCACAGTCATCAAGAGGGAACATTTCCAGTATATTGATCTGTGTCAGACTGCGGCAGCAATCCTAACATTTCATTGTAGTTACACTAATAAACATTTGCCTGGTTTCCAATATTCTTGTGTGTCTGGAGATGGCCGTAGAAAGTACAGCAGCAAGCAAGCAGGTCTGGGCCAGAAACAGCATCTCAGCGGACGCCTTTTTTCAGAGCTGGGGCTTGCCGATCCAATGTACCCCAGTTCAGAGAGTCCGTGAAAGATTCTGGCGCATGGCGGTTTGGCTTGCAGTTCCAATCTGATGAGTGTTTGCGCTGGGAGTATTGATAGCAATCGAACTCCAACCACTAAGGTCCTCAGGGGTGGAGGATCGTCCATAGCAGGCTGGCCTCTCTCTCTGGCTGACACTCGTTTCTGCGGCTGCGGTCATGGGCCACGTTTACAGTGGCACTTTCCTCTGTTGGCGATGCAATGTGGCATGGTGAGTATGTGGGATGTATTTGACGATCTATAGACAACTTTTGTGGGGTTTAACTGCCAGTGCAATATGGCTATCTGTACAAAATAGTTTTGCCGCTGAAAGTTTCGTCCCCAGAAAAGAAATGGCGGGTGGTGCTCCCACAAGGGCAGCAGCAGCAGTTTGACTGGTAAACTCAGTAAGAGACTTGACGGACAGGCTGTTCCATTAGGACCATCAGGAAGAATGCATTCGATGTTATTCTGGACTATTTTCGTATACAAGTCCTGTTATGACAATAATTTCCATGCAGACAAGCTGAGACATCACGAAAGCTCCCACAAATGATACCATTAACTGTTTGTGTGGCACTTTACTACTTCTGGGAAAGGACTGATATGTAATGGATGCGCTGTCCCTTTAGGATCGCAAGGAAGATTGCATCCTGTGTTATTTTGGGAAGCGTAGCAACATATTTCTATAGCGTGTCCAGAGTGAGACTTGGCTGTAATTTACATAGACACGTGACATCAGTATAACAATGACAAACTTTTAGGTGTGCCTCGGGAGGGTGAGCCTCTAGGTAACCATCTTGCTGGACATGCAGGAGCGAACGCTATGTGTCACTGCACCAGCAACTGTGCCTAGGGAGAGACGAGTTTAAACAGGGTGTTACAAAAAGGTACGGCCAAACTTTCAGGAAACATTCCTCACACACAAATAAAGAAAATATGTTATGTGGACGTTGTCCGGAAACGCTTACTTTCCATGTTAGAGCTCATCTTATTACTTCTCTTCAAATCACATTTATCATGGAATGGAAACACACAGCAACAGAACGTAGCAGCATGACTTCAAACACTTTGTTACAGGAAATGTTCAAAATGTCCTCCGTTAGCGAGGATACATGCATCCACTCTCCGTCGCATGGAATCCCTGATGCGCTGATGCAGCCCTGGAGAATGGCGTAATGTATCACAGCCGTCCACAATACGAGCACGAAGAGTCTCTACATTTGGTACCGGGGTTGCGTAGACAAGAGCTTTCAAATGCCCCAATAAATGAAAGCGAAGAGGGTTGAGGTCAGGAGAGCGTGGAGGCCACGGAATTAGTCCGCCTCTTCCAACCCAACGGTCACCGAATCTGTTGTTGAGAAGCGTACGAACACTTCGACTGAAATGTGCAGGAGCTCCATCGTGCATGAACCGCATGTTGTGTCGTATTTGTAAAGGCACATGTTCTAGCAGCACAGGTAGAGTATCCCGTATGAAATCATGATAACGTGTTCCATTGAGCGTAGGTGGAAGTGCATGGGGCCCAATCGAGACATCGCCAGTAATGCCTGCCCAAACGTTCACAGAAAATCTGTGTTGATGACGTGATTGCACAATTGCGTGCGGATTCTCGTCAGCCCACACATGTTGATTGTGAAAATTTACAATTTGATCACGTCGGAATGAAGCCTCATCCGTAAAGAGAACTTTGCACTGAAGTGAGGATTGACACATTGTTGGATGAACCATTCGCAGAAGTGTACCCGTGGAGGCCAATCAGCTGCTGATAGTGCCTGCACACGCTGTACATGGTACGGAAACAACTGGTTCTCCCGTAGCACTCTCCATACAGTGACGTGGTCAACGTTACCTTGCACAGCAGCAACTTCTCTGACGCTGACATTACGGTTATCGTTAACTGCACGAAGAATTGCCTCGTCCATTGGAGGTGTCCTCGTCGTTCTAGGTCTTCCCCAGACGCGCGTCATAGGCTGGAATGTTCTGTGCTCCCTAAGACGCCGATCAATTGCTTCGAACATCATCCTGTCGGGACATCTTCGTTTTGGAAATCTGTCTCGATACAAACGTACCGCGCCCTGGCTATTGCCCCGAGTTAATCCATACATCAAATGGGCATCTGCCAACTCCGCATTTGTAAACATTGCACTGACTGCAAAACCACGTTCGTAATGAACACTAACCTGTTGATGCTACGTACTGATGTGCTTGGTGCTAGTACTGTAGAGCAATGAGTCGCATGTCAACACAAGCAGCGAAGTCAACATTACCTTCCATCATCTCGGCCAACTGGCGGTGAATCGAGGAAGTACAGTACATACTGACGAAACTAAAATGAGCTCTAACATGGAAATTATGCGTTTCCGGACACATGTCCACATAACATCTTTTCTTTAATTGTGTGTGAGGAATGTTTCCTGAAAGTTTGGCCGTACCTTTTTGTAACACCCTGTATAGATATTTCTCAGGTGTCAAGTACGAAAGGGATGCCACCACCTCATGCTCGTGGGACCCAAACGGACACCCGAGTGTGGTTCGGTATCTGACGGCTGTGTCGTCACTTCACTGGGGCAGCTGGTGCTTCCTGACTCCTGGCAGTGTTTACAGAGTCAGCTACGTCGGCGTCAGGCGTTGGGTGGCAGAGTGTGCTTTTTACTAGCGAGTTTTTGTTTAAACTACATTATATCGATTTCCGCCACGAATAGGGTGCCGGGAATTAAAAAAAAAAAACTACCCCATACACGTTAAGGATATCGATTTAGTTAATTTGCATAATTATTTTGCGTAACTTTTTTATATCAACGTGGTGTTAGCAGTACAGCAGTTAAGGGGAGGGTGTGGGTGGGTGGGTGACATGTCGCAGAGCAGTAGGTTGGCTGAAGAACACTAGGTTAATGTGCATAATTAATTTCTACAAATTTTTTGTATCAATGTAGTACAATAGTTTAACAGGCTGGGGGTGGATGAGAAAGAAAAGTGCACCAGAAATGGCGTTCAAAATCATGTGAAATTCGAAAGGTGTATCAGAAAATGGTAGGAGGACATAACTAATTACTTAATTTGGTATCAAAGGCTGTACAATAGTCTAAGGGGATGGATTTGACAGGTAAAATCACTTAACAGAAGAAATGGTTGAGTGCCTAAAAAGTGCTGAACATTTGATTAAGACACCCAGAGGCGAACATTAGGTTATGAAATATGTTTGCCCCATATATTTACTTCTTATAAGACCTACATATTTCCAAACAGCAGAAAATGATGAGCAAGAGAAATCCAACACCCTCAAACTGAATTTTTTATAAATAAACCATATACCCTTGAATTTCCTGTTATGAGTTCCTTCGTCTCCTCCACAGAGCTACAAATTTTCATGTATTCCACACACTGCCTTGACTCAATTAATTGTGTATATAATCCATATTCTACACATCGTCTAAATTGTGTTAGCAATATTACATACACTGCTATCATCCTCCAAATGACCGATTAACAGCGTCTTTTTCCCGCCAATTTCCAGGAGGGGGGAGGGGGTTTTCCAGAGGGGGAGGGGTTAATTAATTGATCAATTGAATTAAGTAGCCAATCAAACTGATAAGAGTGATAGGGGATATTCCAGTAACTCAGGCCTGAAAGTGTACTTGTAGTAGCGAGGGCGCCGGGGTGGTGGGTTGGAGTTTTCTGAGAAGGGGGAGGGTAGTGGGACTCGGTGGGGTAGGGGAACAGTAAGTTAAGACCTGTGAATCAAAAGGAAAGATTCCTTTATCAGAACAATAGGTTAAGTACCTGTCAATGAAAGGAGAACGATAGTTTAATGACCTGTCAATCAAAGGAGAACAATAGGTTTGCCCCTGAGTGCATACCTGCCCCTGGTGTCGCCATCCTGCAGTAACAAATTGTGCCAGCAGCGCTGATGACTCACTACTAGGAGAGTAGCAATAACAGAAGGAAATGAAGATTTGATAAAATACACAACAGTGTGCAAGAAAACAATATTTGCAAAACACTTGCATACAGTTGTAAAAAAGAAAGTAGAAAACAACTTCAGTAGCATTTACAGGTGCCTTGGTTTTCTGTACTCATTTGAAGAAAACTTACAATGTCCTGAAGAAGTTTCACTGTAGCTTTGAAACCACACGTTTAATAGTGGGACATTTAAGACTCTAGGAACTGATCGTACGATTTGTTCTCGATTTAACGCCAGACAGACCAACTAAAGCTGGTCTGCATAACCTTTTGTGGTTTACAGCTGTCTTACAGAAGATTTAGCGTACAACGGATTCAGGGGTAGCTTCCTGCAGCCCATACCTAGGATTCTTGGCTATGGAACCTCTTCATTTTAAATAGTTTCCGCTTTCAACGAATGTTTTAGATACTCTAGATACGCTAGTAACTACTTCGTATAGTCCAAGGAGGAAGAATTTTATTTGTCAACAACTATTTGGCTGAATCAAAAATGCCATACAAAAATAAAATTTAAAAAATCTACCATCACAAATAAAATTTCAAATTCGATCATTCCAACTGCAACACATTTAGAGCCCTCGAGCGCAAATTGTGGTCAGTGTTGCGCAGTACGGTACTTTCACTATATGACCGATCACTCCTAGAGTGTCTTGGTGAATATTTGTTGACCATAGTTCCGTTATTGGCTGCACTGAACCACTTGACGTTCGGTACCTTCGCTATTTATCGAATAACTTGGAGGACTGGCGCTGTTTTTTTTTTTTTATGACGTAACTTTGGCTGAGAGCGGAGTCTGTAGCGGCGTGCCACGGCCACGGCGACGGCCACGCCGGGCGAAATGGAAAAAGTTGCGGCCGCGCCGTCAACTATCCGTAATTTAATGGACGTCGCGACGCGTCTCGCACTCCGCGCTGGCGGGCCAGCGTCGCAGCGGCGTGCCAGACGACCGACGACGGGGGTGCAGCCGGCGTGTTTCGATCGTCGCCCAGAGAAACATCTTGCGTCGGCTGGGAGGCTGCCAGTTCCTCTCTTCACATTTTGTCCAGCCATTTGTGATTAGGCAGAGGTAATGACTCTACAGTCCGGCATTTCAACTTTTCACAACTACAGTCACCTAGCTGTCCCGGTTATTGGGCAGAGTTGTGCAGTATCGACCGACTTACAGCACCAGTCACTACAGAGATCTCCCATTCCGCCTCCAAATGGTGAAAGTGTACAGTAAACGTGAGATAGGTTTTGTATCCGTGTGCAGTGGAGTCGGGTATCTTCTTCTTCTCTTCCGTGCTTTGTCTGCTCTGAGTGCTTGATGGCGATGCTTGATATCTTAGCGTACAGAAGATATTCTGAGGCTTCCTGTGCTCGTTTTCAGGGTAAGTGATTTCGTTTCGTTGCTACATTTCGGTTATCTGTGTTATGTAAGGAATGAAATCTACAAAAGTTTCACAATAATTTTTACAAAGAACTTACAATATGTCTAGACCCTGCTCTGAGTTTGTCGTGCGGTAGCAGACACCCGATTATATTTTACTATGGGGCATAAGTAATTTAATTTTTAAATTATACTTTATTCTTCTTACTTTTCTTCAGACTGAAGTGGCGAAAAATAAGAAAAAAGGAAGTGGAAAGTGGAAGAGTGAACGAAAAAGGCTGTGAGCAGGGTGACGTCTAACAAAACGACCGTGAGGGAGGCAGCTGGACCGTTTTCAACAACTAGAAAGGAAAGAGACCGCCACCGAAGAGAGGAGATAAGAAGCGGGAGAAGTCCGAAAGAGAGTTGAAGAAAGCTGAACTTAAATAGGGTGTTCCCAAATAATATAAATACGCAAAGTGTGATCATTGAAAGCCAATTACAGACCGGCGAAGGAAACTAGAATTTACTGGAAATAATTGGTCAATAGAAGAGACTGAAAAGTGCATTATGTGTTTCAAGTCAAGACTGGGGACTGTGTACCAAATGTAGAGGCTGGAAACCTGTTCGATGCCTGACTCAGGAGGACATTTTGTGTTTCATTTGTGACTTCTGTAAAACAATGGCTTTAACGATTGTGAATTGTGCTGAAATAATGACAATAAGCTTCCATGATTACGTAATATATTATTATACAATATGTGTCACTGCAGTGTATAATTAACAAGTGATATTGTCACAAAGAAGACAATGTCCGATACTGGAAGACGTTTTCTACATGCTTTTTAATTGTAGCTCTTTTCCTTTCGGTGTAGTTCAGAATTATATATTCATGAATCAAAACATTGTGACGATCTGTTTAACAGCTTGTTTGTCTTTCTTTGGAAAGAAATACATCATTGGCTCTGCATATCAGGGATCCGACAGTTTGTTGGTACGTGTGTGGAGGTATATTGCATTAGATTTCTACGGATAGGACATGTACTTCTCGTGAATAACAGACCGCTGATTTGCGTACGTGGTGATGGCACCAGATAGCAACCCAATTGGGCTTCACAGGATTTACATCTGGCGAATTTGGTCCCCGAGACATCAACGTGAATTCACTATAATGCTCCTCAAGCCACAATAGCACGGTTGTGGTTCTGAGACACGGACAAGTTGAAAGATGACGTCACCATCTGGGATGACATTGAGCATGAAGGGATGCAGGTGGTTGGCAGATGTCAGCTTGTCTTCGATTACTATCATAGGTCCCATGCAAGTGCAGGAGAATGTCTTCTACTGCATTATACTGTTCCTACCAGACTGCATCCATGGACCTCTCGATGACGGCGTTTGTGGCGATGCCCAGTGATCTTGTAGCCGGAGGCATCTTCTCCAGCCAAGCATGTGACTGGATGGCCAGCACTGTCAGTGCCTACAAAACCTACACATACACACTATGCCGCAATTCCAGTATGCTAGAGAACAAAGCGGGATAAATGACGGCTGTCCCGAACAAATACGACTGCGTGATGTTTGTCTTTAAGTGTAGCAGCGGCTGCCTATGAGTCATGCCCCACGCTGCCAGTAGCAGCCCCCACAGGCTGTCGTCATTCTGAGAGAGAAAACATTTCAGTGTAACAACTGTATTTAATATCAACTCACCTCTTATAAGCGAGCATCTATTTAAAGAAACGCACACACACAATCGCGACGATAATAAAAGTCCCATTTCCACGACGTTTTCTTTTAGCTTTATGTGGAAAATCGGTATAGTTTTTTCTATTTGACTGCAGGACATAGTTCACATCTGCCTCTCTTTCTCGACCTCTCTCTCTCTCTCTCTCTCTCTATCTCCCTCTCTCTCTCTCTCTCTCTCTCTCTCTCTCTCTCTCTCCCTCTCTACAGCACTGCTGCCAAGTAGAGTTTAGAAAACTGCAGAGCTCAGAGATCTATAGCGATACATCTCACAGATGTATTACCTTATATCTCATCTCCTATAAATGTCCATAACGTTAAGATCGAAAAAAATTTCACTCTTTTGCTGCGAAAACTACTGATCACTGTAGAATATGCTCATTACTTCGAAACTTTCATGAGATTACAGAAAAAGTGAGAATTTAAACCCAGAAGAAAAGAGAACATACATTGTAACGAAACATCTATGTTAAGTAATTTTTTGTAGTTTGATAGACTAAATTGCATGGTTTGAGAACATCCTGTGCGTTCAAATCAGTGTCCGTAAATAAATTGTCATGCACATGTGTATTACAAACATTTCAGACACCGGAAGTAACACTACAGAATACAGCATTTCATGCTATCAGTTCACATGCTGAAAGAAACCATTTATTTTATGTTCGGCAACAAAAAGCTGTAATTCAAGAGGATATTGTTGTTTCGTTCAATGTGGGAGGTCCTGTATTACCAATGGAATGGTATATGATTCTGACATTTACGAAACAAAAATAAAAAATAAAAATAAAAACAGGTCGTGCGAGCATTCCCTGTAACAGAACCTCCTTACTGCACCTGGTAGAGAATCCTATAGGATTTCACAAATGCCTCGAAAACAAATACCATCTGCTTGCTGAAATCTGATATTTTTGCTCCACAGCTAGCCTCTACCGACCTGTGTGTGAAGTTTCTGTGAGAAGCAATGATAGTTCGTTACTATCTATATTCGACTGCATGTGTGAGATCACTGTCCTGGATTGGCACATATGTTCTCTGCTTTAATGTAGTGTTTATGTGTAATACTTATATCGCCTTTGTTGAAGTATGTGTGGCAAAAACCCACGTATGTTACAGGGGCAGGAGGATGGAATTTAAACTGAATGCAGACATAGCACAATTTTAACCTTTCCTCGGGCTTCAGTGTCCAGGTGCCCCCCACCCACCTCAGTTCCCTGCATTTAATGGTATATTTTTCTCTAATTTTATGTATTCTCAGTCAATTTACATAATTTTGCTAGGTTCCACGATTTTATGTACTTCGTCATACTTCGACTAGTTTACGTATTTTCCATCAATTTGTGTAATTCTACCATGCCTTCCTCTGTTTTTACCCATTTGTCTTTTTCATATTTTTTTCGATAGTTTTCTTTATGTATATGGTAAAATGGCTGACATACCCATGCGTTGTTTGGTTTGATATGAGAATATTTGAGTGTCTTATACACCACCCTACAAAAAAATCCTAAGACTTCCCCTCTTTCCAATGATCTGCATACATGCATTTTGGATAGCACGGCCATGAATGTGTAGTAACACTCGCTTCGTATCTAGTTGAGGCTCAACGTGTGGATACTATGGAAAATAGAAGTCCGGAAACAGCTCTGTGTACTGGTACGCCACATAGACAGCTTGTCTGCAGACCCACGCAGTGACGCACTTGAGGGAAATTCAAAGTCTGGAAACAGTTCTACATGTTCATTTGACTTCCACTCTACTGCGTACAGATCTGCAATAGAAAGCTGACATGTGTACAGAGTTGTTGCTGCTCGTATGTTTTTTTCATAAGTATATGCTCTTATTGCTTGCCAGACGAGCTTCGCTACTTCTGTTTATACCCTTGAACTCTGATACATTCCCACCATCCTCTCAGAATATCTACAAACTGTAGATTCTGTGTATGTTTTTACCCTAGTAATAAGCTATTCAAAAGTTGACAGTGTGTCGACTACAGTTAGCATCCTGGACCGTAAGAGTTACCCTTCTACATCCCTACAGAGTACGTCTCCCTGGCAGCGCAATTTATAGATTAACGGTGAGTACATTATTGGCGAGTTATGGAGCAAAAATTCAGATGTCAACATGCAGACAGTATTTGTTTTCGATATATTGGTGGAATCTTAGAGGGTTCTCTACTAGGTGACATTAGGAGTTTCTACAATGACGCTTGCACTCACGATTTGTTTTTCTTATTTTTCGTAAACGCTAGCGCAACTTAACATTCCACTGGTAAAACAGGATCTGTCATAGTGTACAAAACAGCAATGTCCGCCGGCCGAAGTGGCCGTGCGGTTAAAGGCGCTGCAGTCTGGAACCGATAGCGTGAAAGGCTGCATTCTGTTATGCTATTTCACATGTGTGAAATGATTGTGATATGCATGTGCATTACAGTTTATTTTCGGGCACTAGTTTGAAAGCCTGGGATACTCCCAAACAGGGAAATATTGTCCATCTAATTGAAAGATCGATTAACGTAGATGTTTCGCTATACTGAATGTTTCTTTTGTTCTGAGTTTAAATTGTGGCTTTATCTTTACTCTGATGAAAGTTTCGACATATCGAGGACATTCTGCAGAGATCACTAATTTTCTGAGCAAAATAGTGGACGTTTTTTCGATTTCATGCATGGTGGACGTGTATAGGATGTAAGTTAATATATCTGTCAAAAGTATCCCTATAGAGCTCTGACCTCTGCAGTTTGCACATCTGCAATCAGGCACTGTGCTGTAGTTTATTTTTTCAAGTCATTGGAGGCATGGAGAGAGTGGGAGAGGTATGAACTGTATCCTACAGTCGAACGGAAAAAACAGTACCGATTTTGCTCATAAAGATAAGAGAAAATGGATTGCACTTATTTTCGTGGACACTGGACTTTTATCATCGGCATTTTTTTTTTTTTAGATAGACGTTCGCTTTTAAGAGGTGCACTGATGTTAAATACAATTGTTATATTACAATGTTTTCTCTTTTAGAATGGTGCTCACTTGCGAGGGCTGCTATTGGCAGCATGGGGTATGACTCATAGGCAGCCGCTGCTGCACGCGGTAGTCTTTGTTCGGGATAGCCATCATTTACCTCATTTTGTTTTGCCTGCTAGGGTCGTGGCCTATTGTGTATGTGCAGCTTTTGTAGGAACCGATAGCCTTGGCTGCCCCCAGCGACATGTTCAGCTAGAGATGGTGGCTGTGGCTGGCGGAAGACTTTGCAGTCAGTTATGGCAGTCGGAGGTGGATGGTGGAAGGTAGTGGCGGGCCGCAGCGGATGTTAGAAAAAAGAGTTCTGGAGAGCTCTCTAGATTTTCTTTGTTCTTCCAGGAAGGGTAGTCTCTCTGGGTGATACGTTTACTGGCTTGCAGGAAGTGTTTTTTCTTTAGCCTTTCGACTATCTGTGACTGATTTCTATAGACCAGAATCAGTATATCAATATCATCAGCTGGATCTCTTTGTGTATCATCAGTGACAGGATAGAACAGAATAGGCGAGGAGAAGGGGGGATGAGGGGTGGTAGGAGGGGAGCGAAACTGGCTCTAAGCTGGTTAGTCTGTGACCGCACATCGAGGAGCTGCTGCCACTCTCTTCTAGTGCAATCTACTGTGGTTGGTTTTTGCAGTTGATATGATATTACAATGATTTTTCTCAAATCTCAGAACATGTGTTGCATTATGTCCCATTGTTTGTTACTGGTTGGTTTCATGACAATTTAGATACGTCATTAGAACAGTGAAGCATTTTCCATTAGTTAGGGTAGAGTGTGTTGGTCTTCCTACACCTTAGTGATGGTTTGTTGCACTATTCATTTTTACTATTTATCAGTGTACAAGTTACTCAGCAGCTACTCTAAGATGACCTCTTGGGGAGGGGGGGGGGGATAGGACGACGTTGTCGAGAAATAAAGAGAGCGCCGTCTATTTGAATTTCCAGCATCAGGTTGTTTTTCAAGTAGAGCATGCAGCATTGCAGTGGGAGGTATCTGTAGTGAACTCCTACGTCAAACACCGAGACACACACATGGTTCATAAAAAGGGTTGGCTGTGGACGAGTGAAGTCATCTCCTGCACTGTGGATTGACCTGTCATTTCAGAAATATGAACAACTCCAGCACAGACAGTAGTGTCTATGACTTGCGACATGCATCCTCAGTTCATCTCGTTGCATCACTATTATTTGCTGAAAAGTATTCCCCCTACGCTCGTTCACTATCACTTCCTTCCATTCCATATGTAGAAGGTTATAGACACTATCCTCAGCTGTATGTTGAAAGGTACTATACTGATTAAACTCCTCTCTGCCTTAAATCAAAATCCCATCATTTGAACAGATGTCCCACAAAAAATATAGATAGTACCTTCCATTCCAGATTTTTTCCCACCAATTCGCAAGTTGAGCAGAGACATTTATTTCGACTTGTAGGTTAAGGAATGTGTAATTAGGCCTAATCTTTATGGTTAATTATGAGTTTCTACCCAGAATAAATAAAGCATGAAAACCTAACATTCCTCTCCTGCAGCTGGGCAGAGACTGACCGTATCCCTGTGTATTGGGGTGTACTTGGACTTTTCACAGATGTACCAGGGTTCGAGTCTTTGTAAGAACTCCGACCACTTTGAATATCCTGCCAATTACCAGGTGGTGGGTATGGGTGGGGGTCGGACTTCAGCACAGCCGTTGGACAAAAAAATTTTCACCCCTTTTGAAATTCCACCATTTGTTTAATTTCCCACCAAAATGCGAAATTCCCTCCGAAATTCGAAATTCCAGCCAATAGGGCCGGTGAGTGGGGGCGGGGGGGGGGGGTTCGGAGGGAAGGGGGGAAGGATAATTTACATAATTAAATTAATAAATTAACGTACCACAGAACCCTGTACCAGGCTGGAAGAAGGGGAGGAAATTTAACCACAATGTAAACTGTGCTCATGTTGCCTTTGCCCTCCTTTTCATAGGAGTCAATGTAGGATCACAATTCATCGCTTAAAACAACATCATGTCTTTCGTCAGCAGTCCACTTTTCCTGGTTATGTTACCACTTCAAACACAGCCTTTTGTGTTGTGTTGTTGACAGCAGCCTAAGCGTAGAAAGTTAATTCCCTAACCATGCTGCTGCTAGTCTCTGACTACTGGTAAGGGATGACACAGAATTTTTCAGGCTGTCTCCGGTAACTGTTGTTGGATGACAGTGCAACTGTGAAAGTGTTACAATGTTTTCCTGCACAGTGTATGTACCCTAGCAGGCTTCGTAACAATGCGAAAACCAGTAATATACTCTATTGGAGGTAAAAGGTCTTGCAGTGTATGTTCTTATGCTTAAGGCTGCTGGGAGCCATCAAGAGTACTTCAAGATAGGAAATTAGAGACGCAGTGCAGAGAGCAGGACCAAATTGTTGTGTTTAGGTTACTGGAGCTAAATAGTAATGCTGTAACTGCGACCAGGACGGTCGCGGGGTAGCACTGACGGAAGGCGCGGCGGGACCCGCGGAGAGGTCCGCGAACAGCAACACAACGGAAAAGGATGGACACGACCAACGTAGGAAAGAACGAATATGACCAGACCGAAAAACAGCATCACAAGGAACCAAACTCGTAGATGAACCAGGAAGAAAGCAGTCTAGTGCAAGAGAGGTGTAAACCGACGTAAGCAAGATTAGACTGACTGGATGAGCTTTTTTTTTTCCTTTATTGATTTTCAATTCCCCCCCCCCCCCCCCCGAAGGGAGTGGGCTGGCAGCAGCTTAGTAAGCTGCTCTACAGCCTACAGACTTTTATTTTAAGAAAAGGAAGAAGAAAAGAAACAAGAAAAACAGGCGATAAAACGGTGACATAAAGTGGAAAATGGCGGAAAAATGCGGAAAGTTAAAACAGAAAGCAAAATGGGTTGGCAATGTTAATAAAAGACACAGGAATCAGACAAGTAACATAGTACACACACAATTAAAATACACGGCGACAGTCTGATTTCTGTTCGTAAGACATAAACAGCACACCCAGCGACAGTATGAAGGCCGTTCGCAATACTTCCCAAATAACAAAACACGGAACACTCACTGTAAAACACTGCACGAAAAGGGCGGCACAAAGACGACACTCCCGAGCCAAAGGCAGATGGGGGGGGGGGAGGGAGGGACCTGGAGGAAGGGGAAGAACAAGGAGGGAAAGAAAACGAAAAGGGGGGGGGACCAAGGAGAGAGAAGACTAATAAAGGGGGGTGGGGGGGCAGGGCAGATGCGAGAGGGAATGAGATGAGGCAGAGGAGGGAATTGCGAAAGGACTCGGCGGAGAGAAGAGGGCAGAGAGAGGGGAGGTGGGGAAAAAAGAAGATGGAAGGGGGCAGAGGGAGCCCGGGAAAAGGACAGAGGAAAGGAGGGGGAGTGAGGATCAGAGTTGATAGGAGGGATAAATGGAGAGAGAGAGGGCATCATCTGGGAGGGGGAGTTGATGGAAGCCACCTTGGGAAAGGAGATGAAGGGTGTAGAGATGGAGGGTAGGGGGGACACAACAGTGAAGACGTGGCAGGGGGCAGGGATGGGAGAGGAGAGGAGCAACCAGGGGGTGAGGGGGATCAAGGCGACGGGAGGTGTAGAGGATGTGGATATGTTTGAGGAATAAGAGCAGATGGCGGAAAGGAATGAGGTCATAGAGGATCCGCGTGGGGGACGGGAGGCGTATACGGAAGGCGAGGCGGAGTGCATGATGCTCAAGGATCTGGAGGGACTTATAGAATTTGGGGGAGTGGCAGATATCCAGGCAGGACTGGCATAACAGAGGATGGGACAGATTAAGGATTTGTAGGTGTGGGGGATGGTAGAGGGGTGCAACCCCCATGTCCGGCCAGAGAGGAGTTTGAGGAGTCGGAGGCAGTTGTGGACTTTGGATTGGATACAGCGGAGATGAGGGATCCAGGTGAGGTAATGGTCAATGGTGAGCATATTGCAAGAGGTGTACTGGAGAGGGGGGGGGGGGTTGGGGCATATCTGCCGTGTACAGTAGGTAGAGGAGAGGGGAGAGGACAGAGCCCTGGGGCACACCTGCCGAGGGGTAAAAGGTGTGGGAATTGGCATTATGGATGCTGACATAGAAGAGGCGGTGGGAGAGGAAGGAGGCCATCAGATGGATGTAGTTGATAGGAAGGGCGTAGGTTTGGAGTTTAAACAGGAGACAGGGATGCCACACAAAGTCGTAGGCCTTTTCGACGTCAAGGGAGGCAAAAATGGTGGAGCGGCGGGAGTTAAGCTGGAGAGAATGTCGATGAGTGGGGCATAGGAGTTGGTCATCAGCAGAGAAGGAAGGTCGAAAGCCACATTGGGTGTTGGGGAGGAGGTGGTTTTGGCGGAGGTGGTGATGGATGCGCTGGGAATGGATGGATTCCAAGAGCTTGCTGAACACCGATGTGTGACAGATAGGACGATAGGAAGAGGCATCAGATGGAGGCTTGTTGGGTTTGGAGAACATCAGGATACGGGAGGTTTTCCACAGGTCGGGATAGAAGCCAGTGGCTGGCAACGTTGCATTTGATGTGCAACCCGCCCCTGCCGTAGAAATCCATTCATCGTAAGTGGGACGTGGGGCAGCCCAGCTCTTTCCATTCAGCTCTGCATTGGAACACGCCTGCCAGCGCGAGAAGTCAGATTAGCTCGCCTTTTCTCAAGCCCTCTTGGCACCCCATTGTGTCAGTTAGGCCTGGCGCGCACACCGACTGTGGTGCCATGTGACTCACTTGTCCCTTGAATAGTGGTCTGATGGGTCACTGGCCACCAAGGAGTGGCTGCTGGTGTGCGCTGGAATCCCGCTGGGGCGGGAGGGGGGGGGGGGACGGTCCCCACACTTGGGCATGGGCTGCCTCAGCTGAGAGAGCGTCATTAAGGCTGCCCCTGTCTGTCCTCTCCCTTCACACTCGCTGGCTGGTTTGGTCCAGTCATCCACATTGGTTCTAGAGTCAGCACAATCCTCAAGAATGGTCCCATATTCTTTTACAAATGTCATTTCATTGATATAATCCATTTGCATAAAAAGAAGGTAATGATCAATAGAAAGTTTTTCTTTACTTAATGTAATGTACTTATTGTAACTCAGCTGCCGAGCGAACGAGAACGCTGAAGGCGTTGTTGACAAAATGCTGATTGTTTTAAAATTTGTGTGAGCGAAATACTCATAGCGCGAGTGCTCGCAGGTTAATTTGAGGAAACAACCGTAGAGACACCAAGAGTCGTTTTCGAAAAGGGCTCTGTCGGAGAGTGAAACAAAGTGAGAGAAAATCACAGCGAGGGGAGCATTTAATCAGAGGCGACACGCATACTTCAAGCAAAAAGTGACATTTATTAAAGTTAAACACAGTGAGAACAAGTTAGAAAGCCCCGCGACGGAACACAAGAGAGACTCTGAGAAGTTTTAGATTTACGGAAGCACGTTGTGTTCTGCTGCCACGTACTTCGAGAGCGCCTCTCAGCGTTTCAGAGGCCACTTCAGCGGGTCGCGATGCTTGAAATACGAGCCATTAGAGGGGACGCGAAACAAATGGCATTTAGCGTCGTAATTACAGACCTGAGTAATTACAGCGATCTTGTTTTCTGTGCACACATTTCGGGCAAGAGACTATAAGAAGAGGATCCGCTTTTTCGAATTGATTTTCTCTGCCTGTTTGGTTGAATTCGCATTGATTCCCACACAATGGCCATGTGTTTCCCTTTCTGTAGCACGTATTCTCGTTGGAATCGCTTTCAGAGTTCCAAAAAATAGTCAAAGATATGAAAAAGACTACACGAAAAATTGTACCATTAACGGATTAACTGTCAAACGCCTAACAACATTTGTAACAAATTTGCGCTTCAGTATTGTTTCGTGCGTAATATATTGTGTAACAAGAAGCTCTGGTCACTTTTAGGTACGAATCGACGGAGACCACGCTACAGTTTATTTTGTCACATGATATCATTCGATGTGAAAATGTCTGCAGATGCCCGTCATAGAGGTAATACTGATAACCATGAATCAGGAGTGGATACCTCTTAACCGTTCTACAGCAGCGAAGTAATTTATGTAAATGAATGCTTATATTCGTATATTTATTTAACGATGATGAGTTATGTTTGGCGAATCCTTATGAATTTATTAATATTTATATATGTTTTTTTGGCACTGTTACGCTTAATAAATAATCCACAAAAATCGTAAATGAAAACAAGTCAGCTGCGTAGAGTGAAGTCGTAAATACTTTGCTATGGAGAACGTAAAAAGAATCTCTGCGACGTAATATAGACGATTTGGACACAGCTTACAGACTAGGAAAGGAAGGATTTGACAATTGTTTATTTCTGTAATTTAGATGACTGCACGTGTGCCTATTAACCGTCTATTGTTTTATGTTTCAAGCACATGTTCTGTAGTAAGCGTGTGTAACTCTCGGCATTCAGCCGTCGGTCATCATTAGAGTTCCATGGGTGTCTCTCTTATGCTCTCCTACGAACTATGCTGGACAGTTAGCATCCCGTCTACACGTCTACGATCGACCAAGATTATTTGGGTCCGCTCACCTTCACAACGAAACCAAAAGCTACAACTGGTCTCTTAGGATGATTTAATAGGTATTCATAATATTTGATTAGCAGATGCACTGCACTGTCTAACTATCAGTCCAACGTAGGCCTCAGTCCAAAAAATAAATGGAAGAAGGAAAGCTATAAGGAGATGGTTTTAATACTTTACGTTCTATACATAGTCTCTCCCAGCCCCCTTTCCCATTTGAATACAGCACACAAGAAGTTCATACAATCACTCGAAAGTGTCGGCAAAGTCCTTTTTTTAGATGTCGTTCAACTGACACGTCACATTGGTTTGAATGTCGGTTATGCGTCAAAGTGTTGATGCTATGTTTTTCGGTCTGCCTTTAACCTCTTTACCTCTCAATGATGCGTAGATTCGTCACAACCAATATGTGGTTCGCGTTCCACGTTAAAGTGATGGTCTCCTTTCCTCGGTTGGATAACTTGGATAACGAAAACCAAGTCGGAGAAATGGCGTCCTATTTACAAACTCGGTTCACGCCATTTAGCCCCACGAAGTTGTTATATAGTGTATCATTTAGGTATGTGATGTCTCTTGCAGGCTGAAGATTAAAATGGTGAAGTGCGTCCCAACAAAGGCCAAAAGATCCCGATTGCGAAACAAAAACAAATAAGAATATTTTAACCTTCATTTTTATAGAATATAAAATACGCATAAATGAGCCATGTCTAAGAATAATTATTGTGAGACAGTATATTACACTCTAGGCTTGTTATTAGATTAAGTCTTATGACTTCCGTATTACAGTATTTGAGCTATTTTCGTGAGCAATGGTGAAGATACCATAGCAAAAGTCATTTCTAAATTATGAAGAAAAGTTATTGTACCACGTAAATGATGAAGATTTCAACAGCAATGCTTCAAAATAAAAAAAAAATGGCTCTGAGCAGTATGGGACTTAACTTCTGAGGCCATCAGTCCCCTAGAACTTAGAACAACTTAAACCTAACCAACGTAAGGAAATCACACACACCTATGCCCGACGCAGGATTCGAACGTGCGACCGTACCGGTCGCGCGGTTCCAGACCTTAGCGCCTAGAAACACTCGGCCACTCCGGCTGGCAGCAATGCTTCGCAGCTGTACTTCTAGCAAGAACATAGTCGAAAATGAAAGAAAATTAAGTTATGTTGTTCTTATGCAGCGACAGTGAGAAGAAAAGTGCATTATTTTAAATTCTCCACGAGACGGACTAGAAAGAAACGATAAAAATCGTGGCTGTAAGAAGACGTTGGAGGAATTTTCTTCATGCGCGAAACTAAAAACACTGCACAAGAAATAGGTAAACAAATACTAGAAAGTTTACAAACTTTCAATGTAATACGCGGGTTCGAAAATTGACTTAGGAATCAATTGTAACGATTCTTGTACCATACGTCTAACTTTTCGAGATCAGTTACACTGTTGTGTCATTACAACGATTGAATAATTACGGTGTAATTCCTATAATTAGAATTTCAGTGTTGCATCGTTTTGTGATAGGTTCGTTTTCTTATCACCAAGCATCGTCACACGTGAAGATTTCTTGAAGGAAGGTGGTCTGCTTTTTCATTTTTATTTCTATCAAATCACGGGAAGCACCCACATACCGTTGTTTTGTTTTTTCCGGAATCAAGGTGTCGGGGATAAACGTTAGACAAACTTTACTCTCGTTCAAAATATTCTGAAGATTGTCTTTAATGTTTTATTTAGAAACGTTGCTCCATTGCGATTTGTGGCACAAAAACGTTGACGTACTCACTGTTCACAACTGACTGTTGTTGGATCAAACTGACAGCGTGGTTATCGTGGTGACATTTCTGGATTTATAGAGAAACAAAGTCTACCAGCGAACCTTGTGCATACTATTTGCAAAATACTTTGAGTGAGAAAAGTGAGCAGTACTTTTCATGTTAAGTCTCTGCTATGCCTCGGTTGCTACTTTGACATAAGTAGATACATACATACCCTGTGTGGCATCAGAAAGTGGTAGCAAGCGATATAGATGTTGTGGTGTCACCGCCAGACACCACACTTGCTAGGTGGTAGCCTTTAAATCGGCCGCGGTCCGTTAGTATACGTCGGACCCGCGTATCGCCACTGTCAGTGATTGTAGACCGAGCGCCGCCACACGGCAGGTCTAGTCTAGAGAGACTCCCTAGCACTCGTCCAGTTGTAGAGCCGACTTTGCTAACGATGGTTCACTGTCTAGATACGCTCTCATTTGCCGAGACGACAGTTTAGCATAGCCTTCAGCTACGTCACTTGCTACGACCTACTAAAGCGCCATATTCAGTTATTTCGAGAATGTAATCTGAACAGATAATATTGTGAATCATGTACCGTCAAGAGCGACGTTTACCATTAATGGATTAAAGTTAAGTATGAAACTAATTACGTCCGCTTTCTGAATTCTAATTCCTTGTCATGTTCCAGACATCACGTCAGTATAGTCCTTCCCACCTCACACCCGCCTGCGTGAGCTAAACGCGTGCATTTCGGCCTCCTCTAGTAACACGGTGTTGCCTCTTCAGCCAACACAACAGATGTGTTTTTGTGTTTCTGTTCTTTCACGCTTTTGGGCCCGAGACAATTGCAAAGGTTTTCCGTGGTATATTCTGCTACACAAGACTTCGTACACAACGGTAAGGAGAGGTGGGCTACAGAGTGGTGCAGCAATCGTCGTTGTAGGAAAGCTGGACAGGAGCACTAATGATTACCGAGCAGGGTAACTGTTGTGGATGAGCAGGAGACCAACCCACTAAATTGAGATGAAGCCGAAAGGCACGCGTTTAAGCTCACGCAGGCTGGCGTGAGGTCTGGAACATGACAAGGTATTTAGACTTCAGAAAAAAGGTGGTACTTGGTGGAATACTCAACTTTTAATCCATTAATGTTGAACGTCGCTTTTGTCTGTACATTCCTTACAATATCAATAGCAACTGATAATGGCGCCTTGCTAGGTCGTTGCAAATGACGTAGCTGAAGGCTATGCTAACTATCGTCTCGGCAAATGAGAGCGTATTTTGTCAGTGAACCATCGCTAGCCAAGTCGGTTGTACAACTGGGGCGAGTGCTAGGAAGTCTTTCTAGACCTGCCGTGTGGCGGCGCTCGGTCTGCAATCACTAATAGTGGCGACACGCAGGTCCGACGCATACTAACTGATCGCGGCCGATTTAAAGGCTACCACCTAGCAAGTGTGGTGTCTGGCGGTGACACCACAGTAACTCAACAAATGGAAGATTTACTTACATTACTTTGAGTGCACGAATACCCATTACAAGTAATGCAGCCAGAAACAGACTCCAGCTATCAATGTCAACAAGGAAGATGCTCACTGTTCTAAACACGAACGATGGTGTCGTAGTGTACAGGCTCCACGGGCAAGTGGGTGAGTCGCTCCCGCCGGCGTCCTATATCGAAATGCAGAGGGCACTCACACGACGCAGCCACTGGAGGCATAGATCAGCAGGCGTACACCACTGGGTCCGCCAGATCCCGCTCGACTGCTGTCGGCGTCAGACGGAGACTTGTAGTTCCGTTACCAACTGTAGAATGCCCATGCCGCGATACCATTCATTCAATGTAAAATTGAGTAAGTACTCTGTAGAACCCTGCAACTTTCTTTGCTTTGGCTCATTTAGTTATTCTTTTTAATTAGCTACCAATGATTCTTACTTAAGTATCCCTGATTACAATCTTTGTGTCTTGGTCAAGCGTTGGTAAAGCAGTGTGGTACTGCTGCTTGAACTGATTCTGAAGTAGAGTATTCGGATTTCGTTTGAACCGTACTGAACCATGTACCGTATACTCCATGCAGGTTTCCAGTCAGTACACAGGTTTTATGTTAAGACTAGTATCTGATGTGGCCATCATAAATATTTAGCTTATCGTTTGTCCTTGGATGCATTACTGCTAGCAGGAAACATATTACTTTCAGATAAAGAAATGCTGAGAGTGTCATGCTGGGAGCAGGCCACTACCGCGGGAATTAGTTGCCGAACTGGGCCTTGCCCACACATGCCCCGTCGGCGCACAAAGTGAACACATCTCTCAGTCTCTGCGAAAGACGGAGAGGTGCGGCTAATGGAGAGGCAGTCCCTCGTTATTCCTGATGAGTGCGCAAAGGCTGTTAATGGACTGTATGAAAGTTGCTGGAGCGAGTCACATTACTACCACTGAACTTTTCTCTCTCTCTTACATACCGGGGGATAAGTTTTATAATCGAATAATTAGGCTGTTCTCTTCATAATGGAGTTCCATCTACAAGTCAGTCTACGGACATATTCTCACAGATCTTCTGTCATCTGTATTCTGTGTTAATTATAACGAAAAGTCTGCTAATTATTGTCCATACAGTACAACTAACATAATTTTCTAATCAATAAAACAGTCTGTAAACAAGCTCTTGTTATTTTATCTTTTACACCTTCCTGATGAGGAGTGCGATTTCTCTTATTAAGCTGATGAATTGTTTACTTTATTCTGCTAAAACATTCTCATTTTTATTAAATTCTCTTTTCCCCCTGCTTTCCAATTCTCGATTTGTCTGCAAACCGATAATTCTCAGCAAGTGTCGTAAATCCTCCCTATCGCCTGCGATGCCAGTTTCCTAAAGATCTCTGTCAGCTTAAAGCAACATTTGTTCCTAATTTACAACAATATGACAGGGCGGAACATTGTTTTCTCGCTGTAATTTCTTTGTGAGATACGATTTGAGATCTCTGAGGCTCTGGATACTGCGATAATGAACAGCTGAGTAGGCACTTCAGATGGAGAACAATGGACATCTCTAAAAAGGGCAGTCACAGAAGCTGGAATGAAAAACATAGATTGAAGGAAGGTGTCTGTGAAGAAACTATGTTTGACGGAAGAAATACTTCACTTGATCGACGAAGCAAGTAAGTAAAATTTGTTCAGGGAAATTCAGGAATACAGAGGTACAAATCACTTAGGAATGAAATAAACACGAAGTGCAAATAAGCTAAGGCGAAATGCCTGGATGAAAAACATGAAGAAATCGAAAAAGGAATGCTCGTTGGAAGGACTGGCTGAGAATATAGAAAAGTCAAAATAACTTTGGTGAAATTAAAAGCAAATGCGTTAAATTTATGAGTGCAACGGGAATAGCTCCATGAGGAGGAGAAGTTGTCTGATAGCGTGATAGTAGAAATAGGAAGCCATTGCGAAGATATGAGCGATCAAATATTAGAATCAGAATACCCAAGAGCTTTGGAATTATCAGAATGAAATACGACAAAAGGGATACATAACATTCCATCAGAATTTCTAAAATCATTGAGGAAGTGACGCAAAACGACTATTCACGTTGGTGTGCCGAAAAACATCATCAGCATAATTCCAAAGGTTGCGAGAGCCGAAAAGTGCGAGAATTCTCGCACATTGAGCTTAAGAGCTCATACATCCAAATTGTTACACACAATGATATACAGACGAATGGAAAAGAAAACTTACACTCATTTACATGAGGATCAGTTTGGCTTTAGAAAATGTAGACGCACGAGAGCGGCAGTTCTGGCGTTGCCGTTGATAATGCAACCAAGACTGAAGAAGAATCAAGACACGTTCATATAGTTTTTCGACTAAGAAATAGCTTTCGACTGTATAAGATGGACCAAGATGTTCAAAATTCTGAGAAAAATTGGAGTAAACTATAGGGAAAGTGGGAATGGATTAGTGAGAATGGAAGAGGAAAAAACGAAGTGCTCGGATTAAAATGGGAGTAAGATACGAATGCAGTTTTCCACCCCTACTGTTCAAGCTTTAAATCGAAGACGTAACGACGGAAATAAAAGATAGGTTCAAGAGTGGGATTAAAATTCAAGGTCACTCGGTGCCAGTGATATGAATCGTTGATGACTCTGCTAGCCTCAGTGATAACTCGTACCACGCAGCATCAATCAGTCAGAAGACCAATGACTAAAAGAATTGCAGACTCTATTTACTGTATAAATTATACACACGTTTCATAATATCTACAGCATTTCCTTTGATTAGCCATAGCATACGTGCAGAAAAGCACGGTGGGGACTTTAATTCGTGATTACAGCGATGTTAAACGACACATAGCTCATCAATTATTCTCCGTTGACACTGACAGTAGAACATCGGATGAAGTCCATTCCTCAGTTTGAGTATAGCCAGGTTCTGAGGGCAATGCTGACCATGCTGACACACAGCTAAAGTACTGACTAACTATTTGTGGCTTTTGACAGTAATCATGGTTTTAATTGCTTACTTATCTAGAAGACGTGTATAGCTGATGGTAATATAGCTATGCCAGTAACATGATCAGTTGGTAGTAAGTATTTTGTTACTTCCGTACCGTCCTAGTCTCTAGACTCTCGTCGGCTGTATATTTTGGTACTCTACCCGACACTTCATTATTCAACCAACGAATTACATTTGTACTGATCACACTCACGAATCAAGTTCACAAAAATGACTTAAATGACAAAGTTATTCCTCGCAGTTATATCATGTAGTCTAGTTTGTTTTCGAACGACGAAGGACCACATTTCGTGTTTAGAATCGGTAAGGCAATATTTAATGTCTGCAGTACTAATACGAAACCACTGATGTTAAGACTCGGTTTGTATTGCATATCTGTTACTTTATCGCGTCCCATAGGCTCACCAGATAAGGGGATGGCAAACACGTCTCTCGAGGCTGAACCACGCCGTATTTATGAATGAGAAGGCACCAATCCACTCACACTGGCGGAACGGAGGGTGGACAACACGTGGGCAGGTCGGCAGACAGACAGTAGTGTATAACGTTTGATACTAATGGTATTTCAGAATTTCTGCAGTGAAGACAGTGAAGATATCAGAGCAGTTGCATTACCAGTCGCACATTACTAAGTACAAAAAGCATCCAATGTGTCTGAGCGTGAAATGTAATCTATTATTTGGATGTTTCAATAGAGTAGGGCGCTGTGCGCCCCGATAGCTGAATGGTGATGATTTATGGTGGGGGGGGGGGGGCGCTAAACAGCAAGGTCATTAGCGCCGTTGCAGTAATGTTAGACCGAAGGTGATTTTCACAATCTATGGAGGAAAATCAAGAAACTTGAAAACTACGTGTGATCCCACCACAGGCAATGTAAAGCAACCCCAAGAAGGTGAGGCTGAGAAAAGCCCGTAATAAAACCCCAGCGTGACACAGCAGGATAAGTAAAAACAATTATGGATAAAATACCTGTAAGGATGCTGTTAAAAAGCGACAAATAACCGTGGCTGGATGACGACTCAGAAGTAATACGTGACCCAGTCACTCGGTGACACATTAAGATCTCATACCAAGGATTTTGGGAAGAATTCCGAACACCACACAAAATCTTGAGACACGAACAACACTCGCCTCGTTATCAGTTAAAATAGTGGCAAAATCCTGTGGCAGACCAAGTTCAACCCTCAGATCGTCATCTAAAACGCACTCAGTTAAAATATGTCGAATTGACAGCTGTGTCCCGCATCTCTGATATACAAGGGGCTCCTCCCGACGCAAGAGGAAGCCATGAGTCAATGGACAATGTCCCACTCTGAGCCGAGTAAAGGCTACTTCTTCACACAGTCGCGAGCGGAAGGAGGTAATCCATGGTCGCACTGAAGTCGTAATGGAACGCAGTTTATTGTTCCTCACTTCCAAAAAAATATGGTCTTCCTGGTCACAAATGAAGTGACAGCTCGCAGAGGAACTGAACAGCGAGCAGGAGGAGAAAGGGAGCAAGCCTCCTGGGCAGCAGCATCAGCAAGTTCGTTTCCCATGATGCCTATGTGCCCTGGAACCCAGCATAAAAGCATTTCCTTGTTTTGCCTGTGCAAGAGAAGGAGAGCGTCCTGTACCTGTTCCAGCATCCGATCTGCTAGGTACATCTGTCCAAGAGTGAGAAGGGAACTTTGAAAATCAGAGCAGATGATAGATTTTTTGTCACGACGCCGTCTTATCTGATCCATGGCACTCAGAATAGCAAACAGTTCCGCGTAATAAACTGAAAACTGCTCTGGGAGCCCTATCCTGAGGACAATGTCGGGGAGTACGACTGCAGAGCCGAATAAATCTCCCTGCCTAGAACCATCCGTGTAGACAGTAATAAAATCTGGGTGACTATGTAAAATATCCTTAATTTAAGTTTAAAAACATAGTCTGGGGTACAATGTTTCTTGTAAGCAACCATTTCGAAAAGTAATTTGGACCATGGTAGTAGCCAGGGAGATTCCCTACTCCAACCCTGGCGTTGGACCTTTATGCCACCAACCTGTAATAATTCAAGGCACTCCCTTGCACGGATTCCAAATGGCCGCGTTGCTTGTGGCCAATGAGTAAACAGCCGTTCCAGTGGCGGCTGAACGACGTAACTGAATGCTGGCGAAGTAGGAACGGACAATGCCCTATATGCTTGGCACACCACGAGAAGAAGACGTCGAATAGAGAGCGGAGGCTCACCAGCTTCTGCACACAAACTAGCAACCGGGCTCGTGCGATAGGCCCCTGTAGACAGCCTAATACCCTCGTGGTGAACTGCATCCAGCATATTAAGGTATGAAGGCCTTCCTGACCCACAAATCTGGCATCCGTATTCAGGCCGGGGTCGCACAAAGGCCTTATAAAGTTGGAGCAGACGTGCCCTGTCAGCTCCCCCAGACCGATGACTGATACACTTCAGGATGTTTAAGGCTTTGAGACATCTCAGTTTCAGGTCTGTAAGGTGAGGCAACCATGTCAACTTCTCATCAAAGATAAGACCCAGATACTTCACCTTTTCCTTAAAAGTGAGAATCGTGTCCCCCAGTTTTAAAGTGGGGAAATTAAAAGGACAGCGGGAACGATTAAAATCGACACAAACTGTTTTCTCAAATGAGAATTTAAAACCTGTGGTGCAAGACCATTCCTCCAACCGCCTGATCGTCAGCTGCAATTGCCAAGTGGCCGTGGCGAGGCTGGAGGATGTACAGAAGACCGAGAAGTCGTCCACAAACAAGGAACATAGTACTCGACGTCGCACTGTGGTGGTAATACTATTGATTGCAATGGCGAAAGCTGTGACACTTGAAACACTCCCTTGACGGACACCATTTTCCTGCTTAAAACGGTCAGACTGGGCGTTCCCAACCTTGTATCTAAAATATCTGTCCGAGATAAAGGATCCGATGAAGGTTGGCAGACGTCCGCGGAAGCCCCACTGAGGGAGCTGCAACAAAATATTATGCCGACAGGTAGTGTCGTAGGCCTTTTCCAAATCGGAGAAAACACCGTAGATGTTGCTTGCAAAGGAAAGTTTCTTGAATTGCAGCTTCGAGCAGGATCAGGTAATCGAGAGTGGAGCGATACCTCCTGAACCCACACTGCGAGTGACTGAATACGGACCTGGTTTCAAGAACTCACACTAGGCGCCCGTTGACCATTCGCTCCAGTGTCTTTCCGACGCAGCTTGTCAGAATAATACTACGATAACTACGAGTGAGAGGCACCCACAGGCCTTGCTCATACTGTGGCATCAAGCAGTCACGCCTGCAAGATGAGTGATCTGCCAAGCGAGTGGATTCATTCTTATTTATCGAGTAACATGAACTCTAGTACTCACAATTAAGTTACAAGTTATCCTCCTATATGAATAATACGCAACGGAAACACGCATCTGACTATCAGACTATCAGTAATTTACAGAACTCTGACTGTTCACTACGCACTGACAATACCACATTTTCCTTTTTTTTATTTTTTTTTATTTAACGGCTTTATCAACACGTGGCCATTGCACTGAATATGAGTGGCGCACACATTATAAATTCTGGATATCATGACAACATACAATTCGAAGGAAAAGGCCACCAATCTTTTTCTTTTCACTATCTTATTTATTCCGATAAATTCTATAACCTAAACACTCAAATTCTATAACCTACAACAATAACACATGAGAAATTCCGCCCAGTGGGCATGGCTTTACATTGGTGAATCTCTATCTTATGGTCTTGCAATTATTTAACGCTACAGTGCACTTTCTGGATAGGATGGTGGATCTTTTATTATTTCTCACACTTCGACTCTCACAATCATCATCACGAAACTTTCCTCCAGACCGAGCAGTACAAAAGGAACACGCATAACCCACTTCCTCTGAAACTACCTTCCTACTCTCCCATGCAAACCACACATACTTAAATAACATGACATACACCACACTACAACATGAAATACTACACAGGGAACAGTCACAACATTATGACTTTCAGCTTTCCCACTTCAATTAATATTTATCCCAGTTTCACACGACACTGCCCCACTTCGTAATTCTACTTTCCTACTATGAACTCTGTAGATATATGCACGTCTTCCTGTGCAATGCAAGCCAAGTGGCGTTGCTGGATAGACGGCTGACTCATCATGTTTCTCTCACAGAGTGTTATAGTTTGAATCAAGCGTCACACGGAAACATTTCTCGTAAAGTAATATTAAGAACATATTCATCACACACACGAGTCCTCAACTCATACCATGGATGAGTACTTCTCTTTATCATTTGTCTCATACACAGATTGAGACTCACACAGTACTCATCACGTGGAAGTACTCGGCTCTAATTTCAAGTCCTGCACACGCTACTTCTTAAATATTTCAACTTATAGTACACACGCTAGTAATTCAGCTTAACTTAAGCTCACGGAAGTATTTCATCTTATTGCTACATGTGGGTTCATTGTGACCGTTGGTCACTTCTGAAGATTACTACGATCCCATTAATATTGCCTGCCTGACATTTAATTCTCCCCACAAAAGTTCCTGAAATAGAGAAATTATTATTTCAAACTACTCTTAAATATTCCACATGCATACCATGTCTCCACTCTTTTGTCTTTACGGAGCACACCCAAGACAGGTCTTCACAGCAAAAGATCCAGCGGCAGAGTGTTGAAACATGGCCGTTCTTCAGGTCCTCTCGCACCTCTGTCGAAGTGGGTGAGCACTTTGCTACCGTATTGGTCAGCCACATTTCAGGCGCTCAAAGCTCAGGTAAATTTCATCTCTTTGGTCCCACCAAAGGTGGCCATAGGATCGTCTCAAAGATGATCATATATTCACATTCACTATCTGCGATTAGCAAACGACCATACATTCATTCATTTCACAGATCTCACCAAACTGGATGTAGGGATTTATTTTGGGGGAGTGCACATGTGATCAATTAAATAAATAAAATGTCATTCCTTCCTACACTGGTATCTGGCTTCGCTGTATTAATTGAAATTGAGTTATTTTACAAAAAAATGTGTTGTTCTGACAAAAATAATAAAGTATGTTGTACCTATTTTCAATGTCGGAATGTCGGGCGGTACTGTACCCTTTCACCACCGGCTACCCATGCAGAAAAAAATGGCACGGTACTATCCTTGCAATGCAAGGGTAGTTCCGAAATTTTTTTTAAGAAAACTGTATTAGAACAAACGTAGCAAGTCATCAAAATAACCACGAGGAGACCTTAGCCCCTGGTGACCTCAAATAGACGACCAAATGCTGTTACTTTACCAAATTATTGACAGAGTTGTTGCATTATTGTACTCTCCACAATCCGGAGTAACGTACACATACATATTTACAACAATCCAAATGACAAATAAAACATCACATCATACCAATAAAAAATAATGGTGAGATAAAAATTGGCTTCGTTACCGGGATCTCCGTTATTTTTAGGAGTAATCCAAACTTCAATAATTCTAAAACAAACAAAAAAATACTAATTGTACTCATAAAACTTTAAATAGCTCACCATCCAAACACAGAGCAAGTAATCTGACATTCATAAATTGCGTTGTAATAATCCTTACACGGCAATGTCTAAATACAAAACAAATCAACAAAAGAAAATAAATTGCGTACACTAGTTGCATGTAGCATGTCAGGCTCCATACCATTACTCTAAAATGTACATCAAACCTACGGAGAAATTAAACTGAGAAGAAAAACAATGAAATATACCACAAGTTACATACTGGTTACGTAATATAGTTCATCTAAGACATCATGTCATACCTCATTAACTATCATCACTTAAGCAATTGCCACCACTACTCGACTGTGAGTTTAACCTTATCCTTGTCCACCAGTACAAATACATGCTGCTGAGCCAGTCAGTCCATCAACTTTGATCAAAACACGCAGTAAATAGTTTAGCAATAAGTGCTTGAATCCATCAGTAGCTCTCGTATCTTACTCTACTGCTCATTTCTCTATTGTTACACATTTAGACGACAAGAACTTGCATTTCGACTAGCCTTCGTTACACTTTAATGTGAAATATCACCACTGTGATAATCCAAATAATTGGCTTCAGTCAACATACCAACAAGATCATTACTGTCCACGACATCAAAATGCATCAGTTAATTCCGATATTTGTTATGCAATGCAAACTCTTGTCCCCTGTGACAACTTTACTGACCAATGCAACAAGATCCCCTACGTTAGTATTACGCCACTGGCTAATAATTAAAGCATCATTGTACTAAATATTCTAATCAACATGCTACGTGAACTTGATAACCCAGAACAAACAAAAAAAAACACTAACTATTCTAAACACAATTGTTAATGAAATACAATTACACTTGCCGTCCCTTCAGGAATGAAACACATAAAAAAATTACACAATTACAAGTACAAATACATTACTCCCTATCTTGCGAGTCACACGAAATCATTTCATTCTGTGATTTTCTTGGGGTCAAAAAAGTTGCTGACAGGTTCCCTAGAAACACTGTCTCAGTGTCAAAGCTCTCCCATGGTTACCCGGACGAAAGTCTTTAGGTCACTCAAATCGGCATTTTGAACACGCACTGAACAGTAAACTGTATCTCACATTAAACACAAATGTCATAGTCACTCTCAGAGTACCATCCACACGAATCTGGTCTTCCAGAAATGGCCCTACAACTACTATTACCCACGGTTCTGTCCTTTCAGTTCATGGTGTAATTAAAAGTCGTAAGTTCCAACAACCAGCACTTATTCCCGCACCAATTAAAGAAATATCTACTACTACAACTGCAAATGTCAATGTCCCACTTTAGTTTCTTACGTTCATACAATAATTAGTCACCAAACGACAACTGTCCTCTTTAAGTATACCAAGCATCCCACATGCAATTCACAAAGCACACTTAACAAGTCACTGCCAAAAGTTTATGGATCCCACCGTTCAGTGGTCAAGACAAAACAAACAATCGTCCTGTCTGCTAAAGACAAAAATCTTTTCCACTACTCACAACGTGGGAACACCAGTCCTTCACCTTCCACCTTATGGAGACATATGAGCAGTCATCTTGTTTCACGGCTCCACACTCCAGTACTAGTTAATAGTTGCTGGTAAAAAATACCCGCCGGACTCTGCCGTGCGTCCTTCATTCTGCCGTGGCGCTGCCACGCGAGCCGTTCAGCAGAAATAAACCACCCGCTGTTGCCTCCGCGGGATACTTTCCCCAGTCGTAAGGGCGGCGGAACTTATGAATGGCCAGTGGTACGTGCGGGTCGCAACAGGCCGTTGACCTGCAGTAGCGGGCGCGTGGAGTGTACCTCGACCGGCAGTGGAGTGGGGAGCGCACCGGCCCTGTTGCCTCTCCCATGTCGACGTCAGCTTAGCTTATGTGGTACAGGCTTGTTCTGCATGAGCACCTCAGCGCTACGACACCCAGTCAGTCAGACCCTTCCATGCATCTCGCAACATTACAGACAAAAGGATATTCTTACAGTATTTAAATACTCATTGATTACATGTATGATCTATTAGATACATTGGTAATAAAAGAATGTTTGTTCCAAAAAACGTAAAATCATACACCCTAGTTTTCTACACATACATCAATATTTATCCCTTTTCTATATACAGCCCATACTTGTGCTATTGATTGTACCTGTCGTCCCTCATACAAAACATGAAAGTGTTTCTAAAACTACAATATACAGTGAACCTTTGTGCTTGTGACAGACTGAAATTAATACCCCTTGAAAGTGTTCTAACAAAAAATAAGAAATAATATACACAGCTCACAATTACCCACCACATGTTATTAAATAGTAAACTACTTTAACATCCTGACACCATAAACATTTTAGAAACTGATGACTCTAAATCTACAACATACAATGCACCTTTGTGCTTGTGACAGACTGAAATTAGTATCTCTTTATATATTTTACATTTTATTATATATAACAACATTTGTAGGACACGTATGTACCATCCACATGATGTCAGATCCTGACCTGCCATCGAGGTTCATCCCAATCAAACAATAAAACACAATAATGTTTTAGTTATGGATCGGTAGCATCCCCTTTACAGGAGTGTGCGCATTGATCACACTACTCTACGAGTCTCACTCACCAGACATCACATTTTCCTTCTCATTCAACCCATTAATACACTAACAGAATAGGTGTAGAAGTCAGCTAACCTTAACACCACCACACTCACGACAACATACCATACCTTTGCTCCCTTATACTCAACCACATAACACATGAAGCTGTTTCGGAGATAGCTTTCCAGTCTCCGAATTCGTCCTTTCACTCTGGCACCTCTCTCCATCGGCTTACCTCTGCATTCACGTTACCGATTATTCATCCTGCTAAATATCAACTTAGAATTGCGACATTTCATCTAAGAACAAAAAATACACAAATTATTCATCCTGCAAAATAACTGTACACATTCTTGGTACCGTTTTTATTAGTTATACTGGTACCAGGCTTCAACAACAACAAAAATTATTTTTTTCATATAGCAAATGTTATGGTAAGAATTAGATTTACACTTATATTACATCTTACGTCAGTATTCCACAACGTTCACCATCTGGATCTCGTACTCCCTTTATGTCCTTTCACGTTGTGCAGTTGTCCTCATCTCTTCATTCGTATTTCGGCTCCCCGTCCGTCGATTACTCCATCATTTCCTGGTCTTCCTTCGCCATTCGCATCAATCTCGATTGCAGCATACATAGGCCTCTCTGTAACATACCTCTAAGACATCTCCACATTATTAGTTCTACTCACCTTTATTTACCACTGTTTCATTAAGTCGAATCTCTCTTTATTAATCACACTGCTTCACGTCGCTTCTCTCCATAAATATCACCTTTATCCACTGCTATTTATCACGTCGCTTCTCTATCTACCATCTTTATCCACTCATTAATCATCACGTCGTTTCTGCTTGATCCTTATTCATATGACAAAAGATACGTACATACACTACTCTGTCGACTCCTGTTCATGACTCATTCGACCAGTCTATTCCGTCATACTTCCTGACATCCCGCCTGAAAATTCTTATGTTCGATTTGTCCCTGCACAACGTTACACACCACAAATAAGTACACTGACTATCTACCATAAATTGCCTACTTTCGATCTATCCTTAACTTTTCCATAATTTGATGTTAGAAATGTGATGAAGCCCACGAGATTGTTTTCCCTTGATCGTCTCAATCAGTAAAGCATTTTCATGGACAATCCGCCTCACTCTGAATGGTCCACTATACACTGTAAAGAATTTGCTAATTAGGAATCTGTGCTTCTTTGATAATCGATGAGTTTTAATTAGAACCTTGTCTCCTACTGCCAATTCGATCTTACGGATCTTTCCTTTCTGCTTCTCCTGCCTATCCTTAGCTGCTTTCTTAATACGCTCTATCGCAACCTTGACAATTTCTGTGTGCCTCTGCTTTCCTGATCGCGGAAAATCTACCAGCTCCCTGACTCGATCTGGTGGTGGTTCACTCTTTAGTACCGTAATTGGTGATAAACCAGTTGCTCCATGTGGTAGCTCATTGAGGATGTCCTGAAAATCTTTGAGAAAAATACTCCAACTTCTATGTTGCCTATGGCAATAGATCTTACACAACTTTCCCAGTTCTTTTACCACTCTTTCACTGGGGTTACTTGCAGCATGGTATAGGGATATGAACACCGGTTTTATCCTTCTCCTCTTCAGTGTGGTTAGCCATTGTCTGGATCTATATTGTGGTCCATTGTCAGCTATGAACTTTTCTACAGTTCCTACTTCTCGCAAAAAGTTTTTTAACGATTGCTGCTGCTACTGTCCTTCCCGTCGCACGTTTCAATGCTGTAAAAGTCACATCCTTTGACACCAATTCCACTGCTACTAAAACATATCTGTATCCTTGCACTGACTTAGGTAGCGGGCCAAACAAATCTGTTGCTCCGAATTCCCTCAATCTACCTGGCACTATCGGAAAAAGTGGTGCTTTGCACGAGATAGTTAACGATTTTGCCTTCTGGCACAATTTGCAACTACCAAGCACGTTCTTGATCCTCCTCTCCATACTAATGAAATAAACTGATTCCCTTAACTTCTTACAGCATTTGCTTGCCCCGTAATGCCCGTAACTTAGGTGCGTGTACCAGATCAACTTGTTGACTATTTCATTTGGTATACACAACACCCAGTCCTGTGTGTTCGGATTTCTACGGCAGAAAAGGACCCCGTTCTGAATTGTATAAAAGCGCGCTATATTGGCAACTAAGTTCACTCTAACTCTGTCCTTCACCATTCTTCATGACGCGTCGTTATCCTGCTCTTTCGAGATATTTGTGAGTACCGCCCCTATTTATTTCTCGAACGGCACGCCCTGCATATACAATATGTCATATCTGTTCTCGTTTACCTCCTCATCAAAGCATTGACCATGACCTACTGGGTTCCTTGACAACGCATCTGCCACTATATTCTGTGGCCCAGGAATATCAGAAACTGCAGTGACTTGTGGTCAGTATAAATTTTAGTATGCCTCCCATACAAATAGTATCTAAACTTACTAAAACCCCATACTATTGCCAAAGCTTCAAGCTCAGTTACCGTGTAATTTCTCTCAGGTTTGCTAAGCACTCGGCTCCCAAATGCAATAGGTTGTTGTATTACTTCTCCTTTTTGCTCTTGCTCTTGGGACAATGTTACCCCAAGCCCACTACGGGAACTGTCCTTGGTCATACAAAACTCTTTTCCTAGGTCTGGATGCCCGAGAAGGGGTGCCGATAGCAGTGCCTTCTTTAACGCCTCATATTCTTCCTGCGCGACAGGGTCCCAATTCCATACCGTTTTCTTTCCAGTCAGCTGACATAGTCTGGGCGTCGCTGCACCTCCAATCTTAATGAACCTCCTGTAAAAATTGATTAATCCTAAATAACCCCGTAGCTGACGTTTTGATCTTGGCACCGGAAAATCTCTGATTGCTTCGAGTTTGTCTGGATTTGGTCTTATTCCCTCTGGTGTCACAATGTGACCTAGAAACTCGATTTCTTTTCGTCCAAATTCTGACTTTCCCAAATTCACGGTTACCCCATGTCTCTCCAGTGCACCGAGCAATATGCTTAACGTTCTATTGTGGTCTTCCCAGTTTCTTTCGGCTATCAGGACATCATCCACGTACTGTGTTACCTTATCTTTTATTTCGTTAGGAATGACAGTATTTAGCGCTCTGATAAATGCCGCGGATGATACATTTCACCCAAATGGTTGATTCCGGAATTGATACGACTTCCCGTAGCACAAGAAAGCAGTGTATTTTCTACACCCCCTATCTAACTCCACCTACCAGAAACTCATTCTCAAATCAACTGAGCTGAGAACTCTGATCCCGTGGAACTTTTGAAGCAATTCGTCAAGTGTCAGCGGCCGATCTGTCTCTGGCTCTATTATCTTATTAATCCTTCTTGCGTCCAAAACTAATCTAATTGACCCATCCTTTTTTTCAACACAAACTAAAGGGCTGTTGTACGGACTGGATGCTGGTTCGATAACCCCTTGTTGTAGCATGCTTTCGATCTCAGCTTCCATTCTTCGTTTGTACACAACAAGTATCGGGTACACTTGGGCCCTAAACTGTTTATGAGGCTTGACCTTGAATCTATTCACAAAATTTCTTATTGTACCCGCAGCATGTTTAAATACCTTTCTATTCTCGTACAAAATTTTCTGCAATTTCCCGTAGACCCTGGTCCCTCATAAATGCCGGATTTTCTCCCTGATCTCCTCCATACATTTATGAATTTCCTTCTTCTTTTGTTCGAACCCCGTATTCTGTGCCTGTCTACCGGACTTTACCGCCAGACATAATGCTAAGTGTGCGTTATCTTTAGCATATAAGCAATTGTCGAATCTTAATGTAATATCCTCCGAATCTCGTTTCAACTCCATCGAACAATTTCTCATGTTAACGACTGCTTTATATTGGTTCAAAAAATTAACGCCAAATATCCCTTCAACAGTTAGAGATGACACAATCATGAACACTGTACTAAACCTCTTCGCCTGGCACACAAAGTCTACCTGCGCTTGTAACTTCACCTCAATTCCCTTTCCTGTAACTGCCCCTCTCACCGTTGTCCTTTGCAATGGCAACGTTGGCCATGGTTTTGTAAGACTACAACACTTAAACACATCTTCCCTCAAAACACTCATTACACTGCCTGTGTCGATGACACAAGGTACGATTATATTATTTATTTCTACGCTAATTATTGGGTGAACTTCACTCCCCACATCTCCTACCTCCTCTAACAGATTCTCCCTTAGTTTTCCGTAAACGATATACCTAATATTTACATCATTAATAGTCCTGGATTGTACCCGTCTATCATGTAGTCACCTTCTTGTCCCTCCGTCATTGTGACAGTGATTGTCCTGTCGTGAACCCAATGCCTGCCTATCCTCTCTTCGCCCATCATTTTCTTTTTCCCTTCTTCTTCCATCTCTGTCCCATCTTCTATTTTCCCGGTTTGCCGGTCGATATCCCCATGAATTCTGCCCCCTATTTCCTCGCCATCTTCCATTTCCGTCATTCCTCTGATTCCATGCTCTCCTGTCATTCTGATAGTTTCTGCCGTTCCTATCCTCGACTCTGTCTGACCTATGAGTCGTGTCGCCGTTCACAATGTTGCTCACATTACCCAGTTCCTGTAACAAGTGCTGAAATGACGCGGAATCGTCTAAGCCTCTGCCTGCTATCACTATATCTCTGCGCAATCTCACTGGCAACTTCGTTATACGGATCCTAATGAGCTCCCCAGTTTCGTATGGCACATCAAAAAAATGGTACAAATGGCTCTGAGCACTATGGGACTCAACATCTTAGGTCATCAGTCCCCTAGAACTTAGAACTGCTTAAACCTAACTAACCTAAGGACATCACACACACCCATGCCTGAGGCAGGATTCGAACCTGCGACCGTAGCAGTCCCGCGGTTCCGGACTGCAGCGCCAGAACCGCTAGACCACCGCGGCCGGCTATGGCACATCCAAATACCTATTTCGTCTCAGCATTTCCTGATAGCGCGACACTGGATCTCTTATACCACCTTCGTAACAATTTGGCATCATCACTATGCTTTGCTTAACCTGGTCCTGCTTACCTTTGGACCAGAATTCATCTAAAAACTTGTCACAAAATATCTTGTAGGTACTACAGTCTTTAATAACTTCCTGCATTTTCGCTCTAGCCTCGTCCCTCAAATGGTTACACGCAAACTTCATTTTGAGGAGCGGTCCCCACGATGAAGGTAATGAATCTTGAAACTGAGACAGCCACAGGCATGGATGTTGGTAATTATCAGGATACAGAAAATAAGTGTACGTTTGTACTGACACGAAGTGCCTCCTATGTTCTTCTTCCGCATTTATGTTTTCCGACCCTGGACTATACCCAGTTGGGTTTGCCACCTGTTTTATCCGACACAACCGTTCTTCTGACTCTCTGAATTCGTCTTCCTCTTTCTGCCTATTTTCGCTTTTTGAATTTATCTCACTCTTCCTCTGCAATCTACCTGGTGGTGTGTCACCTACGCTACTGCACGCTAATTGCAACTGTGCTAGTTCTTCACTATGTTTCCTACCTATTTCTAATTGAGCCTCTTTAAGCTGTAATAGCGATTGTATCTCCTCCTGGTTGGCATAAACCTCTCGCTGCGTACTGTCAGGGCCTGTCTCGCCTCTTATGCTGATCTTTTCTACATCTGCACTAATCGTATTCATTCTGACCACTACCTCTTTGATTCACTCATCCGGCAACACGTCCCTACGTTTTGTAGTATCACTCTCTATTGCAAATATTCATACCTCCAAATTATTAGCTGTTTCTTTCACAGCGTCACATACCTGCTTCAACGCACCCACATTCTTCTCCCCCTCATCTAACCGATTATTAACTGCGGGCAGACGCTCATCGATAACTGAGTGTAGCTTCCTCATTGCCACTTTATTTCCCTTATCCAATGCCTCCAATCTTTCCTTATTATCTCTATCCATCGCTTCCAATCTTTCCTTATTTGCCTCCAATCTTTCCTTAGTCTCCCTATCCACCACTTCCAATCTTTCCTTATTCTCCCTATCTCTCTCCTTATTATCTCTATCCATCATCTGTAAAAACTGCAGTAGCACATTGTCATTTGCTACTTTCGTTCGCCTGAGAAACCTTAGCTTCACCAAGGGTAGCTTCACTTTCACTGCATACCTGACCTAGTCCCGGCTCGCCCGCGTCGTCGGGAAAAGCCCCCATTTGTGGACAAAGCCCGCCGCATAAAGGATCACCTAGCCGCGGTCCGCTGAAAATTCAGCCCCTTCCGAGTGTTTGCCGTTCTCGTTCATTAACCCATGGTCGACAGCTACTTCCTGCCGCACTGCTACCTTCACGCCAGAATCACTATTCTCCATGGTGACTACACTTTTCGACTGCGACCTAGTTACTACGGACATTACGCAAAAAAAAATTAAGCAACGATCTTCCAGCCTTGGACGATGTAGGAAGCAATTACATAAAAAAATTAAAGATCCTCACCAATCCAGAAAGAAATTGAAATAAAAAATTTTTACTTCTTAGCGCTATCACCATATATCCCATCAAAAAAAAATCTTAACAGCAAACCCTAACTGTACAATCCTGGCAGGGTCGAAATTATGAGAGGCACCCACATGCCTTGCTCACACTGTGGCATCAAGCAGTCAGGCCTGCAAGATGAGTGGTCTGCCAAGCGAGTGGATTCATTCTTATTTATCGAGTAACATGAACTCTAGTACTCACAATTAAGTTACAAGTTATCCTCCTATATGAATAATATGCAACGGAAACATGCATCTGACTATCAGTAATTTACAGAACTCTGACTGTTCACTACGCACTGACAATACCACATTTCCCTTTTTTTTTATTTAACGGCCTTATCAACACGTGGCCATCGCACTGAATATGAGTGGCGCACACATTATAAATTCTGGATATCATGACAACATACAATTCGAAGGAAAGATCCAGCGGCAGAGTGTTGAAACATGGCCGTTCTTCAGGTCCTCTCGCACCTCTGTCGAAGTGGGGGAGCACCTTGCTACCGTATTGGTCAGCCACATTTCAGGCGCTCAAAGCTCAGGTAAATTTCGTCTCTTTGGTCCCACCAAAGGTGGCCAAAGGATCGGCTCAAAGATGATTATATATTCACATTCACTATCTGCGGTTAGCAAACAACCATACATTCATTCATTTCACAGATCTCACCAAACTGGATGTAGGGATTTATTTTGTGGGAGTGCACATGTGATCAATTAAATAAATAAAATGTCATTCTTTCCTACACTGGTATCCGGCTTCGCTGTATTAACTGAAATTGAGTTATTTTACAAAAAAAATGTGTTGTTCTGACAAAAATAATGAAGTATGTTGTACCTATTTTCAATGTCAGGCGGTACTGTACCCTTCCACCAGTGTCCGTCCAATCCTTCCCTGGTTTTAAAATTGGGATTAGGATGGATTCATTCCACGAGTTGGGAAAGTCGCCAGTTATCCAAATTTTATTAAAGAGCTGTAGGCGTAGTTCCTTTGACCGTCGATCCAACTGTTGCAACATGCTGTAAGTTATCAGGTCGCGTCCAGGCGTCGTATCACAAGCAACCGACAATGCAGACTGCAGCTCCCATAGTGAGAAAAGCTGGTTGTATCTTCCATGGAACGAAAATCAAGAGCATCTTTCTCCTGTGCCTCCCGATATCGATGGAAGGTGGGATCCTGTCTGGAATCAGCCGTAATTGATTTATATGATTCAGCCACTGTCTGAGCTACATCCCTCATCGATGTCACAAGAGACCCCTGTATTCATACAGCTGCTATTGGCGGTCGACAGCTGTGCCTTGAGTTCTTCCTGATGGCTTCCCATACTTTACTGGCGGATGTGGACTTATTGATGGAGTTCAGGAACTCGTGCCAAGACCTCTGCTTACTCTCCCAAATGATTCTCCACGCCTTTCCATGTGCCATTCGAAAGTACACAAGATTCGCCGCTGTAGGGGATAAATTGAACCTGCGCATACCTGCCCTCCTGTGCCTGATTGCGAAACGACACTCATCATTCCACCAAGGGACTGGTCACCGCCTAGGCACTTCCACAGACTTTTGGATGGATGCATCAGTGGCATTGTGAATTGCAGCTGTAATGTGATCCACCCAGTCCTGAACGCTGTCATGGTGTTCGAAAACAGCAAACTGCCTGTAAAGCATCCAGTTAGCCTTCTTGAGTAACCATCGCGATGGCTTTCTTCCCGGATCTGCTCCATCAGGCAGATGGATCCATATAAGGAAATGGTCACTGCCATGAAGGTCATCGTCCACTGCCCTCTGAGCACTGTCCCCAAGAGCAGGTGAGTAGAAGGAGAGGTCTATGGCGGTGGACGAACCTGTAGCAGTGATAAAGTGTGTGGCTTGACCCATGTTCCGCGGTAGAAGATCTGTAGCTTGTAGCATACCCTCAAGTGCCTGATCCTTTGGACATGTGGTGTTAGAACCCCATAGAGCATCCTGTGCATTCAAGTCCCCCAAAAGGAGAAAGGGATGGGGTAGTACATCAAGAAGGTGAGTGAGGTCCCCAGGATCAAGAGGCTAATGGGGTGGTAAGTACACATAGCACACTGTAATGGCAAAATGAACCACTATCCGAACAGCAACCGCTTGTAGTGTTGTTGTTAAGGGAACAGGTGAGGAGTCAAAAGTGTTCTTTACAAACAATGCAATCACACCTTTTGCCCTCTCACCAGTAAGGTCGTCATTTCTATAAAGGTGATAGCCTCCAAGTACAGGACTGTCAGTCTCTTTAAAATGAGTCTCTTGAAGGCAGAGGCAAAAGGGTCTGTGCTAGACAAGGAGCCTCAGTTCTGCCAGGTGAGACCTGTATCCATTTAAATTCCACTGGAGTATGGGAGCCATTTCATCAATGTGGTCTTGATTTACCCCTGTCTCTGCGCCGGGGCCGTGAGGCGCTTGTAGAGCGAGGTGTAGTTTTAGGGCTGACTGGGTCTGGTGATGAGGCATCAAAATCCATGATATCCTCATCAGTCAGATGTGCCAGAATGACATCTGATGGCGGCCGCGTCAGCTGTCAACCCGAATGTTGGGATCATTTCCTTGCTCCCCTTTCCAGCAAGCATGAGGGGAAAGTGGCGGTGAGAGCCACTTTTCGTTGAAGAAACTTTGCGTTGAGGGGCACTTTGCTTTGAGGTGCCTTTGGACTGTGCACTGTGAAAGCAGGGCTTATCTCTTCTGTTGTAGCTGTCTGGATCGCTATGTCTTACACTTTACTTTGGCACATACAGGTCCTAGTACAGGTGTCAGAGATGGATAAGGGAACACTGGACGACGTCTGAGTCGAAGCGGCGACCTTAGTAACAGGTTTCTGCACCAACGCAGCATAAGAAGTGGCAAAGACAGGGGGTTTCATCGCCTGATAGTTCTTTTTGGCGTCTGCATAGGGGATCCGCTTGGTTACTTTGATTTCCTGAATTTTTCGTTCCTCTGCAAAAATTGGGCAAGCTCAGCTCCAGGCTGGATGGCTTCCAGAGCAGTGTGGATAGTCGGTCCCAGCTTCATGGGCTACCTTTCCACACTTCCCACAAGTCGATTCACCTCTGCAACTCAGCATTGTGTGGCCAAAACGCAGGCATTTGAAGCATCACATAGGGTTAGGTACAAAGGGCCGAACCCTAAGACGGAGGGAACCTGCCATGATGTGTTCAGGTAGCGTTGGAGAATTGAAGGTCACAATAAAAGTGACAGTCTTCTCAATCTCGCCATTGTTCTTGCGAGCCCTTTGTTCCATATATATGATCCCCTGTAGTGCCCATTCTTGTTTGAGTTCAGCAATGTCTGTACCCATAATATCCCGGCAAGTTAGCATACCTTTTCTGGACTTAAAGGAATTATACAAATCTACAAAGATGTCGTACTCAACGTTGCTGTGACTTCTTAAAGGAGTTCAACCTGCTTCGCCCGGTTAGTCTCAACAAGCAACGAACCATTGTGCAACCACTTAATAGACTTTAGGGTACCATCCAGCCCTTCCAAGCCTTTATGAAAATAGAAAGGGGACACTTTCTCAGACGACCCCTCCTTCCTCTTGATCACTACAAATACATTGTTATTCATGACTCCTTGAGCCCCGTTACTGACAACAAAATGATTAGCAGGAGAACTAGCATCCCTCATTCTTTTTGATGAATGGGTGTGAGAACTCCGAGGCAGTACACACTTCCCGCTATGAGAAGAAGAAGAAAAGTTCGAGGGTTCCATTCTGGTCCCATGAATAGCTAGGGTAATAAGGGTCCGCTCAGACAGAGCCCCGCATGCCTGAGTAAGCCTTATACAACTGAGGTGTGGCAAGTTCCCCAGAGGTTGCCCGCTAACAACTGTTCCACCTCAACAGCCACACATCTCATCAGCACGCAGCACACCATGAGATTGAGTGGCTGCGCTCACCATTCCCCTACTCAGGAACCCCGGGGTCGCCAAGCCCGTACTCAGCAAACAAATGCTGAGCCCCTGAGGGCAGCTGAATGGCCAGTGTGACGGACTGCCTTTCTAAGGGGCCCGGGTTCAATTCCCAACTAGGTCCGGGATTTTATCCCCTCAGCGACTAGGTGTTGTCTTGTCTTCATCATCATTTCATCCCCATCCGGCGCGCAGGTCGCGCAGTGTGGCGTTGAATGTAATGAGACCTGCACCAAGGCGGCTGGACCTGCCCTGAATGGGGCCTCCCGGCCAATGACGCCAAACGCTCTTTTCCGTTTCCATAGAGTACGGCGACAATGGCCGTCAAACGTTTCTGCTTAAGAGTCAATACTGACGTAGTGGTGTGGCACCTCGGGCCGCCTATGTTCCGATCATAGTATGTTACTTGGTAACTTACATAATTGCCATGATTGCCAAATAGCCCAGCTATAATAAGGACGAGATACGCCGGCCGGAGGCCACCAAGAACTGATCATTAAAAGTCCACACCATTCTGATCACTTCTTGTCGACTGTCCTCTGTTTCAGACTGCCGCCAACCTCAGCGACCCCAGAGCTGTGACGCTGTAACTGCCTGATGATGAGATGTGTTGTTTGCGTAAGCGGATGGTTAGTTCATTCATCACAGCAACTGCACTTACATCTTCAACGTATCAAGCTCCATGAGACATGATTACGATTGTTCTACAAATGTTTCGAAAGTCATTTCTGTAATATTCATTGCTTAGTATTACACCAGACTTAATTTAATTTCATATTCCTTACTCCAAATATGTCCCGCATTTGAAGACGTCCGTCTCTATAACGCGCTTTCACGTTTCCATACTACTTCTGTGTGAAAATATATACCACAGCACCTGTCGATACGAGTCACGCACGCCCGTGGGAGACAAACAGTCAGACGCTCCTCCCCACCTCTCACAGCCTCTAACTCCGCAATAGATGCACTATTACCCCTCAGCTCACTACCGAATTCACCAGCGTTAATTAATATTAAGCACCTCTCAAAAGTACTACTGTCTCCGTAGGTATTTTTGTTTGTTACTACGCCCGAAAACTACATTCTTAAGAAGCTCTTAGCGTTATTTGACGTTTTTGGCTTTCGCTGTTAGTTGCTAGATGTATTTCCTCGTCTCTGTATATATAAACTGAAGTTCCCTGCTCGCTTCTGTCTAGGTGTTGTGCTAGTCTGAAAATCTACTGTAATGGTCTTGATCAGGTTTTGATTAATAGATAGACTGATTAATGAGGAAGGTTTGTGTATGTAATTTATAAATACTTCGTGGCAACTGGTCGCACTATGATGAATTAAAGCCTATCGTCGCTGTGAAAACGATGGCATTTCCGTCCTGTGGTACAGCCACCGCAGCTCCAGACAATAGCGAAGCCTCAACAACGTTCGAGCCGGACTGATGGTCTACTGGTTTACATGTCTCGCTACAATTCGTTCTATAGATGGACGTATCATCCCAACCTGAGTTTTTTTGTTGTAGCATTGTGCAGACCTATTTCTGCCAAACACAATATTAATACGATATAATGAATGTCACTTTTCCTTCTCGTATTGTACTTATATACATTATTGTTCCTTTTGAACTACAGTGGATTATATAAAACGAACTTCATGAAGGAATAAATACAATGGGTAGCAGCAGTCAGAATGCGCAACTCCTTCAACAGGTACCTACAGGATGATCGTGGGTGAGCATCAGATCTTATTCTTACTACACGTTTTTGAGCGGTGAAGACTTTCAATCTTAAAGATGAGTTACCCTAGGACATTTTTCCATAAGACATTATTCAAGGAAAATATGCAGAATATGTCAGCTTACTGATGTTTCTCTGCCGACCGGAATGACCGAGCGGTTCTGGGCGCTTCAGTCTGGAACCGCGCGGCCGCTACGGTCGCAAGTTCGAATCCTGCCTCGGGGCCGGCCGGTGTGGCCAAGCGGTTAAAGGCGCTACAGTCTGGAACCGCGTGACCGCTACGGTCGCAGGTTCGAATACTGCCTCGGGCATGGATGTGTGTGATGTCCTTAGGTTAGTTAGGTTTAAGTAGTTCTAAGTTCCAGGGGACTGATGACCTTAGAAGTTAAGTCCCATAGTGCTAAGAGCCATTTGAACCTGCCTCGGGCATGGATGTGTGTGATATCCTTAGGTTAGTTAGGTTTAAGTAGTTATAGATTCTAGGGGACTGATGACCTAATATGTCAAGTCCCAAAGTGCTTAGAGGCATTTGAACCACTTGACATTCTAGCGCTTTATCATAGTTGTCTCCCGAGACGTGCTCTCCTGACCAAAGTTGCTGATGGGCAAATGACACGACCTGAGAGCGTCTCTCAAGTTCAGATCAGTGTTTGTAAACAAACTTCCAAGCACGTGTGCATTACAAACATTTCAGACACGTGAAATGACGTTAGAGAATAGAACTTTCCACGCCACCTGCTCACATGTCGGGAAAAATCCACGATCATTATACGTTCAACAGCACCAGTCTCTAATTCAAGGGAACCTAGCTGTTTTCTACACTATTACAAGTCTCGTTTTACCAATGCGATTCTGTAGCATACAACTCGTGAGAACCTGTCTTCCAATAGAACGTCCTATAAGGTTTTATCACGTGTCTCACTCTTCCGTTACATCGAAACCAACTACCGTCTGCGTGCTTGCATTTGACATTTTGATGCATAACTCACCTCTATCATACAGAAGCAGATTCTCGCTTCTAGTTTTGTCAGAAATTTTTTCATCACAGCATGTTTCACGCAATGTACTCACATGTCGAGAAAGAAACATCTCATTTCTAGGTTCCAGAACGAGCTGTAATTCAAATGCTGTCCACTTTATAATTACAAGTTAGGAAATATGAAATAATAAAGGACGTGCGGTAACACTTATTGTTTAAACACGCAATCGTGACGATAGTCATGATTCCACGAGAACAGATACAGCCGATTCGTATTTGTTTTATGAGCAAAATCGGTGTAGTCTTGAGAGAACTATCTACATCCATACTGTAACCGGTTATAGCAATCTTTGCAATAGAACCGCCAATAAGATTTTACAGCGTCTCTCTCTTCCGATATATCGAAAAACAATTACCGTCTGCGTCTTGTTATCGAGCGTATTACATACTATACGTATCGCTCCACTGGTCCTAGAGGCCAGTGCTCGAAGTCGTTTGCGCAAATTTGCACGAAGGTTTGTCGCCTGCACTGTAGGAAGACCATATCCAACGCACTATCAATAACACGAGAGGGTTCCTGTATTGTTCCTCCATAAGCAGTTTGGTACATTGGATGAGTTACAACTGAAAAAATTTAAGTGTACACTGCCATACACTTTGGTTTTTTCTACCATGACTTCGAGGTCCGTATCTGCTGCCGCTAAACCGACATTAACGCGTTTCGATCCTTCGGCTCACTGAGAGCTGAACGTCGGATGGTGTTAACTATGCAGATCCCAAAACACATAGGTTGGTAGAAATGAAACACTGAAGCGATGTTTCTCATTGAAAAAAATTTGGAAGACATCGCAACATATGGGAACACGAAGAGTTTGCGAGACTGTGGAGAATTTCCAACAGCTATCCACAGGTAATGATCTGTACAGTTAATCTCATCTTCCAATGCGACAGGATAGCGGATGACTCGGTGTTCCGTTTTAAAGAGCATTGTTTCCTCATTTTACAGTCATGTACATGATTAGTGATCCGGTATTGACGATCGCTAGCGTGTCCTATTCACAACACACGGTAGGTAGTAGAAATGAAAAGAGGTAATGTTATCTTACTGGTGAAAAGAAGTAGAATAAGGAAAAATAAAAGCATGTGAAGGGCATCGCAGCATATGAAAATAGGACGAGACTGAAGCATTGAGGAATGCCTCTAAACAACTCTCTGAAGGTAATCTCTACATTTATTCCCGTGCTCCACAGTGACAAGTAGCAGATATCCAGTTTTTCCATAGTTTCAACGCCAGTCAGTGACACGATAAAATGCTTTCTAATTTCTGCATCATCGCTAAATCACCCCTCCACCACTTTGCAAGTACCATACACTAGATTGCGAGTTCAGACAGACGACTGTGCAATACATCCATTCGACCACGTACACCAAATTATACCTGACAGCATCCTCTACCGAGACAACGAGATTATCCACATATTTCCAGTGCATCGATTATAGTGCAGAATTTACGATTACGACTGGCCATGTTTTCCTGTGTGGACGGGTGTAACGCAGTATTGTCGCATTCGTGGGGTAATGTCGGAGACTGATAGATCGCTCTGACATTGTCCTTGACCAGTCCTCCCTACAACACCATTCTAAACCATAGCACCCATCCAAGAGAACAAGATCTCTGCAGATATGTGCGGGTCGAGACATGAGACAGTTGCGTTGGTATAACAGACGGTTAAGAAGAAACGTGTGGTTCATACATGATGGACCTCCAGAAGGATGGAGTAGAAACATTTCACGTAAATCAATTCTGAAGTATTATTTCATTGTCCTCAGTCAGTACGAAGAAGGTGCCAGCATGAGAGAAATGATCGTACAGCATAAGGGCACACTAAAGTGATTACACGGTTCAGCAACCAAAAATGCTATACTGTTAAAGTCATGCAGTTTCTGAAGTATTAGTCGTGCAGAATGCAAAGCTCTTGATATGCTAATGCAGGATATATTTCTCCAACATCAGGCATACAACCACCCTGCAAGTTTCCTACCCAATCAATACGGTGACAAACTTTAAAATGATAAAAATATTTCCATCCATACTATTCTGGTGTCCAAGGATGGCATTGTCAGTGTAAATCCACCGCTGGAACTGCTTATAACACAACTTGAACGACGTCTGAGAACTGTTGTTCCGTCTCTTAGGAAATAATAGGTTTTATACATCAGTTGGAAACGTATGTACCCTCAATCACACTTCCCATGTCAGTCGTGCTTGTCATTAGTAATAGTATCGGTTTTGACGGATGCGGCTATGTCTCACTAGGAAATAGAGCGAAGAACAACCGACCTGAATATTTTCGACAGCTGATGCATTGAGGTACCACACACAAGCTGCCGCAGGAAAATGCACACGAAAAAGCAACTACTTCTTACGAGGGTAGTCAACAGATTGGTAGACAAAGGAGATGTAACAGTCTTATTGCCATCACCACAGCTCTGATAGTATTCCCTTTGCACAAAGAAGTCTTGGTCTCATGTTAGGTAGTTTTGTTGAAGTGTAGGATAATACAGCAATTTCGTCATAACACCACATCTCGAGACTACACCCCCCCTAACACTATTAAAGGTGACATACGTGACATCAGTCCACTCCTCTTAGAGTTCACAATAAGGGAATGGCTTAAGTCTGATATACGCAATGATTCTTCTCTTTAATACTCAAAGAATAACGCTGTTTTTGACTGCCAGCCGTAATTCGGAAATATGTATATGTTCGACTGCATGTGTGAGGACACAGTTATGGATCGGGATGCATATGTTATGCCTGCTTTAATATGTCACCTCTGTGTGTAATATATACGTCGCCTTTTTTGGCGTATGTGTTACTAAAACCCATGTAGTTTACAGGGGGAGAGGGAGGGCTAAAAGTGAATGCAGCCAGAGCATAATTTTAAGCTTTTCTCGGTCTTGAGTGACCGGTTAACCACCACCCACCTCAATTCCCTGCATTTCCACTGGACTCGCATTCGGGAGGACGACGGTTCATTCCCGTCTCCGGCCATCCTGATTTAAGTTTTCCGTGATTTCCCTAAATCGTTTCAGGCAAATGCCGGGATGGTTCCCTTGAAAGGGCACGGCCGATTTCCTTCCCAGTCCTTCCGTAACCCGAGCTTGCGCTCCGTCTCTAATGACCTCGTTGTCGACGGGACGTTAAACACTAACTACCACCATCCCCGCATTTCGTGATATTTTTCTTTAATTTTATGTATTCTCAGTCAGTTTAACCAATGTTGCAAGTTGTTTTTCGCAGTTTTATATTTTTCGTCGTATTACTCTCAATTTTACGTATTTCTCATCAATCCATCAATTTTCGTAATTATAACAGGTTTTAGTCGACTTTTATCGATTATGTGTCCTATTTCATATATTTTTTTATATTTACCGTAGGAATATGGGCGTATTGCGGGTATGCGCATGCATTATTTGATATTATACGAGGCTATTTGAGTGCGCTATATACTTGCCTTTTAGAAAATCCTAAAAATTCCCTTCTTCCTGATGATCTACATGGAAACATTTTGGATAGAAAGGTCTTGAAAAGTATAGTAAAACTCGACTCTTACGTAGATGAGACTCAGCGAGTAGTGTAGACTGGAAACTCGTGGTCTTGAAACAAGTCCGTGTTCGGCTACATCAGAGAGCTTGTCAGCAGACTCATGTAGTGACGCACTTGATGATAACTCTGAGTCTGGCTCAGTTCTACACGGCCATGTGACTTCCGCTCTACTGTGTAGTGATCTGCAACAGGGAGTTGGCATGAGTACATAGTTGATTTCTGCTACTGCTCTTATATTCTTTCTTGCCTGTTAATATTTTCTTTAATCTCTTACCAGATGAGCTTTGCGGATTTTGTTTACACCATCCAACTCTGATATGCACATACAATCATGTCAAGACATCTACAAAATATAAGTTTTGGGTGTTTTCTTAGTCCTAGGAATAAGTTATCCGTTAGTTCACAGTGTGTCTACTGCACATAGTGTCTTGGACCATGAGAGTTTCTGCTCCCCATACCTGCAGAGTGAGCAACCCAGGCAGCATAATTTATAGAAGAACAGTTAGTAAGTTATGCATTAGAACCGGACCACTGACAGAACTACACACATATCTATGAAGACTATGCATGCATATTACCAAACACGAAGTCTCGATTTCAACCGCTTGTACGTCATTTTCTACAGTGCTACATCCCCTCAAATAACGAAAAACTCTTCGCAATGCGATTCTGTGGGGGATGTCAGCACATTTAAACTGTGGTGTCACCGCCAGACACCACACTTGCTACGTGGTAGCCTTTATATCAGCCGCGGTCCATTAGTATACGTCAGACCCGCGAGTCGCCACTATCAGTGATTGCAGGCCGACGCCGCCACACGGCAGGTCTAGTCTAGAGAGACTCCCTAGCACTTGCCCCAGTCGTACAGCCGATTTTGCTAGAGATCGTTCACTGTCTACATACGCTCTCATTTGCAGAGACGACAGTTTAGCACAGCCTTCAGCTACGTCATTCGCTACGTCCTTGCAAGGCGCCATATTCAGTTACTATGTCTTCTGAACAGATAATACTGTGACTCACGTACCATCAAGAGCGATGTTCATCATTAATGGATTAAAGTTAAGTATCAAACTAATGACGTCCTCTTTCTGAATTCTAATTCCTTGTCATGTTCCAGACCTCACGTCAGTATAGTTCTTCCCTCCTCACGCCAGCCTGCGTGAGCTAAAACGCGTGCATCTCGGCCTCCAATCGTAACACGGTGTTGGCTCTTCTGCCAACACAACATAAACATCCTGCTAAAGAGCATAATGTCTTCGATGCATTTTGTATTATCGATATTTCGGAACTATATTGTCCAGACTCGGCAGTAAGAACAAAAAACCATGGCAACCTGCTACGCCTATTACGCCTGCATTTATACTCTTAAATATCCACGATGACAGAACACAGTCATCCCAATTCTACTATTTGTGTGCTGGATGTACATCGGATGGATGGTGACAGTCCTTTGTGAGTTTTGTTGGTATGTACAGTAGAGAACAACACGTTAGTCAGACGGTGTAGTACAGTACGCGAATGCTTCCAGTCACTCACAATCCAATTTTCTACAGATCCACTCGCAACCCAATATTCTACAGATCCAATGCATTTGCTCTATTATTCTGTACGGCTGGCTCCAATAAAGCCGACCTAGTCATCCCACTGTTGGATCCGCAATGCAGTATGTCCAGGATAGGGTCCGGTGGAGCATCCACCAATGGAAGGACTGGGTGAGGTTTATGGCATCCATCCGCAACATACATATAGACATGTACATAGTAGGACGAAGCGCAAATGCACTGCATCTGTAGAATATTTGGTTGTGATTGATTAGATGCAGTCGAGTATAGTGCCATACCGTTCGACTAATGTGCTGTCCTGTACCATACATACATAACAACATTACCCACGAATGACTGTCTCCTTTCATCTGATGGACATCTAGCACACAAAATAGTGGAATTTGTAGTATAATTTGTCCATCAAGCTGAAAGAAATTGCTCAATGCAGACTTTTGTTTTCTTTCGAGTTTTAATTCTCGCTTTTACTCTATTCCAATAACGGTTTCGAAATAATTAGGATAATTTGCGGTGATCGGTAATTTTCGCAGCAAAATAGTCGAAAATTTTTTCCTGATTTAACGGAAGATGGACACGTTTCTGCTTATCATTTTTGATCGGTGGCGGTGCACTTAATTAGACATCACAAAATAATGAGATGCGAATTGTATCCTGCAGTCGAATGTAAAAAACTACGCCGATTTTGCTCATAAAATTAAAAGAAAACGAACTGCGCCTATTTTCGTTGAAAGAGGACATATTATTGTCACGATTGTGTTCTGCATTTTCATAGATGCTCGATTCTAAGAGATACGTGGACGTTAAATACAATTGTCCTGCATCGCAGAACTAAGGTGTGCAGGACAGTTCAGCGTGTGTGTGTGTGTGTGTGTGTGTGTGTGTGTGAGAGAGAGAGAGAGAGAGAGAGAGAGAGAGTGAGTGGGTGGATGGGTGGATGGTCACACTAGGTAGATGTGTCCTGACGAGAACGCGGACTTTGGGGTGTGGCTGTGATGCTATATTTTACACGAACATGTCACACTTGGGGAGGCTCACCTTTTATCCCCTATTGTTGAGTTGATTGTACCTGCTTTTGTGTTTATTTGAATACACCTGCTTTTGCAGAAAGATGACACTTATTATTGTCGCCATTGTGCTTTCCTGTTTAAAGGATGCTTGATTGTAAGAGTTGCATTGATGTTAAAGTGTTCTCTATCACAGAATGACATGCATATTGGAGGCGTTGGGGGGGGGGGGGGTTGCCTAGTCTATGTGAGGTCGCCCCCTGACCAGGGAGGGGCTGCTTCGCTATATTTTAGATGAACAAGATGCTCTTGGGGCAGCCGTCCTTTTATCTCCCATTGTTTAGTTGACTATATATGCTTTTGTCTTGGTGATGGACTGTTTCCTCAGGGCAATCAGTAACCATGGCCACTAAGTGCCTGAGTCACTTGGCGGAGAAGCTGGCCATTTGAAAAAGCGATTGGGAATTTCGTTGTTGTTCCAGAGTGGTATAGCCTTCCCGAGAAATACGTTTAACAGATTGCACGACAGTATATCAATGCCTCTAGAAGGAACTCTTTGTGAACCACCAGCAGAAAGATAGAATAGGCCTTTATCAGTACCTATGATGAGGAGAGGGAGGGAGGGATGAGTGGTGGAAGGGGGTAAGACTGTCTGCAAGTTTGTTAGTTCATGGGCTCCCATCAAGGAGAATGCACCTTCAACTACTGCTCCCCCTGCAGTCTTCTGGGACGACGATTTTCCCCAGTCCAACTGTTGCATTACGACTTATTCATTATGAGTGCTGGGTTTTTCATGATAATTTCGAAGTGTAATTAGAACAGTGATGCGTTTTTTCCCATCAGTTGTGGTAGCCCATATTGGCTTCGATTACCTGGTCTGCAGGGTGATTGTTCAGCAGGCGTCTGTAGTGAACTCTGACATCTAACACCGATAGATACAGTTCTCAGATGTATGCTTATAGGTAATATAATTATTAAACTCCTCTCTGTTCGACACCAGCATCTCATCAGTCGGATGTATTTCCAGTCAAAAAGAGTAGAGATACTACCTTACACCACACCCTTTAGCCGACCCACCATCTTGTAGGTGCAGAGTGGAGTCTGAATACTCTGCCACTAGTATCGAGTCATATGGTGAATTTTTTTCCCAGAAGGATTTTGTGGCATATTGCGAAATTTTTTCCTACTAGGATAACACCAGTTGTAGGGCATCGTCAATTTTGAGTTGTATAGCGATTTTAGGCATTCCTTGTGTAGCGCTATTCATATAGTTGTGTAACTAGGACTAATCTGTACCATTAATTACGTAATTAGGACCGATCTTTACCTCAGTTTCCCAACCAAAATAAATAAAATACACTAACCTAACCATTGTCTCCTGCATCTGGGGAGTTCTCATGTGTTTTGGGGGGTGCACTTAGGCATTCGTCCAGAAGGATCATTGATCGAGTCCGGGAAAGGGCACCATCATTTTCAATTTTGCTACTTCCGAGTGCCACTTGTAGTATAATTGTGTTACAGGGGTGCACTTGTACTTTCCGTCCTGGAGGACCACGTTTAGACTCGTGGAAATGGAACCAGCACTCTTAAATTCCCGCTAGTTCCCAGGTAGGGTGTGGGGTGGCCTGTTAGCATGGCCCTGGAACAAAGAAATTCCCACAAAAATTCGAAATTCCCACCAAAATTTCAAATTCCCTCCAAAATTTGAAATTCCCCAAATAGAGTAATTGGGGGAGGGGAGGAGCCTGGGACCCACAAGTAGGGTGACAGAAATACATCCAGGGGTGGGGGGTGGCGTGGGCGGATTAATTGATCAATTTAATTAATCTGCATATCAATTTGCTGTCAAAATTGTAACTATGCCTCCATCTCCCTACTACTTGCTATCTCGTTGAACGTTTCATTCCTGTAATCCTGCTTTATCGTGACATTGACTAAAAATGGAGTTCTGAGTTAACTAGTCCTCATGGTATTTTAGTCATGATCCCTTTTCATGTGTATAGTCACACAGTTTATTTAATTTTTCTTGCCTGTTTGTCTTGCTTCTTAATTAATATAATTACTTATCAACAAAATTGTTGTAGCCATAACTGGAAACTGATTTCTTTTTCGTTTTTAAGAGGCAGAAGCCCTGTAGAAGTAACTATTGTTTTCTTTCTATCATTTTCGAGTATCAATTTGTAAGTTTTAAAAAAGTAAAAATTAAAAATAAACAAAGACCAGTGTCCTGTGAGGGATGAGCACAGTGACAGACGGAGGTGAGACCTTGTGGCCAGGCCTCGGGATTCGACTCCAACCTACCTCATCTCCAACCAATCTGAAGCTGACTCTCTCTGTTCTTTCCTGCTGCTACAAGCATTTTCTGGAAAATACAAAGGTAAAACGAGCGCTGACAAACGGAAAAGTTACAGGATTGAATCTCTCTCGGAACACGGATATTTCACCGTCTCTTAACACAACGTTCATCCGTCAATCGTGTGGACGTGCACCAGAAGCAGAGCATGGTTCGGATTACCTGTTAAATTGTAGAGGAAAATCGAAGACAGGCTTGGTGGTCTAATGGTAATATGAGTGATTGCTAAAGAAAACGCCGTGTGGCGAGCGGATAAATTGTTTGATTTATATGAAAGAGATGATAATCAGTTACCTAACTATGCAGCATCCCTTAAACAAAATTATTTAAAAATCGGACAAGTCGTCCGACTGTAGACACTTCGTGCTGCCCATACCAAGCTGTGGCAGATCGCTAGTACTGCTATAAAATATGGTTGAAAACAGCGGGCTGTGAGAATACTCAATTCAGGCTGGATGCTGCCCGTGGGTCGCAGTTAGGGAACCACTGGTTCAGAGTGTATCTCTAGCGACATACAGAAAATTTGTACACTGATCATAACACACTAGTATTTTTGAAGAAATCTAGAATGGGTGATCGTATATTAACTTAATGAATGTTGCACTTGCAACAGTTTAAATTTGAATTTAAATATGCTATAGTAATAATAATAATATTATAATAATATTATAATATTATATTATAATAATAATATATAATAATAATATTATAATAATAATAATATTATAATAATAATAAATATAGTAATAATAAAGTGCCTGACCGACTGTCCAGTTTGGTTGTGACAGCAGATGTGAAGTACACTCCTGGAAATGGAAAAAAGAACACATTGACACCGGTGTGTCAGACCCACCATACTTGCTCCGGACACTGCGAGAGGGCTGTACAAGCAATGATCACACGCATTTGTGCACCGCCGCCGTCAGTGTCAGCCAGTTAGCCGTGGCATACGGAGTTCCATCGCAGTCTTTAACACTGGTAGCATGCCGCGACAGCGTGGACGTGAACCGTATGTGCAGTTGACGGACTTTGAGCGAGGGCGTATAGTGGGCATGCGGGAGGCCGGGTGGACGTACCGCCGAATTGCTCAACACGTGGGGCGTGAGGTCTCCACAGTACATCGATGTTGTCGCCAGTGGTCGGCAGAAGGTGCACGTGCCCGTCGACCTGGGACCGGATCGCAGCGACGCACGGATGAATGCCAAGACCGTAGGATCCTACGCAGTGCCGTAGGGGACCGCACCGCCACTTCCCAGCAAATTAGGGACACTGTTGCTCTTGGGGTATCGGCGAGGACCATTCGCAACCGTCTCCATGCAGCTGGGCTACGGTCCCGCACACCGTTAGGCCGTCTTCCGCTCACGCCCCAACATCGTGCAGCCCGCCTCCGGTGGTGTCGCGACAGGCGTGAATGGAGGGACGAATGGAGACGTGTCGTCTTCAGCGATGAGAGCCGCTTCTGCCTTGGTGCCAATGATGGTCGTATGCGTGTTTGGCGCCGTGCAGGTGAGCGCCACAATCAGGACTGCATACGACCGAGGCACACAGGGCCAACACCCGGCATCATGGTGTGGGGAGCGATCTCCTACACTGGCCGTACACCACTGGTGATCGTCGAGGGGACACTGAATAGTGCACGGTACATCCAAACCGTCATCGAACCCATCGTTCTACCATTCCTAGACCGGCAAGGGAACTAGCTGTTCCAACAGAACAATGCACGTCCGCATGTATCCCGTGCCACGCAACGTGTTCTAGAAGGTGTAAGTCAACTACCCTGGCCAGCAAGATCTCCGGACCTGTCCCCCATTGAGCGTGTTTGGGACTGGATGAAGCGTCGTCTCACGCGGTCTGCACGTCCAGCACGAACGCTGGCCCAACTGAGGCGCCAGGTGGAAATGGCATGGCAAGCCGTTCCACAGGACTACATCCAGCATCTCTACGATCGTCTCCATGGGAGAATAGCAGCCTGCATTGCTGCGAAAGGTGGATATACACTGTACTAGTGCCGACATTGTGCATGCTCTGTTGCCTGTGTCTATGTGCCTGTGGTTTTGTCAGTGTGATCATGTGATGTATCTGACCCCAGGAATGTGTCAATAAAGTTTCCCCTTCCTGGGACAATGAATTCACGGTGTTCTTATTTCAATTTCCAGGAGTGTATTAGATACGGGACATAGAGGATGAAGATCTACGTAAATATATGAGAAGGTACTAGGCTGGTAATACGGTATGTGCATCAGTAAAGAAAATTCTGGTTAACAGGACAAATAATAAATTACCAAAATTCCGAGGTGCTCATCAATGAGTTTCGTTCAGGATGAATCATGGAAATTCAGATGACTGGAAACTATGTTGACCGTCGCACTTTGAGGAAGAAGTGATTGGATACTATCACTTCACTAATAGAAATATAGGCTGAAAGAAATATGTTGCTAAATTTTGAGAATTTATTTATTTTAACGATGTAGTAAGTAGTGTATATTATAGGTTATGTGCTTGTGATTCCTCTCACAAGGAAAACATTAGTAATCAGTCCAGTAAGTTGTCAGTGCAAAATACAATGACCAATGTATTTAAGGTACTGTTTGTGGTTAGTAAATAAGACCCACCACTGAAAACATGTGGCGGATATGATTACATTTCTGTCATTTTGGATATTTTTCATACTTTCTTTCAGGAGTGCTAGTTCTGCAAGGTTCGCAGGAGAGCTTCTGTAAAGTTTGGAAGGTAGGAGACGAGATACTAACAGAGGTAAAGCTGTGAGGAAGGGGCGTGAGTCGTGCTTGGGTAGCTCAGTTGATAGAGCACTTTCCCGCGAAAGGCAAAGGTCCCGAGTTCGAATCTTGGTCCGGCACACAGTTCTAATCTGCCAGGGAGTTTCATATCAGCGCACACTCCGCTGCAGAGTGAAAATCTCATTCTGGACACATATAACCTTTTGACAGCTGACAATGGGGTAAACACCCAATCTCCATAATATTGTACAGATACTTTTCAGACATGTTTACGAATACAGCGACAAAAGAAGTAGTGCAAAGTGGACTGATATTGCCGTGGCGCGCACAGCCACACAAACGCAATGGTCGGCTACCGCGGCAGAGTTAAGCGACGCCTGCAACTTAGTGCCGGCGCGTTCCGCCAGCTGGCGCTAGAGGCTTTCCCGCCAAACATTCAATCAGCCGCGAACTACACACGCGCACCAGCCTTGTTCTGGCGCGGACGGTCACACTATGATATCACCATCCACTAGTCAGGGATCACCAATGAAAGCCAATCATCACTCCGGAATCAGCCGAGGAAGATCAGGCGATCATCATAAGCCGCACCACCCGCTCCTTCCGCTTCCATGATTTCTACCTCACCATTTATGGCCGTCCTATCCACCTCACTCCTACCCTCAAATACCTTGGCCTCACACTCGACCGCCACCTCACCTGGACTCCCCATCTCCTTACCATCCAAAACAAAGCTCACAACTGCCTCTGCCTCTTGAAACTCCTGTCTGGCCGGACATGGGGTCTGCGTCCTTCCACCATCCTTCAGACCTACAAATCCTTGATCCGCCCCATCCTCTGTTATGCCAGTGTCGCTTAGATTTCCACCCCTTCCCGGTTCTATTTAGCTGTCCAAATCCTCGAACGCCATGCGCTCCGCCTCGACTTCCGCATCCGCCTTCCCTCCCCCACTCGCATCCTCTACGACCTCATCCCCTTCCCCCACCTTCTCCTTTTCCTTGAACACATCCGCACACTATATATTGTCCGCCGCCTTAATCCCCCTCACCCCCTGGTGTCTCCCTTCGTCTCCACCTGCTACCAGTAGCCACGCCTGTACCGTTGTGTCCCACCCTCTCTCCATTTCCGCGCACTCCATTTCCTTTCCCAACGCAACTTCCACCATCTACCCCTCCCGGATGATGAGCTTCGCCCTGACATCTACCCTTCCTACCAAGTCTAACCCCATCTTCCTGCCTCCTCCTCAGGGCTCCCTCTCCACCTCTCTCCTCCTGAGTCGCTTCCCCCTCCTACTCCCCCTCCCTCTCTTGTGCCCTCTCTCAGTGTCTCTGCATTCCGTCCTGCCCTGTCTTCCCTCTTCATCTCCGACCCCACGTGTCTCCTGCCTCTTTGTGTACCCGCTGACGCCCGTACTCTCTTCATCCCGCCCCTTCCCCTGCTGCCCCTTGCTCTCCCCTCCTTTTCCATCCTCTCTGACCTTTCCCTCGGCAGGTCCCGCCTGGCAGTTTTATTCTTCGTCGTGTGTGCTCCAAGTGGGTTTTAAGTGTGTTGTTCTGGAGTGTGTTTAATACTGTGGCCGACTTTTAACCTGTGCATGTCCATTCAGTGTCTTCTCTGTGTTTTAAGAATCGCCAACTGTATTTTTTATCTTTCTGGTGACTTTTTTTAACCGTCCCCCATGAACGTCTCCATGTCGGTCTGTTTTTACCTCCATTTTCTCCCTTTACTCTGTTTTATGTTCCCCTTTTTTATCGCCTTACGTATGTAACATTTTGTTCTTATTTTAGTTGCCATGTCACTAGGCTGAAGAGCGGCGGATTGTGCTGCTGACAGCCCTCCCCTGCCCATATGGGGCAGGGGAATGAAATCACAATAAAGAAAATAAAAGAAAAAAAGAAACAGGCGTCTTTCGACCCGCCGCTGACTGCTGTCCGGAAGATACTTCGACGCAGCCGGAACGTCCGGGTGCCACGTCTTCGCTGCGCCGGCCAACGACCCCGGACTCTACACCCGTCTACTTCCTCGGCATCCGCCAGAAAGCGTCGAGAGAATCCATGACATAGGAACGTAAATTCAGTACAGTTGCTAATATTTCAGTTCAATAAGGTGGCATATCCTTTGACATGTTATAAATTTTGGTAGGAGTAGAAGCTTTTTGTAAAATTAAGCGGTGGCCTTGCTCCACTAAACAAAAAATTTTTCGCACATGGGTGTTAATCTGTGGATATAAAAAATATAACACATGAAATTATAAATTTCTCGTTACTCTTTAAATACTCTCCGTGTTGCTGGAATTGTTAAGTTTCAGAGCATACCTTCAAAGAAAACTTCGACCTTTTAGTAGAAACACAAAGTAAGAACAAGCCTTACATACTACACATTGATTGCACTATATGGGGCTCGTTTTACGAATAGCAGTTGAGGGAAAAGCATTCGGTTCTATGTTTGTAATAGAATCCTGACTCCCGTTCCCATCGTAATATTATTTATTCTATGGTGTTGTGTTCCGGAAGAAGCCATCGTCTTTTGTATTTCTTATGGTGTTAACGCGTTTGTCTAAAACTAAACGCTGCCGTGACATCTGTAAACGGCGTCGCCACATATTTAAAACTCGCGCCGAGGCAGGGCCGGTACTTCATTATGTAACAGCCTGTAGAAGCGCCTTGTGAAGTAGCTGGGTAGTCAGAGTGGGAACTCGCACGCTCGTTCTTCTGTTTACAGACAGACTATTCACTGGCGTCACAGCTAGGCAGCAGGGATGTTCGCTTGCTGGGCAGGTGGTGCAGAATTAGGGTCCCTCCACCTCCTCGCATTCCGCTCTGATTGTCCGCTCAGCTCGAAACCGTATCAGCTGATTCTTTTTTTCATTTCATTTTGATTATGAGCCTTTGTATTTTAATTGAACTAGGTACTCTTCTGAGTAAGTTTCCTTTTCGTGGTAGGTTGATGCAAATGATGTAACATATTTTCTAACAACAACAAACAACTTACCCTCATGTAATTACAAAACATTTAGATTTCCTATGTTTCTAAATTTTTCCGTTTTTTTTTACCATAACGTGTCTACTTGAAATGTTCTAGTTCTATATACAGAGTTATGACTGTAAGATTATCTCTTTCATGATGGTTTACTGTGTATTTTACGAAGTTCACTTTCAACAACACGGTTGAATAATTTTTACTGTTTCGGAAGCCGACCGCTGTGGGCAAGTGGTTCTAGGCTCTTCAGTCCTGATGCGCGCTGCTGCTACGGTCGCAGGTTCCAATCCTGCCTCGGGCATGGATGTGTGTGATGTCCTTAGGTTAGTTAGGTTTAAGTAGTTCTAAGTCTACGGGACTGATGACCTCAAATGTTAAGTTCCATAGTACTTAGAGCCATTTGAACCATTTTGAACTGATTCAGAAAACTTTTTTATCAGGCCGTACAGCATCAAATGGTTCTGTCCGTGTGTTAGTTTGTCCAAATAATAGAGCAACAATTGTCCTCAGCCATTTCCAGCTTGTTCGTAAGGCCACTGCAAACGAATCTGTGAAGCCTTTTGTAGAATAAGTTACGCATTATATGACACTGATGCGCAGGCCGGGCTGTAGAGGGGGGCAAACCAGCGTATCTGCCCTGAGCGGCAATTTCAGACTGCACCAAATTCATATTCTTGAAGACACAAAAAACTATCGGTTATTCATATGTTTTTGAAACCCATCCTTACTGGTTTTTGAACATTTTTGAACACATTCTAAGTTGATTTATGAATGAATCATAAGTTGAGTTTTGAATTCGTACATAGTGAACGTGATGTCTCTATCAAAGGAATCCCTGTCGCATCTAGAAATAAAAAAACCTTACCCCAGACAAATGGAGATCGGGCTACACAAACCGGACGAATAATTCCGAACGGGTGAATACCAACCGCTGTATGTTTTCGTGGTTGACCGGATGTGCGAAAGACAGGCATTGTTATAATCATTAGCGAAAGCCAGAGATTCAGGCAATCAGAGTAGAAATAAACGAGTAACAGGAATAACAGGTTAGAAAGATTACATATCAATCTTCTCGGTGTATCCAGGAATATGAAATTTTGGCAGAAAATTTATGCCAAATAGCTACATCACGTAAGGCCAATAGTACAGTTCCTGGTTAGCAATCACTTAAGTTCTATTCTCGGAATAGCACGGAAAACGCGTTGTACGAACACGTAATGCCACCTAACCAGAGAACAAACGAGGAATAACAAAACTGGTGCTTCTAACAGGGTTAATGAACTTAACCGGAGAATATGTTTTGACAGTTGGAGGATTGGTTACGGAATTAGTGATGGCAAGATTGTTTGTTTTAGAACGAGGAAGGAAAAGAAACGAGGACATCATAGAAGTTGTATGGAAGAATATGACGATTCCTAATTTATATACAAACTTCGTACCACTAGTTCTCGACCTCATGTTTGAGAAACTGGAGCGTATGAACTAAATCTGAAACTATTTCCTAATATAAAACTTTCTGCTTGTAGAAGGCCTAACAGGCATCTTATATTGGTACTTCGTGAATTATATTCTGTCGTGTTATTTATGTAAATGAGGTTAATAAAAAGTCTTCAAAAAGACGTGCGATACAAAATGAATACAGTTTTAAAAAGTCAGTTTTTAAAAAATTTTTGATATCATGTCTAAAATGATCGAAGGGGTGGGGAGAACGCCACTGGCTAAGAAATATCGTAGACTCGGGACTGCAGAGGAGAAGGGCATAGTGCAACTCGATGTAACTTTCCTAAGTGCTGATGGTAATAATGAGAGCCTTATACCAAGCTGTTTTAGCTTTACGTATGCGTTTTCTGATTTATGTTCTGAAAGACCGTTTTCCACCTTATTTTTGGGTACTTCTCTTCGATACGATTTTTTCTTTCGTATTCCTGCATATCCCTGATTCTCTTTCTTGCACGGGCCACCACACTTCCTTGAGCAGTTGCACGAAATACTGTATTTGCGCTCTGTGCACTGTCCTTTATAATGTCATTTATGCGCTTAGTGTAAAAGGCCGGGCTTTTATGAAGGATGTTCAGGAGTCTTACACCGACTCTATCTGTGGGTAACGTGCATGTTGTAGACTTGACTTTGAGAATTTCTCTTTTCCACAAGAATCTGCCTCCCACTGATGTTATGTTTTTTCCCATTTGCTTTGGAATCAGAAATATTTGGCCAACGTAAGTATTGGAACAGGGCCGGTACCATTCCAAAATACCGTCACCAACCCCCCCCCCCCTCCCGCCTACGTATATGCGCTAGACATGAAATGTTTTCATAACACCGTCACCTTTCCAAAGCATCGTTAGTCGACAAGGTCGCACGCAATGTATCCGGCATGTGTTGACTCTCTAGTCTTTATTACCGGCGCGGGGTTGTGACATAGAGAGAGTTAGCGCCATCTCTCTCTACGCACGCAATGTATTCGGCATGTGTTGACTCTCTAGTCTTTATTACCGGCGCGGGGTTGTGACATAGAGAGAGAGTTAGCGCCATCTCTCTCTATGTCGCAACCCCGCGCATACATACATGCGCTAGGCAGGACCTATATAAATCAATGCCCGACCTACCTCACTCTCACACTGCTGGTGTATTTCATTCATCCAATACTTGTCACGTCTTCGTAATTAAACGTGTAAAAATGAAACGATCACGAACCGCTAGTGACAGCAGCAGCAGCAAACGTGGACATGAGGACGAAGTTCCATTCCCTGGTAAGTACATTTTCAGAATTCTGATATCTACACCCTTTAACTCTGTGTATGAGTGCTACATATCTTTTATAATGTTCTCTATAAAGATCGCTCCTCCACTTGTTCTGTGTGTGTTCCGGCTTACGTTTTTTACCCTTTTGAATCTCTCTCTCTATAAAAATTGCTTATCCACGCCTTTTTTTTACCTCTAACTTGGGTGTCTGAATCTTTTATTTTAACTGTTACATTTGTTTTGTACTGCTCTCTATAAATATTGTTCATCCACGTGTTGTATGTTACGTGTTATACCCGTTTTCGATCTCTCTCTGTAAAGTTTACTAAGTCTTTTAACGGATTCTCTGTTTGTGTATGTGTTAAGTCTTATAACCGTTTTGGACATCTCAATGTAAAGAATGATTTTCCACATGTTGTATGTGTTATAATTAATTTACCGTATCCGCTATAAAGATAGAGCTTCCACGTGTTGTCTATCTGTTATATTCGTTGTGCAGTGCTCTTTGTATTTATTTCATTTCGTCCCTTTTTTTTTAAATTTGCTGGTCCGCTTATTTGTCTATCACTTAACTGAAAGCACACTTCCCTTTCCATATGCGATATTATATTCAGTCTTCTCCATCTTTCTAGATTTCTTCCAGCAAATCTTGGTTGATCTAGACAACCAAATCGAGATGGAAAGGGCTCAAGCGCAGCTCGAATGTAAGTACATTTATAATACAATCATACTTCTTAAACTTAAATAATTTCATCTAATATATACCCGTTTTCTGATTGTATACATTTAGTCCTCATAAGCCGGTCTTTTCTTTGTAGATGCGCCTAATTCAGAATTCGGTTCAACCACCCAAAACGTTCAAGGAGGCGACGGTAGCGTTCAGACGGCGCCCGCCACACAGGACACTCAGCCTTTAGAGGAGGAGGAGACCAATCTGCCTGACCCGTTTGAGGAGGAGATCAACCTACCTGAGTGGTTTGAGGATCTACTTGATTTTGGCAATGAGTTGCTCAAACCATGGAGTCAGAGTGGAGAAGGTGAATAATTTTGAACATTATCTACTCTTGTTGTTATTATTTATCGCTCTTTTAAATATAAATCACTAAATTAATTTTTTTCCTTACTTATCTTACAGGTATATCACACGGCGTAGGCCGTGTTCCTACAGCGGTGGTTGCGGGGGCGGGACTCGGGCGCACCGAACCGCAAAGACACGCCGCGCCTTGCGTAGCCCCTATAAGGGCTTCGCGGGAGGCGGATGCAGAACACGCACCAGCTCCTCCCCCAGCGCTGCCGCAACCGTTTGGCTGCGCAGCCCGTCCGCCATCGCCACAGCCTGGCCCTTCAAAGCGGCTGTCACCCCCTCCTCCTCTAGAAGCAGCAGCTCACCGCCGCCGCCCACGCAAGGTATGCGTTCCGAGACGTATACCTCTCCCCGCAAATGATGATGATGATTACGATCACCTATCACCAGCCCATTCATCTATCGGGTGGACTCCTAGTTGTAGCAACAGTAATAATAGTAATTTCCTTATGGCTAGCGGTAGTTCTCTCACCCGTCCTATCGATAACGAAGTCGATCAGAATAACGGCGTAATGACTCCCTTAGAATACTCAGCAGTTGCTAGAGCGTTTGAGGGGCGAATCTCTTTCACCAGAATTGAGAATCCAGGCGGGAGGTATCGCGATCCTGTAAGGTTTTTGGAGGCATGCCTCCCCGTCTTGGAGACCGAGCTCCTCAAACTCTTAGAAGATCCGGAATTTAACGCCTTTAAATGCAGTGCTGTGTTATGCTGTGAACTGAGTCACCCCCCTAAACATCAAGGTGACGCGGAGACGGCTAGTCTGCATTATATATGGGGTGACAATGGCGTTATTTCTCGGAGCACATCGATTGCTGAGTGGTATCGAGAATCCACCTTGAGCGCTATTATGGCCCGATTTTCCGAGATAGAAGTACATGGATCAGCTAAAGCGCTCAGCAGTATATCACACCTCGACATCCATATACATGTGTATGATCCAATGAATGGAGGGTCCAGTTATATTAAACTCCCTATAGATATATTGAGAAAAAGCAGGCGTGCATTAATGTTCAAAATAACTATGATAATGCGTGTTTTGCATGGTCAGTCCTGGCTTGCGAGAGAAATTACAATTACAAACATCATCCCGAGCGTCCCAGCAGTTACAAAGTCAAAGATATTAAGAGACAGTATAACTTTGACGGAATAGAGTTCCCTTTAAGAATCCGGGACATACCTAAGTTTGAGGCTCAGAATACCGCAATATCGGTCCACGTTTATGGCCTGGAGAAGAAAAGCAAGTCAGATGAGCAGAACAAGCATACAGTTGTAGGCCCCCTCCATTTCTCAAAATTGGCAGGTGAACGAGAGTTGCATGTCAACATGCTGCTCTTCTCCGAAAGTGATAATTATCACTACGTCTGGATCAAAGACATGTCCCGACTCATTTCCTCCCAGTTAAGTAAAAATGATCATAAACGACATATTTGTATAAGGTGTTTGAATTATTTTTCATCTCAAGAGTTATTTGCGACACATCTATTAGATTGTGCATGCAAGGACCCGGTACGTGTTGTTATGCCCACTGAGGAAAATAACTTCATTAAATTTAAAAATGCTCACCACCAGCAGCGTTGTCCTTTTGTTGTGTACGCCGATTTTGAATGCTTGCTGGCTCCTATTACTCGTTGTGAAGGGAATCCCTTAGCCTCACACACAACCTTCACACAAAAACACGTACGTTATGCGGCTGCGTTCCAAGTTGTATGCGCATATTATTGTAAACTTAATAGCTATCAGTCTTATGTAGGGAACGACCCGGCGGTTTGGCTTCTCACAGAGCTTGAAAAACTTTCGTGGCAAGTTCACAAGCTCTACAGCATCAATATTCCCATGACCAAATCAAAGGAAAATGATGACTTGTATGAAAAGGCTGTTAATTGTCATATTTGCGGGCTGGTCTTAGATAGAAAAGCGGAGACTCCTCGTAGAGACCATTGTCATCTTACGGGTAAGTTCCGCGGTGCAGCCCACAATGCATGCAACTTGAAGTATCAGTTACCTACACACATACCCGTCTTTTTTCATAATCTGAGAGGGTATGACGCTCATTTTCTCGTTGAGCACTTGGCTAAGTTCGGTATGAAGAAGGATCAGGTCAATATCCTGCCTGAAAGTGTTGAAAAGTACATTTCTTTTTCAAAACGAATGACGCCGAAAATTACGCTCCACTTCCTTGACTCTCTACGATTTATGCAAACTTCGCTCCAGAAACTGGTTGAGACTTTACCTCGGAATGATATGCATATCACTCGATCTGCATTTACCGATGAGGAAAAGTTTCAACTTGCGACGAGGCAAGGAGTTTTCCCGTACGAGTATCTTGATAGTATGGCAAAACTCAATGAAACCAAACTTCCCGACATAACTTCTTTTACCAGTACTCTCACTGGCGATACCATAACTATCACAGATTATGAGCATGCCGTTAATGTCTGGCAGGAATTCAACATCCCCAATTTGGGAGAATATGCAAGGTTATACATGGACACGGAAGTTCGTTTGCTTGCAGATGTTTTCGAAAAGTTCCGGAGTGTATGTATGACCACGTACTCTCTGGACCCTGCCTTTTATTACACGGCACCTGGGTTGTCCTGGGACGCTATGCTCAAAAAAACAAATTGCAACATTGAACTTTTGACTGATGCTTCAATGCTTCAATTTCTTGAGCGAGGGATCTGCGGCGGACTTTGTCAATGTGTTCACAGACACGCCAAGGCAAATAATCCGCGGATGGGTGTCGAGTACAACGCATCCCTTGATTCTAGTTACATTTTGTACTTAGATGTTAACAATTTATATGGGCATGCTATGAAGCAACCGCTGCCGGTTGCCGGGTTCCAATGGGTGCCTGAAGACGAATTGAAGGGATTAGGTGGACAGATAATGGGTCTTGCGGCCGATTCTGATGTAGGGTATGTGCTTGAGGCGGACATCGCGTACACTAATAATTTGCATGGAGAGACAAGCGACTTGCCGTTATGTCCAGAGCAACAAATTCCACGAGGAAGCACCATCCCTAAACTGATGGCCACTGTTGGGGATAAGCAGAGGTATATTATTCATTATCGTAACCTCCAGCAGTGTCTCAGATTGGGAATGGAGCTCATTAAAATCACCCGGGCTATCTCCTTCAAGCAATCCCCCTGGTTGAAGGAGTATATTGAACTAAACACCGAGAAGAGGGCGGTCGCGAGTAATGATTTTGAAAAAGACTTTTATAAGTTAATGAATAATTCCATTTTCGGGAAAACTATGCAAAATGTAAGAAATGAACGCGATATTGTTATTAGAACCGCATGGGAAGGGCATTACGGCGTGAGAAAATGTATAGCCAGGCCAAATTTTAAGCGTGCCACCATCTTCAATGAAAACTTTGTTGCTGTGGAGATGTCGAAGACTGCAGTAGAGTTTATGAAACCCATCTATTTGGGGATGTGTATACTCGATATCTCCAAATTCTACATGCACCGATTCCACTATGAGTTTGCGAAACCTCATTTCGTAGATCCAAAATTACTTTATATGGATACAGACAGCTTTATCTACTGGATCAAGAACTGTGATCCATATGAAGTAATTAGGTGCAATGGTAAAGAATTCGACACCTCTTCTTATGAGATCAATAATCCTTATGGTATTGTTCCACAGAACAAGAAGGTTATCGGTCTCATGAAAGACGAGTCGAATGGTTTACCAATTGTAGAGTTTGTGGGACTGAGATCGAAAATGGATGCATATCGCACAGTAGACGGGAACGCTCTGAGGCGGGCAAAGGGTGTTAGACGGATCGCGTCTCGTGCGCTTACGGTCGAGGACTATTTGCAGCGCCTGTACGGTCGTAGCGTTGAAGGCGCTCATCTACACATGGTTCAACAAACTAGCATTCGATCACGAGCTCACGAGTTGTACACTGTGCTGCAGTCTAAAGTCGGACTGTCTCCTCATGACGATAAAAGAGTAATTTGTGAGGATGGGGTGGGAACCCTCCCATACTCACACTATTTACTTGAAACGAAAGTAGGGGTGGGGGGACTCTGGTTGAGTGATAGAGAGGGAATGAGCGTGTGAATGTTATGAATGTGGGCTATGCGTGGAAATAGTATGGCTCTTTTATCATAGTGTAAATAGTTGATGAGAGTGTTTTGTTGCGTGTATCAGTTGGCGTGCATCCATGCATGTCTGAGTGTGCGAATGAGCGCGAACTTGTGTTAAGTGTGTGTGTGTGTATGTAAATATAATCATTATTTTTTCAAAGAAAATCATAATAAATAAAATAGTCTTTATATCTACATATTGCTGACCATTATTAATATATATATGAAAAGGCTATAAATTTAGCCAATTAACTTCTGTATGAACAAAAAAAATAATAAAATTTTCTCACTTAATATATCCATCACTTCTAGTCATTATAGAGCTTAAATTTTAGTTTATAAGTTTCACCTACCGCTAGCCACCCAGTCAGAACTAGTTTTTAAGTGTATGAGTTCCACTAAGTAAATTCTTTCTATATGTTCAATTGCTTGTTCTAGCGGAAAATGTTTCTAGACGTCCATTTTAAAGAAAAATATATATGTTCACCTTGTTCTTGTAGTTGAAAATCTTTAAATCGACTTACTTGGAAAAAAATATATCTTCAATTTGTTGTTGTTCTTTTCGAAAATGTTTAGAGCCATTGACTTGAAGCAAATAGGTTTGGTATTAATTAAAAGTGCTTTGTTTTTCTGGTGGAACTTCATTAGCGATATTAGTTACTTTGTAAGATGGGGTAGTACCTCTGCATTAGCTTTAAAATTATATATATAATTTATATGAAGAGAATGCTTATATATATATATATTTCTTAATTATCTAAAATTGTTAAAAAAATTATCTAAGAAGATGTGGAATTTCAGATTTTTGGTTAAAAACCAATCTTATATCTGTAAATTCATATTTATATATAATGTGAAAGATGTTAAATTCTGAATTCAATAATAAACTCAGTTATTTCCTTCTAAAAAAGTGTTGTTATTATTTGATACCCTAATAATGATTATTTTTTTCATTAAGAATATTATAAATTTATTTATGTGTGTATGCAGAATACGTACATACAGCCACATCGCACTGCATAAAGTTATAAGGTTTCCTGCTTTTAATCACAAGTGCCGGACTTCTGCTAGTTGTCACGAACACACACAGCCCACTGCAGCGCTATCTCTTACAGTCCTACGTCAACTGATACTTTAGAGATCGTAATCTGACGCATCGCTTTCCACAACGGCCGCGAGGCCGGCAACTGGTGCAACCCCCTACCAAGCGTCAGCGGCTGCGCGTGTCTATCGATTTCGACGGAGACCGCGAGATCGGCATCCGCGCCTAACTATGACAGTAGGCTCATTCCACGTCAAAGGCCGGGGTATGTGTCTCTCTCGGACAGTTCCCTTCATATACAATATAAAAAGAATAAACTTACAATACTAGGGACGTTGGATGTCATAGAAAGAAAAAACACTCAATCTTATAAATTATTATTTATTTCTATTAAAAGTGAAAAGTAATTTTACATTCTCATATGCAGATGCAAAAGCAATTTTTTGGTAATCGTTCTTCAGTCGATGGATGGATGGACATCCGTACCATTCAAGGTCTTGAATAGACGCAAATTTAAATATTTGACGCATCCAGGAGGTTTTGTCCTTTCCCTTCACGTAAACGATGGTGTCCTTGTGATCGAATAATTTAACTGCGATTACCACATCTTTATAGGGTATGCCGCGATCATCCCAGTGAATTCCATGATAAAAATTAGTTAACCACAATGCACTGGTCCGTGTTTTACAAGATTTCACTTGCGTGAACGGTCTTGGTGATCGAATATTTGCGGAGAAGGTTTCAATTATTCCTGCGTCTTGTGTGTAGGCCACAAAACCAACTTGTTTAAATACGAACTGTCTTCGCTCTCCATCATGGAATCCTTGAACATCTGCAATGATCTTCACAGGCTGAGTTGCCATCGTCAAATGATCAATGCACAGGACAGCATATTTTCATTTATACAGCTCGTTGCACAACACCTGTGAGCGGAGAGTAATTGATTATTCTGTCGTGTAGGACTAATGCATATGCAGCGGTGTGTTCTGGGAAATTTGTCGATGATTCAAATTCAATTCGAACGTCTATAGGTCCAGACTTAATTATCTCATTCTGTTTAGAGCAATCTATTACAATGATCTGTGAAAGCTCTTTGAACTTACGAGGACTCAGTAGACACCCCCCTCCCTCTCCTTCAGCAATTTCATAGTAAGAAGGACGAAACCTTGCATACATGTCATACGCGAGGCTGTATACATTTTCATTCCATTGCAGATGTAGATTGTCACATGGGTAGAATTCTGAATTGAGGTAGACTTTGGCGTTAGTTAACTTGCAGTTATCGGGCACGGTGGAATCGTTTGATGTATTTGCTCTTCTATCAGTCTGAAACGCAAGTATAATGAATCTGGGTGTCTCGATATGACTGGAGGTCTTAAAAGCCCATGTTTGTCTGCTCGCGGTCGGTAACACTGGATACTCAAAGATCTCCCATGAGCGGAAGGTCAGTGACAGAAATGTACCTGAATTCAACACTTTCAAAAGCTTCAATCGTTCCTCGTCGGATACACTGACGTGAGGCATTTTCCATATTAATTTGTGGATTGTGATCCTATTCTCTTCTTGAGCTCCTTGAATGTACGAGTTATTGTCTGTCGCACTCCGCACGAGAATAAGTTCCTGTTTAGCGTTCATAATAATATGTCTCATATCCTCAAAATATCCCATAAGTATTTTTAGAGGTATGCATGCAGTAAATCGCTTGTACTCCTGGGGTGTTCTACCCTCCGCATCGTCTATGAACCATCCAGCATTTTCTAAACTGTGCAGATCTGCTGGTGATGCCGAGACGTATGTTTTAAGGGTCGATGTTACACCAACATTGCGTGTACGATCAATCTCAGAACCATTCAGTTCATGGCGAATCTCTTGGAAGAGGAATGCCAATGCGCTGCGTGTCAGCTTGGACCCCACTGTATCGGTGCCATCAGTTTTCTTGAATGACCCTTCGAGATATATGAAACTCTTGCACGGAAGAGTGAGTGTGTCCTGGTGCTGTATGACAATCCTGATTTCATCATTCTTGTTAAACGTGGTTGAAGCGTAAGATTTATGTGAGAAGTATTCTTGACGTATAATTCTGTCATCATACTCTACTGGATTGGTTATATTGAGTGATGACGTCATTGCAGGGTTTGAGACCAACTGATTTAAGAAATTCGTAGTTCACAGGTGTTATCAGTTTGCTGTTCAGTAGCGAAGTGGCGCGCTGTGTATTGCGTGCACTTGTTTTATACCGCAAGCCCATCTTGTTTTAGATGTAATCGTATAATGATTTCCTCACCGCGAAAGTCGACAAGTTTATTATTCTGATCCACAATACGCAGCTACAAATAGCCCAATGTCTGAGCAGTCACTGGAAGGTATATTGCATTGGCAGGTGTCTCAACAATCTTATACCCCGCTGCAACTGAGGGGAAGAATCCGTAAATAGTGTGAATGAGAGTATCGTTGAGATAGGAATTCGTATTGTGCTGACTGGGAGTATATCCACAGACTGATTGGACTTGTAAAATTTAGTAGGATCTTTCTTCAAAATCTGCCCTTTTGTGAATCCAAGCAGGGGTCCTATTGAATGTTTCTGGCTAAAGTCAATCGTTGCATTTAGAGTCCTTATTTCAGATTTAAGTGTATTGATGTTTGCACGTAGTTCAATACCTTTTCCAGACTGTTTTAAGAGTTCGTTTAAATCGTCAATATCGTATGCACCAGATTCTATTTCAAGAATATCTTTTCCACCATTAATATCGAGATGCAGTTTATTGTTAGTGCTGGTGATATTCGGGATGCTGTTGTACGTCTCCAGTCCAATCAATGCAACACTCCATTGACCTGCACTCAAATCAATTGGTGGGAAGTAATTTGCACGCAATACAGATGACCGTCCTTTCAACGTCAAAGTGTACGACATTGCATTTGAACGTCAACTGATGAATGAAGGTTTAAACATCCTGCTTATATACGTTAGTTCTTGTTCTTATTCTTCTCCTTTGTGAACGTCAAGAGAAAGATGATGCAAAGATGCCCGCAGACGTATGTATTAAAGTCCTGATACCGTTGATAATTGTATAGCACATGTCTTCTGTGAGTGAAGTATTGCTGTAATTCTTCGGGTGGTTGCAGGTCAGCAAAGGAGTCGAAATAGTAGACTACCCCAGCGTCTTTCATAACGTACGCCACCCAGTGGGTGCCAGGACCTCCGACAACATCTAAATTCACAATACCGCATTCACCAGTTTTCCACATAGTCTTAGGTAATGTATCCCTCATAAACACACCACGGAATCTTGGTATCTTGAATTTATGTCTAACAAACTTAAGAAGATCTGTATTTGTGAGTGGTCGATCTGGTAGGACCGCTATTGGGCTTTTTTTTAATTTATGAATAGACCAAGACCCTTCTTGTACGGTTTCAAGTATAGGCCTTTTCCAATGACTGCTACTTCCATCATGCGGTTATGTCTTCTCGCCTCTTCTAACTGGGTTTGCGAGTTTTGCGCATTCTTGACTGTTCGAGCGATAGCTGCAGCCCCACCGGCGAGCGAACCTACCGCTGAGAGCGCGGAGAGGGCTGGGATGAGAAAAGGAATAAAACCGCCGGATGTCTTGGGTATTGGTAGAATGCGAGGTGCTTTAACGGATCTTCTCGTTGGTGATTCTTTGTCCTTCATTGCGTTTTTAGCTGCATACATCGCTGTCAGGATACATTTCTTCAAACAACCCTTCTTGTTCTTCATGTTTAGTGCGCGACGTGCAGCGTTCATAACGCGCTTGAAATTCATCACTCCTAATCCTAACTTGATTTTTCCGCGCATGGTTTTATCAACTGCGAATGCCGCGATGCGTTGACCTATACCAATATCTTTTCTTTTCCGTATCGCCTTAGCTTTATCAGCTAATATCCTATCTGCAATGTGACGACTTGGTAAATCTTTATTTGCTTCGTATGCAATGTCGTGTTCCATGCACGCTTCGTCAAGCAGATTCACTCCCTTATCACCTCGCGCCAAGCGTTTCTGAAGCTTTGTCCCAGGTCCGCAGTAGTTATACCCCGGGATGAGTAATTCCAAAGGTAGTTGGTCCAGAACACCACCGCCTCCTCCAATGTGCCCTCGATCGCGCATGTCAGGCTACTGTGGTGGTTGTGGACGATGAATGTTCATTATATAGCAAATCCCTGGCAACAATCCAAGTGTTTTGTGTAGCAGGAAACCCAAGCCTTTTGACTTCTCCATACTTATTCGATGATACCTCTCTCTCGAAGCTCAGTGATTATGGAGATAACTTCATTCGAATGAGCTGTATTACCTGCAGCAACTGATGCCATGAGCAGACGTAGTCGATCTATTAGTTCGTTGGGGTCGTCATAATATATATATACTGAGGGACTCGATTTTACACTGTCTTAAGACCAATGTCAATACCATCTCCGCTGCTGGCACCGTTGTTGTTGTTTTGGTCTTCAAGTATTGGTTTTATAATGGTTTTATACTTCCTGTTGGTTAGGCTTTTGGTGATCTTGTGTACACATGTCATGTATTTGACGGTACGTGTCCTTATCATTAACTGAATAATTTATAGGTTTTTTAGTTGGTCTTAGGAAAATAAGATTCATTAAGCCTGGTGTTCGGTCAAACTGCCTATCAGCTATTTGTATTTTGTCTTCTGTTACAGTTATGGGATGCGTGCCCAACATGTATGGTCTTCCCGGGCTAACGCCGAATGTTCTATCTATCTGGCCTGGTGCGTGACTAATAATGAATTCATCAATGGCTTGACTGTCGTTTTGGGTCGTTTTTGTTTTTGGTGAGAGCTGTCGGAGAGACTCAGTAACGGGCTTAAAGGTCTCTCTTAGTGTTTGCTGACGATCAATATACCCTAACCTAAGCAACCGTAATTTCTCTCGGACTGCTTTACGGGCTTGAATGACTTTCTGTTTGGTCGTCGACATCTCAACGTATATTAATCAGACGTCTCTGCGACATGAGGCTTTATATAGGCATTCATTTTCTTCAGCTTCTTAGTATGATCACGATCGCCCTTATCGACAACAATCAGGTCTACATCTATTTTTCTCTGAATATGATCGACCTTTTCAGTTAAGTCGGTTACTTTCTTACTGACTTGATTAACTAGCTCATTTAACTCATTCACCATTCTCAGAAGGGTTTGGTAATAGGTCTCTAGTTCCCTGCGCGTACTTGCAACTTTAAGAGCCATAGCTTGAATTTTCGCATCCATGTACAAGCGAATGTTCTGTCTGTGTACACCAATCATCTCAGGTTGGGAGGTGGACATACGCGCGAATTTGTCCATGGTATGACGTAGACTGATGTGCTAACGTCTATTACCTTGTTATATATGCAAAAATTCTTGAAAGTTTCGTCTGTATCTACCATCATACAGTTTTCTTGTTTTATCAATAACGAGAAACCCGTACTGTGAATGGTTCCAAAAGTCTGCACATATCTTTAAGAAATCATTGAACGACATATCCGTCCCCACATGTGCTTGGTAAAAGTGTCTTAAATTAAGATTGTCTTGCTTGAAGGCTATAATGAGATTTGCGTTATCCCTAACAAGTTGTTTGGGGATTCTGTAATATGTTTGACTTAGATAAAATACGTCAGCACCCATATGGCGACCGAAAGAGAGATATTTGCGAATTTGGTCTTGGTTTTCTAATGCAACATCGTCAAATATGAATACTGTGTTTGGTTTTGTTTCTTCAGGTGGGGGGATATCAGAGCTTTCACTGAATGTTGTGTATGTAACGCCATCTACACCCCGAAATATCTCATGCAATAGCTGATACTTGGGTTGAAAGAGTGTTTTTGAGAATAGACAGACATGTTCAAATCGGACACCTTGCACATGAGTTAGCAGAGTCATGAGGACATTAGTCTTGCCGCAGTTGGATGGGCCTACAATAATTGCTCTTATATTATCGGGAAGGAGAATTCCGTTTTTCTTGTTCTTCTTCTTCTTCTGCTCTTCACTTGAATCTTCACATGACCAGTCACCGACAACAAAGTCCTTGTGGTGAGGGTGCTTCACCCAGCCAGCCATGATAGTAAATGAGCCATGTACAAACAAGTACTTGACATATATAGAAAATATAACTGAGAGGATAATAATAATATTTGTGTGTAGCCAGTATAGTTCGATCAACTAACCGATTGTGCTATACTGCCTACACGATACCAAATAATTCTCTTTGGTTGGCAATAAATTCTGCACGTATCTCACGCAATCCGATAGCTGACTCTGAGTACCCTGGTTTTTGACACACGCATTTCAGTTGGATGTCTGTAGTTTTAATGGCCATATGCGAACGAAGATGCTGCTCAAAATCGTCAATATGTATATTATTAACACGTAGAGAGTTTTTAACATCACTATATGCTGCCTCTATGCTAGGAACCCAACGATTCAGTCTCTCGAGAGCAAACCGTATAGAGGAGTCTAGGTTGAATTATTTGATAACTGATGGATGCCTTAGATAGACGCTGTCGACACCTGATTTAATGCATAAGGCGCAGTCATCATATACAGTAGTAATGGAAAGTGTGACATCGGCGAGACGAATTTCTGGTGGGGGATGAGTTGGATCATATTCGGTGGTCATTTGTTGATTGATGTAGCGCCCTGCATGACAGATCCCGGCCCAGTCGAACTCGGAAATCGGGACTTTAACACTTTTGGAAATATTTTCAATCTCCATTATAGCTTGGATCCCCCAGACATGATGGACGTCTATAGCAATGTTCACACGTTTGGAACCACTGGAGGTTAAATTATATGTCGTGGTGAATAGCGTAGCCGCACTAGACGTATTCTTTTTATTTACAGTATCTAAACTCGGTGGTTGCACTATCACGGGAGTGTTCGATTGTGATGAGTTATATGTAGGCATCCAGTACTGACCACCATTTAGTTGATCTTTAACACCACCAGTGGTCGAATTCGTTGTGTGGTGAGCAGATCGAGCGTCTTCATCACACAAGTTGCTGAGTGGGACGGAGAGCAGAAACTCCTTGTCCTGCTCCAACATGTAAGCTACAGGATCCCACGTGGTCGCTACTGGATCAAATGAGTCGGCTGTCGTTGGTGTAGGTCCGGATGAGATGGTTAACGAAGCTAATGATGATGCAGGTTCGGACGCGTCTGCGGAGCTAAGCATGGTTGCATTTGACTCTGTCGAAAAAAGAAGATGAATGATTAGATATTAGCGAATAAGTGAAAACATTGAATAATAAGGATAATGAACGAGATAGAATAATGTGAAATATGATACTTACTTTTCCGTTTGATCCTGTTCTGAGTGACTGCACAGGAGGTTGACTGGTGCTTCATGATTGTTCTTCTTAGTCTTCCGCTGACTGAGTGACCAAGACTGAGGTCCCGGAACTTAACCTATATATGTCCTACAATGAGGTCATAGGATAGTTGAATCCTATTGGTAGAAGTTTAACATGTGACTCAATTAAGGGATCATATTGGATACAGCCATTTCCACCACCCCACCGGATACATTGCGTGCGTAGAGAGAGATGGCGCTAACTCTCTCTCTCAATGTCACAACCCCGCGCCGGTAATAAAGACTAGAGAGTCAACACATGCCGGATACATAGCGTGCGACCTTGTCGACTAACGATGCATTGGAAAGGTGACGGTGTTATGAAAACATTTCATGTCTAGCGCATATACGTAGGCGGGAGGGGGGGGGGGGCGGGGGTTGGTGACGGTATTTTGGAATGGTACCGGCCCTGTTCCAATACTAACGTAATATATTTCAGACATAATATCAAATTTAGTAGTCTAGTCCTGTGAACTTGGCCCATTTCCCGCCATTTATTTTCCATTGTTATTTCCCTTAAGTCTTACATCTCATCCTTTCAATTTGTGGTAATCTTGTGTACGAGACAAGAAATCAGTTTTATTAATAAGGTCTTATGGCTGCTAATAATTTGTGACTTGTTTACCTGTATATGTCTTATGTTTCTAAGATGTAACGCTTTGCTTATGCATGTGTTTGTATCTTCCCCATATGCTAAACAGTGATTTCTAATTTATCTTTCAAGAAAGCCCATCTCGTCAATATTCTTTATCAGGACACGGATGTGATCCCTGTATCCCTTCACTGTAAAACTTCACTAAGAGTATTTAACCTTGTAAGACATTTTTTTCATTTTTTATCTGTTCGCCACTAAAAGTTCTAGTCCAATTACGGGCAATAGTCTATTATAGGTAGAGGTCCCCACATTTGACTCCAGTTTGTTTCTAAGATTGTCCGTTCATACTTATTTTCATCGTTGTTTCTGTTATCACGTTTGTCACTAATTATACATAATTATCATCAGTACCTATTTCCTCCACTGTCTGCTGTAGACAGTGATGGATGACACGATGAAAAGCTCTTCGAAAATCTATGGAAACTTAACCTTTTGGCGGTGTTGTTACATATGTTACCGCTATTACATCTGCATATTCTCCTATAGTTTGGATAGTATTTCTTTTGGGAATACAAGGCTGGTTTTTATCGATAACTGTGTGGATTGTTTTGAAAGTCTTTCCTTGACTGCTGTGGTTACTATCTTATGCAAGAGGGCTTAGGTTCCCTACCAGTCTATTTTCTTTTGCTTTTCGCCGCGGAGAGTAGCCGTGCGGTCCGAGGCGCCTTTTCACGCTTCACGCGGCTCTCCCCGTCGGAAGTTCGAGTCCCCCCTCGACATGAGTGTGTGTGTGTGTGTGTGTTGTCCTTAGAGCCTGTAAGTTTAAGTTACATTAATGAGATTGTAAGCCTAGGGACCGATGATCTCAGGAGTTTGACCCCCTAGAACCTTGCCACAAATTTATAATTATTTTGTTTATGAAATGAGAGCTGTTTTACCACTCCTTAACTCTTTCAGTAGCTTCGTTCACCTCTGTATTTAATTCACTTTTGCTGACCTGATCATCTGTTACCAACATCAGATAAAAGTCAGCATTGTCTTTTGAAATTAAATTCGTGTCTACTCCAGTTAGTTCATCCTCAGTTGCCTTTTTACCCCTTTCGACTTGTGAATGGTGGCTATTGTCATGGATAGCAGCATCGCCATTGGGGAATAAAGACTGTACCATGGGATGGACCTCATCAGGCAAAATTGTCATATAATCCTTGGAGAATAACCATGGTGCCTGTGGAATACAGTAACATGCTTGCCCAAATCATGAGAGAACCACCGCCTTCTTTCACTATTGGGACATGAACTCGCCCTGAAGGTGAAAACAGTGTGAAATAAAAAACTCATCCAACCAAATGACTTTATTCAATTGCTCCATAGTCCAGGTTGTATGGCACCGGCACCACGTTACCCAGTTAGTGGCATTTGCGTCAGTGATTTTCTGAATTAAAAAAAAAATGGTTCAAATGGCTCTGAGCACTATGGGACAACATCTGAGGTCATCAGTCCCCTAGAAGTTAGAACTACTTAAACCTAATTAACCTAAGGACATCACACACATCCATGCCCGAGACAGGATTCGAACCTGCGACCGTAGCAGTCGCGCGGTTCTGGACTGAAGCGCCTAGAACCGGTCGGCCAACACGGCCGGCTCTGATTTCCAGCTCGACCTAAAATATGGTGCATATGGAGCTCCCTTTTTGTTGTTTAGGTGCTGACAGTGTACGTAAGTGCGACATCCGGTTCTGCAGCGACTTTTGCAGCTGTGTTCCTCTTATTTTGTCGCCACAATCATCTTCAGTCATCGATCACGCACCACACATTTTCGTCCGCGTTTTGACATAGAAGATGATGTTTCTCTGCTTTTGCTGTAAGCAATGTAAACCTTCGATGCGATTCCCTTTTACACAACGAACACTTCGATTACCTTGGCTCTGTAAGCATCCACCACGCGAGCACCAACAGTCTGTCCGCGTTAGAATCCAATTGTAGCTACGAAGGACCCCGTTCTGACCACGACTGACGCTTGCAACGTATTGATGACATCCCACAGGTGCCGTTCGCGGTCACACACAGGCCAGCATCTGCATTTATGTTCAAGTATGCGTTTCTCTCGGCATTTACACATTTTTGTCCAACCTTTGTAGTTTCTTCGTGTCTGATCAAAATGTTTCAATATTCTGTCTGCAGTATCTTCGTTCTGGCACCCTGTCTTTTCCTGGTCGACATCTGTCACTGCCCCATCATCTGCCCAGTCATAGTTTTGACCTGATTCCACAGATTTTGAAGTGATGTCGCGATGATCCTCCGTCTGAGCTGTGTCCCTCGCCGTTCCCGTTTCTTGGCTGGTATCTTCTCCGAGTGTCTGCTGTCTTACGACTACTCTCAACTTTAGCTGATGCTGTTTTCCCATTTTCACTTTCCGTCACTACGCTGTCTCGAGACATCTGCTGTTGTGGAACGCCTCCTCTCTGTAGTAGATGTTGCTTCTTCTGGCAACGACCCAGGAGATCTCTGTAACTAATATTCACTGTCTTAGCCGAAGTTGCTTGCTGAGTTCCGCGAGTTTTATCACGTTGGACTTGGTTTCATATAATTTGTTACCGTATCTTTCTTCTGCTGTTGTGCCCCTCTTTCACCTTTCCAGTTTTGTGATTTCCCTCTTCCAGTTGTTCTGGAACGCCTGGAAGACCAAAATTAGTTACCAGAATGTGGAGTAACCACCAGACCCATCTCACCAATCAAAACAGCACAAATAGATTGGATATTCTCAACGAGTTCTGAGAGCAAATGAACCAACTTCGAAACGAATTTGGAAGAAATTATTAATGGAGTTTTAGGCGACATTAATAATAATCAACATTTCGAGATGGAAAGTGATTGTGATTCGAATTCAGAACAGGAAGTGGCTGCTGAGGACTTTCGAATGGAGGGCACAGATGAAGATGATCCAAGTACAGAGTTGTCATATCGCTGTGATTGTACTCTTTTGGCAGGGGTAACTGCTTCAAATACAGACAAGCACCACCATAAACTAATGTCTGAACAAGACAATATGAAGTTATGTTACAAATTCCTGAACTGCGACCGAAAGCTGACACTTTGGTTAAAAATCCAGATGTTGAACAAGTACGGGATCTACTTTACTGTCAATACATTTTAGATAAGATTCTAAAGTGGTAGAACAATAAAACTTATAAAATAAGAGTTAAGTACTGTCGAGAGGACCTATCTACCATACGTGATATTCATGTTCTTGGGCTGAAAGCTACCCTGTGGTTGCAGAAACCTTCAAATCTGGCAGCGAACCAAAAAAAAAAAAAAAAAACAATTCTAATGTGTGTGAAATCATATGGGACTTAACTGCTAAGGTCATCAGTCCCTATGCTTACTACACACTACTTAACCTAAATTATCCTAAGGACAAACACACACACCCATGCTCGAGGGAGGACTCGAACCTCCGCCGGCAGTGAATCCATAGAGAATTTTTTCTTTGTCGATGGTACTGGACGTAATATTTTTCATCGTAGGGTGTCTGAGACGAGGTTTCTGTTTCTACTGACTGCTCTTCGATCTGACAAACCAGAAAACGGGGAAGGAAAGGAAAAAGAAGATGTATCTGCACCATTGTCAAATATTTTTAACAAATTTATTGAGAACTGTACCGTTGATGAGACGTTTGCGCCCTCCCGCGATCTCGGATCTACATGCCTAGAAAACCAGCGAAGTATGGATTCAAAACGCCAGGACGAGGTACTTACATAATGCCTACGTTTATTCAGCGAAAGGAAGTTACTGACAAAATATCTCTGCAGGAGAACGGAAACTGATGACTCCTGCACAATTCGTACTGAAGCTTTTCAGCCGAATCCTAAATACACGCTGATATATCGCTGCAGACAATTGATTCAAGAACTGCGAAAGATAATTAAAAATGATAAGCCACCACAGTTTCAACCAAGCATGAGACGTACAGAGAAGTCTTCAATATACTCGCATAGATTCACAGAGAACATGACTTCACTTTCTACTGAAGACGTTAAGAGCAGTGCTTTTGGCATGTTTCACGCACCGTTCTGCGGCATATGATCCAGACACTAGTAAACCAGATCTCAATTCTTTATTTAACCTAAGGGTGCTGTTGATAGGCTAGATCAGAAGAGTGTGAACTGTAGATCCAGCAGAAGAACCCGTAGGTGGCCAGTGAGAATATTTTTTACCATAGTTGATTTGGGGAATGGTGCCAATATTTTCATTGTTCATGGAGTCTTCTCTGATGTTCAGAAACGGACGGGGCTCAGTTTTGTCAGGACTCTTGCAAAGTGGCTTATGTATCCACAAATACATCGAACACTATTTGATGTTTTCCACGTGAACTAACATTGTACGTGACGTTTCTGTAGACTGATGAAACTTTGGAGACACCTGAAAAGCCTACTTGTTATGAGATTCGTAAAACACGCTCCTCTTGCGTTACTCAACTTAAGAAAAAAATGGCTGACCACTATGGGACTTAACTTCTAAGGTCATCTGTCCCCTAGAACTTAGAACTACTTAAACCTAACTAACCTAAGGACATCACAAACATCCATGCCCGAGGCAGGATTCGAACCTGCGACCGTAGCGGTCGCGCGGCTCCAGACTGTAGCGCCTTTAACCGCTTGGCCACCACGGCCGGCACTAAACTTAAGAGATCAACAAGGCACCCATGTCAGAACTGTGGCAATCCGACCTGTTTAGAGGCTGCAAAAAATAAAAAAATAAAAAAAAAAGAGAGAGAGAGAGAGAAAGAGAGAGAGAAAGCTGATAAACGCCAAAGTCAATTTTTGCGTGTGTCTCACACATTATTGTATTTTATAATGAGAAATCGACAGTGTATTATGTTGCAAGGAACATTGCAGCCTCTAAGGTACTTAAAGTTAACATCCGAATGTGCATTGATCCCAGAAATTCTCCAGTAATTTGTTTTATGCTCATAATTACTGTTTTTTTATGAAAGGCTAGCTTGGCACAGCATTAATAATTAACAGATTTTCTAAATTTATGAAAAAATTGGAAGGTCTACTTTATCGGAACATCACTTACGTGTTTTTCATGTTATGGACTTGTTGATTAAGATGTTACTCTATTTTTTGCTGTCATATGTTTACAAATCTACAGTTAACGAGCTGAAATCACTAAACAAGAAAAAAGTTAAAACAGTATGGTGTAACTAAACGGTAAACTTCAGGAGTGTGATAGACACCATGATACTTGTTACGTTACAATACCATAGTTAAGAGTGAAAGTACCGTTGATGATCTCGGTTACTATGTCAATCTCCATTTGTGAACCGTCGCGGGAATTTAACAGGTCTTGAGAGTTGCCCGTTACAGCCCGTAGGTCATTAACAGCGACATCAGCCGCAGATTAGCGGTCAAATGCCACAGGAGCGACCCATGCTGTTCAAGGTACGTATAAGACACGAGTATGCTTCTCAAGTTCCCACGGCCGTCTACTTCGCCAACGGACACCTGAGGCACTGCAGTCTGTGTCCATGTGATTCGGTGAATTACAAGCTGCGCATACTCTCGGCTAGCCATCATGTACAACGGGCGCATTCTATCCGCACACATCAGTGAATGAAGGGTTGTGTTTCTGTAACTCAATTTTGATGTGTCTTATGCCATCCAAAACAGGAAGCGTGTGTGGTAAAGACCATATTCTGGCAATAATTGTAATGACTCTCCGAGACCACTAAAGTACGAAATTTATTTCGTCTCCATCCCGAACGGGAGCTAGAACATTCTGACTGTTCTGATTCCGAGTGGAGCATTTGTAATGAGTTCATCTCTCACTGCACCTTGACTGCGATTAATCTTTAATTGCTCCACCACATTTTTTGACAACAGAATTATATAATTCGGAACTGCTCGCCTGCAAGCAAAAGGCATTTGTGACGTACGACAAAATTGATTTTTACTTTTTCTGCCGTCCAATATTTTATGTCAACATCTCTCGGTCGAAGAAACTGTTGCTCAAACAAGAGTTGCCATAAATGTTGGTACTAAAACCTGGATCGAATCCACAGAAACTAAGTCATAAGATGATGGTGAGCCGGCCGGAGTGGCCGAGCGCTACAGTCTGGAACCGCGCGACCGCTACGGTCGCAGGTTCGAATCCTGCCTCGGGCATGGATGTGTGTGATATCCTTAGGTTAGTTAGATTTAAGTAGTTCTAAGTTATAGGGGACTAATGACCTCAGATGTTAAGTCCTACAGTGCTCACAGCCATTTTTGATGATGGTGAGGAGGGACTTCACACTCCTGGAAAAATTAATCTACGCCTCGCTACTGAGCATAACAGTTGCATAATTTATTTCATAAGAACAAAATACATCGTCAGTTACTCACATACACAATTTTTGTACAGGTTATTTTATGGACCAGTCGTACTTTTCACGCGATCAGACAGCTTTTACATCAGCTTGTTTGTCTGCACAATTAGAAAACCCCGCACAGCTCACTTGAAAGTTGTAAGTACACTTTGAGATGCTCTCAGTTGTTGGTACAGCCAAACGATTCCCTTCATCAGTCCATTGAAATCCCATTAATGAAAAAATTTTCTGAACCTATCTTTAGCAGTTCTGACTTCTGAACGCTGAGCTCTGTATTCCTGAACAATTCCAGGTATTTGTTTTGGGCAGTTAACAGTGACTTCCAATTATCCTCTGAAACTTTTGAAGCCAGAAAATTCTTCAAATACACATGCACATCAAACACTGCTGACTCACACATATCTAGTTCTTCTCTTTTTAAACAAACCGATATCCTTTCTAGGTCTTCCCATTCCACCAATTTAGTCAAAGACATCTACTCAAAAATGTCAAAACCTGAGAGCTGAAAATACCATATTGTAAGTAATGACAGTTTCACAAAACTCTGTAACGTCGCTGTGAACTTTTTCGATGGTTAGTTCAGAGCATGGTCTCCTGAACCTTTTAAAAAATTTCTTTAGTTTTCCTACTCAAATAACGACAGTTTTGTGTAGTTTTTAGTGAGAGTATTGTATTCACAACAATGACTTAGACTTCAGTCATAGATATATTGCTGCTCCCAATTTCTTTACTTGCTTAATGAACAAACCCAACTGATGACGAATAAACCAAAAGTAAGCTTCGCTTAAATGAGCAGAGGAAATTCCTCCAAGATGTCTGGTGGTTTTTATTCTGACAAGGAAAAGGATTTCAGAGCTTCCCACAGTTGTAAGCTTCTCTCGACTTTACGCATTAAAGATTCACAAAAATCAGCAAGTTTTGAGATTCTGATTGTGTTGATGCAAAAGTAGTTAAAAAGTTTAACCACAATTAACTCGATATCAACAGATAAAATTTACGTAACACTTGAAACTGCGTGCGGATAATGTCTGCTCGACAACCCATCCCTTCTCGGTTTTTTTCCGTTTATAAGCGTCTGAATACGTTGTTTTCAGCTCTGTGGTTGGACCTCTCTCCGAAATTGGTGTTACAGTTATCGCTGCAAATACGACAAATTAATTTTAAGATCTGTGAGCGCTGAAATGCATAACTTGGATATAGTCTCCGGTGTTTCATTTTGTGCAAAATTCAGCTTAATTAGTTCCGCTTTTGTCTATCCACCTGCATTTGAATACTAAACTGCTATAGGAAATTATTTCAATGTTTTGTGGTTGCCTCCATCAGCCGCTAGTCCGTAAAACGGAACAAAATTTCGTCGTAAATCAAGTGACTCAAATGATTAATGGTGTTTCACAGTTCTCTATGCTTTGTCAGTTGAGCGGCAGCAATGAGAATTTACTCTCTTGTATCCGGTTTTACAAAAAAAGTTGTGACATTTGACAGGGTGTCTCTCCTTGAGTACTTCTATGCTTTTGGGTCTGAATACGATGACTTGCTTCGGATTTACCGCCCTGCTTAATTTAAAAATAAAAGGAACAAATTTTACAGAATTCTTCAACATGTGTTTGCCTCTTTCTATGTTTTGTAAACCCTCGTCACCAGTTTTGTATAGGCCGCGTCGCTACAGCTGTGGAAGCCGAGTTGCCACTGTTACGATAGGCCGAGTTCGTGAGTTCGTGAAACGGCTTCTGCTGCAGCACACCGCTAAGACAATTTCTCCCTACCACTATTACACAGCTATGCCCCAGGGTCAGGTAACAGAATGGGAGAACGAAGGTTCTACAACACTCCAACAAATTAGTAACACCATCACACAAATTAGTTAAAAACGTTTACTTATCTTTGTGATTATTTGAATAAGGAAGTCTGTAACACTGCTTGTAATATAACACAAAAAAGGCCCTCAATGGCTAAGTGCAAATTACTCGTAGGTAAACTTAACAGTACATAGCAAATGCAATTTACTACTGTCTTCTTCTTCTTCTTTTTCTTCTTCTTGCGTTACGGCCGCTGTAGGGCCACGGGTAGCCCCTTCGTGGACTGCATTTTCCTCTTCTTCTCCCAGAACCTCTCCATTCTTTCTCTTCTTCTCTCCCACTCTTCTTCCGAGATCTTCAGTTTCCGTTTCTCCTGTCTGCTCCACTGGTGACATTCTAATCTTTTCCTGTATTCTTCTCTGTCATTGATCTCCGGCAGACTGGTCGGTGTGTATTTGTTCCCCCAATTTTCCTTTCCTTCAACCTTGATCCCCAATTCTAACCAGTCCTTCCAAAGTTCAACAACCCACTTGGTTCCTGTCTTTCCCCTTGTCCTCCCTGTTGTTTCCCACACTCTCCTCGTCATTCTGTCCATACTCATCGTAACTACATGTCCTGCAAACCTTCTCCTTTTGAGTCTGATTTCCCCGGATATTGTTTTCATGTTCCGGTACAATTCTTCCTCAGGTCTCCACCTCTTTTGGGACCTAGTATTTTTCTCAGTATTTTTCTCTCTTCTTTCTCTAGTTGTTCTGCCCCATTTCTTCCTAGTGTCATCGTCTCAGCAGCATGTAATACTTCATTCCTCACCGTTGCCTTGTAGTGGCTTATCTTTGCCTCTGTGGATATATTCTTTTAATTGTATATCTCTCTCGTCATGCAGAAGGCTGACCTCATCTTCTTTATCCTCTCTGTTATTCCCTCCTTGCTCCTGTTCCTTCCTGTTATAAGTTCTCTCAGGTATTTAAATTTGCCCACTATTTGCACAGTGCCTTCCGGTGTTTCCCAGTCTGCAGTGGTATTTAATGTCTTGGTCTTGTTATAGTCGATCCTCAGTCCCACCTTTCTGGCTACCTTACTTATGTTGTCGAGTTGTGTCTTTGCGTCTTCTTCCGACTCACTTACTATTGCTATGTCATCTGCAAAGGCTAGGCAGTCCACTTGAGCTCTGTTGTCCTTTTTGTCCCCCACGTGGGTCTTTGGTATTCCCATTTCCTCGTTTATTGCTCTCCACTGCCTGATCACTTCGTCGAGTGCTATATTGAACAACAGTGGTGACAATCCATCTCCCTGTTTAACACCAGTCTTGATCTCAAATTCTTCTGACAGTGCTCCTCTGAATCTCACCCTTGCTTTTGTGTCTGTCAGAATTTCTTTTATAAGTTCTTGTGTAGTTCCGTCAAGTCCTCTGTTCTTCAAGATCCTAACAAGAGTCTGTCTGTCGATGGAATCATATGCCTTTGTGAAGTCCACGAAGGTTATTACTGTCTTTTTGTTTTTTAAAGTCCTATGTTCTATCAGTTGCTTCAGGGTAAATATCTGCTCTATACAACCTCTTCCCTTCCTGATACCCGCTTGGTAGTCGCCAATTGTAGTTTCTACCTGTTCTTCTACTCCCTTGAGCAATAGATTTGACAGAACCTTGTATCTGAACTCTAGTAGCTATATTCCTCTGTAGTTGTTTGCATCTCTCTGGTCCCCCTTCTTATATATTGGTACTACAATTGCGTTCTTCCATCCTTCTGGCAACTTCTCTGTTCTCCAGATCTGGTGAATTATGTTGGTCATGTTGTCTGTTGCTTTGTTGCCTCCCCACTTTATCATCTCGGCTGCTATACCATCTTCTCCAGTTGCCTTATTGTTCTTTAGATCGCTTATGGCATGTGCGACTTCATCCCTGGTTGGAGGGCGTTGCTCTCTCTCTTTAAAACTGTCTGTTCACTTCTAAGACTTCACTAAACGACGTTCCCTATTGAAGTCTGCCCTGGACGATGATCTACAACCAAATTGGCGAGAGCTGCTCCTCTGTCGTCTGAGTGGGCATCTGTCCGTGTTCGTCCGGTCATTGGCGGATTGTACACGGCCCGCAATTGGCCGAAGCGAAGTCGATATCTTCATCCTCAGGGCCGCCCGTGGAGCTGGTAGAACTCGCGTGAGTCTCTATGGCACTGGCACCAGCTCGCATCTTCCCGACTGTGATGCTTTTTCCATAGCTGTATCTTGTTCGGACGACACAGCACTATGAAAGATCACATTCCTGTGTATCAGTCACTGAAAGAGATCTCACGTTTCGGTTATGAGATCACAGAACAATGAGAAGTCACACACTATGATAATACACACAGTTACTGTAACGATAAACGAGATTGTGAAACTCAATTTATTCAGCAACATGTACATGTTCATAATGCTTGTTATGCAGCGTTGCCAACCGCAAACATGTAAACTAGACACAGTACGAGAGTTGCTGATGTTATATATTTGTGGTGTCACCGTCAGACACCACACTTGCTAGGTGGCAGCCTTTAAATCGGCCGCGGTCCGTTGGTATACGTCGGATCCGCGTGCCGCCACTGTCAATGATTGCAGACCGAGCGCCACTACACGGCAGGTCTAGAGAGACTTACTAACACTCCCCCCAGTTGTACAGCCGACTTTGTTAGGAGAGGTTCACTGACAATTACGCTCTCATTTGCCGAGACGATAGTTAGCATAGCCTTCAGCTACGTCATTTGCTACGACCTAGCAAGGCGCCATAGCATTTGATAATTAATACTGTGAAGCATGTACAGTAAAGAGAGATGTTCTACAATTGTGGATTAAAGTTAAGTATTACATCCACTACGTACTTTATTTGCTACTATACATTCCCTTAACAGTTCCAGACCTCACGCCAGGCTGCGTGTAATTAAACTCGTGCATTTCGGCCTCCTCTAGCAACACGGTGTTGGCTCTTCTGCCAACACTTCATATTGGCAACGAAGATTTAACGGTCGTATTGCTCTAATTTACTTGTGTCATGGCTTCGCCACAGTCTCCAGGTGTACTGTCCGAATTTTATCGCTTGCAGAATCAGCAGACGCAGGCCTTATTGGCTGCCCTTGGACAGCTTACCCAGGGTCAACGTGCCATGCAAAACGATGCGGCCGCCGCCGCTCCTCCGCTCCCGCAGCCACAACACGCTGTTGCACCTCCTTTTCGTCCTTTTGATGCGGCACTGGAAAGCTGGACGGAGTGGTCCCGCCAGTTTGGATTCCATCTCGCCACCTACAGAATTCAAGGTAACGAGCGGCATCCTTTTTTGTTAGCATCCATCGGGGTGCACACGTACCGTGTGATAGTGAAATTGTTTCCCCGATGCGACGTAGCAACTCTGTCCTACGACGAAATTTTGTCTGCATTAGATGCATATTTCAAAGAATCAGTCAATGTCGTTGCAAAAAGGTATACGTTCTTTCGTACGAAACGTACGGCAGGTCAAACTCATCGGGAGTGGGTTGCAACCTTGCAAGGCCTTACTAGGGATTGTGCTTTTGAGCGTGAATGTGGACTCCCTTATTCAGATACTATGGTGCGTGATGCAATTGCACAGAACGTTTCTGATGTTCGTATAAGGGAACAGATTTTGAAACTAGTCAATCCCTCCCTTCAACAAGTGATAGACATATTGGATCGGCAGGACACACTTGACTTTGCTCAGGAATCGTTTGAATCTTCGCCAGCCGTGTGTCACGTTAACCGGCCCGCCGGGCGAGCTGCTCGAAACAGTAAACAGCCCTCGCGCCTGTCCGCCCAGCCGCGCGTGCCACGCAAGCAGGCAAATGCAGTGCTAAAATCATGCCCGCGGTGCGCTACTAGACATTCGCGTGAGAATTGCCCGTCACGCCAAGCTATTTGCTTTTTCTGTAATAAAAAAGGACATGTTCAGAGTGTTTGCCAGAAAAAGCTCAGATCGGACACTAACAACCATTCCAGGCCCTTTGCTTCTCGCCAAGAATACTCAGGCTCGTGAACCTTCGTCCATGGAAATTCATGTAGTTAATTCCCATCCGCCCAGTGCCACTCTCTCTAACAGTGACTGTGTTCGTCCCACAACTAGTGTGCGTCGACATCGACGGAAATCCCGTCAAGTAGCAAGTGCTTCTGTACCAGTGTCTGTTCACGTTGCACGAGAAAGTCACTCTTGTCGTCAGCAGGACAATAAACTTTTTGTAGATTTGGACGTTCATGGCAACGTGATACCATTCCAGTCCGATACCGGAGCTGCAGTTTCACTGTTCAATCACGACATGTACAAACAACTGGGCAAACCTCCGTTGCGTGCCGCAAATGTTAAGCTAACTACATATTCAGGATAGAAAATTCCTGTCTTAGGACAGTGCAGCCTTCTTGCTACATACAAGGGACAAACAAAACTTGTGTCATTTTACGTTCTTCATTCTTCTTCTGCTGTGAACTTGTTTGGTTTGGATTTATTTCAGTTGTTTAACTTGTCTATAGTCAATCAGGTCCTATCAGAGACCAGACTGTGCCTTCAGCCAGTATTTCTCGTCTATGTGAAGAATTTGCAGACGTTTTTGCACCGGGCCTAGGTTGCGCTAAGAACTATAAAGCACATTTGGAACTGAAAGTAAACGCGCAACCGAAATTTTTCAGATCGTGCAATGTTCCCCACGCATTGCGTGATGAGGTCGCACGAACATTACACGATTTGGAATCACAAGGTGTGATTGAACGTGTGCAGGCTTCTCTCTGGGCATCACCCTTAGTAATTTTGCCAAAACCTTCCGGAAAATTGAGACCTTGTGTGGACTTCAAGGCAACAGTGAATCCACAACTAGTGATTGCAACTTTTCCTTTACCCCGCCCAGAAGATCTTTTTGACAAACTGTGCCCAGGTAAATATTTTTCGAAATTGGACCTAGCAGATGGGTACTTGCAAATACCAGTGGACGACGAATCCTAGCGCGTTTTGGTGGTTAACACGCATCTTGGTTTGTATCGATTCAAAAGACTGCCATTCGGGTTTGCATCCGCCCCTGCATTGTTTCAGCAATATCTGCAAACTGTTTGTGCGTCGGTCCCTACTGCAGCAAACTATCTGGACTATATTGTGATCTCCGGAAAATCGGAAGAAGAACATTTAGCGAATCTCAGAACGTTATTTCAGGTCTTGCGACAAAATGGTCTTCGCTTGCGGAAGGACAAATGTGTGTTTTTTGCTCGTGACTTACCCTATCTGGGACATGTAATCGATGCTCAGGGCATACATCCCAGTCCCGAGCACCTCTGTGCCATACAAGACTTGCCTTCGCCGCAGAATTTGAAGCAGCTACGGAGTGTGTTGGGAAAATTTAATTACTACCATAAATATATGCCACATGCCTCTTCCATTTCAGCTCCGCTTCATCGTTTACGCCGTAAAGGTGTTCCGTTCGTCTGGACGACGGAATGCGAACGCGCCTTTCGCCTGTTGAAATCGGCGTTGCTTTCTAATACTTGCCTTACGCCATTTGATCCCCAGAAACCCCTTTTGTTGATGGCAGATGCATCGGATTTCGGGATTGGTGCTGTGCTTGCGCACAAAGATGGGTCACACGATCGCCCTATTGCCTTTGCGTCCAAATTGCTCTCGTCTGCGCAAAGAAATTATTCACAGATCGAGAAAGAAGCTTTGGCTCTCGTATTTGGTGTTACTAAGTTTCATGATTTCTTGTATGGTCGTCACTTTACCATCATCACAGACCACAAACCTTTGACGTCGCTTTTTCATCCGAACACGCCTGTACCACCACGTACAGCGCAGAAATTCATTCGCTCGTCTATTTTCCTTTCGCAGTACCGCTACGATATCTTGTATCGATCCACTGCTAAGCACGGAAACGCCGATGCGTTGTCCCGTTTCCCTGTTGCTGAGGATAGAGCGTTCGATTCTTCCGAACTTACTTGCATGTTCATTGATTCGGAAACCGATGACGTGGTCGAATCGTTTCCGATTGATTTTCGTCGTGTAGCTACAGCCACAGCTGCTGACCCTGTCCTTGCTACCGTTCTGCGTTTTGTTGCCACGCAATGGCCCTTGTCAAAGTCACGGATCGAGGATCCGTTCGTTCGCCGATTTTTTGCTCACAAGGAGAGACTTTTTGTACGACGTGGTGTTTTGCTGTTGCGTTCTGATAATGATCAGTCCCGGGGCGTGGTCCCACGTTCGTTACAGTCCTCTGTCTTACGGCTTCTCCACCAAGGACATTGGGGTATAGTGCGAACGAAACAACTTGCTCGTCAGCACTGTACTTGGTTCGGAATCGATGCTGCGATTACGAAAATGTGCTCTTCTTGTATGGCGCGTGCCGAACAACAATCCGAACCGCCGCGGAAATTCTTTGCATGGCCGAAAGCCACTTCCCCTTGGCATCGCTTGGACATCGATTTTGCTGGTCCATTCTGGGATGCTCGATGGTTGGTTGTGGTCGATTCTTTCAGTAATTTTCCTTTCGTTGTCCGGATGTCTTCCACGACGTCATCTGCCACCATCCAAGCGTTATCTGCTCTCTTTTGTATTGAAGGTCTTCCACAGGCTATTGTTTCCGACAATGGCCCACAATTCATGTCCGCAGAATTTGTCATTCTGCAAGGCCAATGGTATTCAACATCTGACATCCGCGCCGTTTTCGCCTCAGTCAAACGGTGCCGCTGAACGATTGGTCCGGACTTTCAAGTCACAGATGTTGAAGTTGAAAGAGTCGCATTCTCGGGAGGACGCGTTATTGCTCTTTTTGTCCTCGTATCGCTCTCAGCCCCGAGATGGTCGCTCGCCCGCTGAGTTGCTCCACGGTCGTCCTCATCGAACCTTGATGTCTTTGCTGCATCCGCCGCATCATGTTCCTGTGCAGCGGCAGCCACCTGCTTTTGCTCCAGGTGACGTTGTATACTATCGCAACTATCGAGGTTTACGGCGTTGGCTCGCAGGGCGCATTCTTCGCTGCCTCGGCCGCGCTATGTATCTGGTTATGGGGGCCTCTGGTGAGGTGCGTCGGCATCTCAATCAGCTGCGCCTCTGTCGTCGCACGGGTTCTGCCGCTCGCCGTCTGCTTTCAGCGACGGTGCCGTCCGGTCAGCGCCCTGGGGACCCATCTACTGGCTCGTCTCATCCCCAGGTGTTACCGACGCTGCCTTCCATTTTGCCCCATGGCGACGCGCCTCCGCCGCCGCCGCCGCCGCCGCCGCCACCTCTTCTCCCGCCAGCGCCGCCCGCAGTGGACGCGTCGCTGCAACCGCCGGGCGCCTCCCTGGGTCACCCACCGCGATCGCTTCCCGTGACCAGCTGTCCTCCGACATGGAACTCTTGCCCGCTCCGGACCAGATGTCGTCTTCGCCCGTCGGCTGCCCCACCCCGGTGGAGGTCGAATCTTCGGCCCCTCCTGTCTCTTTACGGGTGCATACACCGCATGTTGGCGTGCACCCTGGACTAGGTTTTCAGGCGTTTCCTAGATCCGCTCGGACCGAATGGCCGGGTGCGGGTGGCACAGCCTCGCCTGTTGTTAGGCTCCCCACCTCGTCGCATACGTCAACATGGGGTCCTCCACACGGCGGGCGGAAGCCTTATCACACAACCGTTCGCCGATTTGCGGGAGAGGAATGAGGTGTCACTGCCAGACACCACACTTGCTAGGTGGTAGCCTTTAAATCGGCCGCGGTCCGTTAGTATACGTCGGACCCGCATGTCGCCACTGTTAGTGATTGCAGACCGAGCGCCACCACACGGCAGGTCTAGAGAGACTTACTAGCACTCGCCCCAGTTGTACAGCCGACTTTGCTAGGAAAGGTTCACTCACAATTACGCTCTCATTTGCCGAGACGATAGTTAGCATAGCCTTCAGCTACGTCATTTGCTACGACCTAGCAAGGCGCCATAGCATTTGATAATTAATATTGTGAAGCATGTGCAGTAACGACAGATGTTCTACAATTGTGGATTAAAGTTAGGTATTACATCCACTACGTACTTTATTTGCTACTATACATTCCCTTAACTGTTCCAGACCTCACGCCAGGCTGCGTGTAATTAAACGCGTGCATTTCGGCCTCCTCTAGCAACACGGTGTTGGCTCTTCTGCCAACACTTCAATATTAATGCACATTAATGTACTGAAGCAGTAGAATATAAATCTTAGATTCACTGGCTTGAAAATCGGGACATTTTGCGTCCCAATTCAGCCTTTTTCGGGATACCGGGACGACGAATGAAGAATCGGGATTCCCCGATTAACCGGGACGTATTGCATTTCTTCTTCGTTTTCCTTCGGGTGATGTGGCATTTTCGTTTGCTGAGCTCCCTTAACTTGATGTTTTCTATGCGTAATCTATCTCACTCGGTATCTCCTCCAGGCGCATCAATTGGTGATGGAGGCCGCAAAATTTAAACACGCCCATAGTTTGTGAATTATTGTCGCGTCTGGACTTCAACAAGTATAAACTCGTAAAAAAAATCCTCCTTGCGTCGTAATGATACACCCAGAAACTGTAGACAGTCATTCATCTCCCACTACATGTTAAACCGTATATCTTCATTAATGGCCTTAAGATGCTCAAGAAAATCCACCAATTTACCGTAGCCATGGAGCCATGGATGGGTCCTCGACTTACGAGGGCTGGAACTTTAATAGTGGCAACTATTTATTTACAGCTCGTACAAAATAGATGTGTGTTCCAAAGTTTCAATTACCTTCAAAGTAGTCGCCAGCATTTTGCATAACCCGTTGCCAGCGATGTGGAAGTCGTAGGATACTCTTAACAGTGCCAGTTGCGTTGACAATTCGAGCGGCGCGTTCAATTGCCGACGAATTTGTAGCAGTTCTGAAGTGAACGCCGTGATGTGTTTCCTTCAGTTTAGAAATCGAGTTGAACTTCCGGGGGCTTAAGTCAGGGGAGTGCAGTAGGTGGTATAGCACTTTAACAGTCCCATGAGTCAGACGTATCAGTACCAGCTTGCACTGTACGTGCTTGAGCATTGTCCCTTAAAGTGATCGTCATATCCTGCAGAAAGTGTCTTCACTTCTATCTTTAAGCTGGTCGTAGGTTTTGTTCCAAAAATGAACAGCATAGAGACAGAAGTGATCACAGTTTTTTCAGGGCCTGACCATCATTTTGCAGGACAATGCTCAAGCACGTACAGCGCAAGCTGTCACTGATTTGTATGACTGATGGGGCTGCTAAGTGCTATACTACCTACTACACTCCCCTGACTTAAGCCCTCGAAAGTTCAACTCGATTTCTAAAGTGAAAAAAACACTTCACCGTATTCGCTTGAGAACTGCTAAAAATTCGTCGGGCAAGACACCGCGCCGCTCGAACTGTCGACACAATTGGCACTGCTAAGAGTATCTTACGACTTCCGCATCGCTGGCAACGGGTTATACACAGTGCTGGCGACTACTTTGAAGGTCAGTAAAACTTTGGAACACATATATATTTTGAACGAGCTGTAAATAAATAGTTGCATAGCTGCCACTGTTGAAGTTCCCACCCTCGTATTTACAGAACACTGTCGGTTTTAAAACTGCAGCGATGAGCGTCGTTTCTTCAGATCCTCAACAAGGAAATTAGCTTCTAGGGGTGGGGGAGAGGTACCAATGGCAACACCGCCAATACTGCTAATCAATAACGTAAGGTGAGGTTAGCACATGTTTCGTTAACTCTCTTACGTCTTCGTCAAACTAGATGCTAATTATTGGTAAATAGTTAACAATGGGTACTTTAGGAAACAAGGAGACGATGTCAAAGCTAACCAGTATGCCGTTATGTTTAAAAATATTTCACCTACTTATAATATCTGTCTTCCTGCGGACGTCTATAGCCGTTCAGCGGTATTTTCACCCGATTTCACTGTTTTTGTTCGACGTTCGTGCTAGCTGGTTCGGGTGATCATCGGTATTCTGCTTCTGTGGCGTCTTTCAGCTTTCCGCCTATTCCTCAGGAGTTTTAGAGCGCTATCACTTTTGAGTTCCACATCAAATGGCACTTCGGCGTGGTTGCACTGACGAAGAGATACTGGAGATGCTCACAAAGACTGTGACAGTGAGTGTGGCATCTTCAATGACTGTAGTGACTATGACGATTGTTCTGAAGTGTCTCGAAGTAGTATCCGTCGATATAGTTCACATAGTAGAGCTCAGCAGACTAGCTCTTCTTCAGATTCTGATGGTGAAGACGAATAGATTTGTAAAAGGCCACGCCTTAGTGACAAATTTGATTGGCTAAAGTTTGATCTCAGTCCAGTACTGCATGCATTTGATGACTCATCTTCAGGACAAAATTGTCAACAAGCACCTGATTCAAGTGTTCTATCCTCTAATGTTGAGAATAAGGGACTATTGGTCCGGAGATGGCACTTCTGAGGACTCCAGTTTTCGGCGAAGTTATGTCACGTAACCGTTTTATGTTACTCTCGAAGATGTTGCGTTTTAGTGCCGATTCTGCCAATCGTGGAGATGACAGTTTGTTTAAAATCCGGAAAATATTTGATGTGGTTCATATGGCGTTCTGCAGTGCGTTTAATCCATACAAAAAGCTCTGTGTCCATGAAAGCCTATTATTGCTCAAAAGTCCGCAGCTCGTGGTCGTGCGGTAGCGTTCTCGCTTCCCACGCCCGGGTTCGATTCCCGGCGGGGTCAGCGATTTTCTCTGACTGGGTGTTGTCTGATGTCCTTATGTTGGTTAGGTTTAAGTAGTTCTAAGTTCTAGGGGACTGATGACCACAGAAGTTAAGTCCCATAGTGGTCAGAGCCATTTGAACCATTCTCCTGAGGTCATTAGTCCCCTAGAACTTAGAACTACTTAAACCTAACTAACCTAACGACATCACACACATCCATGACCGAGGCAGGATTCGAACCTGTTTTTAAGGGGTGTAGATTTGCTGACACGGTGCTTCCTGTAGTTTATTGTTATGAAAATGACCTTCAACTATGGGTACCGCAGTTACGTCTGTCTCACCCGTGACGCAGAGACATTTCACACCATTCTATACTGTGGGGTAAAGTGGTTTTGATTGAATCATCGACACGCCGCGAAGATGGCTCTACTTTCAACAGCCGAAATATCGGAAGATGAAATATTGCACTCCCGGGCGCTCGCCCGAAAGATGATGGAATTTTCTATCCACCAGAAAAGCTTCAAGAAAAACATCGCAGAAATTTTGACCAAAGTATTAGAAAACAATAGCGGCGTCTTCTTTCGGTAGCCGTGTATAGTTCAGTAAGGATTGCTCACTAGGTAACGCTGACTGTGTTACTTCTGCGTCCATATTTTACTCTTCGATCAATCTCGCTAAGTAATTGACATACAACAACAGTATAAAAAAGGATGACCGTAAGTGCTTAGCGATGCTATATGTCTTATGAACAAGTTTATTTACCGTATTCCATTGTGGAAATTGTAATATGTGTCGTATTGGCGACTTCCATAACAAGTCCTGATAAGAAAGTGCTGACAGAAAGTCGTCACACAAGATTATACAGACCAGCTGAATCGATTGGAGACCAATATCTGCTACATATGCTTTTCTTTATTTTCTTACTTGTTTGTAGTTTTAATCTTAAGCCGTCAGATAACTTTGCTTTCAATTAATATACAACAGGTGTGTATAAAATTCCCAAACGTTGCGCCCTTTCACAGTCCTAACATCACACTAGCTTCACCTGCGTGTAAAACACGTAGATACTATACATTAAACACAGACCTACAGATCTTCACAATTAGGGATAAAAGTCTGAAGCGTGCAACATGATATGAGCTAAGTCATTTGTGACTGATTGTGACTACGAAATATTTTCTACTCTCATAGTACGCCCCCTCTCACAAGAAAGTGCTACCAGTCATTTTTCATCTCTTAAGTCGTAGACAAACCGTACCCAATTAACCGATGTGCGTAATATATTGTTAGTTTGTCGTTCGATAATATTGTTCGGTGTTTTTCTGCTTTCACAAACGTCGTCTGTAATCTGATTTCCTGTCACTTTGGCGAAAACTCTCCAAACAAAGAGTCTGCAATTACTGCTTCATCTGTACTAAATTGTAACTTTGTTTTGCAGTAATCCGTCCATTGCCACCGATTCGATGTCACCACAGTGCTCCCAAAGTCTCGTTCCGTCCATCATATGTCTGCCTATATAACACAAGCTGGCAGGCGCCAAAGGTTCAAATGGTTCAAATGGCTCTGAGCACTATGGGACTTAACATCTGAGGTCATCAGTCCCCTAGAACTTAGAACTACTTAAACCTAACTAACCAAAGGACATCACACACAGCCATGCCCGAGGCAGGATTCGAACCTGCGACCGTAGCAGTCGCGCGGTTCCGGACTGCAGCGCCTAGAACCGCGTGGCCACCACGGTCGGCGGAGTCAAAGGCCAGCGACGGAAGATAACTTGGCTGCTGGAAGAACACAGCCGGCGGCGGTGAGTGGAGAGAGAACCACAGGTCTGTGTCGCGCTGCCGAGCAGAAATATAATGAGCCCCGCAGCTGCACGGGCAGATAACGAGCGAAAAATTCGAGAGGAACCATCCGAAGGAAGGAAAGGAGATAGTTTCGTTCTCAAAACATTGCGGTGAATAGAAACCGTAACGCTCGAGCAGACACGAAAGAAAATATTCAGCGGAACTTCTCTCAAGTTACTGAGAGCATATTCCTTGTGTCAACGTTTCATTATTTCAAGCAGACGTTCTTCGCCGTATTTTATTTGTCTTTCTCCTTCGTTATTTTACATTTGCAGCCGCTATTCATCCTCTTTCCCTCATTGTGACACTGTGCAGAATAATGACGCTATATTATTAGTCAAAAGATGAAAAGAATACAGCGTGATTAAAGATATTCAGTCTCAGTCAAATAGTTCGGCATGATGTTCTATTCAGTATTATATTTAACTGGAAAGTTATACCAACATTGCAAAGACGGGACTTGCCTAATTTTCCAGAAGCTACTCAGTTTAACAGCAGCTCATTACTATGGCAACTATTATTTTCTTGCTGCGCCCGTCGGCTGGTGCTGTTAACTCCAGTACCTGATTTTTGCTTTCCTAGGTACGGGGATTGTTCTCCAGCCTGGATGTAGTAGGAAGAGCTTCCTTTAATCCCTCTAAATCGGTGCTGGTCGGGGCCGACCACTCTGTTTTCAAGAGCGAGTAATTTCCACAGGATGGCCCGTTATTCCAAACACTAACTGGCAAATGTGCTTCTAGAAGCCTCGTCAGGGAGAACAGCGTGTTCTATGAGCATTAGCAGGAAACAGTCAATAGAGGTACGTACCTTCTTATATGACCGCTGACTGACCTATAGGCCGGAATGTTAAACCAGTTTCGTGGAGCAGTTTTGGAGGTCGCGAAGTCCGAAGTCTTGCGAGGATATGGCGGAAGCAGGGGGCACTGTGGGCACGAGATGAACTAGTTATATCGTCGCTCCTGGGTGTTGTGTGCTGTCCTTAGGTTAGTTAGGTTTAAGTAGTTCTAAGTTCTAGGGGACTTATGACCACAGCAGTTGAGTCCCATAGTGCTCAGAGCCATTTGAACCATTTATATCTTCGCTCGTGTGAAACTTGGGGTACCTCATCTTTATTGACGAATAAAGTTGTTCCTCTCCTACAAAACTTGTTACTGTGGTTTTCAGTCCGAAGACTGGACTGATAAACTACTGGCAATTAAAATTTCTACGCCACGATGACCTGCCACAGACGCGAAATTTAACCGACAGGAAGAAGATGCTGTGATATGCAAATGATTAGCTTTTCAGAGCATTCTCACATGGTTGGCGCCGGTGGCGACACCTACAACGTGCTGACATGAGGAAAGTTTCCAACCAATTTCTCATACACAAACAGCAGTTGACCGGCGTTGCCTGGTGAAATGTTGTTATGATGCCTCGTGTAAGGTGGAGAAATGCGTACCATCACGTTTCCAACTTTGATAAAGGTCGGATTGTAGCCTATCGCGATTGCGGTTTATCGTATAGCGACATTGCTTCTCGCGTTGGTCGAGATCCAGTGACTGTTATCAGAATATGGAATCGGTGAGTTCAGGAGGGTAATACGCAACGCCTCGTATCACTAGCAGTCGAGATTACAGGCATCTTATCAGCATGGCTGTAACGGATAGTGCAGCCACGTCTCGATCCCTGAGTCGACAGATGGGGGCGTTTGTAAGACAACAACCATCTGCACGAACAGTTCGACGACGTTTGCAGCAGCACGGACTATCAGCTCGGAGACCATGGCTGCGGTTACCTTTGACACTGCATCACAGACAGGAGCGCCTGCGATGGTGTACTCAACGACGAATCTGGGTGCACGAATGGCAAAATGTCATTTTTTCGGATGAATCCAGCTTCTGTTTTCAGCATCATGATGGTCGCATCCGTGTTTGGCGACATCGCGGTGAACGCACATTGGAAGCGTGTATTCGACATCGCCATAGTGGCATAAGACCTGGTGTGATGGTTTGGGGTGCCATTGGTTACACGTCTCGGTCACCTCTTGTTTGCATTTACGGAACTTTGAACAGTGGACGTTACATTTCAGATGTGTTAGGACCTGTGGCTCTACCCTTCTTTCGATCCCTGCGAAACCCTAAATTTGAGCAGGATAATGCTCGACCGCATGTTGCAGCTCCTGTACGGGCCTCTCTGGATACAGAAAATGTTCGACTGCTGCCCTGGCCAGCACATTCTCCAGATCTCTCGCCAATTGGAAACGTCTGGTCAATGGTGGCTGAGCAACTGGCTCGTCACAAGACGCCAGTCACTACTCTTGACGAACTGTGGTATCGTGTTGAAGCTGCATGGGCAGCTGTACCAGTACACGCCATCCAAGCTCTGTTTGACTCAATGCCCAGGCGTATCAAAGCCGTTATTACGGCCAGAGGTGGTAGTTCTGGGTACTGATTTCTCAGGATCTATGCACGCAAATTGCGTGAAAATGTAATCACATGTCAGTTCTAGTATAATACGTTTGTCCAATGAATACCCGTTTATCATCTGCATTTCTTCTTGGTGTAGCAATTTTAATGACCAGTAGTGTATATCTCTCCACGGTAGTCTATTCTGTACCAGCCCCTTCTTCGCTCTGTAACTATTGTGACCTACATCCATATTAACCTGATTGGTACATACGTGCCTACGTCTTCCTCTATAATTTTCCCCCACACTTCCATCCATTACCACATTCACGATTCCTCGATGCTTGAGGATGTATCTTATCTTCTTCAGTAACCTTACGCCAAAAATTACTTTTTTTCCTCGATTCGGTTGACAATCTCCTCATTAGCTACTCAACCTATCCATGTAATTTTCAGCTTTCTTCTGTAGTGTCACGTATCGGAAGTACATTCAATTCTTGTTTGAACGAATTTGTCGTCCAAAAATGTCACATCTGTAGAAGGCTACACTCCAGATAAATACCTCCAGAAAAACTTCCTAATATTTAAATCTGTATTCGATGCTAACAAATTCCTCTTTTTCACAAATGGCGTTTCTTGTTATTGTGAGTAGCCATGTTATAGCAACTGTACTTCGGCCAAATAGTAAAACCCACTTATTACTTTTAGTTACTCATTTCCTACGCTAATTTTTTGTGCCTCAGTTCACCTATTTTGACTGCATTCTGTTACCTTCATTTCAATATTCCTGATGATCATCTTATAAAACCTTTTCAATACAATATTCATTCCGTTCAACTACCCTTCCAAGTCGTTTGCCCCCTCTTTCAGAATTACGAGGTGATCGACAAACCGCCATGTTCTATTTCCTCTACGTTTCCGTATTTCTCTTTCGTTTCTTTTGCTACTTGTTCAGTGTACAGATAGAATAGCAGCTTCGGATAGCGTACAACACTGTCTCACTCATTTCTACACCACTGATTCCTTTTCATATCCTTCGGCTCTCAGGTTTTCGGTCTGGTTTCCTCGCAAGTTGTAAATAGCGGTTCACTCCCTGCTATCTTTAGTACTTCAGAGAGTTTCTCCATTTAACATTTGCAAAAGCTTAAGTTGCAGCAAGAAGTCGCGCAGGAGGCCTGCAAAGATTATGTAAACTCTGAGCAGGTCTAATGTAGATAACGCTCGTTTCGCAATACTTCCGTCAAAAGTGGCGTCATTTGGACGTCACACGCTATATCGACGACCGTATGGTCGGCTATCGAGTTTCGTTAGCGTACGGTACCGGACTTTAATGAGACTTCATGAGCGCGTACCGGAGAGTTACAAAAAACACGCCATTCTTTATTATAATTATTGCCCTAATAAAATATCACTTAATGATTTATAGACAGTTAATGCCTTCGCACAAGAGTGCTCTCCCAGGAGTGAGTTATTATCGTCAATTATTTACAAATTAAGCATGACACTAGCTTGCAGCAGATGATAACTGACACAGGAGACAAGCGTCACATGCTAAGTGCTAACGCAACGGGTAACATCGTGGTTGCTGAAATTGAAAGTTGTGGTCTTGTACCCTGTCACAAGCGAATATACATTTTTTTTGTGTTAGCGCTGTTAATACGTTCCGAGATTTTCTTATGAATGTAATACAAGTGTGTTCTGCAATAAACGATGTTATTTACATTCCGTCTAATTTGAGAACGAAGGGTGAAATAAATATTATCAATTTCAGAGTGTGTGGTTTGGTAGGAACCTGAGAGGAGAGTTTAAATTGCTGCGACTATAACAACAAACAATAACATTCATATTCTTTCTTCTCATAAATAATGGGCTTCTTATCTCCAAATATGTGGCGATTTCCAAGTGTATGGTTAGGTAGAATTCCAAGAGGGCAGCTTAAACTGCTGTGAGTGAAACGTGAAGTAGTAACGTTCAGATACTTCCTTGTCACAAATATTTCGCTGTTTATTTCCGAATATGTGGGACTTCCGTGTGTGTGGTTATCATGGACGTTTTTGTAACTCCATGGTGGTTAGATACAAAGTCGACAGTCGATCGTGCGGTCGTCGATATTGCGTGTCACGTCAAAATCACATCACGTTTGTGGGACCTGTTGCAAAACGCGCATTACCCTTCTAATATCATCTCTCCTTTTGATCGCTAAAAGTCAACAGATTATTTATTGTTGGAAGTTACATATGCCAGGGTACCCCAACATCAGGAAAACCAGCCAAATGAAAGGTAACTGACATGAAACTACAAGTACTATGTGCACGAGACATTAGGAGTAAAAATATCATAAAAACTAACTACAAATATATGGAATCATGTACCTTACTTCTATGATTCTAGCAAGATTAAAAGTCTACGTTAAAAGAAGACGGAAAAATGAATAATATAATTAGTGGCAGAAAAAATGTAAAGATAGTAGAAGCATCTCTCTGTAAAAAAAATTAAAAATAACAAATGTATAAATAAAAGTATATCAATAAAGGACATGATCTGTTCCACGGCGCCGGCCGAAGTGGCCGTGCGGTTAAAGGCGCTGCAGTCTGGAATCGCAAGACCGCTACGGTCGCAGGTTCGAATCCTGCCTCGGGCATGGATGTTTGTGATGTCCTTAGGTTAGTTAGGTTTAACTAGTTCTAAGTTCTAGGGGACTAATGACTTCAGCAGTTGAGTCCCATAGTGCTCAGAGCCATTTGAACCATTTGTTCCACGGCCGGTAGGAATAGGACAGTATAAGGACTGTTAAACGTTATGCATCTTACATTACTGCTTTGATTTTGGTAAACGTTCTTATATATATTTTAAATTTATGTGCTGAACATTAATATTGCTGTTGCAGTGGCACTTAATTCAGTTAATATCTTTGAATCCATGCCTAATGCTTCTCCCCTCCCCCACCACATTTCTTAGTTTTAGACATATTTTTGTCAGCGCCCCTTCCTACCCTGAAACTGCTATAAATTCACTTTTATCCTTCAACTATGTGGTGTATTAACCCACAAATCGACAGTGACTATTCCTTCTGTGCTTTTGTTATAAGCTTAGTCCTGTCAGCATCTTTAATTACGTTAATAATGCATATTATACTTCACAATGTCATATACTTCACTATTTTCTGCATTTTTTTTAGTAATGTAGCTCCTTAACTCGATTCAGATACTTCTCCCCATAGCAGATGTCTTCCGCCACCCTCGTTTTCCCAGTTCTGATTTATATGTTTTTATTATTTATTATAGAATCGTATGTTATTCTTTCTTCTCGTTTGGTTGAATTGGACCATGCTCTATGGTACTGCTCTCACCTGCATGAATTATAATTGCTTTGTGATTGTCCTAATATGTTTCCTCCTTGTCCCCTCTTATTATCGTTTCAACCAGGTCCGAAATGAATAACGTAGTTTATTAGTGTGCCTTTCAATATAAATTTTGATTCTTGTTTTCAATATACCTATAAGGTATATTGAAATTTCCACGTCTACTTTTAATACAAACTTTTATCGCCACTAAAACCAAACAATTTTGCCACCTATTGGCATGTACATGAAGTTATTTTTTGAAACAGCTGCCAACCATCAATCGAACACCGTTGTCGAAAAAATTATAATGTGATACAATACTATGTTAAAACATTTTTATGCGCTATGTAAATTTAATTTAGTAACGGATAAAGTTTTATTCCTTCCATTATTTGGAGGGGGGCGGGAGTAAATTTTAGCATATGGCGATACCTCTTGATGAGTAGATTATGACAGCGATATTAATTTCTAAATTTAGTCCAGTAGTTGCGATCAAGAACCAAGAGGAAACCGAAAGACAAGAGATAGAAAAGACACAGAAAACGATAGAGTAATGCATGGACTAAAGAGAGCAGAAGACTATTGGGCAACCAGTAAATCGCAGAAAGTCGTTATTACGGTTAAATCCTTAAATGTACTGCTATTTTGTTTGGCCCTCCCACCTAATTTTCAACATTCTTTTGAAGCACTATGTTTCAAAAGTGTCTGGCGCAGTTGTTAGACCGGTTACTGCTACTACAATGGCAGATTATCAAGATTTAGAAATGAGTTCGACCATGGTGTTACACTTGAGGCACGAGCGATAGCACACCAGCACCTCCGAGGTAGCGATTTCAGGAGTGTATCGTGAATATCAGGAATCTGCTAAAACTTAAAATCTCCGACATCGCTGCGACCGAAAAAAGATCCTGCAAGAACGGGATCGACGACGACTGAAGAGAATCTTTCAACGTGACAGAAGTGTAAGCTTTCCGCAAATAGCTGCAGATTTTATTGTTTGCTCATTAACAACTATCAGCGTGTGAATCAGGCCGTCAGACTACCGGTATTAATACCCAGACTTGAATTTGCGGCACTACATTGATCAGGCTGTTTGCACCATGCGTCTTCAACCGAGAACTCTAGCGCAGCCTGCCACGGAGTCGGCTCAGTTGAAAGGGTACAGTACCGCACGACATTGAAGATAGGTACAACATACTTCATTATTTTTGTTAGAACAACACTTTTTTTTTGTAAAATAACTCAATTTCAATTAATACAGCGAAGCCAGATACCAGTGTGGGAAAGAATGACAATTTATTTATTTAATTGGTCACATGTGCACTCCCACAAAGTAAATCCATACATCCAGTTTGGTGAGATCTTTGAAATGAATGAATGAATGGTCGTCTGCTAACCGCAGATAGTGAATGTGAATATATGATCATCTTTGAGACGATCCTTTGGCCACCTTTGGTGGGACCAAAGAGATGAAATTTACCAGAGCTTTGAGCGCCTGAAATGTGGCTGACCAATACGATAGCAAGGTGCGTCCCCCACCTCGACAGAGATGGGAGAGGACCTAGAGAACGGATATGTTTCAGCACTCTGCCGCTGGATCTTGAGCTGTTAAGACCTGTTTTAGTTGTGCTCCGTAATGACGAAAGAGTGGAGACATGGTATGCATGTGGAATATTTAAGAGTAGTTTGAAATACTAATTTCTCTATTTCAGGAACTTTTGTGGGGAGAATTAAATGTCAGTCAGGTAATATTAATGGGATTGTAGGAATCTTCGGAAGTGACCAACCGTCACAATGAAACTACGTGTAGCAATAAGTTGAAATACTTCCGTGTGCTTAAGTTAAGCTGAATTACTAGCGTGTGTACAAGAAGTTGAAATATTTAAGAAATAGCGTGTGTACCATAAGTTGAAATATTTAAGAAATGGCGTGTGCAGGACTTGAAATTAGAGACGAGTACTTCCACGTGGTGAGTACTGTGTGAGTCTCAATCTGTATATGAGACAAAGGATAAAGGGAAGTACTCGTCCATGGTATCAGTTGAGGACTCGCGTGTGTGATGTTCTTAATATTACTTTGCGTGATATGATTCCATGTGACGTTTGATTCAAACTCTGAGAGAGAAGCAAGGTGAGTCGGCCGTCTATCCAGCAACTCCACTTGGCTTGCATTGCACAGGAAGACGTGCAAATATCTCCAGAGTTCATAGTAGGAAAGCAGAATTACAAAGTGGGGCAGTGTCGTGTGAAACTGGGATAAATACTAATTGAAGTGGGAAAGCTGAAAGTGATAATGTTGTGACTATTCTCTGTGTAGTATTTCATGTTGTAGTGTGGTGTATGTCATGTAATTTGGGTATGTATGGTTTGCATGGGAGAGTAGCGAGGTAGTTTCAAAAGATTAGTGGGTTATGCTTGTTCCTTTGGTACCGCTCGGTCTGGAGGAAAGTTTCGTGATGATCATTGTGAGAGTCGAAGTGTGAGGTATAATAAAAGATCCACCATCCTATCCAGAATGTGCACTGTAGTGTGAAAAATAATTACGAGATCATAATATAGAGATTCACCATTGTAAAGCCATTCCCACTGGGCGGAATTTCTCATGTGTTATTGTTGTCGGTTATAGAATTTGTGTTTAGGTTAGAGAATTTATCGGAATAAATAAGATAGTGAAAAGAAAAAGATTGATGGACTCTTCCTTCGAATTGTATGTTGTCAGAATGTCCCGAATTTATCATGTGTGCGCCATTCATATTTAGTGCGGTGGCCACGTGTTGACAAAAGCCGTTAAATAAAAAGGGAAGGAAAATGTGGTATTGCCAGTGCGTAGTGTACAGTCAGAGTTCTGTAAATTACTGATAGTCAGATGCGTGTTTCCGTTGCGTATTAATCATATAGGAGGATAACTTGTAACTTAAGTGTGAGTACTAGAGTTCATGTTACTCGATAAATTAAGAATGAATCCACTCGCTTGGCAGACCACTCATCTTGCAGGCCTGTCTACTTGATGCCACAGTATGAGCAAGGCATGTGGATGCCTCTCACAGTGACTCTCTCTCTGTATGAACTTAGAATTATATATTAATACCTTCAGCAGCTGACGGCCGTTCATATATACACTCCTGGAAATGGAAATAAGAACACCGTGAATTCATTGTCCCAGAAAGGGGAAACTTTATTGACACATTCCTGGGGTCAGATACATCACATGATCACACTGACAGAACCACAGGCACATAGACACAGGCAACAGAGCATGCACAATGTCGGCACTAGTACAGTGTATATCCACCTTTCGCAGCAATGCAGGCTGCTATTCTCCCATGGAGACGATCGTAGAGATGCTGGATGTAGTCCTGTGGAACGGCTTGCCATGCCATTTCCACCTGGCGCCTCAGTTGGACCAGCGTTCGTGCTGGACGTGCAGACCGCGTGAGACGACGCTTCATCCAGTCCCAAACATGCTCAATGGGGGACAGATCCGGAGATCTTGCTGGCCAGGGTAGTTGACTTACACCTTCTAGAGCACGTTGGGTGGCACGGGATACATGCGGACGTGCATTGTCCTGTTGGAACAGCAAGTTCCCTTGCCGGTCTAGGAATGGTAGAACAATGGGTTCGATGACGATTTGGATGTACCGTGCACTATTCAGTGTCCCCTCGACGATCACCAGTGGTGTACGGCCAGTGTAGGAGATCGCTCCCCACACCATGATGCCGGGTGTTGGTCCTGTGTGCCTCGGTCGTATGCAGTCCTGATTGTGGCGCTCACCTGCACGGCGCCAAACACGCATACGACCATCATTGGCACCAAGGCAGAAGCGACTCTCATCGCTGAAGACGACACGTCTCCATTCGTCCCTCCATTCACGTCTGTCGCGACACCACTGGAGGCGGGCTGGACGATGTTGGGGCGTGAGCGGAAGAACGGTGTGCGGGACCGTAGCCCAGCTTCATGGAGACGGTTGCGAATGGTCCTCGCCGATACCCCAGGAGCAACAGTGTCCCTAATTTGCTGGGAAGTGGCGGTGCGGTCCCCTACGGCACTGCGTAGGATCCTACGGTCTTGGCGTGCATCCGTGCGTCGCTGCGGTCCGGTCCCAGGTCGACGGGCACGTGCACCTTCCGCCGACCACTGGCGACAACATCGATGTACTGTGGAGACCTCACGCCCCACGTGTTGAGCAATTCGGCGGTACGTCCACCCGGCCTCCCGCATGCCCACTATACGCCCTCGCTCAAAGTCCGTCAACTGCACATACGGTTCACGTCCACGCTGTCGCGGCATGCTACCAGTGTTAAAGACTGCGATGGAGCTCCGTATGCCACGGCAAACTGGCTGACACTGACGGCGGCGGTGCACAAATGCTGCGCAGCTAGCGCCATTCGACGGCCAACACCGCGGTTCCTGGTGTGTCCGCTGTGCCGTGCGTGTGATCATTGCTTGTACAGCCCTCTCGCAGTGTCCGGAGCAAGTATGGTGGGTCTGACACACAGGTGTCAATGTGTTCTTTTTTCCATTTCCTGGAGTGTATATGTCAATGGGGACAGGTGAAAATGTTTGCCATGACCGGGACTCGAAGCCAGGATCTCCTACTTACATGGCAGATGCTCTACCAATCTGAGTCACCAAGGGCACAGAGCATAGTGCGACTGCAGGGACTGCCTCATGCACGCCTCCCGCGAGAACCACCATGAGATCTAGACTCCAACTGACCTAGTACACACATTACTGCCGCCAGAGGGTACTGTTATCCTTCCTCTGATCTAATCCCAGATCGTAGCCTGTAGAGGGAAAATCGCACCAAAATGACTTGGGCTGCGATGGGCTGCTGGAGATAGTAACGAAGGAGTGCACTCTATTTATTTTGTAATATTTTATTTAGCCATTGAGTATATATATCACACTCACCCAAAAGACTAGCTCTAATGTGCCTGGCGTCACGATACACAGTCTACAGACACACAAACAACTAATAATATACCGAAATAATTTAAGTACAGACATTCAAATTCCTTCTTAATAATTCAGCACAGTCATGTGTAGACACGCTCAGCACTCCTAAAATGTCCAAGTAACACATAGCACAGCCTACAGACCTGTTCACAAAATAATGCAATCAACACATGCAAGCACCCTCCACTATCCCCTGTTCAGTAGAGCGCACAGGAGGCTACTGACAGCCACTAGGGCGCTACAGTCATGGACTGTGCGGCTGGTTCCCGCGGAGGTTCGAGTGCTCCCTCGGGCATGGGTGTGTGTGTTTGTCCTTAGGATAATTTAGGTTAAGTAGTGTGTAAGCTTAGGGACTGATGACCATAGCATTTAAGTCCTATAAGATTTCACACACATTTGAACGTTTTTGAACATACAAACTACCATACATATCGTCAAATACGGAAATTCTCTTACTACAGGACACACAGTCATCCTCTCTAGTAATGCCATAACATAAACCATAATAACTTTACAATGCAATATATACACATCATACACGACGTAAGCCACACTAACTTTACAGTACGATATATACACACTTTACACAAACAGTACAGTTATCTTTTATATCTGTACAGCACCAAAAAATTATATTAAGCCTACACTCACACAGGCTATATGTCACCATGCTCTCCAGTCCTAGGGAAACACCTACAGCCTTTTCTCCTTTCTACAGATGTGACATTCAGCGCCATACAAAATCATCCCTTTTACATCAAACCACCCTCAGCGGCCAAAGTCGATGTCTGAACTCTACTGCCCATTCGAGATCGTTTCCCCTAGCCACAAATGCCTTACAGCTACTACTCCGAACCTGCTCGCTTCTCTACAGACATCTCCACACTTGGAGATTACAAGAACAAACATATTTTCGCATTGTTCACCATAATATTATACCAGTTTCACCGTACTTCTCGATATCAAGCACTAGGCGGCCTCCTACCGATCGCTACCACAACATAATTCCAAGATATAGACAGTAAATTATTTATATACAAACTCCAAACTTTATCTAGGTGCAGCGTACTGTTAACCGCTCAGTAACTAGAAACAAATAGACCAAACTCTCGAATACCGAAGTCGGTCATCTAACATATTCCAAACTGCAAACGTGAATCATTCCCACCACAGGTCATGCATAAAGGAATTATTCCACAAAACCGGTCACATATATCTTTCATCATTACACTTACAATTAAATGTTACGATCATGATCACAATAGAATGGCATTCGACAATGAGGTAAGTATCGCAAATACACCCCGTTGCTGGCAGTGGCTCTGGAAATACAAGTTTCACTACCTATCTTATCACTTGACATACTCTTCCCTTTGTTATCGCAGTACTCCAAGTCAAATCCATAGCGCCTTACGACTGGACACTGTCATATCCGTTCCACAAACATTTACTTCAAAAATGGCTCTGAGCACTATGGGAGTTAATTTCTGAGGTCATCAGTCCCCTAGAACTTATAACTACTTAAACCTAAATAACCTAAGGAAATCACACACATCCATGTCCGAGGCAGGATTCGAACCTGCGACCGTAGCGGTCGCGCGGTTCCAGACTGTAGCGCCTAGAAACGCTTAGCCACCCGTGCCGGCAACACATACTTTATAAACCTGATGCTCAGATGCGAACAGATCTCGCATCCCGTAATACTAAGTATAAGACTTCGTCAATAGATGATAGCCGACGATAGTAAATAATACTGACTGAAAATCAACGATGGGTCTGCATGGCTCTTAGTTTTCTTTCTGCAACCACTGTGTCTTAGAAAGGGAAACATAATCCGCCAGATGTTAAAAAAAAAAGAAAAACCCGCCCGCAACAACTAGTGCATGTTACTGTCACAAGCGGTCTTATTTCTATAGGTGCACACAAGTATCTACGTTAAGAAGCTATACCCCCTGTTCGAATCTAGATACGACATGACCTCTGAATGAGGTGGTTTTTTCCCTACAAATACCGTGACGATGATCGTAGGAATGCCTATTATCCGTCCACGATGCAACCTCGTAATAAAATAACTGAACTTCGGAAGCGATTCGGCTAAGGAACGTGGTATGTAAGTAGTATTTGCGACTCCCTCACATTACCCTAACTAGGTAATTCCATAGTATTTGTGGCGCATTCTCTCTCGATACCATATCAGAGCTTCGGCTATACAGGGCGGACCATTGATAGTGACTGGGCAAAATATCCCACGAAATAAGCGTCAAACGAATAAACTACAAAGAACGAAACTTCTCTAGCTTGAAGGGGGAAACCTGATGGCGCTATGGTGGACCCACTAGATGGCGCTGCCATAGTGTCAAACGGATATCAACTGCGTTTTTCTAAATATAAACACCCATTTATAATTACTTATTCATGGAGTGCATAAACAAAAATGAATGTTTTAGTTGGACCACTTTTTGCGCTTTGTGATAGATGGCGCTGTAATAGTCACAAACATATGGATCACAATTTTAGACGAACAGTTGGTAACTGGTAGGTTTTTTAAATTAAAATACAGAACGTAAGTACATTTGAACATTTTATTTCGGTTGTTCCAATGTGATACATGTACCTTTGTGAACTTACCATTTCTGAGAACGCATGCTGTTACAGCATGATTACCTGTAAATACCACATTAATGCAATAAATGCTCAAAATAATGCCCGTCAACTTCAATGAATTTGGCAATACATGTAACGACATTCCTCTCAACAGCGAGTAGTTCGCCTTCCGTAATGTTCGCACATGCATTGACAATGCGCTGGCACATGTTGTCAGGCGTTGTCAGTGGATCACGATAGCTAATATCCATCAACTTTCCCCACAGAAAGAAATCCGGGGTCGTCAGATCCAGTGAAGGTGCGGGCTATGGTATGGTGCTTCGACGACCAATCCACCTGTCATTAAATATGCTATTCAATACCGCTTCAACCGCACGAGAGCTATGTGCCCGACATCCATCATGTTGGAAGTACATCGTCATTCTGTCATGCAGTGAAACATCTTGTAGTAACATCGGTAGAACATTACGCAGGTAATCAGCATACATTGTACCATTTAGGCTGGCATCGATAAAGTGGAGGACAATTATCCTTCCTCCCATAATGCCGCACCATACATTAACCCGCCAAGGTCGCTGATGTTCCACTTGTCGCAGCCACCGTGGATTTTTCGTTGCCCAATAGTGCATATTATGCCGGTTTACGTTACCGCTGTTGATGAATGACGCTTCGTCACTAAATAGAACACGTGCAATAAATGTGTCATCGTCCTGCAATTTCTATTGTGCTCAGTGGCAGAACTGTGCACGACTTTCAAAGTCGTCGCCATGCAATCCTGGTGCATAGAAGTATGGTACGGGTGCAATCGATGTTGATGTAGCATTCTCAACGCCGCCGTTTTTGAGATTCCCGATTCTCGCGCAATTTGTCTGCTACTGATGTGCGGATTAGCCGCGACAGCAGCTAAAACACCTACTTGGGCATCATAATTTGTTGCAGGTCGTGGTTAACGTTTCACATGTGGGTGAACGCTTCCTGTTTCCTTAAATAACGTTACTATCCGGCGAACGGTCCGGACACTTGGATGATATCGTCCAGGATACATAGCACGCACCCGTTGGGTATTTTGATCACAATAGCCATACATCAACACGATATCGACCTTTTTCGCTATTGGTAAACGGTCCATTTTAACACGGGTAATGTATCACGAAGCAAATGCCGTCCGCACTGGCGGAATGTTACGTAATACCACGTACTTACGGGTAAAAAATGGGGGTTCCTATTTAAAAAAACGCAGTTGATATCCGTTTGACCTAAGGTAGCGCTATCTAGCGGGCCAACCATAGCGTCATCTAGTTTCCGCCTTCAAGCTAGACGAGTTTCGTTCTTTGTAGTTTTTTCGTTTTATGCTCATTTCGTGAAATATTTCGCCCTGTCACTATTAATGGACCACCCTGTATACCACCACACTCGACCATGGAATCAAAAAGAAAGTTCGTGTCACTCTTGTGAGTCCGTTCCTGAGATATTTTTCGCTCTTTTGTGGGAAGTGCTGTAGTCTTTGACCACGAGCAGCTTCAGTAGTTATTAAATCCAGTTGAATATGTCTCTAAACGGATTTTCAAAAAAATTGCTGCTCAGTAGTTTTCTTCAGTCTCGCGACGTATGCACTAAAAATAAATAAATAAAGTGATCGTGGCACACCTGTGAAACCCTTCAGTCGTCCTCCTTTACTCTGAAACATCTGCGTGCATAAACAAATTAGGTAAAGTTTTTAACACCTCAATACATTTGCAAATGTTGCTTCAAACAATTTGTTTCAACTTCACTCGCTCACAAAAGACTGCACTTTCTTCCCAGGAGCACGTGGAATGAAATACATTACGACAAAATACACTCGAAGAAAAGAAAAACATCGCTAAAATATATGTGCGCAAATGCACCGCGTCGAAACTGCGAAGACGATCTTGCAAGATATTCTTAAATAGAGTATGACAGTAGTTTGCGACACGAGACACGGTCGTAACTGGGGTACTCGCAAAGTGCAGCGCGTCTGTCAGCGGCCGCACATCGCCACAGAGTGTTGTGCAGAATCGAAGCGCGGTTTTTTTAGCCGGCTCCAGGATTGCATGCAAACCATGGTCGTCACCAACATTTCATGCGAGCTCAGACCAGCATTCATATGCAGGTGGGGTAGAATGTCGCATTCCAATTGGCTCTCTGGTTAATATGACGGGTGGAGGGGGTGGAAGTTGGATAAACCCTGGGCATGGTGCAGTCGCTCTCATTCTGCTATTGCCCGTGGCAGGGTAAACTCGACTGTGTTGTTCTTTCGCGTGTTTGTGTGTGTGTGCTTGTGCTTGTGTGAGTGCTACCAGTTTATTTGAAAAAAAAAAAAAATGAAGCGATCGGCGGCGATAACTGGCAGTGACAGTGCCAGTGGCGGCAAACACCCGAGGCAATGGGAATCATCAGGTAAACATGTATTTAATTTCATAGAATGCGGTCGTGTTTCGCGGTGTTTATTTTCGTGAAAGATATCGCAGCATCATTTTCAGATCCAGGTGGTAATTTTTTTCTTGTTGTTTCAGCGTACATACGTAAATCGTAGAAGAGCTGGAGACAGAGGTCCAACAGCGGCGGCAATATCATCGTAAGTAGTATATACATTTTTCATCGTTTACATAACATATTGTTGTTGCTGTAGATGACTTCGAGGATCGAGGCAGGTCACCGTTACTTCATTCTTCAATTCACAAAGAAATTAGTATTGTTTGAGTACATATACCCATCAATTTTTTTTTCATCTCCGTAGTAATGTGTAAACATTATTAACTTTCATCGTATATATAACGTGGTGTACGATCTTTGTTGTTGTAGATGATTTCCTGGCATACGAAGAAGGTGGAGATATACAGGCACCATCACAGATCTCATTTGAGTATATAGTCTGAAAAAAATATTTTTGTCTCCATAGTTTTCCGTGTATGTGTTTTTATTACTATATCATTATGTTGTAGCTGATAAAGGGGACCTGGATAGATGGATCTTCCCAAATTCATTCGAGGACGAAATGCCACAGTGGGTGGAGCAGGGGAGGAAGACCGTCGTCGTGAGGAGACGAAGGAGATGCCAAGGAGCCGGAGTGAAACAGGGAATATATGCCCACTCTGCTTTCAAATAATCAGTATTCTTTCTTTTCTTGCAGCAGCAGTGACGCCAAGAGATGTCTAGAACGTTGTACTTAAGTTTTTTTGTTTTTTCATTATTCTGCAGCGGCTGCGTCAGGGGGGGGGGGGGGAATTCATGCAATACGGCGTAGCTCGGGTACTGTGGGGGGCGAAGCCTATAACATCGAAACGAGGTCCTGTGCGGCGTGCTTTACCAGCAAGGGCGCCGCTGGTCCCCAAGCGGGAAGCCCCCGCCCCTGTCCCCGCCGCAACCGCCCCCAAAACAGGACCGCTCTGGCGTCCATGGAGCGCTCACTCTCAGGCTAGCGGCTCAGGGCTGCCACAGTCAGGCTGCTCGCAGTGGACCCATTCCGCCGTGTCTCCTCTTGCTCCTCCATCACGTGCTCTCCAATCTAGTGAGGTACAGCATATACCCCTCTCAACACATCACCGCAAGAAGTAGCTTCGCCAGCTGCAGTAGTCTTAGTTATGGCATTAATAATAGAGATGATCCTGTGGCAAGTGGGCGTTACCTCTCCAGTACATTTAGTGAAGGACATCAGGTCTGTGACATCATACCACAGTTAGAATACTCGGTGATGGCAGACGTTTTCGAGGAGAGAATCTCGTTCAAGAGGATGGAGAATCCGGCAAGAAAGTACCGCGACCCTGTCGTGTTTCTAAAGGTGTGCCTTCCTATCATGGAAAAGGAGCTCTTGAAGATAGTCAATGATCCGCGGTATCCCGACCATTAAATACAGTGCTGTGCTCTGCGTCGAACTGTCGCATCCCCCCCCTCCCCCCCCCCCCCCCCCCCCCGCCGCTGCCACCCAAGTTATTTCTGGCATTGAAGACACAAGTCTTCATTATCTTTGTGGAGAAAACGGCGTGACAGCGCGGAACACGTCAAGCGCCGAGTGGTTTCATACACATGCCGTCACTGCTATACTGGCCCGTTTTTCCAAGATGGAAATGAAAGGGTCAACGAAAGCACTCAGACGAATACTACACCTGAACATCAGTACACATGTCTATGATCCGGTAAACGGAGTGTCCAGCTACCTTAAGATATAGCTAGTGAGTAGACATGTAGTAATGTCAAAAATGGAAAGGATCAGGCTTGTTTTGCGTGGTCAATCCTGGCTTGCGAAAGAAATATTGAAGAGAATCCAGAGTGCGCAAATCGATATGGTAGATACCTTGGCGGGTGTTGTAACTTGGATGGTATACAGATCTCCAGCAAGATCCTGGACATACCTAAATTTGATGCGCAGAATATCGGAATATCGGTTCATGTTTATGACCCGGAGCAGAAAAGCAAGCCAGATGAGTAGGCAAATGGTTCAAATGGCTCTGAGCACTATGGGACTTAACATCTGAGGTCATCAGTCCCCTAGAACTTAGAACTACTTAAACCCAACTACCTAAGGACATCACACACATCCATGCCCGAGGCAGGATTCGAACCTGCGACCGCAGCGGTCGCGCGGTTCCAGACTGTAGCGCCTAGAACCACTCAGCCACTCCGGCCGGCCCCAGATGAGTAGAACAAGCTTATTGTTGTCGGCACCCACCATTTGTCAAAATTTGGCACTGAGCGTATGACGCATGTGAACCTTCTCTGAAGGCGATAATTGTCATTATGTTTGGATCCAAGACATGTCCCGCCTTCTCGGTTTCCAGATGAATAAACATATGAGTAAACAGGATATTTGCTTAAGGTGCTTCAATTATTTTTCCTCAGAAAAGTTATTAGCGGCACATCTAGTAGACTGCGCTTCCGAGGACCTGGTATGTGTTATTATGCCTACAGAGGGAAACAAATTCGTAAAGTTTAAAAACTCTCACCACTAGGAGCGATGCCAGTTCGTAGATTACGCCGAGTCTGAATGCCTCCTCGCTCCTGTGACCTGCTGTGAAGGTGACCGCACAGCCCCACATACTACCTTTACAGAAAAACACGTACCATGTGCAGCAGTGTACCAAACTGTATGGTCCTATGATTCCAGTCTTCACTGCTACAAATCTTACGTTGGGGATAATCATGCAGTTTGCCTGCACACTAAGCTCGAACGTCTTTACGGGAGGTTGATAAGCTTTACAGTGACAATGTCCCAATGACCAAATCAAAGGAGCATGAAGATTTGTATAATAACGCGGTTGACTGTCATGTCTGTGGGCTACCGTTAGACAGAAACGCGGAAACTCTGTAGGGATCAGTGTCACCATACAGAGAAGTTCCACTCCAGAGACTCGTTAAGACTGTACCTCTTGGAGATATGGATATCACTCGAGCTGCATTTCCTGACGAGGAAAATTTCAGCTTGAGATTAGGCTAAGGGTTTTGTCATATAAGTATGCGGATAGTATGGCAAAACTGAACGAAACCAAGCTACCCGACATAGCTGCATTGTCCAGCAACCTTGCAGACAATGCCATAATGGATGCAGAGTATGAGCATGCCATGAATGTCTGGCAAGAATTCAACATCTCCACTTTGGGAGATTTAGACACAGACGTGCGCTTGGTTGCGGACGTTTTGGAGAAATTCCGGAGTCTGTACATGACAACATATTCTCAGGATCCCGCCGTTTATTACATTGCACCTGTGTTGTCTTGAGACGCAGTGCAGAAGAAAATCAAGTGCAGCATCGAATTATTGACCGCTGGTGACATGCTTTTTTTCTTTGAGCAAGGGATTTGTGGAGGACTTTGCAAATGTGTCTGTAGGCACAAGAAGGCAAATAACCTGCAGATCGGTGACAAGTGACAGACGGGTGACGCATCCCTTGATTCGAGTTGCATATTGTACCTAGATGTAAATAACTTAAACGGGCACACCATGCAGCAATCACTGCCAATTGGTGAGTTTCTATGGGTGCCCGAAGACGAATGCAAGGGAATAGGTGGAAAATCCAGCGGGGTATGGCAGCTGATTCTTATGTAGCGTATGTGGTGGTGCCGGAGCTCAAATACCCTATTAGTTTGCATGATGCACACGCCGATTTGTCACTGTGTCCATAGCGAATAGTTCCGCGAGGAGGCTCCACACCAAAACTGATGACAACACTGAGGGATAAGTGGAGATACATTATTCATTATCCTAACTTCCAGCAGTGTCTCAGCTTGGGTGTAGAGATGGTTAGAGTCACCCAGGCTATGTCCTTCAGGCAGTCCCCTTGGTTGAAGGAGTATATTGATCTGAATACAAGAGAGAGAGCTTCCGCAATGTGTGACTTTGAGAGAGATTTTTAGAAATTAAGGACTAATTCAATTTTCGGTACAACAACGGAGAATTTGAGGAAACGACGTCAAATTTTGATAAGAACCGAATTGAATGGACGTTATGGCGTAAGAAAATGCATTGCCAGACCCAATTTTAGGGGGGTCACTGTATTCAATTAGAACATTGTTGCTGTGGAGATTGCGAAGACTGCAGTAGAGTTTGCGTAACATATTTATGGGGGAGATGTGCATACTAGAGCTATCAAAACTCCACTTGTACGACTTTCATTATGAGTTCGCAAAATTTAGTTTCGGAGATCCTAAATTACTTTATATGGATAGAGATAGTTTCATCTATTGAGAGGCACCCACATGCCTTGCTCATACTGTGGCATCAAGCAGTCAGGCCTGCAAGATGAGTGGTCTGCCAAGCGAGTGGATTCATTCTTACTTATATAGTAACATGAACTCTAGTACACACACTTAAGTTACAAGTTATCTTCCTATATGATTAATACGCAACGGAAGCACGCATCTCACTACAGTAATTTACAGAACTCTGACTGTACACTACGCACTGGCAATACCACATTTTCTTTTTGTCTTTTATTTAACGGCTTTTGTCAACACGTGGCCACCGCACTGAATATGAATGGCGCACACACTATAAATTCGGGACATTACGACAACATACACTTCGAAGGAAAAATCCACCAATATTTTTCTTTTCACTATCTTATTTATTCCGATAAATTCTCTAACCTAAACACACAAATTCTACAACCTACAACAATAATACATAAGAAATTCCGCCCAGTGGGCTAGGCTTTACAATGGTGAATCTCTATATTATGGTCTCGTAATTACTTTTAACGCTACAGTGCACTTTCTGGATAGGATGGTGGATCTTTTATTATACCTCACACTTCGACTCTCACAATCATCATCACTAAACTTTCCTCCAGACCGAGCGGTACCGAAGGAACAAGCATAACCCACTAATCCTTTGAAACTACCTCGCTACTCTCTCATGCAAACCAGACATACCCAAATTACATGACATACACCACACTACAACATGAAATACTACACAGAGAATTGTCACAACATTATCACTTTCAGCTTTCTAACTTCAATTAATATTTATCCCAGTTTCACACGACACTGCCCCACTTTGTAATTCTACTTTCCTACTATGAACTCTGGAGATATTTGAGAGTACTTCCCTTTATCCTTTGTCTCATACACAGATTAAGACTCACACAGTACACACCACGTGGAAGTACTCGTCTCTAATTTCAAGTCCTGCACACGCCATTTCTTAAATATTTCAACTTATGGTACACACGCTATTTCTTAAATATTTCAATTTATTGTACACACGCTAGTAATTCAGCTTAACTTAAGCACACGGAAGTATTTCAACTTATTGCTACACTTGGTTTCATTGTGACCGTTGGTCACTTCCGAAGATTACTACAATCCCTTTAATATTACCTGCCAGACATTTAATTCTCCCCACAAAAGTTCCTGACATAGAGAAATTATTATTTCAAACTACTCTTTAATATTCCACATGCATACCATGTCTCCACTCTTTCGTCATTACGGAGCACAACTAAAACAGGTCTTAACAGCACAAGATCCAGCGGCAGAGTGCTGAAGCATGGCCGTTCTTGAGGTTCTCTCCCATCTCTGTCGAGGTGGGGGAAGCACCTTGCTCTCGTATTGGTCAGCCACATTTCAGGCGCTCAAAGCTGTGGTAAAAATCATCTCTTTGGTCCCACCAAAGGTGGCCAAAGGATCGTCTCAAAGATGATCATATATTCACATTCACTATCTGCGGTTAGCAGACGACCATACATTCATTCATTTCACAGATCTCACCAAACTGGATGTAGGGATTTACTTTGTGGGAGTGCACATGTGATCAATTAAATAAATAAATTGTCATTCTTTCCCACACTGGTATCCGGCTTCGCTGTATTAATTGAAATTGAGTTAGTTTTACAAAAAAAAAAATGTGTTGTTCTGACAAAACTAATGAAGTATGTTGTACCTATTTTCAATGTCGGAATGTCGGGCGGTACTGTACCCTTTCACCACCGGCTACCCATGCAGAAAAAAATGGCACAGTACTATCCTTGCAATGCGAGGGTAGTTCCGAACATTTTTTTAAGAAAGCTGTATTAGAACAAACTTAGCAACTCATCAAAATAACCAGGAGGAGACCTTAGCCCCTGGTGACTTAAAATTGACGACCAAATGTTGTTACTTTACCAAATTATTGACACAGTTGTTGCATTATTGTGCTCTCCACAATGCGGAGTAATGTACACATACAAATTTACAACAATACATATGACAAATAAAACATCACATCATACAAATAAAAAATAATGGTGAGATAAAAATTGGCTTAGTTACCGGGATCTCCGTTATTTTTAGGAGTAATCCAAACTTCAATAATTCTAAAACAAACAAAAAATAAAAAAAATACTAATTACTGCTCATTTCTCTGTTGTCACACATTTGGACGACAAGAACTTGCATTTCGACTAGCCTTCGTTACACTTTAATGTGAAATATCACGACTGCGATAATGAAAATAAGTGACTTCAGTCAACACAACAACAAGATCATTACTGTCCACGACATTAAAATGCATCAGTTAATTCCGATATTTGTTGTGCAATGCAAACTCTTGTCCCCTGCGACAATCCTACTGATCAATGCTACAAGGGCCGCTACGTTAGTATTACGCCACTGGCTAATAATTAAAGCATCATTGTACCAAATATTCTAATAAACATGCTACGTGAACTTGATAACCCAGAACAAACAAAAAAAAACACTAACTATTCTAAACACAAATGTTAATAAAATAAAATTACACTTGCTGTCCCTTTAGGAATGAAACACATAAAAAAAAACATTTACACAATTACAAATACATTATTCCCTATCTTGCGAGTCACACGGAATCATTTCATTCTGTGATTTTCTTGGGGTCAAAAAAGTTGCTGACAGGTTCCCTAGAAACACGATCTCGGTGTCAAAGCTCTCCCATGGTTACCCGGATGAAAGTCTTTAAGTCACTCAAATCGGCAATTTGAACACGCACTGAACAGTAAACTGTATCTCACATTAAACACGAATGCCATAGTTACTCTCAGCGTACCATCCACACGAATCTGGTCGTCCAGAAATGGCCCTACAACTACTATTACCCACGGTTCTGTCCTTTCAGTTCATGGTGTAATTAAAAGTCGTAAGTTCCAACAAACAGCACTTATTCCCGCAATAATTATAGAAATGTCTCCTACTACAGACGCAAATGTTAATGTCCCAATCTAGTTTCTTGCGTTCATACAATAATTAGTCACCCAAATACAACTGTCCTCTTCAAGATTACCAAGCGTCCCACATGCAATTCACAAAGCACACTTCACAAGTCACTGCCAAAAGTTTATGGATTCCACCATTCAGTGGTCAAGACAAAACAAAACGATCGTCCTGTCTGCTAAAGACAAAATCTTTTCCACTACTCAAGACGTGGGAACACCAGTCTTTCACTTTCCACCTTATGGAGACATACGAGCAGTCATCTTGCTTCACGGCTCCACAGTCCAGTAGTAGTTAATAGTTGCTGGTAACAAATGCCCGCGGGCTCTGCCGCGCATCGTCCTTTCTGCCGTGGCGCCGCTGCGCGCGCCGTTGAGCAGAAGAAACCACCCGCTGTTGCCTCCGCGGAATACTTTCCCCAGTCGTAAGGGTGGCGGAACTTATGAATGGTCAGTGGTACGTGCGTGTCGCCCCAGGCCGTTGACCTGCTGTAGCGGGCGCATGGAGTGTACCCCGTCCAGCAGTGGAGTGGGGAGTGCCGCGGTTCTGTCGCCCGTCGCCATGGCTACGTCAGCTCGGCCCGCTAGCGGTATGGGCGTTACGACACCCAATCAGTCAGACCCTTCCGTGCATCTCGCAACATTACAGACAAAAGGATATATTTAAATACTCATTGATTACATGTATGATCTATTAGATACATTGGTAATAAAAGAATCTTTGATCTAAAAAACATAAAAGTGTACACCCTACTTTTCTACACATACATCAACATTTATCCCTTTTCTATGTACAGCCCAGACTTGCGCTATTGATTGTACCTGTTGTCCCTCATACAAAACATGAAAGTGTAAAAAAAAAGCAAAAGGAATAATAAACAATCTATACAACTCATAATTACAATATAAAATAGTAGACTACTCTAACATCCTATCACAATAAACATTTTAGAAACTGGTGACTCTAAATCTACAACATACAATGCACCTTTGTGCTTGTGACAGACTGAAATTAGTATCTCTTTATATATTTTACCTTTTTTATTATACATAACAACATTTCTAGGACACGTATGTACCATCCACATGATGTCAGATCCTGACCTGCCTTCGAGGTTCATCCAAATCAAACAATACACAATAATGTTTTACTTACAGATCGGTAGCATCCCCTTTACAGGAGTGTGCGCATTGATCACACTACTCTACGACTCTCACTCACCAGACATCACATTATCCTTCTCATTCAATCCATTAATACACTAACAGAATAGGTCTAGAAGTCAGCTAACCTTAACACCACCACACTCACGACAACATACCCTACCTTTTCTCCCTTATACTCAACCACATAACACATGAAGCTGTTTCAGAGATTGCATTCCAGTCTCCGAATTCGTCCATTCACTCTGGCACCTCTCCCCATCGGCTTACCTCTGCATTCGCTTTACCGACTATTCCTCATGCTAAATATCACTTTAGAATTGCGACATTTCATCTAAGAACAAAAATACACAAATTATTCAACCTGCAAAATAACTGTACACATTCTTGGTACCGTTTTGATTAGTTATACTGGTACCAGGCTTCAACAACAACAACAACAAATATTATTTTTGCCAAATCGCAAATGTTATGCTAAGAATTAGATCTACACTTATATTACATCTTACGTCAGTATTCCACAACGTTCACCATCTGGATCTCACACTCCCTTTATGTCCTTTCACATTGTGCAGTTGTCCTCATCTCTTCATTCGTATTTCGGCTCTCCGTCCGTCCATTACTCCATCATTTCCTGGTCTTCCTTCGCCATTGGCATCAATCTCTATTGCAGCATAAACAGGCCTCTCTGTAACATACATCTAAGACATTTCCACATTATTAATTCTACTCACCTTTATTTACCACTGTTTCATTACGTCGAATCTCTCTTTATTAATCACACTGCTCCACGACGCTTCTCTCCTTATATATCACCTTTATCCACTACTATTTATCGCGTCGCTTCTCTATCTACCATCTTTAGCCACTCATTAATCATCACGTCGTTTCTGCTTTATCCTTATTCATATGACAAAAAATACGTACATACACCACTCTGTCGACTCCTGTTCATGACTCATTCGACCAGTCTATTCCGTCATACTTCCTGACATCCCGCCTGAAAATTCTTATGTTCGATTTGACCCTGCACAACGTTACACACCACAAATAAATACACTGACTATCTAACATAAATTGCCTACTTTAGATCTATCCTTAACTTTTCCATAATTTGATGTTATAAATGTGATGAAGCCCACGAGATTGTTTCCCCTTGATCGTCTCAGTCAGTACAGCATTTTCATGGACAATCCGCCTGACTCTGAATGGTCCACTATACACAGTAAAGGATTTGCTAGTTAGGAATATAAGTTTACATGAAAATTAAATGTGTGCAGAGAATATACAAGCTGGGAGAGATGGGACAGCCCATGTGTTAGAAACTTTGGTGCTAGTGGCCTCTTTCAATAACACCAGATTCCGAACAACCATACACAGCACCTCATTATAACTGTCACCACGACTATGACATACTATAGATCAGATGGCATCTAATTTAAAAAACTTCGATCACATTACAGATGTTACCTGTAACAGCAGTATAAACATACCCTATTCCATACTGACCACAATGTTGACTTTTTTACATTACGTGTTAAATACCTGCAATAGTCAAGTCACACTAATTAAACTGGACTCATTGGCATTATTACATGACATTTTAGCAACTGGTTTCTTTGAGGAAACAGTCCTTTTCTTTTAGTGTTCCAAATAAAAATTTTCAAATTTTGCTCTGAGAGACCAGCCTAACAGATGTCATTACTGGTGTTTTATACTCTGATCAGAGGTATGGTATTTGCATTCCTACATATCAATAGAGTATGTCCGCTACATAGACAATTTTCAGTGCCAGCTGCATGTGTTTTAAGGCAAGATGCTAAGGGCTGATATGTTGGATTAGTTTCTCCTATCCTTCAATCCATTTTGACAAGGATGAAATGCCAGGTATTCCTTGCTCTCCAGTCATTCTGATAGTTTCTGCCGTTCCTATCCTCGACACTGTCTGACCTATGAGTTGTGTCGCCGTTCACAATGTTGCTCTCATTACCCAGTTCCTGTAAGAAGTGCTGAAATGACGCAGAATCGTCTAAGCCTCTGCCTGCTATCACTATATCTCTGCGCAATCTCACTGGCAACTTCGTTATACAGATCCTAATGAGCTCCCCAGTTTCGTATGGCACATCCAGATACCTATTTCGTCTCAGCATTTCCTGTTAGCGAGCCACTGGATCTCTTATACCACCCTCGTTACAATTTGACATCATCAATATGCTTTCCGTAACCTGGTCCTGCTTACTTTTCGACCAGAATTCATTTAAATAGCTACTACAGTCTTTAATAACTTCCTGCATTTTCGCTCTAGCCTCGTCCCTTAAATGGCTACACACAAACTGCATTTTGAGGAGCGGTCCCCTCGATGAAGGTAATGAATCTTGAAATTGAGACAGCCACAGGCATGGATGTTGGTAATTATCAGGATCCGGAAAACAAGTGTACGTTTGTACCGACACGAAGTGCCTCCTACGTTCTTCTTCCGCATTTATGTTTTCCGATCTTGGACTATACCCAGTTGGGTTTGCCACCTGTTTTATCCGACACAACCGTTCTTCCAACTCTCTGAGTTCGTCTTCCTCTTTCTGCCTATTTTCGCTTTTTGAGTTTATCTCACTCTCCCTCTGCAATCTACCTGGTGGTGTGTCACCTTCGCTACTGCACGCTAATTGCAACTGTGCAAGTTCTTCCCTATGTTTCCTATTTGTTTCAAATTGTGCCTCTTTAAACTGTAATAGTGATTGTATCTCCCCCTGGTTGGCATAAACCTCTCGCTGCGTACTGTCAGAGCCTGTCTCGCCTCTTATACTGATCTTTTCTACCTCTGCACTAATCGTATTCATTCTGACCACTACTTCTTTGATTCGCTCATCCGGCAACACGTCCCTACGTTCTGTAATATCGCTCTCTATTGCACTTATTCGTACCTCCAAATTATTGGCTTTTTCTTTCACAGCATCCTGTACTTGCTTCGACGCACCCAGATTCTTCTCCCCCTCATCTAACCGATTATTAACTGCGGGTAGACGCTCATTCATAACTGTGTGTAGCTTCCTCATTGCCTCTTTATTTCCCTTATCTATTGCCTCCAATCTTTCCTTATTTGCTTCCAATCTTTCCTTAGTCTCCCTATCTCTCTCCTTATTATCTCTATCCATCGCTTCCAATCTTTCCTTATTTGCTTCCAATCTTTCCTTAGTCTCCCTATCTCTCTCCCTATCTCTCTCCTTATTATCTCTTTCCATCCTCTGTAAAAACTGTAGTATCACATTGTCATTTGCTACTTTCGACGCGCTCACCTCGTTCGCCTGAGAAACCGTAGCCTCGCTAAGGGTAGCTGCACTTTCACTGCATACCTGACATAGTCCCGCATGGACCGGAAAAGCCCTCGTTTGTGGACAAAACCCGCTGCATAAAAGATCACCTAGCAGCGGTCCACTGAACAATTCAGCCCCTTTTGAATGTTTGTCGTCCCCGATCATTAACCCATGGTCAACAGCTACTTCCTGCTGCACTGTTACGTTCTCCCCAGAATCGCTATTCTCCATGGTGGCTACACTTTTCGACTGCGACCTAGTTACTACGGACACTACGCAAAAATAATTATACCACGATCTTCCAGCCTTGGACGATATAGCAATTAATTACATAAAAACATAAAAGATCCTCACCAATCCAGAAAGAAATTGCAAACAGAAAAAATATTACTTCTTAGCGCTATCACAATTGCTTCCATCAAAAAAATAAAAAAAATCTTAACAGCAAACCCTAACATAAAATATCCTGGCAAAAAACGGTATCCTGGAAAAATATCCTGGCAGAAAAGTATCCTGGCAAAATATATCCTGGCCAAATTATCTTGGCAACAATAAATCCTGGCAGGGTCGAAATTATGAGAGGCACCCACATGCCTTGCTCATCATACTGTGGCATCAAGCAGTCAGGCCTGCAAGATGAGTGGTCTGCCAAGCGAGTGGATTCATTCTTACTTATACAATAACATGAACTCTAGTACACACACTTAAGTTACAAGTTATCTTCCTATATGATTAATACGCAACGGAAACACGCATCTGACTATCAGTAATTTACAGAACTCTGACTGTACACTACGCACTGGCAATACCACATTTTCTTTTTGTCTTTTTTTTAACGGCTTTTGTCAACACTTGGCCACCGCACTGAATATGAATGGCGCACACACTATAAATTCGGGACATTACGACAACATACACTTCGAAGGAAAAATCCACCAATATTTTTCTTTTCACTATCGTATTTATTCCGATAAATTCTCTAACCTAAACACACAAATTCTACAACCTACAACAATAACACATAAGAAATTCCGCCCAGTGGGCATGGCTTTACAATGGTGAATCTCTATATTATGGTCTTGTAATTACTTTTAACGCTACAGTGCACTTTCTGGATAGGATGGTGGATCTTTTATTATACCTCACACTTCGACTCTCACAATCATCATCACTAAACTTTCCTCCAGACCGAGCGGTACCGAAGGAACAAGCATAACCCACTAATCTTTTGAAACTACCTCGCTACTCTCCCATGCAAACCACACGTACCCAAATTACATGACATACACCACACTACAACATGAAATACTACACAGAGAATAGTCACAACATTATCACTTTCAGCTTTCCCACTTCAATTAATATTTATCCCAGTTTCACACGACACTGCCCCACTTTGTAATTCTACTTTCCTACTATGAACTCTGGAGATATCTGCACGTCTTCCTGTGCAATGCAAGCCAAGTGGCGTTGCTGGATAGACGGCCGACTCACCTTGCTTCTCTCTCAGAGTTTGAATCAAGCGTCACACGGAATCATATAACGCAAAGAAATATTAAGAACATCACACACGCGAGTCCTCAACAGATACCATGGACGAGTACTTCCCTTTATCCTTTGTCTCATACACAGATTGAGACTCACTCAGTACTCTCCACGTGGAAGTACTCGTCTCTGATTTCAAGTCCTGCACACGCCATTTCTTAAATATTTCAACTTATGGTACACACGCTATTTCTTAAATATTTCAACTTATTGTACACACGCTAGTAATTCAGCTTAACTTAGGCACACGGAAGTATTTCAACTTATTGCTACACTTGGTTTCATTGTGACGGTTGGTCACTTCCGAAGATTACTACAATCCCTTTAATATTACCTGCCTGACATTTAATTCTCCCCACAAAAATTCCTGACATAGAGAAATTATTATTTCAAACTACTCTTAAATATTCCACATGCATACCATGTCTCCACTCTTTCGTCATTACGGAGCACAACTAAAACAGGTCTTAACAGCACAAGATCCAGCGGCAGAGTGCTGAAGCATGGCCGTTCATGAGGTTCTCTCCCATCTCTGTTGAGGTGGGGGAAGCACCTTGCTATCGTATTGGTCAGCCACATTTCAGGCGCTCAAAGCTGTGGTAAATTTCATCTCTTTGGTCCCACCAAAGGTGGCCAAAGGATCGACTCAAAGATGATCATATATTCACATTCACTATCTGCGGTTAGCAGACGACCATACATTCATTCATTTCACAGATCTCACCAAACTGGATGTAGGGATTTACTTTGTGGGAGTGCACATGTGATCAATTAAATAAATAAATTGTCATTCTTTCCCACACTGGTATCCGGCTTCGCTGTATTAATTGAAAGTGAGTTAGTTTTACAAAAATAATGAAATATGTTGTACCTATTTTCAATGTCGGGCGATACTGTACCCTTTCACTATTTGATGAAGAACTGTGATCCACATGAAGTAATGAGGTTCCACGTAATGGACTCGACATGTTCTCACACACAGCCGATAATCCTTACGGTATGGTTCCACAGAGCATTATGAAGGACGAGTCGAATGGATTGCCGATTGTGGAGTTTGTAGGTCTGCGATCAAAAATGTATGTGTATCGTGCATTGGAAGATGCCTCCCAGAGGTGGGGTAAGGGTGTGGCATCGAGAGCCATCTCTGTCGAAGACTATTTGTGCCGCCTGTACAGCAGTGTTTGGTGTGCTGCACCGCAGGCACCGCATATGGTAAGGGGAACTAGTATTCAGTCAAGAGGACATGAGGTGTACACTGTGCTCCAGTATAAAATTGGCCTGTCGCCTCATGACGTTAAAAGGGTCATTTGTGATGACGCGACAGAAACTCTCTCCTACTTGCACTACTGAGTTGTAGCTAGAGAAGGAGGGAGGGGGGGCACTCTGAGTGAGAGGGAGAGAATGAGTGAGGGAGAGTGTGCGTGTGCCTGTAGAGTTGTAGTACGACCCATTATAGTGTACGTGCTTTTGTGTGTGTGCATATGTGTGTGTGTGTGTATGAGTATGTGTAATGTAAATATTTATGAGTACTATGTACACGTGTATACACACACACACACACACACACACACACACACAACATGTGTGGATAAAAAGATTATATATATATATATATATATATATATATATATATATATATATATATATATATATATATATATTCACACCATATGTGTGAAAAAAATTAAAAAATAAGCAAAAAATATATTTATAAAAAACTCATAAACAGATAAAATATTTGTATATTTATTTATTCATAAGTAAGGTGTATTCAGCCTGTAGATATATATCTGCACACCACGTGCCTCTTGTAAGTAGAATAGTTTTTAAGTTTTTCACCTGCCACTAGCGATCCAAGTCATATCAGTTTGTCCCATTTATTTTGACCACACTAAATAACTGTTTGTCCAGAAGCAAATTACAAAATGTTTCACGAAAATGTCAAAATTTTAAACATGGTTCAAGCAGCAACTGTTGAAAATCTTCACGCTAAATGATAACAGCCAAACAGTTGCAGGATAAAGATTTGTTGAAGTCACTGACCACGGTTTCGGTATATCTAAATATACCTTCATCAGAACAGGGAGATACTTTCGTCACCGAAAAACTTTGGAACATAACTGAGATAAAAGAAAAATAAACACTTATAGCTGGTAGTAGCATGAAAATTACCAAAGTATTACTGGCACAAAAAGTTTTAGTCACTTATTAAAATCACATCCTACAGTGGAGGTGCAGAAAACAATCGTGACAATTGCGTCGTCAGTAGTTAAAATTAAAATATCACCTCCATCGGTACAGAATATTTATGAAGAGATGGTTGAGGTGAACACGGCATACTATCACTTCTTAGCCTGTGAACTAGCGTGAAGAGGGTGTGGAAGCACTTACGGTACCCAGTTTCAACGAGAGAGGGAACTTGGGGTATGCGCGAGACACACGCGCACATTAAAACCCGGAATACGTATTCATGCGCGTCAAATTTTTAAAGGTTATTCTACTCTCTGTCTTAATAAATAAATATTCCAACAACTCCAGAGTACATTCAGGAACGTATCGTGCTTGCTTGTAAGTCTAAAGCATTACGTGTAAGCTTGGATTCCACTGTAGCCCTGTCGTCGGTTTTGTGGAATGACTCCTCCAAATAAATGAAACTCTTTCATGGAAACGTCAGCGCTGCTTGGTGCTGGATGACAGTGTGGTGTCACCGCCAGACACCACACTTGCTAGGTGGTAGCTTAAATCGGCCGCGGTCCATTTAGTACATGTCGGACCCGCGTGTCGCCACTGTGTGATCGCAGACCGAGGGCCACCACAAGGCAGGTTTCGAGGTACGGACGAGCACTCGCCCCAGTTGTACGGACGACATTGCTAGCGACTACACGGACGAAGCATCGCTCATTAACCGAGCAGATAGTTAGCATGCATTGCTCATTAGCCGAGCAGACAGTTAGAATAGCCTTCAGCTAAGTCCATGGCTACGACCTAGCAAGGCGCCATTTGTAACCATGCATGTACCTCAAGATAGAGTCTCACTTGTATCACCCAGAATGCTGTATACCAAAGGACTATATAAAAAGTTAAGTGTTCTAGTGGCTACATACTTTTCTTTATAACATTAATAAGTATCCTGTTTCAGACCTCTATATTGCCGACTTAAAATAACGCGTGCCTTTCGGCTACTTCAGTGTGGCGTAGCTCTCTTGTTACGCCACAACAGACAGTCCTACTGATCTCGGCGGAGGTTCGATCCTCCCTCGGGCATGGGTGTGTGTGTTTGTCCTTAGGATAATTCAGGTTAAGTAGTGTGTAAGCTTAGGGACTGATGACCTTAGCAGTTAAGTCCGATAAGATTTCACACACATTTGAACATTTTTTGACAATCCTTATTTCATCATTCTTGTTAAATGTGGTTGAAACGTAAGGTTTATGCGAGGGGTATTGCTGATGTATAATTCGCTCATCATACTTTATTGGAATAGTTAAGTTGAGCGAGATCGTCATTGCGAGGATTCAAGCCAACTGATTTAAGAAAGTTGTAGTTCGCGTGTGTTATCACTTTGCCGTTCGGCAGCGAAGTGACGTTCTGTGGAATGCGTGCACTGGTTTTATACCTTACGCCTATCCTGCCTTAGATGTAATAGTACAATGATTTCCTCACCACGAAAACCGACAAGCTGATTATTCTGATCCACAATACACAACTTCAAATAATCCAGTCTTTTTACTGTCACTGGTAGATACATTGCAACTGAGGGGAAGAATCCGTACATAGCATGACTCAGACTGTCGTTGTGATAAGAGTTCGTTGCAATGTTATACTTAACTCGGATTGGGCAGACAGGCCGTTTGGCCATAGTCTGATCTGACTTGTAAAATGTACTAGTGTCTTTCTTCAAAACATGTTCTTTTGTGAAACCCGGTAGGCGTCCTATTGAACCTTCCTGGTTAAAGTCAATCGTTGCATACACACTACTTATTTCAGATTTAAGTGTACCGATGTTTTCACCTACCTGAGTACCTTCTCCAGATTGTCTTAAGACTTCGTTTAAATCGTCAATATCGTATGCACCAGGTTCTATTTGTACAATGTCTTTTTCACCATTAATATCCAGATGCAGTTTGTTTTTAGTCTTAGTGATATTTGGGATCCTCTTGTAGGTCTCCAGACCAATCAATCCAATACTCCATTCACCAATGCCTGTATAAACTGACTGGAAGAAATTTGCACGTAATACATATGATCGTACTTTTAAAATCAAAGTGTTCGACATTGCATCGAAACCTTAACTGATGAAGGAATGTTTAAAGCTCTTCCTTGTATATTCTTCATCTTCTTTGTAAACGTCGAGACGAACATGATGCATGGATGAACGTAGAGGTATGCATTAAAGTCCTGATAGCACCGAAAATTGTAGAACACACGTTTTCTGCGAGTGAAGTATCGTCGTAATTTTCTGGCGGTCGCAGGTCACCATATGAGTCGAGACAGTAGACGGTATTTGCATTTTTCTTAACATATGACAAACAGTGGGCATCGGGACCTCCAGCAACATCTAATTCACAACACCACATTCACCAGTTTTCCACATAATCTTCGGTAATGTATGCCACATAAACACACCGCGGAATCTTGGAATGTTGTTTTTTTTTGTTTTTTTTTTCTAGCTAACTGAAAATCAGTATTTGAGAGCGACCGATCTTTCAGGACTGCTAATGGGCTTTTTTATTAATGAATAGACCAAGCTCTTTCCTGTATGGTTTCGATCATGCTTCCATCATACGTCTTCTTGCTTCCTGCAGCTGTTCCTAGAAGTTTCGCGCGTTCTTGACTGTTCTGGCAATAGCCACAGCATCTCCAACCAGTTAACCCACCGATGAGAGACCGAAGAGGTTTGGGATGAAGAATGGAAGAAAACCACCAGACGTCTTGTGTATTGGTAGAAGTCGAGGTGCTTTAACCGATCCTCTTCTTGTTCCTCCCTTACCCTTCTGCCTCAGAGCACTTTTAGCTGCATACATCACTGTCAGGATACAGTTCTTTAAACACCTCTTCTTCATCGTTGTCTTCTTCTTCGTCTTCAGTACACGACGTGCAGCACTCGTAGCTCGTTTGAAATTCATCACTTCTAAACCGAACTTAATTTTTCCACGCATGGTTTTATCAACTACAAATTCTGCAATGCTTATCGCCTTAGCCTTATCAGCTGAAATCCTGTCTGCAATGTCATATTGCATACATGCTTCGTTAACCAGATTGATCCCCTTATCAAGTAGTGCCAAGTATTTTTGAAGCTTCCATGTCCAGTAGTTATATTCCGGAATGTGTAATTCCACAGGCAGTTTCTCTAGAATACCACCACCTCATCTAATGCGTCTCATATCATGCATGTTATGCTACTAGGCCAGTTGTGCTCTATGCACCCCATTATATATCAAATCATCAGCGTCAATCCAGCTGTTTTATACTGCAGGAAAACCAAGCCATTTCATTTGTGCTCTAATTCACTGACGTCTTATGACTCTCTCCACGGGAAACACATCTGGTTCTGAACTCTTCTGCATTTCGCCGGTGCGGAAGCAACCTGCAATTTCATCACATTTGCTATCTTTAAGATGTAAGTTGTAGGATTCGTTCTCTGCACTTTGGAAAATGTAAATTTTGTGTTACCTGAAGAGCCAACACCGTGTTGCGAGTGGAGCCTGAAATGCACGCGTTTTAGCTCACGCAGGCTGTCGTGAAGAGGGAAGAACTATACTGACGTGAGGCCTGGAACATGACATGGAATGAGAATTCAGAAAGCGGACGGAATTAGTTTGATACTTAACATTAAGCCATTAATGATGAACGTCGTTCTTGACGGTATATGATTCACAATATTAGCTGTTCCGATTAAATTCTTGAAATAACTGAATATGGCGCCTTCCTAGGTCGTAGCAAGTGACGTACCTCAAGGCTATGCTAAACTGTCGTCTCGGCAAATGAGAGCGTATGTAGACAGTGAACCATCGCTAGCAAAGTCGGCTGTACAACTGGGCGAATGCTAGGGAGTCTCTCTAGACTAGACCTGCCGTGTGGCGGCGCTCGGTCTGCAATCACTGATAGTGGCGACACGCGGGTCCGACGTATACTAAACACCGCGGACGATTTAAAGGCTACCACCTAGCAAGTGTGGTGTCTGGCGGTGACACCACAGTAAATATCTCTGTTGACCAGTTTGGTACGTATGATTTCTCAAGTGCCGTCTTGTGTTTTGATGTACATACCAAGTCAACTATATTAAATTTCTGTTTACATGAGTCCAGTATTTTAATGCAATAGTACACTGTACCCATGGGTCCATTATCACGAACATCGATTCGTCTCATTTTTATTGTGCTGTGTTTGGCTTGATTATACAGAGCAATTATTTCTGGGAGGATATCTGTCCATTTGTATGAGCAACGAAGATTAAAACGCTTTCACATTTGGCCTTTTATTGTTCTATTCAGACGTTCCACAATACTCGCCTTCAGATGGGGGAAGGTTGAGTAGTTATGTATTCCATAGAACTGCATCACGGTCTTGATACACCCATTGTAAAACTCTCCAGTGTGATCGGTTCACCCCTGTCTGCAGAAAACTCTCAAGTACATATGGGACAGGCCGGCCGGTGTGGCCGAGCGGTTCTAGGCGCTTCAGTCTGGAACCGCTCGACCGCTACGGTCGCAGGTTCGAATCCTGCCTCGGGCATGGATGTGTGTGATGTCCATAGGTTAGTTAGGTTTAAGTAGTTCTAAGTTCTAGGGGACTGATGACCTCAGATGTTAAGTCCCATAGTGCTCAGAGCCATTTGAACCATTTTTTGAACATATGGGACATTTTTCCCCGTTTTTGTTTTAACATGCAATGTTCAGGCAGATCTGGAGTATGTATCAGTAAACATTGAAATACATTTCTCCATATTCTCATGTGAATATTCACTCATATCTACAAGATCATCCTGCCACAAGTCATCCAAACCTTTAATCATTACTTGCCTACGAGTGTATGTTTTGCGTGCTGGTTTGTGCAGTTCTCGAATTATTGTTTATACTTGTCCGAAGATATGTCTCTATAAGCTCAGAGTTTACCGAACCAACTTAATTCGAATGAGCTGTAGTACCACCAGAAGCTGATTCCATGAACAGACTTAGTCGATCTATTATCTCGTTGGGGTTGTCATAATATATATATATACACTCCTGGAAATTGAAATAAGAACACCGTGAATTCATTGTCCCAGGAAGGGGAAACTTTATTGACACATTCCTGGGGTCAGATACATCACATGATCACACTGACAGAACCACAGGCACATAGACACAGGCAACAGATCATGCACAATGTCGGCACTAGTACAGTGTATATCCACCTTTCGCAGCAATGCAGGCTGCTATTCTCCCATGGAGACGATCGTAGAGATGCTGGATGTAGTCCTGTGGAACGGCTTGCCATGCCATTTCCACCTGGCGCCTCAGTTGGACCAGCGTTCGTGCTGGACGTGCAGACCGCGTGAGACGACGCTTCATCCAGTCCCAAACATGCTCAATGGGGGACAGATCCGGAGATCTTGCTGGCCAGGGTAGTTGACTTACACCTTCTAGAGCACGTTGGGTGGCACGGGATACATGCGGACGTGCATTGTCCTGTTGGAACAGCAAGTTCCCTTGCCGGTCTAGGAATGGTACAACGATGGGTTCGATGACGGTTTGGATGTACCGTGCACTATTCAGTGTCCCCTCGACGATCACCAGTGGTGTACGGCCAGTGTAGGAGATCGCTCCCCACACCATGATGCCGGGTGTTGGCCCTGTGTGCCTCGGTCGTATGCAGTCCTGATTGTAGCGCTCACCTGCACGGCGCCAAACACGCATACGACCATCATTGGTACCAAGGCAGAAGCGACTCTCATCGCTGAAGACGACACGTCTCCATTCGTCCCTCCATTCACGCCTGTCGCGACACCACTGGAGGCGGGCTGCACGATGTTGGGGCGTGAGCGGAAGACGGCCTAACGGTGTGCGGGACCGTAGCCCAGCTTCATGGAGACGGTTGCGAATGGTCCCCGCCGATACCCCAGGAGCAACAGTGTCCCTAATTTGCTGGGAAGTGGCGGTGCGGTCCCCTACGGCACTGCGTAGGATCCTACGGTCTTGGCGTGCATCCGTGCGTCGCTGCGGTCCGGTCCCAGGTCGACGGGCACGTGCACCTTCCGCCGACCACTGGCGACAACATCGATGTACTGTGGAGACCTCACGCCCCACGTGTTGAGCAATTCGGCGGTACGTCCACCCGGCCTCCCGCATGCCCACTATATGCCCTCGCTCAAAGTCCGTCAACTGCACATACGGTTCACGTCCACGCTGTCGCGGCATGCTACCAGTGTTAAAGACTGCGATGGAGCTCCGTATGCCACGGCAGACTGGCTGACACTGACGGCGGCGGTGCACAAATGCTGCGCAGCTAGCGCCATTCGACGGCCAACACCGCGGTTCCTGGTGTGTCCGCTGTGCCGTGCGTGTGATCATTGCTTGTACAGCTCTCTCGCAGTGTCCGGAGCAAGTATGGTGGGTCTGACACACCGGTGTCAATGTGTTCTTTTTTCCATTTCCAGGAGTATATATATATATATATATATATATATATATATATATATATACTGCGGAATTCGATTGTTCACTGCTTTATGCTCAAAGTCAATCCCATCATCACTGCTGCTGTTGTTGTTTTTGTCGTTGTTTTCAGTATCAAGTATTTGTTTTATTGTGGTTTTATTTTTCTTTTGGCTCTGGCTTTTTGCGTCCTTTTGTACATCAGTCAAATGCAGTATTTCACGGTACATTTCTCCATCTTTAACTGAATATCTTATGGGTTTTTTTGCTGCTTAGTTTAAAATAAGATTAATTAAGCCAGATGTTCTCTCAAACTGCCCATCACCAATCTTTGTTGTCATCAGTTACATTTATAGGCCGCGTACTCAGCGTGCTAACGCGGAATGTCCTATCTGTCTGGCCAGATTTCTCTAGAACGGCTTCTCGCGCCGAAATGACTTTCTGCTTCTATGGCATCTCGGTGTATACTAATCAGACGTCTCTGCAGCGTGAGGCTTTATATATCCGCTCTTATTCCTCTTCTGGTGTGTCTGCTCCCGCATCTCAACAACGGAGGTCTCTAGATTTATTTTTCCCTCAATAGCCTCGAACTCCTTTCTGGCTAAGTCGGTTACTTTCTTATCATTTCATTAACTAACTCCTTTAGTGCATTGATCATTCTCAGAAGAGTCTGGTAATACGTCCCTAGCTCTCTGCACATACCTCGAACTTTATGCACGATAGCCTGAATTTTCGCATTCATGTACAAGCGAATTTTTTGCCAGTATACGCCCATTCTCACAGGTTGAGAGCTAGACATGCGAGCGAATTTGTCCATGGTGCAGCACATACTGATGTACTCACCTCTCTTACCGGGCTATACATACAGAAATTCTTGGAAGTTTCGCCTGTACTTACCATAATTCAGTTTTCTTGTTTTATCAATAGTGACAAACCCACATTGAATGATTCCAGCAATCGGCACATATCTCTGCAAAATTACTGAACGATTGGTCGGTTCGTACATGTGCTTGGTAAATGTATTTTAAATTCACATTGTCTTGTTTGAGGGCTATAATGAGGTTTGGAATATTTTCGAATTTGGTCTTGGTTTTCCACAGCAACATCCTCAAATATGGACACAGTGTTTCACTTTACTTTTTCAGGTGAAGGGATATCACCGGTTCCAGTGAATGTCATGTACGTAACGCCTTTAACACAGTGCAATATCTCTTGTAATAGCTGATGCTTGGGCTGAAACAGTGTTTTAGAGAACACACAAACATCTTCAAAACGGACTCTACCTATGTGTGTTAGCAGTGTCATGAAGACGTTAGTCTTGTCATAGTTAGATGGACCTACAGTAATTACACGTATATCATCAGGAAGGATTATTCAATTCTTCTTCTTCTTCTTCAGGTCTTCTTTTGCATCTTCAGCAGACCAGTCACCAACAACAAAGTCCTGATGCTTCACCCACCTGGCCGTGATACCGACTAGGTCAAGTTTTGATGTACAACAGGTTTTTATAGAAAAAATAAATTCTTGTAGTAGTAATAATAATAGTAATAATATATGTTGCCACCATAGCACGATCATCTTACGGAGTGAGATACAATGGCTACAGCATTCATTATATAATGAAGGGGTAGTTAAAAAACAACAAAGATTTCCGATTATGTCTATTTTATTTACATTTCAGCAACGAGGTGCAGGCTGCACTACATCATCATCAACAACAAAAACAACTGAAACCTCATGGCAGATTAAAACTGTGTGCCGGACGATACTCGTACTCGGGACCTTTGCCTTTGGCGGGCAAGTGCTCTACCAACTGAGCTACCGAAGCGCGATTTACGTCCCGTCCTCACAGGTTTACTTCCGCCAGTACCTCGCCTCCTACCTTCCAAACTTTACAGAAGCTCTCCTGCGAACCTTGCAGAACTAGCACTCCTGAAAGAAAGGATATTGCGGAGACGTGGCTCAGCCACAGCCTGGGGATGTTTCCAGAATCTCATTCTGCCTTGCCAGCGAAAGGCAAAGGTCACGAGCTCGAATCTCGTTCCGACACACAGTTTTAATCTGCCAGGAAGTTTCATATCAGCGCACACTCCGCTGCAGAGTGAATATCCCATTCTGGAAACAAAAACAACTGATTCATTTTTTACAGTATTTCCCAAATAACTGTTTCTTGCATGCAGTAAAACCAACTGTATATCTCTGAAACTCATATGAGTTCCTTTAGTTTTTTCTTTTGACACTGTACTGATGTACTATTCAATATCATCTGCATTCACACTATACATATGGAGATAATTCAAGATTTCTTAATATACAGTTTGAACACATGGCAGCCGACGATTCAGTCTTTGTAGCACAAGGGATAGCACCATCTGTAGACAAAAAAGTTTGTAACAATGGAGAATTGCAGATAAATGGATTGACTTCCGGATCTCACCATGATTGCCATGCTGTCGTACAACGATGTTATAAAAAAGGTCAGACCCACACAGTAAATGTCCGGAGATGGAGAATATTCAGATGTCATCTGTTTGTTGATGTAATGTTCTGCATGACTCAGTTAATCGCTTTCCACCTCCATGGACTGGAATTTAACAATTCTTGATGCATTATCAATCCCTAATACAACATGCTACTCACTATCCACTGACGCTTCTATACCAATATTTAAGCGCTTTCAACCAATAGCTGCCTAATTATAAGTTGAAGTGAAAAGCATCAGATGAGTGGGAGGAATCGGCCGCTTCTCATCCACCACATTAACACTGTGTTCATGAAGTAACATCAGAATGTTCTGAGATGGTGCATATGTCAGACACCAGTACTGACCCACACTGTGTTGTGTAGAGCCCCCAGCACAGTTCTTCTGAGAGTCGCGGACTTAGTGGGTGTCAAAATCAATGAGTTGGGTGGATAATAGCACCTCGTTGTCCTGCTCCAGCATGCTGGTCAGGTGCACTACAGGATCCCACAGTGCTACTACCGCTGCTGACCCAAACACGCCTGAGATCGCTGCAAGCTTCGACGAGGCGATGGGGCTGCTGCTGGTCGACACACCCCAAAGGTCGCTGAGAAAGAAGAAGAAGAAGTAATATTAAGAATCCACAGACAATGACATAGAGTTGAACAAAAAAGAGGAGGAGGAACTGCTAAGTGCGATAATAGTAGGAACGACATGTAATATGTACCAAATTTCACTCTTCTTCTGCGATGGAGAGGCAGATGAGGTTTTTGATTGCTGGCGACGCTTCATGGTTCTTCTCCTTCCTGAGACTGACTGCGTCTCAGAGCAGTGAGCTATCGCGCTCGCCTTGTATCCTCTACTTCACGACGACAACACCTGAAATTAATTATTTCTTGACCTCAGTAGTATATCTGAAACGGTTCTCAGACAGGCATTTGCTTTCGAGGGAGTTCTTAATGCGTTGGCAGAAGAACCAACACCGTGTTACTAGTGGATGCCAAAACGCACGCGTTTTAGCTCACGCAGGCTGGCGTGAGGAGGTATAACACTACCACAGCGTATTTACGTAGCTTGTACAACCAAATACCAAGTTTAGTTTATTACGTACTGTGCCCCTACAGAAGAAATCAGTCCTGTCACGGAAAAGCCACGTATAATCCTCCCTTCTGCTACTACTGTACCATAACCTTAAAACTGGAAACAGGTTATGAATTAAAACTATTTTGTTCAAGCAACAGAGCAGTGTTACCCTCTGAGAGGAATTTTGTTAGGTTGACCGTGTTGTACCTAACGGGAATGGCTTATCGAAAATGAAAGTCAGAATTATGTAAATATTTGAACAGTACGAACAAAATTTTGTCTATCTGTACTGTTCAACTGAGAAAGAAAACGGTCGCTAGCCTAACTAGGCGAGAGAATGATTAACATTCTCGATTAAGAAAATAGTTATCATTAACTATAACGGATCCACACAACCTATACTTTGTCACACGCGAGTGCAGTGAAGTACTACACATACATATGCTTACGGTAAGATTGGAACTAAGAGCAGCGGAAACAATTTGCAAAATTATAACAGCTACCGAAACACACTATTACTTTCAGGGCTTACACAAAGTGAATGGTCTTTATAACATTACTATTAATATGCACTTCTAATACACCAGAGAGACTAACACTTAGTAAACACGAGTATATAATGTTTCACAACCGCAGCTTTCTCACTTTTACTACAGCGAAACACAATGTTGACAAAATTGCAAGAAACTGACTCACCTTCTAAAATTTACTACAGACAACAATGTGATCATTTGCTTTATAAGCCTCAGTCTTAAGAACTTTTAATTTTGAAGTTAGCAACAGCACTTTAATAAGCAGTTTTAATAGGAATATTTTCAGCAAACAACATTTACTTTAACTCACTCTCTTGCCACATTAACTTTAACTTTCTCTTTACTATGTTCAAGAGGCATCAATTAGCAAAACTCTAGGCTTTAATTTCTTTCAGTAAGGACACTCGGAAATCACTTCAGTTCAAACGGAGAGGAACCTAAGAGGAGTTATGATGAGGAGAAAAATCAGGGTAGGTACATAAATTCAGATATAAATTACCTTATATTTCAGCACATTAGCACATCCATTAAGCTGATCCTTCACTGTACATCATTATAGTATTACGTTGCAATGATTGCGCAATGTGGTGGCAACTGCATGCTGGTAGGTGTAATTGCGGGCAGAATTGCTGGACTCTGTCATTTCTTGATGGCGATGATAGAGACAAATTCCAGATAAATTCCAGCTATTTATCCATCCATCCGAGGCATTGGAGAGTAGCAGAAAAAGCCTCATTCGGAAGCAGAACGATATGCATCTTTTACATGGCAGTGCACAGACTCGTAGCTCGTCCCCGACTCGTAGCTCGTCCCCGACTGGTGGCTCGTCCCCGACTGCCTGTCAGTTCCACCTTTTCCACCTAGGCCAACCACCATTTGCACGCGCTACGCAGTTCCGTTCCCGAGGGGAACCACTACACCATTTACATACAAACTAACTAAGAACCCTAAGTGAGGATCAGCAATTTACATAACAGCAACCAAATACATTAAATAAAACAGAGCATTAGCACATATTGACATCTCTACAAAAAATTATTCACACAAAATTACAATTATATACAGTAAGTTTTGTTCCCTCCAAATGGGACAAAGAGTTTAAATGAAAGATGTGCTACACAGCATACAATCAAATCATGACATCAAAGTTTTAACAAAGAAAGGAGTATATAATTTTGTGTTTTCTATTCTATCAAACACACTTACAGAAGCTCAATGATGTAACATTAAATGAAACAAAAGCAAAATAAATCCATAGAGTATTAGAGCTATGGTGTTACACATGCCCCATGTTTCGTTGAAGTTCCCGTAAGGGACACATCAAGGAAACATCTATAACACCTAAGTGGTGTTGGCTGCAAAAAAAAAAAAAAAAAAAAAAAAAAAAAAAAAAAAAAAAAAAAAAAAAAAAATTATTCCATCCAACTTCAGTTGGGAGGAAAAAAAACACGTATTACAAGCATACAGTATAAACACTATGAAATTTCATACATTTCTTCCAAAAACATTTTCAAAGTAAGGCATTTACAGCAATTTTCATTTTCAGACTGGTTTAAGGAAACTAATTTTCATCATGGCACTAGATATCTTTAAGCATGTTCATTTCATACTCACAGTTCAAATAACATACAAACGGTACACAAACTAATCTACACATTAGTAGAATAGGTATGGCCTTCAAACAAAAATTAATACACATATACAACAACACACAACAATCTAATTCAACAAAACAGAAATTTGTTTTTCTATGTTTTTAAAGAATGTAACTTTCAGAGACACACAAGTATACTCATGATCACAGTACATTTTGCAAGATGTATCAATAAATGAAATATTGAAAATTTCAATTTGTATCCTGATATGCACAAATATTTACACAAACAGCAATGAGAACCTTTTACAGCTGACTCTTTAAATACCAAAGTAAGTTTGCAAGGTTTTTTCAAAATAAGTAACTTTAAAGCTGCTCTTCATTAATAGGAGTCCAAAATAATTGTTGCACATAAACACACTAACCTATTCAGAATCTATCTTTAATCATCACCGCTGTGTTTTAAAACAAGGCAGTCCAAAACTTTAAATTATTCCAGAAAACCTAGAATCAAAAACATCTACATCCATTTGAATAAGAATGCATATATATATATTTTATAATAACATTTCACTGGCCTAAATAAGATTAGTCAGTTCATTACACATTGACCAATAAACCTAACTTACTTCACTGCTTGTCTCAGCACTAGCAGTCCATGTTACACATTCTGCCCATTATTGGTTTGGCAGTCTTTGTATGTAAACATTCAGACACAAAAACACAATTTAGATAAAGAACACTAAAAGACACATTTTTAAATTGACACACTGCCCCATCCTCTAGGTTTGGCAGTTCATGACCACTTATCAGCTCCTTGCCCCACAATGGCAAGTCCTTTGGCTACTGCTCACATAGCATATTTGGTAGCCCTCAACTTCAGGACCACAGCATTTTTATTCTTGTTTTGTTTTGCTGCCCAACAACATATTTTTGAGCAGTTTGTTGTCATCATCTTTAAGCTTTTTCATCATTATGTCACATCTTTGGTAAAATTTACATTAATGATATAAAACATAAAACCTGTAACTTCAAAACAGTAATTAGATACTGGCAACAAAACAATTTCTTTTCACATGACAACATCAGGCAACACATACATTACTCAAGAAAAATTTAAATGTCCTACTTGGGATCAATTCAGTATTAAGGATTTCTTACTACTACTTTACCATTGCTTTTCCACACCCAGTTAGGTCATTACATACATCAAGTCCAGGACAATTATTTTATATCCTATTGCAAGTGCTTTTTGCCTTTGGTGGCACTAGACATATACATCTCATATCCATCTTACACACATTAGCCAGGTTCATCTCCACAGTTTTTTAACTCCCAAAGTTTTTCAACATCATATTTATCCCTATTTTCAAAAAAAATTACATTTAGTCATATTATAGTATTCATTTACCTTGTTTTCAGTATTCTTACCTTTCTCATCCATATTTCTCTTTCCAATTACTTTTCCATTACATTTTTTTTTCTTTTACAATACTCACTATACTTCCATTATTCTTGGTCATTTTCGAGTGTACCCAATGTAATTATTCATTTCTATTTACAGAAACATTCACCTTTAGTCATATTATACAAGGAAAATTTAGCATTATTAATAATTTTTATCATCATTTAAATCCATTAAAAAAATTTAACAAATATATGTGGTTTGGGAACCACACTTTAAAATAACTTAGTTCCGGAGTTTATGCCACGATTCTAACAAATTGCTTCAAGCTTGGAATTCACATTAATTGAAAGTTATTTTAAAGCAAAATTTACTTTCTGTAAAACCTGATTCAATATAAAAAGGGAAGAAAGAAAGAAGATAGTCAAAGTTCCGAATGAAGAAGGGGAAGGTTGCCAACACGAAAGCAAATGGAAGTAGTGCTAGCAACAACTCGGGTCCCTGGTGCTCGTCAGGCACCTGACAATGCAAAGACTGCATGTCCCCTGAGGCTTAACATTTCATTCATCATTGGCATCTATGGACATACAACTTCAGGTCAACTATATTTCTAACTCCTAAAGGTATCCTTGACACAGGGTACACAAGAAAATAAGCATTTGCATGTGGAGTTCCTTGCACTTCAAAAGGCCCATTGTAAATGTATTTGAATTTAGAAATTTCATTATTAATTTCACTTGATTTTTCATTGGTCTTCACTAAGACATAATCTCCAAGCTTAAATTTAGTTGTTTTAAGGTTATCATCATGCCTTTTGGATCTAGCAGCCGCTTTCTCTTTCATTCTTTTCTTAACTAACTCTTTTTTCTCATGCAGTTTAATTCCTACAACAGGTGGGAATTGCAAGATCTCTTCAATAAAACTATTACTTTTATGGTCCAACAGAATTTCTTCAGGGGTAAAACCGGTCGTTTCATGGTATAAGGTGTTCATGGTCCTTTCAAAGTCACTTACAAATCTGCCCCAAGCCTTATGGTTATGGTGACAGTAGGTTCTTCCTAACCTTCCTAATTCACGCATATATCTTTCAACAGGGTTACTAGCCGGGTGGTAAGCTGAAATATATTTAACTTGAACATCATGTTGCTTCATGCCTTCCTTCCAGATTTTTGAGATAAACTGTGGTCCATTATCAAACAAAACTGCTTTAGGTTTACCAATGGTGTTAAAATACTCAGTCATCTTGCTAAAGACTGCTTTAGCAATGGCTTTCCTAATTGGATATAATTTAATAAATTTGGAGAACACTTCCAACACTGCAACAATGTAAGAGCAATTACCTGAGGTTTTTGGTAAAGGACCATACAAATCCACTGACAGTAATTCTAATGTGTCCTCTGGTATTGTATTCTGCATGAAACCTTGATGTACTCTATTTGTTACTTTTGCCCTCTGACATACATCACAAGATCTTATTCTCTCAGTAATTTTCTTAGTAGCACCTACATTAATCGCAACCACATCAGTTAACTTTTCAATACACTTCTTGGGACCACAATGACCTAAGGCAAGGTGGAAATAATCAATCACTTCGGTCTCAAATTGCCTAGGCCAACACACCTTCCATTCTTCAGTGCTGGTATTCTTCCTCCTATATAAAATTCCATTAAATATCTTGTGAAATCTACAGATTTGTGGGTAATTAGGGTTACTAAAATTAACTTTCACTGACTTCCATATTACATCCTCATTCTGGTGGAACCTCATCCTTTTACAAATATGCTCGATTCTTTTCCTATCTGGAACCTCCTTAATATATCTTATATGAAATTTCCCATCTTCATTACATTCCCTTGGTAAGTTGTTCATAACCTCAGGCAACCGTGATAAAGCGTCAGCTACATAATTGTCACTACCTTTAATATATAATATCTCATAATCAAACTGCTGTAAGTACAGGGCCCATCGACTCAACCTGCCGGTAAACAGTCAACAGTTTTTCAAAAAGGTTAATGCCTTGTGGTCAGTATGAATTACAGTTTTATGTCCCCAAAAATAATTCCTAAATTTCTTTAATCTCCAAATGATTGCTAAGGCCTCTTTCTCTGAAATAGTATAATTTTTCTCATGTTTAGTTAAAGTTCTACTAGCAAAAGCAATGGTCTTATGTGCTGTTTCCCCAGATTTTGTGTTTTCCTGAAATATTTCAACACCAATACCATAAGCACTGCTGTCTGTAATCATGTGGAATGGCTCACTTAAAACTGGATGATGTAAAATATTTTCCCTTACTAATTCAGTTTTTAAATTTTCAAAATCTTTCTGACATTCAGATGTCCAAATATATACACTATTTTTCTTCAACAAGCTATTCAAATGTGGGCTGTTGAAAGCTTGCCCCTTTGCAAATTTGCGGTAAAATCCACAAAGACCTAAAAACGCTTTCAACTGTCTCCTGTTCTTTGGAGGAGGGCACTTTTCAATAGCATTAAGCTTTTCTGGGTCCTTGCCAATCCCAGATGTGGTTATTATGTGCCCTAAAAACTTAATTTCTTGTCTCACAATTTCACACTTTTTTAACTTTAAAGTCATGTCCCCTGCTTGAAGAGCAATAAGGCTTTTGTTTAACAAGTCACAATGCTCCTCCCAGTTATCAGTAGCAATCAATAGGTCATCTACATATACAGTCAATCTGGCACAAAGTTCTTTTCCTAATACAGAATCCAAAGCCCTAATGAAAACAGAAACAGAAGTATTCAAACCAAATGGAACAACTTTGTATTGGTAACATTATCCTCCAAACAAAAAAGCTATATATTTCCTAGAATCTTTGTGTAATGGGATCTGCCAATATCCAGCAGTAAGGTCTAAACTGGTTAGATATTTTACATTATGGAACTTTTGTAATAAATCATCTAAATTTTCAGGCCTGTCTACTTCTCTCCTGACAATTTTATTCAACGTCCGTGCATCAATGACTACTCTTACACCTCCATCCTTATTATTGACTATAATAAGTGGACTATTGTATTCACTATTGCTTCTTTCTATTACCCCCCATTCCAACATTTTATCAAATTCGGCTTGTACTGCTCCTTTCTTAGCTATAGGTATTGGATATGGTCTGACAAAGAATGGTTCATGTTCCAGGACATCCATACGGTATTCAAAGTTATTTACGACACCTGGTTTATCAGAGAACACTTCCTTGTTATTTTTCAAAATATTAAATAAATCCTCTTTATGTTCATATGAGATTTGTTGGACAACATCAACAATTTCCCTAAAGCTGTCAGTTTCTTGATCATCCCGCAATAAATTTTTCACATGGTATATTTCGTATAGTTGGGATAAACCATCATTTTCAGAGTCTATTTTTAACAAAATGGCTTCTACATTAATATCTTGGACCTGATTGTCACCTTCAAATTTAATTACTATTGTTTTGGTTTCCCTAATAATCTTAACAGTTCCACTACCACAATCTAAAATTACTTTTTCCTTGTCTAGCCAATCAATACCTAGAATCATTTCAGCACTTAGTTCAGGGACCACTAAAAAATCATGTTTAAATTTTTGACTTCCTATTTCAAAATCCATCAAGACTTGTTTTTGAATGGGCTTGCTGGACCTACCAGTAGCTCCTATAATTTTCACTCCACTTACAGACATTATTACTAACCCTGGTTTACATGAAATATGATCAAAGAAAGATCCTGATGTGGCACTGATTTGGGATCCTGTGTCTAAAAGCACTTGCAACTCAGTGTTATAAACATTTACAGGTATTATAGTTTGTTTAAAAATTCTGTGCTCTTTTTCCTCCTGTTCTTCCCATAACAGATCCTGCTCAACCATAATGTCTTTCCAGGAAATATTACCTACTAATTTCTGTTGTATATCAGGTGGCTTTTTGGGTTTGTTGACCTCTACATCTTTACAGATCTTTAACAGTTCACGTTCTACTATATTTATATCTGGACATTCTTTGGGTTTCTGTAAATCTATTTCTTTCATTTCATTAAGCAAAGCTTGTCCAAATATAGTGTCATCTGTCGGCTCTTTCGGTTTTGTTTCGGTTACGCATTCCGGATTTTGTTTCGAAATGGCGCCATAAACTTTTTCGTAACCTCTTTCAGTAAAGGTGTAAGTGTGTTTGTCTACCTCCGAAAACTCATCTATACCTGAATCTGTCGTCTCTCCTTCGTCTGAGCTATCACTAGGTCCTGTTTCGTTATCAGATTCGAGTAGGAATGCAACTTTTAAACAGTGAGGCAGATTATCACTAGATATTTCAGCCACTTCGTTTTTCGACTCACTTTCTACACAATACATATCGTTTGGAGACTCAGTCACTTCTGTTGTAACACTTTGAACGATTTCAGCCTTAACTTCATACTTAGTATAATCGTCATATATTTCGATAACCTTCATTTCATTTTCTTCCTTACTATCAGTTCCAGACAATCGTGCGAAATTCCTACTAGGCCCTTCTGCATTAGAATCATCAAACACCTTTCCATCAACAACAATTTTGTCTGCACTGTTTATAATGCAATGTTCACTAACGTCCTGCTTTACATCACTTTCACCTATCATTAATTGTGCACACGTCTTTTGCGTGGCGTATTCTACCTTCCCCTCCTCTTTATTCATCATAACCTCCCCCATATCTACGTCTTTTACCTCATACACATCATTAACAGTACTAATATTCCCCTTTTGACTCGCCTTTTCTGTCTCCCTTTAATTCTTTAACAAAGTCTTTTCGCACGATCCCGATACTAAGTTATCCTTATCACATGACATATTAACTTTATTTCCATTTTTACATTCGTCTACTGCTGAAACCGGCCAACGGAAGTGTCCGATCCCGCCTCTTCTGTTTCTCTCTACGGCAGCCATCTTGTTCTGACGTCTGCTATTTGCATGGAGGTCTCCTTATACCTCCATGGCTATTTGTGTGTGCTGCCAAGTGCAATATACGCTGCTCCGGCAACCGCTGGCCCGAGCACGAACGGTCACGTGACTTCGCACTGGGAACGCCACTATGTATCACTCCGCTCCCGTCTTCCATAGGCGCGTCCTTAACCTTCCTGCCCCGTAGTTTGCATCTTTCCTTCTCGAATCTATAATTTGACGTCTTTTCTTTGGGTCCAAAACCTGTTTCCGCGTGACTTCGGCCCGTAACACATGCGGTTTTCAGTTTTCCATTTCGTCTCTATTTTGGAAATTCCGCGCCATGTATCCTCTGCCGCACGTAGTATAATTTCCCCTTCCTCTCGCACGACCTATCTATCGTTTTCAGGTAGTTCGTTTTGGTCATTGCTTTCTCGCGAATAATTGTAGTTATTATGGGGACGAGATTCGCGATTCCTTCGCCAGTGATCTTCATCCTCTATCCTTTCCAGAAACGCAGAAAAACTTCTGTGTGTACTCCCAACATATCGTTTAGAATCCTCAGGCAGTTTCTGCCAAAGAACCCAAACAATCTCGGCTTCAGTTCTCCTAGCCTTCAGATGTATTAGCTTTCTGTACCATGATTCGCAATACTCTTTCATGGTTTGCCTGCCTCTGATGTCATACAACCTGGACATTAGAAATTCACGCCACAGCTGGTCTTGCTTTTGTTCTGACCAGTATTCACCAATAAATTTTTGTTTAAAGCTTTCAAAAGACATGTGGTTTGTATCTAGATTCAACCCCCATCTTTTTGCTTCTCCCGTTAATGCACTGGTCACAACATTAATTTTTTCCTGGTCAGAGAAATATTCAGGAAAATTTCTTTCGCAATTCTTTACAAAATCAAGGGGGTGCCATCCGTTATGTCTCTTTGCAGGGTCGAATTTTTCCTCGCCCTCTAAGATTTTACTGAAAGGAATTCTTTCAGTAAAATGTGTAGGTCCTTTTTGTATTTTTCTTTCCAAGTCATGCATTTTGCCTTGGATTTGTGAAGTGTTATGTTCACATTTCATTTCGCAAGTAACAATCTGTTTGGTTAGTATTCTGCTTGTTTCTGTTAGAGATTGCTTAATCTGTGCAAATTCCGCATTACATTCTGTTTGTATTTCGGATTTAATACCGAATACCTTTTCGTCTACTTTAGTACAGACTAAGGGTTCTATTTGATCTTGAATTTTAATTACTTCAGTGTCAAATCTTTCATTAATGTCATCAATTTGTCCTTGTATGTTGGCAATATTGCCATTGATGACAATAATTTCGCTTTTAAGGTTTTTAATTTCATTACTCACAATGTCTACTTTTACATCAACCTTCTCAATCTGTTTACTAAGATTCTTGCCCTGCTCTTGCATTTGTTTACTAATATCACTACCTAGTGCTGCATTCTGTGCTGTAATTTGTGTAGACAACATTTTTAACAATTCTATCATATCTGAATTCTTTTCACTTTTGGTTTCTACCGCTTTTTCGGGTTCGAGTTCTACTTCCCTCTCAGTTTCTGGTGATTCGAACATATCTTGCGATTCATGAACATAGCCACTATCTTCCACAACATCGCTTATATTGTCTTGCTTAGTTACGAGCGACATTCATAGCTTCTATCTGTTTATTGACATCGGCGTGCTACCGTACGCAATTTAACTCGCGCGTAATGCCATCTGTTTGTGTGCTGCCTGAACTGCTCTCAATTACATTCTGTTCTCGCGTGTCTAGATTTATTTCTAGTTTCCTGTCCATTCTAGCTATTATTAAGTACTGATACCTTTCATTTTCAATTTAAACAGAACTTTCACTATCCGGTCTCTCAAATAATGCACAGGTTCGTGCCGCTGGACGTTTTATGTTCACTCTATGTTTGTAAAAAGCTAACTACTTATAATTTTTTCCGTCTGTAGATGCAAGCTGAACAACGTCCTGTCACGTGGCACCACGTATAACACTACAACAGCGTATTTACGTAGCTTGTACAACCAAATACCAAGTTTGGTTTATTACGTACTGTGCCCCTACAGAACAAATCAGTCCTGTCACGGAAAAGCCACGTATAACACTCCCTTCTGCTACTACTGTACCATAACCTTAAAACTGAAAACAGGTTATGAATTAAAACTATTTTGTTCAAGCAACAGAGCAGTGGTACCCTCTGAGAGGAATTTTGTTAGGTTGACCGTGTTGTACCTAACGGGAATGGCTTATCGAAAATGAAAGTCAGAATTACGTAAATATTTGAACAGTACGAACAAAACTTTGTCAATCTGTACTGTTCAACTGAGAAAGAAAACGGTCGCCAGCCTAACTAGGCAAGAGAGTGATTAACATTCTCGATTAAGAAAATAGTTATCAGTAACTATAACGGATCCACACAACCTATACTTTGTCACACGCGAGTGCAGTGAACTATTACACATACATATGCTTATGGTGAGATTGGAACTAAGAGCAACGGAAACAATTTGCAAAATTATAACAGCTACCGAAACACACTATTACTTTCAGGGCTTACACAAAGTGAACGGTCTTTATAACATTACTATTAATATGCACTTCTAAAACACCAGAGAGACTAACACTTAGTAAACACGAGTATATAATGTTTCACAACCGCAGCTTTCTCACTTTTACTACAGCGAAACACAATGTTGACAAAATTGCAAGAAACTGACTCACCTTCTAAAATTTACTACAGACAACAATGTGATCATTTGCTTTATAAGCCTCAGTCTTAAGAACTTTTAATTTTGAAGTTAGCAACAGCACTTCAATAAGCAGTTTTAATAGGAATATTTTCAGCAAACAACATTTACTTTAACTCACTCTCTTGCCACATTAACTTTAGCTTTCTCTTTACTATGTTCCAGAGGCATCAATTAGCAAAACTCTAGGCTTTAATTTCTTTCAGTAAGGACACTCGGAAATCACTTCAGTTCAAATGGAGAGGAACCTAAGAGGTGTTATGATGAGGAGAAAAATCAAGGTAGATACATAAATTCAGATATAAATTACCTTATATTTCAGAACATTAGCACATCCATTAAGCTGACCCTTCACTGTACATCATTATAGTATTACGTTGCAATGATTGCGCAATGTGGTGGCAACTGCATGCTGGTAGGTGGAATTGCAGGCAGAATTGCTGGACTCTTCTTGATGCCGATGATAGAGACAAATTCCAGAAAAATTCCAGCTATTTATCCATCCATCCGAGGCATTGGAAAGTAGCAGAAAAAGCCTCTTTCGGAAGCAGAACGATATGCATCTTTTAGATGGCAGTGCACAGACAAGTAGCTCGTCCCCGACTGGTGGCTCGTCTCCGACTGACTGTCAGTTCCACCTTTTCCACCTAGGCCAACCACCATTTGCGCGCGCTACGCAGTTCCGTTCCCGAGGGGAACCACTACACCATTTACATACAAACTAACTAAGGACCCTAAGTGAGCATCAGCAATTTACATAACAGCAACCAAATACCTTAAATAAAACAGAACATTAGCACATATTGACATCTCTACAAAAAATTATTCACACAAAATTACAATTATATACAATAAATTTTGTTCCCTCCAAATGGGACAAAGAGTTTAAATGAAAGATGTGCTACACAGCATACAATCAAATCATGGCATCAAAATTTTAACAAAGAAAGGAGTATACAATTTTGTGTTTTCTATTGTATCAAACACACTTACAGAAGCTCAATGATGTAACATTAAATGAAAGAAAAGCAAAATAAATCCGTAGAGTATTAGAGCTATGGTGTTACAGAGGGAAGGCCTATACTGACGTGAGGTCTGGAACATGACAAGGAATTAGAATTCAGAAAGCGGACGGAATTAGTTTGATACTTAGATTTAATGCATTAATGATGAGCGTCGCTCTTGACGGTACATGATTCACAATATTATCTGTTCAGATTACATTCTTGAAGTAACTGAATATGACGCCTTGCTAGGTCGTAGCAAATGACGCAGCTGAAGGCTATGCTAAACTGTCGTCTCGACAAATGAGAGCGTTTGTAGACAGCGAACCATCGCTAGCAAAGTCGGCTGTACAACTGGGCGAGTGCTAGGAAGTCTCTCTAGATCTGCAGTGTGGCGGCGCTCGGTCTGCAATCACTGATAGTGGCGACACGCGGGTCCGACGTATACTAACGGACCGCGGCCGATTTAAAGGCTACCACCTAGCAAGTGTGGTGTCTGGCGGTGACACCACAGTTCTCACGTGTGTCAGTGTTCCACAACGTTTTACTGCGTAAACACTGCTTTGTTTGTGGTTAAGTCTAAACACGACCGATGGCACTAACAGGCCTGGCAGGACAGGAGGAGAAAGAGAGCACGTCTTTCGACAGGAATTTTTCGGATGACAAGAATCAGAGGGTTGCCTTCAGCTGGTGCTTTTGTTCAGGAATTAGCCTGACATCTAGTCTGTCAGTTGAGATAATGTTCTGTGTGGCCCAGTGTATAGTGCATGCTTCGCAATCAAAAGATTTTAAACAGTGATATAATTTGTGATGGATCTTTCATGACAGTATTCATTGTGTAACCATTATAGAAGAAAGCGATCGATTTAATGACTTATTTTCAATGTATTTTACAAGACATGCATCTTCCCACACAGCAGAGACTGATAAGGAAGAGAGATCCAACCCCTGAAAACTGAATTTTTTTATAATTAAACAATATACCTTCTGCTACGTGATTGAATTCCCTCTTGTGAGATCCTTCCTCTCTAGCACTGAGCCGTCAGTTTCGAGGTAAGGGGGGATGGGGGAGGGGGGAGGGGAGGGTTGGAGGGGTTACTAGATAGGTTAATTAATTGAACAGTTTAATTAAGCAGTAAATCAAACTGATAAGAGTGAGACGGGCTATTAGAATAACTCGTCTTAGCAGAACAGTAGGTTAGTGACCTGTCAACAAAAGAGAACAATAAATGTAGGCAACCCACCCTAACAAAATGCCGTCATGTTCTCTTTGTCCCACTACTTACGTACAGTAGTCACCTGCGCTTTTTGCCTGTAACTTTGGACTTTGCACTGTACGAGAGATTCACGATAAATGCAGGCTAGTTAAGGAGTCAATGCTGTAGAGCACTCTTTGACAAACTGAACTGGAATCCATCCAGACCTGCTGACTTATTTGTTTTCAACTCTATCAGTTATTTCTCAATGACAAGGGTGCTCATTGCTATGTCGTCCCTACGGGAGTCTGTATGATGATCAAAAATGGTTCAAATGGCTCTGAGCACTATGGGACTCAACTTCTCAGGTCATAAGTCCCCTAGAACTTAGAACTACTTAAACCTAACTAACCTAAGGACACCACACACATCCATGCCCGAGGCAGGATTCGAACCTGCGACTGTAGCTGTCGCACGGTTCCAGACTGTAGCGCCTAGAACCACTCGGCCACTCTTGCCGGCGTATGATGATCACATTTCTCTCCAGACCCATCTGCTGAAACTTTACCCATAATTCCTCCATGTCCATCATACTGTAACTAAGTCCCGCAATGCACTGCCTAAGTGGAATGCTAACAACTACTTAGTTGTTGTTTCTAGCAGAAACTCTCTTCTTGTCTTCTTAACTGATTTGTTAACTTTCGTAACCATACTTGCTCTAATGACATCATGATCGCTAATCCCCGATTCTATAGTGACAATGTCGATAACGTCTGGCGTATTTGTGGCTACAAGGTGGAAGATAATTCCGCTGCATGCCAGCTGCAGAACTAGCTACCTAAGACAGTTTTCGGAAAATGTGTGCAAAAGTACTTCGCACGAGCTCCGCCTGCAATGAATGTGTACACTGGTAAGTATCCTCTTCAAGAATCAACTGAATTTCGGCGTTGTAGTCAGCTTTATTCAGAATGACGGATGCATTGCCCTTGTCAGACTGGGAGAATTCTTAGAACACCTTAACAGCATTCACGGCAACATCAAGTTTACGATGGAAGTGGAGGCAGATGGTGCATTGCCCTTCCTTGACGTCCTCGTTCGACGGAAAACCAATGGGAACCTCAACCATAGTGTCTACAGGAAACCGACACACACAGATCGGTATCTGCGCGCTCTCAGCCACCACCATCCGGTACAAAAAGGTGTCATTCTGAATACCCTCTTCCATCGTGCTAAAGTCGTCTCAGATGCTGGAAGTCTGCCACTAGAACTGAGCCACCTCCGAAAAGTCTTCCGGGAAAACGGGTACAGCCACGCACAGATGTCACAGGCTATATCTGGTGTGACATGCAAGAAACACACCAACAGAGATGAGAACACCACCGAAGAAGAAAGCATGAAATTTGTATTTTTGCCTATCTGTGGTGCAGTGCCGGGAAAGATTAGCCGGCTCCTGAAGAGATATAACATTTCATCGGTGTTCAGGCCCCCAGCAAAACTTCGACAGCTTATAAGGCCTGTGAAGGGCGATCTAGGGCTTAGAACGCGTGGAGTGTACAAGATACCATGTCAGTGTGACTGTTACTACGTCGGCCAAACAATACGCACTGTGGAGCAACGCTGGACGGAACACGAGAGGTGCTTACATCTACGCTATCCAGAAAAATCAGGCGTTGCAGAACATGCCTTAGAAAATGGACACCGAATTCTATTCGACGAAACATCTGTCGTTATGAGGACGATGGGATTTTGGAATAGCGTCATAAAAGAAGCTATTGAAATAAAAACCTCTGAAAACACCATCAAGGACGGAGGTTTGCAGTTCTAAATATCCCAAGGATATCCACCTCACGTTTCAGCCGGCTCTCGGTCCTGAGAATAATTTGAGATTGAGAACCTTGCTGGAGGGATGTAAATTCCTGAGGTGTGTTACAAATACTTCATTTTACTGATAAAATTTTGACAGTTAAAGTTTACTCTGAACGCGGTCTCACTTCTCTTGCTGCGTATCAAATGGCGAGTGTTCATCGCAGTACTCAATCTACTAAGTAGCCTAAAAATCCTCATGTTTTCTCCGCAAGGACTCTGCTACCTGAGTGGCTGCTTCCTTTGTGTAGTGCAGCCCTCACCCACCAAGGGTAGTCTTACAAATCCCCAACCGATAACGCAGGTCTATAAATCTGCAGGAAAAAGCGATACAAGGTCGACGAATCCTTTGGTGGAGACACTCCACTCGGTTCCAGACCGAAGGCCCCGATAAACCCTGGGAGCGATGCTGGGAACAGCAAACTTAGCTTGCACCCTACATGTGAGACTAGCAGCCTCTACCACTTCCACCAGTTGCCCATATGAAATGAGAATGGCCTCAGAACCCATACGACAGGCGTCATTGGTAACGACATAAGCCACAAATTGCAGACTTGTACATTCTACACACTCGACACCCTAAGGAGCTCCATTACGTATCGAACTTGGAGGTCCGGAAAACTAGTCAACACATCCTTAATGTGCCTACTCGGAACCTGCTGAAGGAGCAGTCACCTTCCACTCACAGCGTGAATGGGCGAGGCCAGACGGCCACTCTCCACATTGGTCCTTTTCCTAGAGCGTCGCTAACACACAAGCAACACTGCGTGAAATAAGCACAGAAATAAATATGGGATGTACGGCGAATGAATCCGTTAGGGCAGTGCAGCCCAATATCGTGTTAATGGGCTCAGGCAGCAGACGACGGACGTGAGTGCTTTTGCTAGCAGCACGACATCGGGAAAACCATGGCTTCGACAGATTAGTCCCGATTTCAGTTGGTGAGAGCTGATTGGAGGATTCGAATGTGGCACATACCTCATGGAGCCGTGGGCTCCAGTTATCAATAAGGCTCTGTGCATGCATCTGGTGGCTCTGTAATGATGTGGGTTTTGTTTACATGGAGTGGACTGGGTCCTCTGGTCGAACTGAGCCGTTACTTTCGGCTACTTGGAGACCAATTGCAACCATTCATGTATTTCATGTGATGTCAGTGGGCCACAATTGTTTGTGATTTGTCTGAAGTACATAAGGGTCAGTTTAAGCAAATAATTTGGCCACCCAAGTCGCCCGACTTGCATTCCACCGAACGTTTACAGGACCTAATAGAGATATCAATCCGTGCCCAACATCCTACAACTGCAAGACTTCCGCAATTATGGACGGCTATAACGGCAGCATGGCACAACATTTCTGCAGGGGCTTCTAACGACTTGCTGAGTCCATGGCACGTGAGTTGCTGCCCCACATCGGTTAAATGGGGATTAGGAGGTATCCCATGATTTTTGTCACCTTATGATATTGTACATATAAATAGTCGATATCACATGTAATATGCCTCACAAGTTTATTGAGCCATTTTTCCTTGTGTTAGAGTAATTAGTTACATATAATTATTTTCTGTATCATGTAGCTGAGGTACAATCGGCCAGTTTGAGTTAGGAGAGCTACAAAATTTTAGGAGTTCATGTGACATACTACATATAATTGGCTGTGTTCAGATGGGCGATCTTGTGGCAGAATGTTTATTTAAAAGAAGTGTTCAAACAAGTACCCGTTTCTCTGACTGTACGACTAAATGCGCCGTCTAAACGACCAGTAGCCTAGATGTAGAGCTGGTAGTGCCACAAGCTTCCTAGACGCTCTGATGTCTGGGGCGTTGTCATCCCCTTTGTGAGGACGTTTTGTCTTCATAGCCTCGCAGAACTCCGTCAAGGAATTTCAGTAGTATGTTCCTCCAACAGTTTAGCCCTTCCGAGCATAACCTAATAGCACTAAACCGTGGCAGCCCCTAAAAGCACCTTGCGCGAAGGTAGTTGCGTATTGATGATTTTCGGCTGTGGGGAATCCATTTGCTTCCTCAACTTGCTTTGATTCCTTGTCTTGAGGTTTCAGTAACAAAAGTCAGCACCCGTCTATAGTGATTAGGAGACTAATGAAATATTCCTGGCCAAGAGAAACCTACCAGTATCAAACATAGGCCTTCGTTTCGAGAAGAGATTTCTGAGAATGAACGTTTGGAACACAGCATTATATGTTAGTGAAACATGGATTATGGGAAAATCGGAACAGATAATAATCGAAGCATTTGAGGTGTGGTGTTACAGAAGAGTATTGAAAATAACGTGGACTGAAAGGGTAAGGAATGAGGTCATTCTCTGCAGAAACCGTGAGCAAAGAAATATTTGGAAAACACTGACAAGAAGAAGGGGCAGGACTGTTGCACATATTTTAAGAGATTGTGGAATAACTTCCATCGTACTAGGAGTAGCTGTATAGGGTAAAAATTATAGAGGAAGGCAGCCGACCGGGCTGGCCGAGCGGTTCTAGGCACTGCAGTCTGGAAATGCGCGGCCGCTACGGTCGCAGGTTCAAATCCTGCCTCGGGCGTGGATGTGTGTGATGTCCTTAGGTTAGTTAGGTTTAAGTAGTTCTAAGTTCGAGGGGACTGATGACCTCAGATGTTAAATCCCATAGTACTCAGAGCCATTTGAACCATTTCTTTTTATAGAGGAAGACAGGGACCCAGGAAATATTTGAGGACGTAGGTTGCAGCTGCTAAACTGAGACGATAAGGTTGTCACGCGAGAGCAATTCGTGGCGGGCGGCGTAAAACCAGTCAGAAGACTGGTGGCTCAATAATAAAATGAAGTCGTCATGGCTGATCTGATAGTCCGCAATACTTCCGGCGCTGCTGGCGTTCGCAGGACCTCCTGGATGGGTGTGACTAGTCCCAGACTCCAGTGGTCGAAGAGCTTTTCCATGATGAAAGTGTCCTGCGAGATGTTTAAAAATGATAAATGACTTATTTCGTCTTTTTCACTATAGCGGCTGTGATAAGCCGATCCCGCCGTTCCTCTAACCTACACCTGTCTCGCGATTCCCAGTTGTTCACAGAGTGATAGTCTGGTGCTCTGTTCACCACACCAGAAGCGCCTGACCACTGTGCTACACGATGTTCCGTTGTTACCGCGTACCTGCACCAACTGAGCATGGACAGCTACAGCTTTGCTTTCCTCACGATACTCAGTTTGATGAGCGGGCAGCGGCAGTTTATTTTGGCTCCCCTACTGGCGTGCTTCGGTACCGCAACGCGGGGACCTCACTGTGTACCATGACTCCAGACAAGCGCCTGTAAGCAAACCAAAAATGAATTATGAAAGTTTAACTGTCCGCTGCTACCACGATCAGTCTTGGGGACGAGTTCTGGAGCAACGATGACACACTCCAGATTAGGGAGCTGTAAGACTATTGCTGCTGCTCTTCAGTGGTCTTCACCCTTACAGAACGCGTTCACAGACTACGAAGTTGTCATCAATTTCCCCTGTGCTCACTCGTTGTAGGTCTATTCGTGTGGATGTACTCTTGAAGATATTTCTAATCACGCACCAGCACGTGAATTAATAAAGTAATTATTATTTACCACCATCCATGAAATTCTGCATTGCTTTACAGACTAAGGTACGATTCACGCCGAGGTGATGCAATGTGCGATACAAGGAACTCTCTTTGCAATAGGAAACACTACGTTTCATGCTATCGGAGACCGTATTTTTTACAGACTTCCTCAACAGAACGTAATCATACGTCGTTTCGGGCTAGTTCTAAGAAAACTCGCGGAAGTACGTGAGTAAATTCCAGCGAACAGAGCTACCGCGCGCCGTCGCAGGGCGGAATGGCAGTTTGTGGCGGCACGGTGGACGGGGTGGGCGTGGGAGGGAGGACGTGGCGGAGGGGTGAGAGGTGGGGCCAGGTGGGGAACATTCGGACCTCAGGCCGCATCCAGACCAGCAACCTGTCCGCAGTAGAACGCGGCGTGATCCCGCATGTATGCTTCCATTACCACTAATGTCTATAGTTTGATGTTCCGCGCTGCCATCAACGTCCTGTTGCTTCCCAGGGGGTGGCCTCAGCTCTACCCCCCGCCACACTGCGACTCGTTCGCAGTATCCGCAGTTGGTGCCCCGTCACAGTTTACGTGCTGTTGAGTCCTCGCGCACGCAGCCACAGTCCGATAAACAAACATCTGTAATACTAAGCACCAAAAGCGATCACTGGCCACATAGTCCGATGCTTAGTCACGCGTTGCCTATCCAACAACTTCCAGAGAGAACAAAAATTTGATTTTCAGTGCATCTTATAATTATTGACCAATATATATGGAACGCTGTCAAAACCTACTCATAAAGAGGTATAATTGTAAGTTAAAGTTTTGACGCCTTGAGTTCGGTATAAAAATTGGGAACTGTGTATACGTACGTCTTGAGGCAGCATAACTCACAGCACGTAAATCACCAATACTATATTATCAGGTATTGAAGAAAGGAAACACGTAACTGTTTTGAACAAACTTGCCATATTATTTCAAACTTCGTCCAAATTTTTTCTCTCGTTATTGAAAATAATTAAAAGAGAGACATTTATTGGTTACTGCAATTTCACTGTTCAGTTATGGCGTTTTGATCTATAACTTCTTTATTACTGACTCAATTACCAACACATTTTGCACATAGTATCCACATCTACCACTGAATGCAGCTGCAAAATTATACCATTGCACGATACGTACTCCAGGACAAATGACTTCATAAAAATCGCTTTTTCTGAAAATAGAGCGCAAATTTCCTAGAATTACTCACCTGCAGTTTGATAATGTGTGCAGTTAACATCTTTCCAAAAAGTTTCGTCACATTTTGAAGCTGTTTTACACTTGCGAGTTCGACTCTTTAGAGAACGGGGATTGGGAGTCACCCGGTTAATAAAGAATTTTCCTTTCTGTCAGTGGTACATGAGTGAGGAAAAGATAATTGCAAAAGTTATATTGATGTAACAGTTACTAGTACCGTCATAAAAAATTTCTTAGAAGAAGAAGACAAAGAAGTTATGAATGAAAAAGCGTGCTTGATAGCTGATACATCAGTAAGTATTGATCACAATTTTCGCCTACCAGAAATAATTGAGAAGAAAACAGTAACGCCACAACTTTTTGAAATGAATCTCACAGATACAGAAAAAGTCTACACTTCGGCACCTTTGGGCAATCTGTTGAGTATTTCATATCAGTGGGAATTAATACGAAAATAATAAAAGGTACCAGAACATACAAGAATTCTAAATGCTTCCTGAAATTTTTGTATAGGCAGAATGCACCCACAGAAACACATTTTAAAAATTTTTCCTGCTAACACACAGTGCAAGTACTTAAAAAAGTTGCCGCCCCTGCCGTGGCCGCAGCAGACATAGCTCGAGAAAAACGACGGGTATATATCCTCTACTGACGGCACATCGGTGAACGGAGGAAGGTTCCATAACAGAAACGACCCTTCTCAAAAATTTACATTTTAGAGGATAGCAAAAAAAGTTCTATATAGCTGGATAACGTCTCGCCGTCTATTATATTCAAATATATTTTTATGTGGCTTCTTGGTAATGTCTAAATCATATTAATGCCACTGTACTAATTTATCTTTCAATATAGCTAATAAGATTTTTTTTTTCAAATTGCAGTCCTCACTGACAGGCTGCTTTTGTTAGAAAATGTAGCTGGGAGTGTGAGTAAATACCTGGATAGGTGCTCTAGTTATACTTTATAAACCTCATAATATACTAATTTTTTACAGGACCAAAGGTTAAGTTACATTACAGATTCACAGAATTGATCAAATAAACCTTTGCTGGTCCTCTTCACTATTAACGTCAGATTCAGTTATACACAAGTTCGGCCTATCTTCTTACTCTCCACAGGTAATCAGTGTTTTGAAAAAGTTTTGGTTGTTAATCGTCAAATAAGGAAGAATCACCTTGAGGTGTTGGGCTTTCAACATCCTGATCTTCAGCACGTTGTAAATCTGACTGTAAGTTAACACATGTAGAAGCTTACTTTGTTCCGAAGGGAAACCATGCACCGATGTCCTATATAACTGTCCCACACAAAAATGAAGTTCGTGCATTGTGTACGACCTTAACCCTTTTAATTTATCTTTTCTCTTCCAGATGATTTGAAGTAGTGGTCAACAGCTTCTTCGTGACTAGTTTACTTTGCAGATGCGGAAAGGTGTTGGATGTTTCCGAGAAGAGGTAATGACTGTGTCCGATTCATTACCTGCTTCAGTGACATGATTCGGTTTCTTACGTGAAATTAAAGAGAAATCTTAATCACTGGACAAAAAAGAATCACCTGTCATGGGAAAGATGCAAATTATTCTACTGAACATTTTCAGGCTGTGCACCAGCGTATACTGAAAACACATCATGACAAAGATTTTATTCTGACGAGCGCTTACCGTGCTTCCCTCTGCAGCTGTTGTCTACTTTTCAAGTAACGGAACAATAAAGGGATCACTTCGTTATGCCGTGTGGCGGAAACACTTTTGCCGATGTAGTTCATGTGCTCCTCTTCCTGATGTGGCTCCTTGTTCTTCTTTATTTCATTCTCCTTTCTTTCTTGACGTTTTCGCTTTTTAGGCCACTCAACACTGTCTTCGGAATTCATAACAGAACCTCAAACACTGAATCGTTCCTTGACAAAAAGCAGACTGAAACAATCCAATAAGTACTACGAAGGTGACAGTGAACGTTGAGATTGCACTGTCGCCCACTTTCACGGACATATAGCCCTTGACAAAGCTGTTTTTCTAGAACCATCAAATTCTTAGCTGCCGTAACTCAAGACAAGGGTTGTTTCTACCATATCTGATTATATTAAATCATGCATCTCGGGGATGGCTACAACACTGCCCTAAAATTGCGACAATGGAAATTAAACGGCAAGGGTTGTTTTTGTTATGAAGTCTTCAGACAACATTGAACAACGCGATAGTAATTTGCAAAACGAATGTCAGTTTTCATTGCTAATTTCTCTGATGTAATTATTACAGTTACTACTCACTCGAATCTGGAACTAATTTAACACAATTCCTCTGGGGCATCGCTGTGTGCTAACAATGGAGATAATATTCTTTGTGATTCCTTGACCTATGTTTGCTAATAGAAAGCTGGCTGCTGTGGCCGAGCGGTTCTAAGCGCTTCATTACGGAACCGCGGGACTGCTACGGTCGCAGGATCGAATCGTGGCTCGGGCATTTGAACCATATTTTTGCTGAAAGCATCTGTCTGTGCAAGGTCCACGTTTTCAAAGTAATGTGATATCTAATTAATGTTTTCTGCTTTGCAAAAATGAAATATGAAGAACGTGGAACACAGTCGAAATCACTTACTTCTCCTGAAGACGTACATATATTTTTATTATTAGTTAATTTCTTGGACATTCATTCGGGGCACGTTGACATTTCGTTAGAACTTACGGAATCGTTAGAATAAACATGAAATAACTTGGTGGATTCCGTGAATTTTGGTCCGAACGATAATTGTTGAGCTAATTAAAAACAAAACAAAAATCGATTACCTTCTAAGACCACCGAAAACATGTACAGTGATAGCTTTCAATCAGAAAGACAACACTATAAATTTTAAGGTCGAAAGAAGGAGGTTAAAACACTTATACATAAGCAGTGTGCAAAGTCGGTTTCGTGTCGTAACATCTGGACATGATTTATATATATGGAAGAAAGATTTCCACTAAGTACGAAATATGAGCGAAAATGAAACTTGCAAAAGTGTGAAAGAAAAAGTACACGAATGATTTAGAGTAGTTTGTGAGAGCCAGTGCACCGTTTCCGAGGGACATGTTCGAGACTAGGAGCGCCGAATTGCACATGAGATGAATGTTACTGATTACAGGCTTCTTCGACATGGTTAAGTCTCAAAATTATGAAGTTTACCTCAAGTTTACCTCAAGTAAACGTGTAGAGACGTCATTAAACAGTGACACTTTAGAGAAATACGTATTTGACTTGAAAATGAAGCTTCTTGTTATCCCCTAAAAGCTGCATATAAAGCCTATCAGTCAAGTTTCTTACAAATTGCACTTTATCATTTCGAGCGAAAGAAACGTAGTCACATCTGCAGTCGATGAATGCTACGACACTTACGTATACAACAATGCCAGTGATCTGTCTTCAGGATCATCAAGGTAAAAAGTTAGAACCAAAAAGTTTAAAAAAAGGCAATGTATATTGGAAAATGTAATCGAAGTAACAAAATCTGGAAAAATGGTAGAGGATGGTTTTCATTGTTACATCCCAAACGTCTACTTGCCATTTGCAGAGAATAAATTACTGCTTTTGTTCGACTCTTCGCCTGGACATAAAGAATCCCCTGTCTTTAGGAGGACGACGAAAAGTCTGTTAATACGTCACAGATTCTACCTGGAACTAGTGCTGTGGTTCAGCCTCTCCATAACCAAACTTTTCCAGAGTGATTTTCTTTTTCAGATAATCGTCGAACACTGAAACGTCCGCTGGGTGTTTGTCATTTCAGATTTGTCAGTGGAACAGTACCGTTAAACTGCACTCATATTTGCATTGTCAGTTTGCAAAACCATATTTCACGAATTTAATCAATTAAGCCAGGCACGCAGCAAAATATGGAGAACAACAGACACGACTGTCTCTAATCCCATTCCACTTATTTCTAAATAAAATTAGTAATTACTGTGAAGTGCTTGAATGCATTAATTTTTCTTTTATCATGTCTGCCTGGAGTAAGGAAAATGTTTGTTTTCGTCATTCACTAGACACCGCACTTTTTTACAACGAAAGGGACTCAACAATGATTCCTCTACAGTTAGTCAAATATACATTATTAAAAAATTAACATAAGACCAGTGCTACAGGCATTGTTATAAAATATTCAATGTCAACATATCAACATCTTGACTGATACGACTCTTGTAATGAAACATCATACACTGCCTTCATTTTCTTTCCTGTAATAGTCACTTGTTTAACAGTTACATCTGCAACGGTTCACCTGTTAATGTGATCTGCAGATTACTCAAAAAATAAATGATTTTAGACATATTTGGCGTGGTTTAAGTGCCTAAGATTGAAGTGTGTGTGATTTGGACTTCGCACTACGCAGCACTACGTCCTCCTGTTAAGCCTGTCTGCTTAACAGCCGATTCGATACCAAGGCAGGAAGGCTCGACAAACCGCTGATACAAGGGATTTTTCATGCGGTAAAAATTATTAACTTTCACTTTTCTAAAAATACTTATAGTGCGCCTTAGCAGCTAAAATTTTCACTGTGCATTTTTTCGGTGTGTTCTTCCGCATGAAAACTTGCAGCAGCTTCAATATGTTGGATTGGACTTTTCCAGATTGCAATTGTCGAGTTTGCCACACGCCATATCGAAAACAAGCTGTCAGTATTAACTCTGTGTTTCTATGAACAGCCACCAACAGGCAGTGCCCCCGTTCACCCACGGCAGCCACTGGACCTTTCACCTTTCTCTCTCTCTGCTTTGGGCGTCCCAGTTGCATTCATGCGGCGCTGTGGGGCAAGCGCAAGATGTGTCGCAGAGAGGAGCCGTTGAATCAGCAGCGGCAGTGGCGGCGGGTGTGATGCGTTGCCATGGTAATGGGTAACCACAGGCCCCTACGTGCGCAGAAGGCGACGGGCATTCAGGCCGGCAGGGGCAGCCGTGATTGCGTCGCATTCAGCGCGCAGAGCCAGTCGTGTCGCGGGCCAGTCTGTCTGCCAGAGGCAGGGGACAACGACAGCACAGCACGACGGCAGCAAACACTGCGAGACAGCCGTCTGCCACTGCAAGGGCCCACAGGGAGGCACCTATATTTAGGAGGCAAAGGTCTAGTTGAATTAGCAGACTCTTGACATCCCGCAGATCAGTACAGCCCGAAACTACACCACGGTCCCGAAGAGAATTCTTAACTCTGTTCTCAAGATTAAGTCCCATTATTCGTTATGAACTGTGTTAAAGGTATCACAGACGTTGATGAAACTATCTTTCATATTAGTTTATGTAATAAACTGTATTACTATTTTCACTATCAACAAAGTTACACTTGAGTCACGGAACAAACTGTGTTAGAATCTCTGTATGTTGCACTACAAAAATTGATGTAGTTATCAATGTATGTTCAACATCTCTCATTGCACTACTGGATCGATTTCAACCAAACTTTGTACAGTACGTCAAGGGATACACAATGTTTTCTCATAGGTGTTTCAATCTAGGGACGGATTTTAAGGTCACACGAAGGAATGGTCGCTATAAATTGCCCTTAATCACTTTCTGGCACATTCTACTGTTTCCTTGTTGAGCGCCGTTTGTAAATATTGCGAGCTCTATTCATTGAAGGGTTGTATAATATATAAAATGTATTCTGAATATACTGTGAAATCTACAGTTTCAGAATTTTATAATGAATAAAATGCTGTATATTTATGATACTTATTAAAGAAACTAAATTTCTTTGCACATATCACATTTTCCATGCTAAAAGCCCTTAGTCTGTTTCAAGGTAGAAGTTAGTGCACACCGAAAACGTAGGGCTTAAATCTCCACAAGTTACACTATCAGTTCTAAAAATATATACTAAGTTACTGACCACAAAATTGGCACCTCCAAAATTGAAATATATTCCAAATAGGTTTATTATACAGCACTTAAGTGTGTGTATATAGTTAAATCCCTACAAATGTTGTGCAAAAGACAGACTCTTGTCGAGCAACAGAAAAACCTGTAGGAAATGGCGGAAACTGCTTATGGCGGTCTCCAGTACGTATTACCTCTTGTTGTTGTAAAACCAGTCACTACAAAGAATAACGTACCGACAAAAGATATCGTTTGTTTCTAGGTGCACTATTCTAAAGATACAACACTGTCCCCTATATGTTTTGTGTACGTATGTTGTGTACACGGGTGTGTATTACTGGTAAGACTAATGTGTGTAACATACGAAATTCGTATGACGTAAGATGAGACACATAAACCTGCAGCTGCACTGGATGACGTACGATGAGACACATTCAGTTGATTTGAGTCTCACAATTGGAATTGTCTTACGGGAATAAACTGAAGTCAGACTGGCAGGTAATACAACAGAGACATGGGCTCTCTTTCAAGTAAAAGGTGGAATCCAGCTTTATATGAAAATGAAAACACGGTCTGTCACTCGGCCAGCTGAGCTAGGCATTCTGTAGGGATTCATCGTTTTTATCTAGCTTTCACAAGCCGCTCCAATAATTTCTCTCGAAGATGCGTTACTTTTGCGTGGTATGTAAAATTATTGTGTTCCTGGTTGGTGAATGTGAGCAAATAAAGTAGTTGGTAATATACATTTGAAAGGGTAACACTGCGGTGAGACATTGCGCAGAGGAATGGAATTCAGTCCAGGAATTTGGCGATCAGCAACTTTACGCCACAGCCTCTCCTTCCCTTTGTCTTAAGGGCTAAGTGAAAGAAAACAAGAGCGCGTGGAGTGGCCAGGCGGTTACCCATCCGAGTACTGGCCACCTCGGACGTTGCGTAACTCCATCTGACGATAACCGGTTTATGGAACGAGGCAGCACCACTGGCTCATATGATATGAGTTTATATTGACACTTATAAACTCTTGAAACTATAAAGCTGGCAGGAATTAAATACAGGTATCGAAAGGTTGTTTAAAATTTGTACAAAATCCTGAATGCAGTTATGAGGCTGGTGAATAAGTTCGTAGCGAATTTGCTTTGCACGTTGATATTACGGTTGCTATGGGTTTATTCATTGTCATTTTTTATTTGAACTTCACTGTTGTTATGTGAGTTAACATACTGTCAGTTTCTATTTTGGAAACAGTGAATGGAGTTGTGGCCGCTAGAAAACGGAATGTCAAGTAGTTAAATCGGAACACCTCCCACATGGTCTTTTGTTTGAGTTCAACAGAGTGGTGACATCAGCGGAGTCAGCCAGATACATTTGCCTCCCCTGGTGTTTCGGGCGTTAGAATATGCCCAAGGTCTTCCTGTCCATCGTAAAGGTGATTAAAAGCAGTCTTCTACTTTTCAGCCTGCGGTATTATGGTTCCCTTTAGGGTTTGACCTCCACACTTATCAAATTTGTCACGAGTGCTGTACATCTGGGAAAGAACGCCTTACATGGTGCATCATATATCCCGCAGCTTAGCTGTTTGGGGGAGTATGCCTTATGGGGTGCATCATCTACATCCATCTTAAGGCATCCTATGTCCAGCGCAGAAGCTAACCCGTCGTGGATGGGCCGTCATGTACCCTCTTGCTTGTAGCCCTCTGACAACACAGGGATCGCACTGCAGATGCTGGACTTCCCACGTATGCCGAGGGGTAGATGCCCGCCTTCTTAGGGCATCAGGACTGCCGGCAACAGTAACCGCGCCAGGTGGCCTTTGCTGTGGCTGGGTGGCGCCAGTGGGCTGAGCACCAGATCAGAGTGGTTGGCATCAGCGCAATGAAGTTTGAAAGAAAATCATAAGTACCGAGAAGGTAACTGCAAAGAAACCATGGGTAACAGAAGAAATACTTCAGTTGATCGATGAAAGGAGGGAGTACAAAAATGTTCTGGGAAACTCAGGAATACAGAAATACACGTCGGTGAAGAATGAAACAAATAGGAAGTGCTGGGAAGGTAAGATGAAATGGCTGCAGACAAATATGAAAAAATCGAAAAAGAAATGATTGTTAGAAGGACAGACTCAGCATACATAAAAGTCAAAACAACCATCGGTGACATTAAAGGCAAGGGTGGGAACCCTAGAGGTGGAAAGCCTCAATGAAGGGGAAGATTTATCTGATGTGATAGAAGAAGAAACTGGAGTCGATTTAGAAGAGATAGGGAACCTGTATTAGAACCAGAATTCAAAAGAGCTCTGGAAGACTTAAGATCAAATAAGGCAGGACGGACGGATAACATTCCCTCAGAATTTCTAAAATCATTGGGGGAAATGGTAAAAAAAACGACTATTCACGTTGGTCTGTAGAATGTATGATTCTGACGACGTACTATCTGACTTCAGGAAAAATACCATCCACACAATTTCGAAGACTGCAGAAGATGACCAGTGCGAGAATAGTTGCAAAATTAGCTTAACAGCTCATGCGCCCAAGCTGCTGGCAAGAATAATATACAGAAGAACAGAAAAGAAAATTCAGTATGTGCTAGATGGCGATCAGTTCGTCTTTAGTAAAGGTAAAGCCACCAGACAGGCAATTCTGAGGTTGCGGTTGACAACGGAAGCCAGACTAAAGAGAAATCAAGACACGTTCATAGGATCTGTCGACCTGGGAAAAGCGTTCGACAATGAAAAAAAGAGAAAGATGTTCGAAATTCTGAGAAAAATAGGGGTAAGCTGTAGGGAGAGATGGGTAATATACAATATGTACAAGAGCCAATAGGAAATAATTAGAGTGGACGACTAAGAACGAAGTGCTCGAATTAAAAAGGGTGTAAGACAGGGATGCTGTCTTTCGTCCCTACTGTTCAATCTGTACATCAAACAAGTAATGATGGAAATAAAAGAAAGGTTCAGAAGTGGAAGAAAAATTCACGGTTAAATGATATCAATGATACGAATGAACCGTGAAATGAGTACCGAATATGGATTTAGAGTAAATCGAATTAAGACGAAAATAATGAGAAGTGCAGAAATGAGAACAGCGAGAAACTTAACATCAGGATTGATAGTCACGAAGTAGATGGAGTGCAAGAATTCTGCTACTTAGGCAGTACAATAACCAAAGACGGAATTTCAGAGACTGTACGTTTGGAATACAGCATTGTACAGTAGTGAAACATGGACTGTGGGAAAACCAGAACAGAAGAAAGTCGAAGCATTTGAGATGTGGTACTACAGACGAATGTTGAAAATTAGGAGAACTAATAAGGTAAGGTTCAGCGCAGAATCAGAGACGAAAAGAATATGTCGAATACACTGATAAGGAGAAGGGGCAGGATGATAGAACATCTGTTGACACATGGGCGAATGACTTCCATGATACTAGAGGGAGCTGTAGAGGGCAAAAACTGTAGAGGAAGACAGAGACTGGAATACATCCAGCAAATAGTTGAGGACGTAGGTTGCAAATGCTACTCTGAGATTAACAGGTTGGCACAGCAGAGGAATTCGTGGCAGGCTGAATCAAACCAATCAGAAGACTGATGAACCCCCCTCCCCACCCCTCCCAAGGAAAACACCATTAGATCTGCAATAGTTTGTAACATCCATGTGGTGATACAGAATCTTGCTACAATCGGAATCCCTCTTTCTTCAGGTTGCCCCGGCAGAAGTCAGTGCCTTCATTCTCGCTAGAAGTCGCTGTGGCCAATACAGATCGTTGATGGAAACTAATGTCATAAGCAGCAGCCATCAACGGAACGCGTCATTGTCTTCAAACTGCTCCAGGCCTGGGTCTATTAACTAACCAAAAGACGGAGGAGTGCTGGGAATATGTCTCCACCATTGGAAAATGAAGCTTCTTTAACAAGTTTGGACTAATATCAGGCACCTTTACAGATTATTGACCTCTGCGGGTATATCTGGAATTTCCCCACATGGAGCTGTACATACCAATCCAGACGCTATCGCAGAGCGTTTTGCCGAGCAATATGCTGGAACCTCTACGCCTGAGAATTCAACACATATGTTTTATTACACGCCACCCTCAGCCCATTCCTTGAGTGCCAGTTTCTAAGTGCCCTGGTAGATTTTCTGACAGAAGCACTGGGCCAGACCACATCCATCACCAAATGATTAAACATCTGTCAGCGGATTACCAGCGCCACCTCCTTGCTGTCTTCAATCACATCAGGATCAATCCCGAATTCCGGTAGCAATGCGGAGAAAGTATCGCTCCAGTGCTAAAATCTGGTAATAACCCGCTAGATGTAGGCAGCTATCGTCCTATTAGCCTCATCATGCTGTTCGAGCGTATGTTGAGCCGGCAGTTGTGCTAGCTCCTTGAGTCTTGGGGCCTTCAGGCTCCATACCAGGGTGGTTCTCGCCAAGGTCGCTCCGCCACTGACAACTTGGTTTACTTGGAGTCTGCCATCCGAACAGCCATATCCAACTTTCATCACCTTATTACAGTCTTTAGCGACCCGATGAAAGTCTATGACAGCACTTGGCGATACCACATCCAAGCTACATTGCACGAGTGTGTCTCCAAGGCGCGCTCCCAATTTTTAAATAGAGCGTTTTGTCTCTCCACACCTTCAGAGTTCGAGCCGGTGCTTCACACAGTTTTCCCCACACCCAAGAGAATTAGGTTCCTCAGGTCTCTGTAATGAGCTTTCCAATCTTTTTAATAAAAATTAATGGTCTCTCAGCAGCTGTGGGGTCCTCATTATCACCCTTCTTATATGCTGGCGACTACTGTATTTCCTTTTTCTCATCTACTATTGATGTGGTTGAACGTTGACTGCAGGGAGCTATACAAAAGGCATAGTCATGGGCCATAACCCACAACAGTCAGTTTTCATCTATCGAGACTTTTGTCATGCTTCTGCCGCTATCGAACAGTTTACCCACACCCACAACTATACCTTGACGACCATCTCTTTATTGTAGTGGACTCCTTTTACTTTTTATGACTGCTTTTCGACGTCCGCTTAACTTAGCTTCCCCCTCTTCGTCAGCGTAAGTAAAAGTGCTGGCAGCACCTTAACATTCTTTGATGCCTACGTCATACTCACTGGAGTGCAGGGCGCCCTATACTGTTGCAGCTGTACAACGCTCTTGTACAGTTTAAGTCTTAAATGAGAGGCTCTCGTGTGTGGCTCGCCATCGCCCTCAGCAATGCGGATGCTGGGCTCTATAGACCACCCTGTGGAGTTCGACTTGCAAGAGGAGTTGTCGGAATCAGCCCTGTGAACAACCTACTCGTGGAAGGTGGAGTTCCTCCATTGTGGATGATGTGGCAACAACTGCTTGCAAGTTATACCGTACATATTCGCAGCTCACCTGAACATCCGAATTACCGTTTCCTCCGGCTCCACTCAAGTACACGTCCATGCTGTGTACCTCGACGATAGTTTCGTCTAGACCCCCTCAATTCCCGAAGAAGTCAGTTCACTCTGCAGCCTTCCACCACCTGTTTTCTCTAGACGTGTACCAGGGTTCAGAGGTAGCTTACACAGCCGTATCGATGGTTGATGTGCACGCTGGGTTCACTTATGCTAATTCGGAACATACTGCCTTTGCAGACGGCTACAGTGTTTTCATTGCAGAGCTGGTAGCCATCTCTTATGCTGCTGAATATGTCAGTTCCTGGGCGAGGGATTCCTTCCTCATTTGCAGCGACTCCTTGACCACCTTATGTACTCTGGACCAGTGTTATCCTCGACATTCTTTGGTAATGGCCATCCAAGAGTCGGTTTACATAATCGAACGACGTGGATTGTCATTGGTCGTCATATGGACCCCGGGACAAGTCGGAATTTGGGAAAATGAACTTGCCAACAAGCTAGCCAAAGAGGCTACTCGTAAACTGAGTCTGCAGATCGGCAAACCGGAATCTCAGCTTCAATCGGTATTTCGCCACAAATTTATTGGTCTTTGGAATACAGACTGCCGCTCCCTGTCCTTGCCACATACGTTAACTGTGGTAAATAAGACGGCGAATGTGTGGAGGTCCTCCATGCGAGCCTCTCGCTAGGGCCTCGGATTGGCCATACTTTGCTGTCTCACCATGACCTCCTACATCGGGAGGAACCACCTCAGTGCTGGTGCTACATCTTGTTGGACTGTCAAAATTTAACTGCCCTCAGACAGATCTTTAACCTTCCTGACGCACTGCCTCAACAGCTGATCTAGTTTTAAGTTCTACTCGAGGGGGTAGGGGGTGGGGGGTGGGGGTTGCTATCACTCAATCTAAGGGTGGGCGTCTGTCATTCTCTCCCCGGCCTTCACCCTACATACATTTTAACTCTTCTTCGCTCCCTCTGCTGCTATCTGTTCGACTTGATGTTCGTATTTTCACCATCTGTGTTTCTCTTGTCTGGTGTTTTTAGGCTGGAGATTTTAGTGTGTTTGTAGAGTAGCTGGTTCATCCTTTTTTTATTCTTGCGATCAGCCAACGCATTCGGTCTGGTATATTGTTTAACCCCTTCTACCGATTTTTTTCCCTTTTAGTTAATGTTTACAGTTTTGGCTTGCTACTTTCCTTTCTTCTTCGGTGTAGTTAAGACTTAGTTTTACGCATTTTGTTCCTTCCCCGGATTTCAGGCGATAGTGTTCTTTTGGGGTACGAATTTAATCCGAGATCTGAGTGACTAAGAAAAAAGAGAATGATGACCATGCAGTTTAAGCCCTTTACTCTACAAACCAAGCAACCAACCAAACATTTGCCCTGTCGGTTGCCATAATCCCACTGGGTAGAGTTCTACAAGAAAATGGTTTTCCCGTTTTGAGGACGATTGTTTCTATAGTAATGATGCTCCAGTTGCAGAAAGTCTTTCGGTGTTTGCTGAAATTCGTTTAAACCCATTAATGCATAATTATCGATGACAGTGTATTCTAGAACTGGCAAATGTGTGAACTGTCATCGTGCTAAATTTTCATGCAATGTGGAAGGTTCATAAATCGGATGTATGGGAACCGCACGCTCTAAGCGAATATCACAAAGAATAAAACAGTGGGTGGTCATAAGTGCACCTCGTTTTGCTCGTCATCAACTGACTTGTGAACAACACATACCATTCCTATCCTGTATCGTTAGTGGTGACGAGACATGGTGTCTTTATGCTAGCGTAAGGAAATTAAAGGAATGGTTGAACCCAAACAAAGCAGCAACTTCCCGTACAAAGATATGCGCGCATCTATAAAAGATAACGCTATGCATCTGGTGGAACAGCGACGGTGTGATGTACTACGAATTTTTTCCACGAGGCGTAACCATCACTGCTGACGTTTATTGTCAACAACTGAGGCGTCTTGCAGACGCAGTCCAAGAAAAATGACCAGGAAGACTCAGTGAAGTGATGCTGCTCCACGATAACGCCCGCCCGCATTCTAATAGACTGACAGGGAAGGCTATACAGGAGTTGGGTTGTGAAATAATTCCGCAACCTCCTTATTCACCTGATCTCGCGCCCTCAGATTTTCATCATTTCTGCTCTGAGGCGAAGCGCCTCCAAGGAACTTCGTTTCCGGCTGAAAATGCGCTCCGAACATGGCTCGACGAGTTTTTCGCCTTACATCCGCTTGATTTCTGCAGTTGAGGAATCGAAAAATTTCCCCAACGTTGGCAGACAGATATGAAGAGAGAAGAAGAATAAATTATTGTTGACTGAAGACTGTTATGCGCATCTGTTGTGTTTATGTTACGAACTTCTGCACCAACCCGATATAAGAGTCGAAGGAGATGTAAGGTAAGAAGTAGTTGGGATAGTCGTGAGACCGGATTGTAGCTTATCCCTGACGTTATTCTGGAGAAGCAGTAACTTTTTGAAAAAGGGGAAAATGGTAAGGTGCTCGGCCGAAATTGGTTTACATGTTTTGATTAAACTAAGTTATTACACAAAAATTCAGACTTTAGTATTAAAATAAAATCTAGTTTTACCTTCACAGAAGGAAAACACCGGCTCTGTACTTCATATTGGAAATTCTGATCACATCATTCTAGAAGTAATAACAGTTTTAGTCTGATGCTGATCCACATGAGACCAAGCTGTAACCACATACTTTGCACGCTAATTATGGCTCACGAAAAGAGATGGTGTCAAAAGTCGAATTTTAAAATGATATCTACCTATTTACTTACTACAAGGCACTCAAGTCAATCAGGCAGTTGAAAACAAATTCAGCTAAGAACTAAGTAGCAAATTTCTGTATCTAACTGTTCCCACAGCTCACAGAACTTGAATAGCGGAGTAGAAATTACAACTGACTAACTTGCAACAGGATGATGGTCGGTGATGTGAATGTGCAGTGTAAATGCGAAGGAATAACCTCACCTAAATGAGGACCAGGCAGACCTCATGCTGTGTGGGACCGGGACCGCGATCATTCCGGAGGATGCTGGTAAAAAATCGCGTTAAATCAGAGGAAAAAATTACTCGTGAGTTACAAAGGACTACCAGCAGTCCAGACAGCACAGCGAATGTGCGCAGGGTGTTAAAAATAATGAGGTGCAGTGGTCGAAGAGCTCGTCATGAGCCACACATTTGACTAGTCACTGCAAAGCGGAGGTTGAGGTGGTGTCAAGCGCGACGCCGCTGGACAGTGTATGGCTGGAAACGAGTCATTTGGAGTGATGAATCATGCTGCGTTCTGGGTTTTGGTTTGGCGAATTCATGCAGAACGGTGCCTGCGATAATGTGTAGTGCCAGGAATGAAGTATGTGGGCAGTGGTGTTACGCTGTGGGGGTGCTTTACGTGGTTAGAGTTTGGTCAACTTATTGCACTTACCAAAACGCTAGTGTGGAACGTTTATGGACACATTTTACAGCATTGTCTATGGCGTATAGTAGAAGAGTAGTTTGGAAACGGAGATTATTTGTGTCAGTATGACAATGCACCCTGCTATATGGCATCATCAGTGAGGCCACAGTTTGCCGACAATAACGTTCCTGCCCATGGTTCCGACGTGAACCCAGAGGAGCGCCTTTGAGATGAGTTAGAACGTCCATCATCTCTACGCTCTGTGGTTTCGGCTCTTGAGGAAGAACTGGCTGCAATTCCTCCACTGATTTTTGCGTACCTCTATGAAAGTCTTGCCAACAACAAAGTTCAAGCCGCCACAAAAGCGGACGGTGGACCACACCCCTTGTTAGTGTAGACTAATAGGTGTCCTGGTGCTTTTGATCAGCTGGTGTATGTTACATTTCGTCAATTGCGTGCGAGCAGCAGTGTTCCCTGTTATGGTTCTGGCTCCGAAGTACAGGAATAAATTATATTAATCATGATGGAAGATTTAAATTTTGCGTGTGTATGGTGGCAAGAAATTAATAATATGTAAGTCCTGGAACTCGTCATAATGTAACATTAGGAGATCGTGAAAGTGCTTACTTTGTTTTTCAACTCCCTTTGGGAAATATTGTTATTAGTTTGGTTTATTTTACAAAATGTATCCTCGAGATTTTTTTAATTTATATTTTTTGGGGTTTGCTTACCGATGACGAACATGACTTTTAAAGTAGCATTATAGTGAAGTAACATGCCGTTGTGGCCGAACAGTTCTATGCGCTTCAGTCTGGAGCCGCGCGACTGCTACGGTCGCAGGTTCGAATCCTGCCTCGGGCATGGATGTGTGTGATGTCTTTAGGATAGTTAGGTTTAAGTAGTTCTAAGTTCTAGGGGACTGATGACCTCAGATGTTAAGTCCCATACCGCTGAGAGCCATTTGAACCATTTTATAGTGAAATATGTCATTTCGTTATGCTTCTGAGTTAAATATTGAAGTATATTCGCCGGGAAAGTTCGATATTTTAATTATCATGCGGTTCTCTAGTGACTAAATCCTATATGGAGTATTTTTTGTCCCTGAAACTAAACGTAACACTATTTCAAGAGTTTCCGGTAGTAAGGGTAGAAGTTTAATCTTACACTGTCAGTTAGCTCTGGTTATTAACCATTATTTGGGGGCTATTGCTTTGGGGGACTGACAGCTGGTGGAGTGCGATAACGTGCATCGCAGTGTGTGTGCAAGTAACTGAGAGCCCTGAGCTACTTAGAGAGAAGGAGGCTACAAATGTGTCTCCCCTGTGTATGTTACACTTGTTGCATCCTTGATTCATATATATATATATATATATATATATATATATATATATATATATATATATATATATATATATATGTTGTTGTCTTCAGTCCTGAGACTGGATTGATACAGCTCTCCATGCTACTCTATCCTGTGCAAGCTTCTTCATCTCCCAGTACTTACTGCAACCTACATCCTTCTGAATCTGCTTAGTGTATTCATCTCTTGGTCTCCCTCTACGACTTTTACCCTCCACGCTGCCCTCCAATGCTAAACTTGTGATCAATTGATGCCTCAGAACATGTCCTACCAACCGATCCTTTCATCTTGTCAAGTTGTGCCACGAACTCCTCTTCTCCCCAATTCTATTCAATACTTCCTCATTAGTTACGTGATCTACCCATATAATCTTCAGCATTCTTCTGTAACACCACATTTGAAAAGCTTCTATTCTCTTCATGTCCAAACTATTTATCGTCCATGTTTCACTTCCATACATGGCTACACTCCACGCAAATACTTTCAGAAACGACTTCGTGACACTTAAATCAATACTCGATGTTAACAAATTTCTCTTCTTCAGAAACGCTTTCCTTGCCATTGCTAGTCTACATTTTATATCCTCTCTACTTCGAGCATCATCAGTTATTTTGCTACCCAAATAGCAAAACTCCTTTACTACTTTCAGTGTCTCACTTTTTACTCTAATTCCCTCAGCATTACCCCTTAATTCGACTACATTCCATTATACTCGTTCTGCTTTTGTTGATGTTCATCTTATATCCTCCTTTCAAGACACTGTCCATTATATATATATATATATATATATATATATATATATATATATAATAATAATGCCCCGGACGATGACGGCAATACCACAATACCACCTATGTCCGAAGTAGATTTATGTTTTCATGCTATCATTTCTAATTTTCTAGGGAAGTATGCAATTACGTTGTAAATCCTCTCAGTACACGAGAGCGTGCTGAAAAGTAAAGTCTCTGAATTTTTATTCTGTTCCCAAGATCGGTTGAGGTATTACATGTGATGCGTATTAGTTGATCTGCTCTTCCGCTTCGCTTATGTATGTAGCAACCCTCTGCCTCCACAAGGCTTCAAATTGTTACATATAACATGGCGGCTTATAAGTTAATTATGCCAGTGTACTACGAGACCTTCAGGATACTGAATACACTAATTCAAAGAGTTCGCCCAAACATGGAGCCCCCTTTCCAGCATGGCAATGCCAGACTATACACGACGCTGCGGCGTCTGCAACAATCCGACACTTTGGATTCACTACCAACGATCATCCATCATACAGTCCCAACTTGGCCCCATCCGATTTTCATGGACCACACTTCGATAGTGATAAAGCGATGCAAGCAGATGTGAGGTTGTCGCTCTGTCAACAAATTTCCCTCAAAAATTTCGCAAGCATTAGTTTCAGCACGTCCTCGTATATATGGACCACTTAGTTTACGTACCTGTGACAACACATCAGACAGTATGCCAAAGTTGGAATTTGAGGTACTTTGTTTCATATCTATCCATAAATTTATAACGCTGTCGACACTGAAAGTAGGCTACACAAACTGAAAAAAAACTTGCTCGTCGGGTGCAGTATTGCTGTTTTAATGCCAATTAACAGCAGAAAAATGCTGGGTAGCAGGACAAAATGTTATGGTCAGTTGAAGGACTAAATTAATACCGGCCGCCGTCACCCTGGACGGTAGTTTGAGCCAACGTGGTTCGTTTAATGTACAAGTTGAGTACTCCTTTATGAACACTGCGTACCTCAAAGAACTCACCTTAAGGTCTTGTACTTTCTGCACCATATTACCCCTTAATGTTTGGGACACAGTACTGGTTCAAATGGCACGAAGCACTATGGGACTTAACATTTGAGGTCATTAGTCCTCTAGACTTAGAACTACTTAAACCTAACTAACGTAAGGACGTTACACACATCCATGCCCGAGGCAGGAGATGAACCTGCGACCGTATCAGCCGCATGGTTCCGGACTGAAGCGCCTATAACCGCTCGGCCACAGCGGACACCGTACTAGTGTATCCAATTTGAACTCGGAAGAAACACAAGATCATTGATAACATTTAGTCCACTATTGGGAATGGCATTCAGGTTTCACGTTTCAGACAGACTCAACATTTATACCGTACTAGGTGACAATAATTAAGGTGCTGGTACTCACAAAGGTCCTGTGTAGCTGTAATTATCGTATTGCAGCATATATTGGTAGGTATTTTAATGTGGTAATGTGGGACCTATCTACTGTGGAAAACGTTAGTTCCGGTTTTGGCCACTAGGAGCAAATGTGATGCTGTGTAAAATCTCCTTACGTGAGATGGGAAAAGAAAAGGACACACGGAGGGCACACCCACGATAATTTCATTGTTTTTCTTTTGACAGTGAAACGCAAAAGGCAACTCTAGTGGGATTGTCTAAATGACTGAGAATGTTGGCATAATTTTAGTGTTCGAACAACATTTATTTTCCCAAAAACAGGCATAAATTAAGCTAAACAAGTTATTGATTGTACACCGTAAACAAGTAACAGGTGATTTAAGACTACACTAGGCAAGGATCCTGGGTGGCAGAGACAGTTTAACTGGTGGAGTGAGTCAAGCACTCTGACTCTAAAAATGTGATAACGCAATCTTAATTGATCTGACGCTGAGCAGACTTCGACTGAGCAAATCTACTGTAGTTTCTCTACATAGGTGCAGCTGAGACCCTAGTGGCGATTGAGATCTGTACGCCCTGACAATGCCAGAGTAGCAGTACATTATCCCGTTTGCTTTGTGCACCTGTGTATCTTGCAGCTGGCGAGATGTGTGCGGCGGAGGTGAGACATTTAGACGGCACTTGTGAATCGATCGCAAATTAAGTCCGTCTCAGGACAAATCCCATGTACCAACCACTAACGCCAGAGCATCGACCAGAAGTGCTTACCAGACCAAAGTCCTGCACCTTAGTGCCTCTCCAGAAAAAAAAAAAAAATCATTTGCCCGCAAAGTGCACGAACGATACCACCTTCACCTCGTCTTGAGAAAATCACTGGGCTCTAGAGGCGCTAAATCTCCCCTTCCACACGACAGCTCAAATTCGTGTTGAACCACGGCAAGAGTTAAGAACCCTGCTTCTTTCGGAAGAAAAAGAAAAAAGAAACCGCCAATTATTGGCTTTTTTAAGTTTTCGTAGAGGAGGAAGAGCTGATTTTCTCCAAAGTCGTATCACTTCCCATGGCAACAAGCAAACAGATATTATGTCAAAGATGTTTATCCAGATCGCCTTTGATTTCGAGTTTGTTAGTCATAACTATGAAGTGTAATAAAGATCCTTCCGACCGTTGCAACAGTCAAGGCATCTGCTGCCACCATGGCAGGTAGCACAGATTTCTTCTGCTGGAAACCTGTCCCAATGAGGAGCTGCCCTGTCTGCCGTGTCGACCTGTCCAGTAAAATTCACCAGGAGATGGGCTCGCTGCCAATTGTTTTCAGCTCCAAACACACAGTTTCTAAGAGCTAAAAATCATAAAAATACCTCATGCTTTTGGCGCCCTACCAGGATCCATCAACATTTGCTCCGGCCATTAACTTTCTAGAGTCTCACTCAACGTACGTAAGGTTGTAATGAAATTTTTAGTGATTTTCCGTATTCGAAAAATAGTTGAGAGATTAACTTGTCCTCTCTCACTGCCCTCTACCTCTCTGTTGATTTCTGCATGGGTAGTGTCTCATTTCAGTATTATTTAATGTGACAGGAAACACAGGACATCATTGAAAATAGTAGGTGAATCTCATTCTGATAACCGATAGAAATGTGAAAAAGCTAACTTTGCCAATCAGGATTACCCATGGCCAAAACACATCCAAACTCGACCTCATTCATTCCAGGGGTCATTCACTCACATGAATCTGCAAGTCAGCAAGAGTACAAGTAAACATTGCTGTGAGTAGTATGAATTATGTTAGACCCAGGGGTCATTGCTACATCACAGACTTCTGTTAGTCATTTGATAGGTGGTTAAAAGGCCTTGCAGAAAAGAAGTATAGCCATTCACACCATGTCCTGAGGTCAGAGATGTCTAATGTCCCTAATCATCCACAATGTCCTGGAGTATGAACTGTTCTCTGCTCATTGATTTACCGCTGCTCTATCATATACATTCTCAAATTCTCAGTGAACAAGGAAATCACATGTGTAATCTGTTTGTCTTATTACTTAAGTTGTGTAAATCTGTGTAGTACTTTGTACCATATGAAAACAAATGCAAGCACATAATCAGAGCATTAATAAATGTTCGGAAAACATAGAACTCACAATCAAAACAGTTAAAATGATACATACAAAAACCAATAAACTATTACATAAAGATATTACAGAAAGGTATCCTAACGCTCCCTCCACAAGGGTTCCTTGGGAGACAAATTTTACAATTGAAAATGTCACATGAACGGAGAACATGACACTTAAATGCATGCGCACAAATTGTGACTCGTAGGACGGAAGAAAAGCAATTTGCGGCAGAGTGGAATGGCCTCTCGCTCAGCGCATGATACGGCAGAAGTGGCGGCAGACGCCTCTGGCATTCCCTCTCGTCTCTGGCAGCATCTTGTGTCTTGTCAGCAACCAGCATCTTGGGCAGCTTATAGACCGCAGCAGGACCCTTGGCCTCATCCTGGTCAGGCAGCAGTTAGCCATCAGGGACTGGCGTGACAGTGTTGCATTTGACTTGCAATCCGCCCACTGACGTCGAAATCGATTCAGCTAGTGGGGTGTTGGGCAGTCCTGCTCTTCCCATTCGCCTCTGCGTTGGAACACGTACCTGCCAGCAGGGGACATCGGATTAGCTCGCCTTTTGTCGATGGGACACGTCACTCTCGGCAACCCGCTGAGTACGTTAGGGTTGGTGTGCACGTCGAATGTGGTGGCATGTGACTTGCTTGTCCCTCGATTAGCGGCCTGGTGGGTCCTTGGCCGCTAGGGGGTTGCTGCCAGCGTGTGGTGGAATCCCGCTCTCTGCGCTGGATTGAGACGAGCCGCCTCCACTGGGGCTGTGTGATGTCCCTGGTGTAGAGTATTTTAAGATAGTCACACAGCTGAGCAGGGTGAGAAATGAGGTGGGGGAAAGTCCATCATTACAGATTACCTTGTGCAGAAAGTCGATAGTAAGTTAGAAGTGACAGACGCTGCACGATTTCATCACTATCCTATGCCATTACTTGGGTTAAAGGATGTCGTCTCTATGAAATTGTGGCAGAACGCTTACAGTGTCAGCAGTTGTGCATTCGGCAAGTTCGAGAAGTATTGAATGACTTGCACGAAACCGACCATCTAGACAGTGCGATAATTTTCCTGCAGAAGTACTCTGTCAAAGGGAATTGTCGTTGGTGACGAATCAGAAGTGCTCACATTACACTGGAATCAAAACCACATTTGTCGGACTGGTGGCATTTAACATCGCCTAAGAAACTGAATCTCCAACAATAAAATTCAACCTGAATAAATTATGCGCACCATAATGAGATTTTCACTCTGCAGCGGGGTGTGCGGTGATATGAAAATTCCTGGCAGATTAAAACTGAATGCCAGACCGAGACTCGAACTCGGGACCTTTGCGTTTCGCGGGCAAGTGCTCAACAATTTTATTTTATTTTATTTTTTTATTTTATTTATTTATTTATTTATTTTTAAATCTCGTTTTGTTCTTGTTCGCTTTCGTTCGTTGCATCTGCTGCTCGGGGCGGCCGTCGTAAGACACCCGTTTAAGTTCGACGTTGATCGATTAACTCAGTTTTTTTTATTATTACAGAGGCAGCTAACCTTCTGACCGAACACGCTCAGCTACCGTGCCGGCAAAATATTGCATTGGGGCGATTCACACCGACCATCTCAGCTACCCAAGCACGACTTACCACACGCCCCCATAGCTTCAATTCTGCCAGTCTTTGCATCTTTCCGCAGTATCATTTTTTCCATGAGTGCTAGTCCTGCTAGGTTTGCAGAAGAGCTTCTGTGAAGTTTGAAGGGTAGGAGACGAGGTATTGGCAGAATTGAAGCTGTGGGGACGGGTCATCAGTCGTGTGCGGGTAGCTTAGATGGTAGAGCACTTGCCCGCGAAAGGCATAGGTGCTGAGTTTGAGTCTCGGTCAAGCACACAGTTTTAATCTGCCAGGAAGTTTCATGTGCACCATATCTTGGGGTGGGCAGGGTTTGTTGGATACTAACTTTCTGACTAGGAGTTGTACAGTCAGTTCATAGAGTTATTGACCACATACATGTTGGCTTCTGTCGCAAGTTCCTTGGCCAATATTTATTTGATCATTTTCCTGACGTTTCGCCAGTTTCGCCGCTTATTGACTACCTAACATCCACAAAGGTGGTCTTTCACTAAGTTCGATCGTAAGCGCTCAGGGCTCACTGCGAATAAATTGGCGGAACATTTGGCCTCTCTTCCTCTGCCGCACGTTTGACAGACTGACACATACATGATGGAATCGGGAAATTTTATTGTGGGGCTAAAAATACTAAAACTTGGACAAGCTTACCACGAGCTATTTCATATGGAGTTACGATCTCTACGAAGAGCTGCAAGGCGTCACCATGGGTAAACGACTTAGTCGATTGGTGACTAATTTCTTCATGGAACATTTCTATAGTGTCTGGCCTTAGCATCATGTAAGGCGTAGTGCAGGTAGATTGACAAAACCTTCGTCTTGTGGAGTCATGTGAGAAACAGATCAGTTATTTCCTTAGACATCTGAAGAGTATCTATACCGACTTTGTAGATGTACACGTTTCGAACCTGGAACAAAGCGTGCATTTGAAACCGACACACGTGGACTGATACCTTCGCAAACTGCCCAAACATCACCCGAGCGAGAAATTCAAAATACGGGGTGATTAATACGCTGCTAACTCACGCAAGGCCAATATGAGAGCCACAGTACTTCGAACACGAGTTCCAACACCTTGAAAGCGTTCTGAGGAGCAATGAGTACTCCACCAGTTGCACAAATTGTGTATCGAAAATTAGCACGAGGCGAACCGACACATCGGAAGAAGAAATGTCGGGTACGGCTTTTCTGCCATACATTACCATGGTGACAGACAGAGCCGGTGGTATACTGCACAAACACGACCTACACACGATTAACAAACCGACCAAGAAGATCAAAGAGCGTCTCAGTTCGACAAAGGACGAAAGGGACTTGGTTGCAATGCCGAGAGTATACCGCATACGTTCCAGAAGTGGAAAAGTCTATGTTGGAATGACTGGACGATCAGTCAGCACATGGATCACCGAACTCAAACGGTACTGCAAGTTAGTGCAGCTGGATAAATCGGCCGTGGCGGAGCATGCAGTATGTGAGACCGAGAATAAAGTAAAATTTGCAGACATGAAAGTTATTGCTGTGCAGTAACACTGCCACACCGGCTTGCTCAGGGAAGCCTCAGTGATCTACAAATATCACACTATGTTCGACAAGAAAGAGGAAAACATCAAGATGAAGGGATCGCGGATTAAAGTAGTGCAGCCAACGACAGTTGTAAAGAAGAAACTGCTCAGCCACAACGGTAATGACGACATAAAAACCGTTGGACGTGGACGGGGCAGGTACAGTCGAGCTCAAAGGGATCCGAACGACCTGAATTGCATTTCGCCTGATTCGCATACAACCCACATAACGCAGCTGTCTAGCAGGTCCTCTAAACGCTCCTTGGCACAGTCGTTTGACTATTGAAAATGGTTCCAACAAGTCACTACTAGAAAACACTGATCTGTAGCGCAATAAATCTAGATGTAAAGTAATACCACGATACTACAAATATCAGGGAACACCTTATCACAGGTAAGACTGTCCTTAAGGCTTGTAAGCAAACATTTACTACAATAAATGACATACCTGAAATGTTACCCATCTCATTATTACGTCAGATAGGTAATGCACATAGTAAGTACGTCGTATTCATGATTTCCTCTTCAAAGTAACATATCGTACTTATTATTTAACACAAAATGACATTAAAAATTTACGTTTTTCACGAGCAGCTAGTTGAGAATATGTATGAACTTCAAATGACACGACGAACCGTCTCGTTCTGCATATGGATTCAAACCCAGCTCATGCAGACTAAGCAAAGATTTCGTGACTGACGGAAACTCACAATCATTCCTGATTAGGCATACAGAGAGTGATATACCTCGATTTTAGACAGTAGCAATTAGCAAATACCAACTTTAAATTACATAACGCAAACATTTTTAACGGACCCGAATTCCTACCCAGCACCTATTGTCCCTGTTAACGAACTACGAGAGATGTTAAATATTTCTTCTTAACAAGTAACTTATTTGAAATGCCGTGAGGTAAGGCTTTGTGTTGGACAGGTGTTCGAAGCCAGAACCTAATTGGATAGATATCGAAGTACAATCAACTGTGACATATGACATTTTCTTGGCAGTAGCTAGATGTTTTAACTGAAATGACGAGACGAAACATTAATTTTTTCCTTCCCAGGGCTCCAACCAGGAACCTATCGCTGTTATATTCTAGAGAAAACGAACGTTAAATATGGGTTTGTTGCACCAGCAGCAACATGTGAGCATGTTTGAACTAGAAATTATATGACGAAGAGTTCAGTGCTGACTGGGAATAGAGCCCCACACATATCGTTGTTGACTACACGCAAAGAGACGTCAGCTACCGAATTTTTCTCCACCAGCAGCTCGGAATAACATCTTGAACTTACAGTGATCTCGCAAATAGTTCTGTGTCTCCCTGGGAGTCAAAAACGTCAAATATCGTTAGTGTTGACAACGAATGAAAATACATTAAAAATCGAAATTATTATCCACCAGCAGATACGTGTTCTCATGCTATATCTTGATAATACATAATGAAATCTTTAGCGCCGGGAAAGGATTAGAACCCATTCGCGTGCAATGTGTGGAGATGTTGAGGAATCTACAGTTTTGAACAAACAACAAATCGTAGCCGAGCTGTACTGTCACTAAGGGAACAAATTCCGCGTTAAGGGCGGTCTGAGTAGCGCTCCCAGTTCAGAACCAATTTTATCGACATACAGAAACTCAGATAAAAGATGGAATAAGTGTCCTGTGAGCCTACATAGCGTTTGTTTCGTCACTGGAAATAAATAACTAGTATAAGAAAGGTTACTGGTGGTAGAGTTTCTACATGTCGCTACTGCAAGACTTTATTGTGGCTCAACCTAACGTATACTTGGTACAGAAGGAATATCATTTTAATGTGAATTTCAGACCACAATGCCATTATATCTTCTTCACTTGGTGTAGCCAGAAGAGAATGGAATCTGTCTCTCCCTATCTAAAACCACTGACCGAAGTTGGAATCGAACCCAGACCATAGATATATGAACCTTTCATTAGCCCAACAAACCACCAAACCCTCTTCTGGGGGGCTCAGTTTTCTAGCATAACGCCGTTGTGCCACACTGGCTGAGAATTCTAACACACAGGCTCCCTGTATCAATTTGCAGCATCTTCAGTAAATTCATTTAAGTATTGACCTGGCCATATGCATATGAAGTTCTGGAGGAATTGTTGTTGAATTCTGGAGCAGTTACAGCTATGTGTTGGCTAGTATCATAATGGTAAGTATCGCGCACGGTAGTTGAGATCTCGTTTGTTAGAGTACATTCACTGCTACATTTTGAAAACGCAGTTCTGCTGTCTGCTAAAGTTATCAATCTAATGGAACTTGTAACATAATTCCCTTCACCTCTCAACCTCTCGTATGTGGATAAAGGGCTAACTTTTGCGACATTTTGTTCATTTCCGGTTTAACAAAAAATGGCTCTGAGCGCTATGGGACTCAACAACTTAGGTCATAAGTCCCCTAGAACTTAGAACTACTTAAACCTAATTAAGCTAAGGACATCACACACACCCATGCCCGAGGCAGGATTCGAACCTGCGACCGTAGCAGTCCCGCGGTTCCGAACTGCAGCGCCAGAACCGCTAGACCACCGCGGCCGGCTCCCGGTTTAACAGAAAGATAGACAGACAGCCAGAAAGTTGATGCATCTCGAAACTTTTGTATTATGCACGGGTAGAGCGCATCGTGCCAAAATACGTCGGAAAAGTATTTTCTACATTAGCTGCCGTCTGGTAGTGGCATTTTATTCTTCTTCAAACCTTGTTTGGGAGCTTTAACTCAGAACAAGTTTTCTACATGCATGTAATCAATAAACTGCATGTGTATTTTCAGACTGTTATAGATAACGTCAGAGAATTCGCATATATCGTTGATGATGAATTTCTCTCTCATGTTTTCTATTGTTTTAACAACATTAAAGGAAACCTTACGAAAATTGTGGACTGTATTATAAAAAATGAAAAAAAAACTACCCACGATGACCTTACGACGAAAGTCTGTTTTAATAAAACTGAGTATCTGTACACATGCGCGCCTCTATCGTCACGAATTGGTAAAATACTACTCACTTAGATTTTGATTGGGTCTGTGTTTAATTGGTATGCTGGGTCATACTCAAGATGTATGCATATGTGGCATTTCATAAATAAAGTTATGTATTCCTAGAAACCCAAAATTTGCTTGTCAGCAGCGGAAAGAGGCGTTACCTGTTGTGCAGCATTGTAAGTTTTTCCCCATTGCACTATGAGCCGAAAGTATTTTCTTGCGATTTTCTTATCGATGTTTGATCTGACTGTTTGTAGCTCTTCCATGGAAGGGATAAAAGCGCTACACCCAGTGAGACTGGAACTGCGAACCACAACAGCCACTGTTTTACAGGTCGGCACGTTACCGCAGAGCTGGCGAAGAATTGTGTGTTTTAGCTTCCTCTTACGAGACCAATACTGGATAGAACTCGTAAACCGTTATTTGAAGGACGAGATTAGTTGCGATTTCCACGTGCAACGACTTTCCTGGGCTGAAAACCGTAAATTTACAATCTGTTTTTACACCTCAAGCGATAATAACTCAGATTATTCAATAGAAATGACAGGGAAAATCAAGTGAACTTTGAGGCTTAATTCCTTGCACACCAGGAAGTAACTCGTCGATCACAGAGTTGTAAACATACATTGCCTTGTTGCCAAATCTCAGTTACAATACCAGCAGGAAGAAAACGAACCGATGTGATCCTACAGCGGGCTGGGAAGTGACCATAGCTGGCGTCTCCAAGTCGCGGCTGCAACGGCTTGGAATACGTAATGCGTCTGATTCGCATTTCTGCAACTAGGTTTAGGGACTGGAGCGTAGTTACTAATAATACTCAGAACTGACTGCAAACTAAGCATCATAAATCAGTAACTCTCATAGTTGTCTTCATATTTCTTTCGTAAGTGTACTCAAAACTAAGAAATTCATTCTCAGTTTTCTATCATAACGCCGTTGTGCCACACTGGCTGAGAATTCTGACACACAGGCTCCCTCTATCAATTTGCAGCATGTTCAGTAAATTCATTTAAGCACAACAAACATGTAAAAATAAAAGTCATGTGTGTGTGTGTGTGTGTGTGTGTGTGTGTGTGTGACAGGGAGAGAGAGAGAGAGATAAAAATCTAAAAGAATGGGACAGAGAGAGAGAGTAAAAAATTGTAAGGAAATTGAATCACGGTATGTAAAGAAATCTTTTGTTAAAATGACACGTTCCACATCATTACGAAATATCGTGTTCGTGATCTATGAAATAAGAATTAATCTAATGTAATGTAATCTAATCATATCATATTGATGACTAGTCATGAATTACCGAAGTTTTTGCCATTACCAGTAACCAAATCTAAACTTGAAAATAAAAGACGACAATTTTTGTAATAAACCGGGACTTCTGTCAAGACCCTTTCGTCCCTGTTAATTAACCACGAAAGATTTCTGATATACCTCTATTCTGAAGTAACAAAGTGTGCATGCATTTAAAGATAAAGTGGATGATGTGAAGTTCTGTGACAGAGATACGAACCACACACGGTTCCTTCCCTGTCTACGGAATCCTTTTCATGTTAATATCAAACATTAGCAATTAGTCGTAGATTACATTAAAACTAAAGTAGTTGATGTAGACGTTACTTGATAACAAAAACGTGCTGCCTTTCTTCATTTACTTGCGCCTAGAAATGGCTATTGAGCACTGCCAAACCAAAAGGCTAGGGATCTTACTGCCTTGCGATATACATCGCTGTCAGTTCTTCCATAAGATTTGGTCGACTTGACCTGTTTCAAGTTGTGTATGACAGACAATGTTTTAGAAAATCAATTGTTTTTCTTTGCAATAAACAGAAAGATTTTTATTCTAAGTATCTAAGTACAAAATTGTCGCAATATTAGTTCAAATTTAATACTCGCTTCTATAATGTAGGAAAATATTTCACATTTGCAAAACTCGCATCCGATTCATTGACCTTACACTTAGTCGCTGACCATAAATTCTAGCTCAGAGTGACACCAGATTAAGTAACCCAATGTTACGAAGACTGTTTGCCAGTGCTCTTTCTCACCAGAAATTACGCAATTCACTCATTGGGCTCCATAAGTACACTGTAACAGTAATTTCTGTGTGTATGCAAAGCATACGAATTAGAATTTAGAAGTGCTCTCTCTTCCACTTCTGTATACAATATGCCTGACCTAAACGGGCCCTTTATCATTACAGGCCCTGGGCAGTGCAACATTGTTCTGACAACAGTAATGTGCTTATACTGACAACCTGACTGTTCGTTTTACCTGATTTTGTAATCATTTAAATAAAACAACATGACCTTCCAGTGCGAGACATTTCGTCTCTCTTTTCCTTCTGTGAAATTTGTCAGTAAGCTTTTTGCCTTCCAGTCAGAGGAATGCGGCAGAGTACGGCCGGTAAACGATTCACAAGCCACGATTTAGTGCCATTAAGACTATTTCTTTAAACATTGTCGTAGCTGAAGGAATTTAGTTTCGTCTTAAATCGTCTCAATCAGCAATGTTCACAGACATCTCAAATAGGAAAAAGCTCATTATCCAGGTATGAAGGTTGTAAAACAAACTTCCCACAGCTTGTGTCATGTTGATCTTTTCGTCTGATAGCACTGCGTAAGTACAGGGTTATTACAAATGATTGAAGCGATTTCACAGCTCTACAATGACTTTATTATTTGAGATATTTTCACAATGCTTTGCACACACATACAAAAACTCAAAAAGTTTTTTTAGGCATTCACAAATGTTCGATATGTGCCCCTTTAGTGATTCGGCAGACATCAAGCCGATAATCAAGTTCCTCCCACACTCGGCGCAGCATGTCCCCATCAATGAGTTCGAAAGCATCGTTGATGCGAGCTCGCAGTTCTGGCACGTTTCTTGGTAGAGGAGGTTTCCAATCACAGCGACAGCGCCTTAATACCAACAAATACAGGAGGCATCGACACCACATAACTTTTTAAGAACGCACTTATAGTGGCTCACTGTCGCCCATTCATACTTAATTAAGAATGGAAGACCGATTTTATGAAAAAGAACTTTCTTCTTAAATCGCTTATCTTCGTCTTTTGAAACTTGGTGTGATAACTTCGCACTTTTTGGGATGACGATTAAAGGTACACTATTACCTTCCACAGTCGTATGGACTCAGGTATTCGAAGACACTAAAGTTAAGCCTGTTTCAGATGTGGTAATTGTTAGAAGAGTGAAGTGCTGATTCGAAGTTGCAGAGTGCACGTGATTCCATTTTTTTCTCAGTCGTACAGATCCACTAGAAGGAGAAAGATGGCGAAAATTCGAACAATGTTTATCCAGATTATGGAATAGTCTGAGACTAACAAAACAGCCGGCTTTTCTGTAATTGAAATATTTTTCTTCGAGTTGATAAAGTCGCGAAAGATATTGTGCCTGATGGCAGAGAAATTTCCCAAACACAAAAGCAACATTTATAGAGATATTCTTACAAGATAGAACCGAACATGAAATCATTATCACATCGGCCATCTAATAGTAATTGTCCCTAAGAGTTTGGAAATAGTGATTATATTTCCCCAATAAGTTAAGGGCTGAACACAGAGCTTAAAGACGTAACGAGTGCTTGTGTTCGTACAAACAGCCATAAAAGCCCTCACAAAAGGGCAGTATTTCCAAATTAGTAACACAAAGGTGCTGAATCACCTACTTGTCAGAAAATATGAACTATATTGTACGAAATTTTTTACGGACTTCTAGAAATAAATCATGCCCACAACTGTAAGACTTATGGAGAGATCTTCCTGGCAAATTAAAACCTTGCTAGATCAGTGCTCTTACTAAGGACCTTTACCTTTTGCTGGCGAGTGCTCTACCAATTGAGATACCTGATGAGCGTGATTCACGATCTTTCCTTACAGATTAACTTCCACCAGTGCCTCATTTCCTACTTTCCAAAACTCATAGTCCAGGCAACTGATCGACAAGAACATGCATTTTAACATCGGCCCACTCGATTTCATATAACATAAAAACAGGTTTTGTTATTTCCCTTAAGTGGTTTCTAGCACTCCTCTGCTAATTTTTTTCCCACTATGCCTGTTGCTGGTGCAGTATTACCCACACGTAGGGAGATGTGGCGGATTGCTCTTGACACGGGTCTCTAGAATGTCCCAACTGTCAACCATTAAAGAACATCAATATGGTATCAGCTCTCTCCTGTATCTGTTGCCTACATTTAAATCCCACGGATTATGCCGCAAATTCCGATTACTCTTCCTGTATAATGCTTTATATCCAAGAGTGTCTATTATCAGTATAGGAAATATGGCTGGTACGTTACAGACGGTTTGGTGGTAACGGAATCAGACGTTTTTCCGTGCAATGCAACATCAAGCCGCCACTGGCGTAGCAGAGCGTGCACTCAGACTGCCTCTGTCATACTATACCCACATCACACAGCAGTGGACAGCAGATGATATAGGCTCGAATTTTTACGAATAGCATTCTGTGACAAATGAATAGGTATTTTTTTAACTATGCGTAAGACTACCCACGTATGCAAATGATAATATTGTCTGTCAGTTTTGCCTTTCAGCATTAAAAACATGCTCCTTTAATGTTGACAAGATTTTTCGAAGGAAAATTTTAAGATCACAGCGTAACCGTATTAAGAATTTATCTATATAACTATCATCTGTCTCTGTATAGAATGTTGAGAAGTTGCGTCCCACTTTAAGAAAAAACTGCCACATCTTTCGGGAGTATGCGTTATCATTCAACACTGTTTGCTAACTCCACCGTAGGATGTCTAATGCAAATTAACTATACAGAATATCCAGATATCTACTCGTCTCCTATGTTCGAAGAATCTCGTAAACTAATGCGTATGTAGTAACAACTCTTGAAACAATTTTTTTCTGTTTTTTTTCTGTATATACTTCAACATATGATCAATCTTCTTTAGTATTAACGGTAAATACAGATCCCCACTATTCCAACTTCGCATGCAGACGTTTCCCATGTTTTTTTCCTTATTTGCTATATTTATCCATACTTTTTTCCATTTTTCCACATGTTCTCTATGTAAATGTACATGAGTATTCCTCCTTTTATTGTTCTACAAAGTGTGTTGAAGATCACAACTTCCTTCTTCTCTAAATATCAATCGAGAAGTGCTTCATTCATCACACAATTCTAACTGCAAAAGTTAACCCCTATATACACTAATACACATGTGGCCAGTGATGGAGGTGCAGTGCTGACTTCAACTATCTTAAATAAAGCTTAGTTAATGCTGATTATAACAAAATTTATCAACATGTCCATCCAACAAAGCTAGAGTAAATTTTTATACATGTAAGCACACACACACACACACACACACACATACACACAGACACACACACACACACACACACACACACACATACACAAAATATCACAATGGGCTGGGTGTTTACAATAGGGTAAAGTTGGTTCCTCGAACTTTCTTTGCACCTGTTACGTAATCTGGTATTTTCGATTGTACACGTTAATTTTACAGCCGTTTTTGGACAGTATTCCTTGTTATCAACATACTAGGCAGTAAATGTGCCATTTGCGGTCAAGAAGGTAGACTTTCTAAGAATCAGTAAATGTAAGGCTGTATATAAGATAGCTAGAGTCAGCATGTACCGTAACAACTTCAAATTTAACAAAAATTGTATCAAAATATTTCGATTAAACTGTGACTATAAAAATCAATGCATAAAAGTACTGTAGTGATGTTAGATCTATCGATATTTTATGAAGATGTTAAATGTCTTTAAAAATCTGTAAAAAATAAATGGAGTGTAAATACCGCTTATAGAAAGTAAACACGTGATAATGAATGTCATCATGCCATTGGTTCAAAAATGGCGCAAATGGCTCTGAGCACTGTGGGACTTAACTTCAAAGGTCATCAGTCCCCTAGAACTTAGAACTACTTAAACCTAACTAACCTAAGGACAGCACACACATCCATGCCCGAGGCAGGATTCGAACCTGCGACCGTAGCGGCCGCGCGATTCCAGACTGTTGCGCCACCTAGCGTAAGGTGCTGGGTACAGTAATCCAAGTTTTATCGAGAAAAACACTATTTCTGAAGAAGCACCGCGTGGTCGTCTCTTGATAAGTAGTGTGGGAAGACGGAATCTGTTTGTTCAGTTGCATCGGCGCAACATGTCACGAACGAATAAGGGAGGATATGTCGCGTTGCTTGTCATGAATCTGTGCTTATTCTTTGAAAGGAGCTGGCTTTCCTCCAGAAACATGACAGCGTCTGAGCTCGAAATATCTTCAAGACGTCACAAACAGACGGACATTGGTGGCATCTGTGCGTCCGATCTTTCACCCTTTTTGTAAACAGGAGCTACCTATGCCCTACTCCAGTCACGCGGGCCCATTCGACGCGCAAGGGACTGCTGATAAATGTGAGCTCTTATCTGGCAGGCAGAGGTAGGTAATAAATGAAAGCCGTCGGGAGCCTAAATTGCTACGCACGTGAGCGTACATAGAGATCGTCTCAGACAAACAAGGAAGTGAGACACAGAGGAGGAGTTTCTGAATGGATCGCGTCATACAAATGAGCAGCACTGTTAAAATATCAACAGCTTAGGTCCAGAGGAAATAATTACTTTACGTTAGCAAGAAAAAATATGAAGCAGTGATTGAAGAAAAAAAAAAGATTTATCCGTGTGAATTGTTACAGTGATGTGTCTATGATACATGAAAAACTGTTTTTGCAAATCATTGATTTCAGTCAGTACAGTGAGGTGACAAAAATCATTGGAGAGCGATCACTTAACTTTTGTCACCTTAGTGTATTTATGCAAATCAGTGATTTCCAAACAGTTTCTCCGGTATTATCGCCTACACAAGTTATGAAAGGGCAGTGCACTGGCGGAGCTGTCGTTTGTATTCAAGTGGTTCATGTGAAAAGGTTTCCGGTCTAATTATGACCGCAACGCGGGAATTAATAGACTTAAATTGTAGTTCGAGCTAGACGCATAAGACATTCTATTTCGGAAATCGCTAGGGAGTCCAATATTCCGAGACCCATTGTAT